>NC_139567.1:18269713-18998502 GCF_965112155.1 Podarcis liolepis | reverse complement strand
AACGGTTAGCCCATGCCCACCCCCGGTGCTTGCCAACATGCTCATCATGAGTTGGGTCCCTTAGCATCAAATGGCAGGCAGACAAAGTCATTTGAGTACCAGCTGGTTCAGCTTTGTACAGTGCAAGTTTGTATGACCATTTTGGTCTAGGTTTCCACTGCTGTGCTGAGAAGTTCATAAGAAGCTGCTCTCTGCCCTTTCAACAGTCAAAGGTTAGCTGGCAATACATAACCTGCCAAACTGATACTATTTTTCCTTTGTCACCACATTCTTTGTCATATGAGTGCTAGCTAATAGGAGATAATATAGCACATCTAGCACATCTCCCATTTAGAGTCCAGCTCATTGGTATTTGTGCTTTATTATAACCTTTTAGAAACTTCTCTCATATATCAGTACAAAACAAAATGGATGCATGCCCACCAGATTTTCCCCCACACAGCATTACATGGAAATTCCATCACACCTAGAAAGTGGAATTAATTAACAGAAGGTTAGGAAGGCTCACCTTTGGGGAAAAGAGAGAGAGAAACCCTGTCGTTCCACTCTGGTTTGTTTTAGAAGTTTGCCAAAAGGTCTGGATTGGAATTGGAAATAATTTAGCACAGCCTTGGGGATTGTTCAAGATGTGGAGAGAGACCTCCTGCAGCCTGGGGGCATCTCTTCCCTCCAGATTTGATCTAGAATTGGTCCATTCCAATGAGGACCCAAGAATCCAGCTCAAATTCTGATAAAGGTGGAATTTCTTACCATTCCTATTCAGGAATGCTTTTGGTATGAGATAATTCTGTCTGAAAGCAAGGGTTTAATTTAGATGATACACAAGATTGTTCATCATGATACCCATGACTTTGCAAAGCTATACATGAAACACACATTTTATTTGCACCTGCTGTGCTTGGTGATTGCGAAATGCTGCTTGAAAAGTTCAAGTGAAAAGACGAACTATGAATGTTCAGTGCCCAGCTAAGAGTTGGGGTACTGATAGAGTGAGGTCTGTGTCATATTTTGAGCAAAATTCAGAGATTCAGAATCCATAGCGAGTCAGTTGAGATGGAGTTTGCAGTTGAATTTGTGCAATGGAAATCCACATTCGGAATTAGCTCACAAAGTCAGAATAATTCACAGTTACAGATAGTGGAGTGTTGAGTCTGGATTCACAGGCAATTCAGTCTCAGCTTGCTAATGGAGAGGAGAACTTTCAAGCTGCCAGCACAGTAGAATGTTGTAAAATCGTCTCAGTCAATGTTGCTCAATACAGGTTCCAGGCTGATCCCTTCTGAATGACCCCTGGCAAAGTATGCCAGGACATCCCTGGCACTGCGTTGAGCTGATGAGCTTTCCTGACAGCACAGTACCCTGGCCTGCATTTCTGAGCAAAGGTTGCATGTGTGAACAACCCTAAGTCCTAATAGAAGCCACTTTTCCATAGTGGGGCTTGGCAGGCTGCTCCATTCCATATACTCGGAGCTGTCAACATATGTATCCACTCTTAACACAGCAATGATGCTTATGCATAGGAAATGTTTTAAATGTTTACACATTTTATTTTGTTCTCTGCTTACATGTGTGTCTGTTAGCATTTTAGTGGACATTTCAAGCCCCTCAAGCCAAATGGACGAAAAAGAGCTGCTGGATTTATTCAGGAAGGTTTTTTTGTTTTGTTTTTTTGCAAAGGGGTTTCTTTTTCTGCAGTCTACTTCCATCCCCAAGAAAACAAACTACAGTGGTACCTCAGGTTACATACGCTTCAGGTTACATACACTTCAGGTTACACACTCCGCTAACCCAGAAATAGTGCTTGAGGTTAAGAACTTTGCTTCAGGATAAGAACAGAAATCGGGCTCCAGCGGTGCGGCGGCAGCAGGAGGCCCCATTAGCTAAAGTGGTGCTTCAGGTTAAGAACAGTTTCAGGTTAAGAACAGACCTCCAGGACGAATTAAGTACTTAACCTGAGGTACCACTGTATGTTGTTGTCTTCACTGCAACAATTTGCGTGACTTCTCTTCTCGTACCTATGTCTCTTGGAGAGGTGAGGAGATGGGACACCCAAGAGGAAAGGTTCCTTATCACTTTCTGAATTTCTGCATGCACAGATGTGCAGCTACAAACTGCATGTGACCTGCAGTGTCCTTGCTATTTTACACTCACTACACCTCCCCGCCCCCTGCACACAATCTATTTGAGGACAGGTGTGGTACGACAGCATATTATTCCATCTTGGGTGCTGCGAAAGCCATAGTGTTGTCACAACAACATTACGTCCCTCTGCATCACCACCATGGCACTCCAGGGATCGTGAACTCACAGCGATTACCTGCCTCACCCAGGTCTGACACATGCTTGGGGATGTGGGATACATTGTTCATTCATTCTGCATTTTAAGGCAAATACCTAGCCATACTTCTCAGTCCAATGAATGAACTGAAACACAAATACACTTCTCCAAATGTTGTGATGCAGTTTTCGAACCAAAAGGTATGCACAAACATGCAAATATTAATGAAAATAACATACAAAGCTACATCTTGTTAGGGGAAATTGCTTGCAAAAATCTGTATATTAGGGGAAATTGTGTACAAAAATGCGTATGTTAGAAGAAATGCTCACAAAAAATGCATCTGAATTTTCATGTGACAGTTCTATAGGGGGAAAATCCAAATTGATGCGGACGTTTGGTAAACTGAGAATGCTGGAAAAATGAGAAACTGGGAGAAAGCTAAATTGGAATATTTTCCCATTCTTACAGCCTCGACTCCACATTACAACTGTGGTTGAATTGCCTTCATGGTTCAAAGGTAGCTTAGTACTATCAGCTCACTATGACTGATGGGTCCAAGAAGGCTTGTGGAGGTTGGGGACCCTCCTGTACCCACAGATTTGGCATATATCAATATTTGGAGGGCGGACCATAGACCACTTGCCACATAAGGGAAGTAGTGAGATTTCTGAGTCTCATTTCATATTGATGGATATAAAGTCAGAGAGAAGTGTTGGATAAATACTTCAGCCTTCCTTTTGCAGATTCAGGCATGGGCAGAATGGCCCTTTAAAAAAGTATCATATAGACCTTTCAAGAGCTGTTCAACAGTGGAATGGACTCCCTTGATACGTGGTGAACTCTCCTTAACTGGAGATTTTAAGCAGAGGTTGGATGGCCATCTGCCATGAATGCTTTAGTTGAGATTCCTGCATTGCAGGGAGTTGAACTAGATGACCCACAGAGTCCCTTTCAACTCTACAATTCAACAATAAGTAAATCTTCTCATCTCCCAACAGTCCAGTGACATGATTGGCCACAGCTACACTGAACAGGAAAATGAATGGCAGTTGGGCTCTGCCAGAAATATTTGTGGTGGATTGTGCCCTGTGATCTATTAGACCCACATGCCAGTGGGGGATGGGTCAGAGCAATGGATGTGGCTCTTTGTCCAGTAGAATACATTCCAGCCATGCAGAAGTCAATGGTTTCTGCATACCCACAAACACCTTACATACTGCCATCCAGGCAAACAACAGGTGTTTTAACATTTCAAGAGCACAGTTCTGCCAGGCATAAGCATTCAAAGAGGGTGCAGGGCAGGGCCTGTGGAGGAGGCACGGCCTAAACAGAGTCTTGAAGGCTGAATATAGAGGTGTTTGGAGGGCTGCATTTGGCACCTGGGACAGAGGTTCCCCACTACTGTAGAATTACTGCATGGCAGATACAGGCATATTTAAAAAGGAGATGGGTCATCTATTTTTGCCCGCTCACTGCTCATGGAGCAAGCCCAGCTTTTCCTGACTTTGCAATGACAGACATACTTAATGATGATTCAAAGGCTGATTATGTATATGTAATTTGTCCCTCTATCGCCATGATTCAGGCAAGCTTTCTGACTATTTTTTAACACAGCAGTCATTTATCTGGATTCTGCCTTATGTCAAGTCACATCATTGGTCTGTCCAGTTCAGTGTTACTCTTGGCAGCAGATCTTTGGGGTTCAGGACTTTCCAGTCCACCCCTGGAGATGTCAAAGACCAAACCTGGAGGTTTCAGCTGTGGCCCATCATGTGATTTTAAGATCAATTGCTTAAAAATATGAGAAGATGCCCCTGCAATATGAGGAGTGGGCAGTGACCTTGTGGCATCTCACAAGCACACCAATTAGTGCTGTCTAGAGCTGGCTCCTCCTTCTAAAGGGACAAACACAATTTCCCTTGAGCTGAAGTGAAGATAGTATATATGTGCAAAATGCAACTAGTGTGCTTCTGTGGGGGTTCACTGCTCATTACCTGCACCTATACACTCCTGATATTGGCCATTCAATGGTGAAATGTGTTTGTTTCAAACTTTGCATACATAATCCAATCTCAAATTTCAACCTGCATTTCGTTGTGGTTGTTTTGCTGATCTTAAAAAGTAACAGTTTGGACATTTGGAAGTTGTGTGGCATTGTGTTACAGCACTAAAAGTTACTTGCAAAGGAATCATAAAGAAGTGGCTATCCTTGGAAATGATATCCCAGTAACCTGTTAAAGGACTGGGTACTTGCAGAACTGCTTGCAATGGTTGTGATTTGAAAGAAACCACTTCAGGTTGAGGTGCAGATCATTCTGGAAACATTTAGATAGCTTCCTTATGCTGAGTAAGAAGATTGGCCCATCTAGCTCTGTATTGTCTACATTGACTGAGCATGGCTCTCTGTGGTTTCAGAAAATGGGTCTTTCCCAGCCCTGTCAGATACTTTCTGCTGGAACCCTTGGTGGTCTCCTGGCAGAGCTTCTGCTGTTGGCAGATCAGTACTTCAGTCTTTTGCACTACAGAGGAGAAAGACACTTAACATTGAAGGTCTCTATAATCTTGCACTGGAGAGTACTTGAACATGGTTTTGTGTGGCCCATAATTTGTCCAGTGCTTACTACACCCTTGTAGGAACAGGGCCTGTATTCAGAAATCTCAGCCAACTAAGAAGGTTTAAGAAATAGTACATATTCCCCTATTTCTTTGGGGGATTTCGGGGTCCCAATTGGCTCCTAGCCTTCCAATTCATCAGAAGCCAATCTAAATCTTCTAGCGTGGTGGGGTCCACTCTAATCCAAGACATGTGCTAGCAGCCTGCTGATCCCGCCTCCTGTCCTCTTTTCCCATGCTTGTTCCTTCCACCCTGTTGCAGATTTCTTTGTTTGCTCCAGCTGCTGGTTAAAACGTCCTACATATTTGAGGTGGAGAGAGCTGCACAATTGTCTCATCTCAAAGGTGGATGCTGAACCAGTGATGCCCCTGTCCAGCTTTCACCTTCATATCCAACTCCAGATGTGCTTCTGTGGTTCCTCAACCACCTAACACCCAAGGGAGCCGGAAAGGAACATGAGGCACAAAGTGGGACAGGGAGAGAGACCCTACCAAAATACAGAATGACAATGAGTCAAGCATTCTTTGAAGCTCTGAATTAATGCCCCGCACCAGTTAGTCACAGCACAGAATAACTGTATTTGATGGATCTGGCTCACAGTCTGTATAGTCTGGGATTGTGTTGCCGGGATAGAGTCAGAAACCTCCAAGAATCTGACCAACAGAGTATAATAGTGCTTAGTCAATCCCTGCTGTTTCACCCCCACCATCATAAGTACAGCCTGGATGCTGGAACAAGCCAAAGCTCCATATAGTCCAGTATCCTGTTCTCCCAGTGGCCATCCAGATGCCCCATTATGGGAAGTCTGCAATCTTGCTCATGTTTCCCAGGGTCTAGCATTATTATTATATATACATCCCCAACAGTGGAAGCAGAACATGGCCGTTGTGGCTAGTAGCTATTAATAGCGTTATCCTCCACGGATCTGTCTAAACCTCTTTTAAATTCGCCCAAGTTGGAGGCCATCACTACAACTTGTGGGTGCAAATCCCATAGTTTAACTATGTGCGGTGTGAAAAAGCACTTCCTTTTGTCTGCTTTCAATCTCCCAATGTTCAGCTTCGTTGGATGACTGAAGAATACAAGAAGAATTGGGTATGCAAAAGGTATATATACTACTGGACATTGAGGTTTAGTTTAGCATTCATGGTTAATGGCCTTTCCTAAATGTAGCCTTCACGGTTCCAACTAGCAGGATGTTACTTGTTTCAGAGATCTTCCCCCAAGGCAGGGACCCCTCTGGCATTCACTAAATGCCTCTTCTGTCCCCGTCCCTAGGCCAGAATTAAAGTGCCATATAAGAGTGAATGTGTACCACAGGCATTCAGAACTGCTTCTTTTGGATTTCCCAGATGGGAATTTGAGACGAGGAGAAGGAAAGATTTGACGTCTCTGCTAAAGTTTCTCCTCCAATAGCTGGCAAGAGAGAGAAGACTGTTAACAGCTGAATAATCCATGCGTGAATTTAGAATACATTACAAGAGGGAATGCGTATGGCGCCCCCTCCCTCTCCTTGCAAGAACCAAGGGTGATGAATTTGTTTAATTATGTATCTTGGCAGAGAGCTGATCTGGCTGGCGCAGGCATTCTGCAAAGCGCTTAATGGACTTCTGATGCAAACGTCAGACTTCACCAGCCAAAGCAAAAAAGAGAAGCACAGTGCTTTGACTTTGCTGGGGAGAGATTGTGGTTAATATGGGACTTCTTAGTGGAACTTCATATTGACAGGGCAGCAGAGGCTCGGGCTGAGGTGGGGTGATCAGAGCTCTGTACAATGCACATGTGCACTGGGTGTTTTTTTTAAAGCAGACGGTATGCTTGAGCATATGATTCTAGCAAAATTCTTACTGTGAGAAAGAACGGAGATGCAGTCAGACAATCACATCTAATTTGGCTTTTTTGCACTGCTTCATCAGTGCATGTGTATACCTTGATAACATAGAAGGCCAGAGAGAGAAAGAGAGAGAGAGCTGAGTGGGATATTGCGGCAAACTGCACATGCTTCAGGCCCAAAATTAATTTTAGACTCTTCAAGCAGTGAGATGCATTTCAGAATAAAAACAGGAAAAAGAACAGAACCGTGGGGTTAGGAAAGTGGATAGATTTGTAGGGCTTTGGTTGTCTCCTCTTGAACCTCATCTGTAAAACATGATAATAACTGCAAGACACATTAATAAGGGCTGACAAAGGCCAATAAAAGCAAGAGCAATCTTACCGCAAAGAGACTCTGTCCTGGTTGGCTGATGTGCAGTGAAAGATGTTATCACCTGTGAAAACTTTGCCTCCATCAGAGCTTTCCAAGGTGACATGTTAAGCCCTGGACCAAAGGATAGAGTTTGCAATTCACCATTCCCTAAGCCTTCATTCCAGTCTTGGGTCATAAAAATGTATGTATTGCTATGGTGGGTTAGACCAGCAGTCTATCTTAGGTTGATACCGTGTTCCCCAGTAGTGGTCCCCTGAGTGCCACAAGCAAGGAATGATGGCTTCTCTCCCAATCACCTCCCTTGCTTGATAGATCCCAGCATTTGGTAGTGTATGATTTTGGAGAGACATGTGATGTGCCTCACCAAGGGGCAGACTGCTAAGGTGACTTGCTGCACATCTAGCAAAATGGTCACTTGCTTATCAACTATCTCCATTCTGGAGACAGCATGGAGCAAAGAAACAAAAAAAGATTCCAAATACAATCGTACCTTGGTTTTCAAACAGCTTAGTTCTTGAACATTTTGACTCCCGAATGCCACAAACCCAGAAGTGACTGTTGCAGTTTGCGAACTAGTTTTGGAGGCTGAACGTCTGATGGGGCTTCTTCAGTTTCCAATTGGCTGCAGGAGCTTCCTACAGCCAATCAGAAGCCGCGCTTTGGTTTCTGAACATTTTGGAAGTCAATTGGAATTCTGGAATGGATTCCGTTCGACTTCCAAGATACTGTATAGTTTCCTTTGCAGATTAGGAGCCAATCTGCATGAACAGATTCAGACCCATTGAAGTTAATGGACATGACTAACTTAGGTTCATTAATTTCAGTGTGTCTACCCTGAGCAGAACTTAGTTGACTACAATCCTTCATCATTACATTAGTATGGATTGCATATGTTAGCATTAGTTACCGGTACTATTCAGATGCATATTTAACTGATAGTTTAATTAAATAATTCAGAGGGCTAGTTCTGTGCCAGTTGGTTCAACACTGCTGTTACAATTTTGTCTTTGGGCTCATAGTGTTTGTGTACTACACACATGACTCTTAAAAGCTTACCCCTCCCTGGTCAGTTACAAGTTTAGGGGTTAAGATTACTAAAATTATGCCTCATGCATGGTGCTTTTAAATGCTTAGGCCTGGTTCCCCAGGATTAGGGTGTTTCTGGAAAACGAAGGTACAGTGGTACCTCGGGATACATATGCTTCAGGTTACACACTCCATTAAGCCAGAAATAGTGCTTCAGGTTAAGAACTTTGTTTCAGGATAAGAACAGAAATCGGGCTCCGGCGGCGCAGCGGCAGCAGAAGGCCCCATTAGCTAAAGTGGTGCTTCAGGTTAAGAACAGTTTCAGGTTAAGTATGGACCTCCGGAACGAATTAAGTACTTAACCCGAGGTACCACTGTATTCTGATTTTCCCAAGGAGGGGTTTGATTGCATTGTAGGTAATTCCATCTTTGGCAAGAGGAAATCCCACTTCCTGAGGGGTTAATTGAATTTACCTGCTGAGAAATTTGACCAGGTCAACCTTCAGTTTACCCTTTTTTATTATTATTTTCTTCTGGTCAATTTCTGCCCTGTTGCAACATAGCAAAGTTAAGAGAAAAGCCGTCTGACATTTAAATTATTACCAATACATAGGTGGTCTCCACACTTTCCTAGTCCAGTGTTCAGAAACTTAAAGGTGGGTTGCTGTGTTACAATGTCCTGTTGTTATTTAGTATTTTGCCCCACTGGTTTGAAAACTACCAAGCTGCATACATAATGAAACAGCAATCAAGGAGAAAGCATTAGTAAATGCAAAGCAGCAAGAAATTAAAAGGCACCACTAAACTACCAATTTTGAAAAGAATAATGTAATAATCATTTAAAGCAGCAGACCCTAATGTCACCACATGTCAAAAGCAGTGGTGGAGGAAGGGGTGTGTGGTAGGTGCCGGCCGCCCCAGGTGTTTTCACGGGGTGGGGGAGGGTGACAAAATGACAAAAAATATGCGTTTTTTAAAAATTAAAATTAAAAAATTGAGCTCACGAAACTTTTTCATTCAGTCAACAAACATGGCTGGCACCACTTACCACAGGGCCTGCAGCATGCCCGAGCCACGGGTCTCTCCTGGGAGTGACGTGGTGGCTTAAGCGCTTGCAGGCTTGGCGCTGCCTGAAACGGCAGCGTGGAGCTTGCGTCTGTCCACCACCTCTTCCTCAGCCGTCCTACAGCTGAGGGGGAGGCTGCAGAAAGGCTCCACGCAGCTCCCCCCCCCCAGCTGTGAGACGCATGCTACACCGGGCACCCGAGCAACTAGCTACGCCACTGGTCAAAAGGCAGCTAGTTGAAATAAAAATGTTTCCAACAGCCAGCTAAGTTCTCTTGAGCAGTGTTATCTGCAATCTTGGAACATGTAAAATTGTTCTTAGCAAGGGATGATAAACTTAGGGCCTGCTAGACATGGTTGGACTCCAGCGCCCAGCATTTCTGAACTTGAGCATACTAACTGCGGCTGATGGGAGTTGGAGTACAACAATTTTGGGAGGGTCCCCACAGGCTCTGCAACCCTGTTCTTTGTTATAGGGCATTTCTTTGTATATACACAAGGTAAAGGGTGCCTGGGCTGACTAAGGACACCACTTTGCAGATTGACGACTATATGCCCAGGATAGGTTATTTCTAGAAAGTGTTTGGTTGCATTATATGTCAAGAACAGCAGTGAGGAACCTGTGGTCCTCCAGATGCTGCTGAACTACAACTCCCATGTTCCTTGTCCATTGGTCTTGCTCGCTGGTGCTGATGGGAGTTGTAGCTCGGCAACATTTGGAAGGCCAAAGGTTCCCCACGCCTGGTCAAGAGAAAACCTTATATTGAGAACCAAAGTCCTATAATTCACTCCACTTGTGAGATGCCTGATAGGAGTAAGTTGCCAGCTTCCAACGTTGCATTTGAAAATGGAGGATGGGTTTCAGACTTCGTTGGCTAATAGCCACTAGGTGGCCTCTTAATTGTTCTGAATTCAACTTGATAAGAGTATTACAGGATTCTTAGCTTCTGCGTTGCTGGTGCATGTTTTAGGCTATGTCCAAAGAGTGAAATTGAGTGAAGTGCCATTTCTTTTGGATAAATAGAATCTGTTTTATTGGGGTGGGGGGTGGAGGTTGCAAAAAAAATAATAATTCTACAAACAGCATCTTTCTCACACACAAACACATGTTGGATTTATTAATGGAGGTGAGGAGGGCAACTGTTTTGCTTTCTAGTGACGACATTTCTTTGTTGGCGAAAAGGGGTGTTCTGGAAGGAGATGAAGTATTCCTTACACCAGCGATGCTTCACCTGCTCAAACAGGAAATTAGATAGAAGCATGTCTGTGCTTAAAAAAAAATGTTCATCCCGACTTGCAAACTTCTGTTTTCTCCCTTTTCTCTCTTGGCCTCTAAAGCTAGCACAAGCCCTACTGCAGGACTGGGCACTGCTGCCATTGTGGGCATCCTCATTGTGGTCTTTGTCCTCCTGCTGGTGGCTGTGGACGTCACCTGCTACTTCTTGAACAAGTGTGGCCTCCTGATGTGCATCGCAGTCAACCTGTGTGGCAAATCCGGTCCTGGGGCAAAAGGCAAGGACATGGAAGAGGGCAAGGCTGCCTTCTCGTGAGTAATTTTGTTTTCATTATACATACATACATATATATATAGTTGTATTTACATTGCACATTGCTCCAAGAAAGAAATGGAATGGAAAATTGTCTGCACTTCCCATGATTAGAAAGACCATCCTTTCTCCCATCTACCCCTCCCATAGTTAGATGGTAAAAGCTGCAGGGGATCTTTCGCAGTCCTGCTAGCTGATATTTTTTAGACTGGGAGGTGCTGGGGATTCAACTAACCCTGCTTCCTTTCCTCCCTTACAGGAAAGATGAATCAAAAGAGCCCATTGTGGAAGTGCGGACAGAGGAGGAACGGACCCCGAACCACGACGGAGGGAAACACACGGAACCTAATGAAACCACGCCGCTAACGGAGCCAGAGTATGTTGTGAATGTAGACGCCCCCTGGGTGTGTCCTTGAAGAGGAGAGGGGAGCAGAGCCCCTCTTTAGGCTCCATTGTGTGAAAGACAACTCTGTGTGTTTACAAGAGAGAGAGAGAGAGAGAGAGAGAGAGACAGAGAGAGAGAGAGAGAGAACAGCTCATTCACATGGAGTGAGAACTAGGGGGAAGGAAGGCTGAGCAATCCTGAGGAAGTGGTGGGCAGGAGTAATAATAATATGTTTCCAAAGAGAAGAAAAGCTCTCATGGCACCTTAAAAACTTTATTGTGGCAAAGCTTTTGTGGACTATCGAATTTCTGAAGCATTATTCTCAGTTGGCAGTTTTATACTGGGCTGTGGCGGTGGTGGAGGAATGGAATGTGAAAGTTGGGATTGAATGGCAATGAAATGCATGAAGTACAGCTGCTGACCATTCCCAAAGGAGGAGTCATAAAGTTTGTTCAGGCAGATTTGCATCTTTGAAGGATGTGCTGCGAATCTCATTGTGACCCAGAAAGGGTCAAGCAGGGCTTTTTTTCCACCCGGAACTCACCGGAACTAAGTTCCGGTACCTCTTTAGGTTGGGACTGTTTGCCAGCAGGTGGCATGGCACCTGGGGCTGTGTGTCGTGACCATTGGCTTGCTGCAGCAATCATATTGGCGCTGCGATTGTGGCTGTGTGCTGGAGGTGGAGGTTGGCAGCAGTGTCGCCAAAAGTGGCAGTTGGGGCGAAGAAGGGAAGGTGGGTGCTCCCCATACTTGCTCAGCAAGTTCCACCACCTCTTTTTCTAGGAAAAAAATGGCCCTGGGGTCAAGGCAGGTACTCTCTTCAAACAGCCTCCTCTGATACCAAGGATGTGCCCCCTTATTCTTCAGGGTCTCCCTAATACGGTTAGCCTCACGTCCAAAGGCTCGGTGTTCTTCTTGCCTCCATGTCTTCCTTCTTCCTTCTCTCTCTTTGTTAAATAACCGCATGTTGTTTCTGCAGTTGCATTGACTCACCCAGCCGCCTGCTGCTTTCATGGCTTTCATTGTTTTGTTTCTCTTTTCTTTCCCCTCCTCCCCCCGCCTTTTACTTCCTTTCACCCCCACAGGCACCCTGCCGACACCACGGCAGCCACCGAGGATATGATGCCGTCTGTCACCACAGTCACCACTAACTCTGACACTATCACTGAAACCTTTGCCACCGCTCAGAATAGCCCCACCAGTGAGACTACCACCCTCACCTCCAGCATCACTCTGCCGGCCACGCCCATGCCCGACTCCAATTCCGTGGCTCCCAATCAGGGGACGCCTTTGAAAGCGGCCTCGGCATCTTCGCCCCCACCCACCTCCACGCCTAAAGTGGCTCCCCTGGTTGACCTGAGCGACACTCCTACTTCCGCCCCGGCCACTGGCAACTTGTCGTCTGGCGTCCTGACCAACCAAGGGGCAGTGCTGAGCCCTAGCTCCACCACAAAAGGGCCCGAGGCTCCCAAGGGCTCTGCTGCTGCCAGCAAATCCCCTGCCCCACAGCCCCCAAACCCCGCTAGCTCTCCAGCCTCTTCAGAGCCAAAGCAGGAGGCCTCCAGCGCCAAAAGTCCAGAAAAGGAAGCCACGCAGCCCAGCGCGGCGAAGACTCCAACAGAGGCGGCCAAGAATGCCGTGAACCAGAAAGCCGAGGCTGCCACGGGGGGCACCACAAATGCTACTCAGAATGAGGACTTTAAAATGGACGAAGGGACCTTCAAGACCCCAGACATTGATCTTGCCAAGGATGTTTTTGCCGCCTTGGGCACGGCGGCTCCTGCCACTGCACCTGCAGGCCAAGCAGCTTCCTCCGGCCCGGAGAGTTCTGCATCGGCAGCGCCTGCAAAGACAGAGTATGCCTCCCCGCTTTAAACCCTGCTTGTTCGTGTGCTGTGTCTCTTGTCCGTGCTGTGCCGTGCTTTTTGCTCCACTTCTGTGTGTATGTTACGAATTAACCTGGCTCTTTCTCTAAGCAAGCTAACCTGTCTATTTAACCAACCAACCATAACAGAAAGTTTAGAATCCGGGTGTCTTTGGACCTGTGATCAAGCAGTAGTCTCCAGATTCTGCTGTTATAGGCTCCCTTCCTCATCTCCTAAGTTATCTCAACAGCTCCATTGGATTCCAGCTTAGGGGATTCAGTTGGAAGGCACCCAGGATGAAGTCACCTTTAGCTTCTAAGAAGCAAATTGTTTGCTACAACTTGTCACAGGATAATAATTTTGCATCTACAAATAAGGGATGGACGTTAGGGTAGTCCTTTTTTTTTTTTTTTGCAAGGTTACAGCTGGAAGGCCTTAACATTTGGATATTTAGAAGAGATGACTTTCCTCTAAGTGGGAGATTCTGTCACAGGGGTGGGTAACCTGTGGCCCTCCAGATGTTGTTGGACTCTTTAACTTCCATCAGCTGCACCTAGTATAGCCAATGGAGCTGTACCCTAACAAAATCTGGAGAGCCATGGGTTCCCACATCTCTGTCAACCGGGTATGCGTTAAGCTTTCTTCCACCTTTTCCCTGGAGCAAAGTAGCCAGCATGATTGAACCAGGCAACGCTAGAGGATAATACCGATAATGGAGAGGATTGCTTGGGCCCCGGTTTTAAGGTGGAGAAGTTCCTGTACAACATGCCAATGTGGCTGAAGTCCTCACTTGGTTCTAGTTGCAGCAGAGGGGTAAAACACGGTTCACATGGAGGAGTGAAAAAGGACCAGTGGTGGGTAGGGATGAACTGGTCTTCAGAACCCTTCCAGTTTCATTTTGAGGCCTTAGGAAACCTTAAATCACATATTCAATTAACCATGAGAAGCACAGTTCCCAAAATTTCAGAAACTGAAATGGCAGCCTTATTTCTATCAAAAAACCATTTTTAGGACGAAACCCGGGCCATGAGTAGGAGTCACCCAAGGGCTTGCCATATGTCTCTGAAGGTATCTCTGCTGTTGGGGATTGTGTTGAGAACATTCTAATTCTATTGTTAAACATATTTTAGAATTGTTGGACATTTATACATTTCTTAAATGGTTGAGAATATTATTTTTTGTCAGCACACAAATAGTAAAGGGGGTAAGAAGTTTAAAACTTCCAAATGAAGCAATTTGTGACATTTCAATCCATGTATTAGTATATATAGTTAGCTTAAAAATGCAAACGAAGGGACATTTCTCCTGCAACCCAAGACTTGCTAGGTGGTTGTGTTTTGCAGTCAACTGGCTGAGGCAAAGAAATTGGGGGGGGGGAGGGGAGAACGTTTGCATCCTGCTTTTTTGTCGCAGTCTTGAGAAGCATAAACTCTAGCATGGAGGGCTTCTCCTTTCTCAGGCACCAAGTTTTGTTGAAAGGGCAGCTACCAGCCTTTGTTTAATCTACAATATTTGGTGACTTTCCCAACAGGAAAACCCCCGTAGATGAAAAGTCTGCAATTCAAGCCACAGAAGCCAAGACAGCCCCCGCAGCAGAAGTCAAGACGGTACCCAATGAAGCCACACAAACAAATGAAAACGAGAGCAAAGCATGATGGGCAACTGAGCCGAAACAAAACAAAACAAAAAAATTAAAAAAATTGACAGAACAAACAACTTCACCTGAGCATTTAAAACACACAACACACATCTCATCCCTCTAATGTCTTTGCCTTTTTTAAAAAGAAAACAGACAAAAAAAAATGCATACAATGGGGGAATTGTGGTGGGTTTTTTTTTTTTAGGTTTGTAGGAAGAATTTTATTTTATGTGCACTTGCTTTTAAGAAACGAAATGTTTTACTTCTTCGTCTTCTACAAGGATAAGCCCATAACCCCACTAGGATACCAGGGCCCTTGCGAAATATCCATGCAGAGTTAACAAAACAAAAAACCCAACTGCAGCATGTTTAGGAGATTCAGAACAGAATTAGGAAGCCAGACTTGGCTCTGCCAGGCTGAGCAGACTGGGGTGGCCAGTCGCAGATCGTTTATTTTTATACTTTTCAGCCGAGTTGAGAAAAACCTGTAAACTCTTTGAAGTAAGTTATCTCCTCCCCATTTTATTTTTATTTGGTTCACTTTGAATTCGTCCTGTACGCAAAGTGTGTTTGCCCTTCCTGACTGAATTCTGTTCTCCTTTCTAAAGGGGCAATCCCCCATCAGTGTCTGTTGCGCAGAGCCCTCTGGAACGAACGGGAAGTGTGCAGGGTACCCGTGGATGTTCATTTAAATGGGGCTTGCGTGGAAGACTTTTTGGCCGATTGCGCCCCCTTTTGGTACTGGTGATAATTCCAACATGTTTCATTTTAGGAAGAATGCCTTTGGGCAGTTTTGGAGTTGATATTTCAAAGTGCAGTATTCCTTGTTTTGTTTTTTTTAATTTGGTTTTGCCAACTTTATTTTCTTCCAGTGTTTACAGTCGACAAAACGTTTTTTAAAACTTTTGTTGTGTTTAAATGTCTATGTAAAATAGCTGCCTTTTTTTAAAGAGAGATTGCGAGAGAGAGAGAGACTGAGAGAGAGAGAAAGTAAAAACAGGCTATATAGATAGTAGGTTGATCAGCATGCTTGCTTTGCAAAGGGAGACATTTTGAAATAATGGATGTTTACAGTAGGTGTTTCCCCTTTTGTCTTTTCTTTCTTTTTTAATTATTATCATTTTTTATTTCTTACTGGAGTAAGAAAAATAAGCAAACCCTTACCCTTTTCCTCCGTTTTATACAAATGGGCCACGTAAAGTCCAATCAGTGTCCTGCTTCAGGGCACCCTACTGATGAGCATGAGTTTAACTTTAAGTGTGTGAATAGGGGAGTGAAGTTCTGAAAAGCATCAGCACAATATCTGCAATTTAGGACACTGGGAAAGGTGGCTTTGTTGGTGCACGGTCCAGGTATAGCTGGTTAGGGTGTAAGAAGTGTAAGTCATTCCATCTTCAAGAATGAATATCTTGTGCTGCAAACCCGAGTCTCAAAAATGCTTCCTCTCAAACGAATAGGTTAGAATTTGCTTTTGATGGAAATCATATTTCCAAGGTGTTTTTCGGACCAGGCTGCTGGGCCACGATGGTTCAGCTCCAGGCAGCTCCAAATCTCTCGCTAGGATCAAATCAGGTCAGAATGGCTCCCCCTCTGCTTTGATTGGCTTAGTCCAATTTGACAGGGTCCACCTCAATTCCTGTCCATGGAATATGAGACCTTTAATGTCCAAAGCTTCATTGCATTACACATGTGTCCAAAGGCTTAAATGTGTAGCGCAAGATTGGAGGATCTATTATGCGCAAAGCTGTTCGCTTTTGAACACATTACCCCTTTGAGAGAAAAGTCACTGGCTTGAACTTAAGCACTTGCTCAGTGGTGGTGCGGAGTCAGGGTCAAAACAATACAGGAAGTAAGTTATTTTTCTTTTTCTTATTCTAAGGCATTATCTCCCCTTTCCTCTCCAGGAATCCCCCCCTAAGGTTAGTTAAGCCAAAGGGGAGGTTGTATAGTTAAGGGCGGGTCTCAGAAGGTAAGTTTTAAAAATTACCCACTCTCCCTCCTTATTTAAGATATATTGCTGCAGATATGGCTTCCTTTCAGCCTACACAATGTTTAAAATGTAGTGAAGCTCACCACTTATGGGAGTTTGGCATAATTTTAGAGATGCAAAGCTTCATATGGCTCTGATGCACTCAAAAAACTCCATAAAAGCGGAGGGTATCCCATTCAGTTCAGCTGAATGCAACAGAGGGTGTACCCTCAAGAGCTTTCAAAGATAATGAAATGATCAGGATCCTGGTCTCTACACATGCAACAAAATATATGGATGGAGGCAGTCTTTTATCCATTTCTGGCAAAAGTCACCAATGGTCTGCTGGAAAAGTAGGACCGCCCCCCCCATCCTCGAGTTTCTGATTCTACAAAGTTGTTAGGAAATATCCAAGGGTTTTTGTTGTTGTTTTTGAGAGAGAGAGAGAAAATGCATCAAATAATCTGATCTGGGAGGTTTGATCTGATATTTAAGTTGATTTCTGAAGCACTTAATGATCTTCTTAACTTTTCTTGCCTGAATATTCATGTTCAGCATTATTGCTAAATCTTGGGTCCCCCCTGTTCTATTCAGGATCACACCCAGAATTTACAGAGTTCATGCAGTGGTCTTGTGCTTAAAGTTGTGACTTCGCTGCTTTTTAAAATAAATAAATGTACAAACAGGGATGTGGGTAAAAAGGATGTAGAGGTGAAGGAGACCAGCCCTTTGTATAGAACCATCTTTTTTCCATTTTTTAAAAAAGAATTTCATTAGATCTGCAAGCTTGTGCACTGTGAGTGCGTGAATATCTTAGTGTGAAATGTGTTTTTTGTCATAGTATCAAAAAATTTAAAATCGGAAAGAAAGAAAACCTTCCACATCGTTTGGGTGTGGAAGGTGTAGCGGGAATAGTTTGGGGTGATCGAGAAAAATTCCAAATGTTGAAACCCCAATTTCAGGATACATAAAACGAAGAGAATACAACTGTTCTGGACTGAAGAAAAGTAGCCTTGAAATCAAGATTTCCACGACCTAGTTCCCTCCTTTCGGAGGCCACCAGGCTGGGAAAGGTTGCTTTAAATATATATATATCTATAACCTGCAAAATTGAATGTGATCTATAGCATTCCTTTGCGCTAAGGTCAATGGGGGGGGGCAAAGGAAGGGAGGGAGGAGGTGGCAGTGGGGGGAGACTGCAGTCCGGCCTAAGCAAAATGAAGCCACGCCTTTTGATATAATAATCTCATGTGCGCAGTCCGTCAATGTGGCATCTCTCAGTTATCATTCCCAACTGTGAAAAACCAAGAGTCTTTGTCATTTTGCTAAATGTGGGGGCAGGGTGGGGGCTGCTTTCTTGTTGTTTTTGTTTTTTCTCTTCAGCTCATGGGGGTGGAAATGGAGGCTGCCTTTATATCGATGCGCGCGCACCCAGCGCCTGTGGCGTCTGAGCCTCTACTGTGTGCCTGGGTGGGGGACTTGTTTAAGAAGGTATAAAGTGGGGAGGGGAGCTCTAGCCCTTCGAGGAATTTATTTTGTTAAAGGGTGTAAATATACCCCCCCCCCGTAATGTTCTCACATGGACTTTTTTTCCTCCCCAGAGGGAAATGAATGGGCAGGGATTTATTGTTCGGAAGATAGCAAGAATGGCGTCCCTTGGTCCCTGAAGGTCGGCCATTGTGAGGGCCTGCAAAATACTGTCGCCAACCAACTCTTGCCTCATAACTCATATGTTATATTTCCCACTAAGCGACAAGGAGCTAACGGGAGGCTTATACTACCATAATCTGCCAATAGCCTCTCCCAGTGGGGCCCACACAGGCAAAGTGGGCCGTGAGTCTCCTGTGGGAACGTAAATCTTTCAAAGCTTGGCTAGGGTAGCCTTGCTGTGGGCGAGCATTTTTCAAGCCTGGCTGCCATCTTGAGGCCTGAGCTGAAGCCCACTCGACATCCCTGGAAAGATTCCTGTGGCTTTCAAAGGGCTTTGATGTCAGCTGAGCCTTCCTGAGCAAGAGCAAAGCCTCACAAATTCCCTCATGAACTGACCAAGATGGCCGCCATTTTTGCCCTCTTTCCCCTCACCAGGCAGGCATTTCTCAGCATGGTTGCCATGGCGGCAAGAGGCCGTGGCTGCTTCATTAAGAGCTCTTTGGCAGGCGAGCGTTTCCACTTTGCATCGGCAGCCCTCCTTCCTGTCCCAGAGCTCTCGGTGAAGCAGACTTTTATGTCTTGGTGAAGGGAATGGCGTTCAGTATCTCTCTGCCTATTCCCTCTTGCCAATATGTTGTTCGTTCCTCCTTTGGCAGCAAAAGAGTTTTGTTTTAAATTTAGAAGCAACATTCTCTCTTATGAATTTTTAAAGGTGTCTTCACATTAATTTTATTTTTATACCTGTTTATTTTATTTTTCGAGCAGACACAGACCTTTGAATAGGGACCAACAATACACTGTTTACGATGTGCATATTTATATATGTATGCGTCATACATATATATCTATATAACCACCCAGCTTCTCGTAGTACGGTAAACATGTATTTCATGCAATGTATTAGGGAAAAATAGCACATTTTCTTGCTTGAGTTTTACCATGGAGTCTTTTTTTAAAACAACAACAACAACTGTGTGGGTTTTATTTTATTTCTCCCCCTTTTTCTGTGGATGTCTTCAGACCCCTGGGGGTTCACTTAGGCAATGGTGATAGTGGTTCTCAGTCCTCCATTCACATCCCTACCCAGCATTCCCTGTTTTAGGGGCCTTCTCTCTTGTTATAAAAAACAAAACAAAAGACAAAAAACTTTTTACCGAGTGAAACATGGAATACCACCTTTATTTCCATTCTCACCAATGTAAATACTGATACTAACGGAGAATTTTGACTTTGCATTCTGTCAGAATACTTGTGTTCAAATAAAAATTACCAAAAAAAAAAAAGTTTTTACATTGTCTTAGCCCTCTGTTGTGTTTATATCGGCGGCGGCTTTGTGAAGCTCGTAAGCAGGATTTTTTGCATTTTACGGGCAAATGATAGCTGGAAATATTGTAGGTATGCAGATAGTCTCAGGTTCGATCCCTAGCAATCTCTCCACCCGCCTCCCATAGCCAGAATAGAGTTAAGATATTGCTGGATTACACCTCCAATCCTTCCACATCTCTAGTATAGGTTCCATGGCGCTTTGATGCTTTCCAAAGTATGTTTTCCAACTGATGGCCCAGGTGTTGCGGAAGCAGGATTTCTTTTCTGACAGGCTCCTTTTCCTTATTAAGAGAGTCATCTTGATTTTCTTGACAGTGGTTTTTGATGGTCTAGACACATAGGCTGAGATGGGAAGGAAAAGCACCGGTGATTCACACATCCATCTTCCTCATATCACTTAATAATTACAGCTGAATGTTGGAAACCAACAATGTTGGGGGGGGGTTACGTTTGGACTGGGATAAGGAAGTCCTGTTGGTGATTGCTTGCTAACACGGACAGTCTGTGAGGGAAATCATCATTTAGATTGTGAAAGCTATAGGAAGAAGAATCCTCATGAAGTTGCCTTATAGAATCAGCCCATTGAGAGTAGTGAGAACTCTCCTTTTCTCCAACAAATTTCTGTTGCCCATTAGTTTTAAGGCAAACCGAACAATGGTTTGCCTTAAAACTAATGGTCCGAACAATGGTCTAATCGTGTGTTTGCAGGATCACTTCCAGCTCAGCACTCATGGGATGTTTGGTTAGACAGAAATCATTGGGGAGGGGCAGCGTCAAACTTTCCTGAAGTAAAACATTCACATCAAGTGGCTCCTCTGAATTCCTTGCATTTAAGCCTAACCTGAGTTCAATCAGATCATGGGTCTGTAGCATTGCAAGGCTTGTTTGTTTTTAATCAGAACTTAACATCCTCACATGGAAAGACACACACTCTCTGGGGATATTAAGTTTCTAATCTAAGTTGGCTTCATCGAGCACATTAATCAAAGCCCTTTTTGACAAGCTCAATTATGGTGCACTTTTCATAAGCAAATCCTGGAGGTGAGAGACTCCCCCAGCTGCTGTTCATTTTCAGCTCTTCAGAGGAGGTGAAGACGACCCACCAGAAAGCAAATTGAATGCTTAAAAATTGACAAAAGGATGCCTTTGGTTCATCAGGTGTCACCATCGACAGCTGTACTTACACCAGCCCTTGATAGTCCATTACTGAGGTGTAACCTGGCAGCTCTGAAAAAAACGTTTACAGCAGTATGTATTGTATGGGCCTGCAGAAATGGCATGTGTCCTATGCTACCAACTCTTCAGAACTGCAATAATAGCCATGGTGAGTCAGACTTAAGGTCATTCTGACCAGGCTTCTGCTTTGGAGATGAATCTTGTAAACATGGCCTATTTATTTGTCCCTTGGATTCAGACCTATGAATCTGGCAGTTCCGTCTTGGAACTAATAGACCCATGGAGTGGAGCCAGTCTAAATTGCAGAGGTCATCAGTAAGCACTGGCGACCAAATTATGAAGAGAGGAGAGTGGTCTCACCAACTTTTCACTGAAGAACTAACTTTTGGGCTGTCCCAGATTATACATGCATATGTCTAGAAGGCTCCCTATAAACTGCTAGTCTAATTAAGCAATAAGCCACCATGACTGATGAATTCTAAAACCTGGCCCATGGACCACTGCCTCCTCCAGCCTAGATAACCTTTTAACTATAGCTCTGTGGTTTTTCTGTTATGTTCTACTCCATAAATAACATGCTCTCCCTCTTCAGTCCAGGCATAGCAAAATATGTCAAGAGTGGGCAAAACTTCAAGATCTCTTGACTATTAACTACATTTGAAGCAAACCAATTGATATATAGAAGTTGCTGCCTCTCAGGATTTCCCAGCTCCACCCAGATGTGGCAAGATAGGATTATTGGGTGTTTATATTTGCAAGATTTCACACAGTCTCCTGGGCTGTGTACACGTGTAGCCTCTGAATTGTCTTTCCAGTGTCCTTTTGTACATAGTGGTGTGCAGTTGTACACATCTTTGTGCAAGAGCATCTAAAGCAGCAACTATCTGTTTTGCCTGCACCCACTGGTGAGCATGTTTTCAAACAAGTATGCAACAGTGCTCTATATTCCCCCCATCCCCAGTTAGTACATCCTCAGACTTTTTTAAAAAGGCAGTCTCAAAAAGAGAGGTTTTTGTTCTGGGTTGGCCCTTATCTTGAGGGTGGTTCCTTTGCACTTCTCAAAGTGTGGTTTTTGCTGTTCTTCAGTAGGAAGGCTGCAGAAGCTCTCCAGAGAACTCAAATTTCTTTACAGAAGCCAGTACAGAAATAATTTTAACAAAGCCACACAAGCACCATAAATAATCTTTCCTATGCACTCCTCTGACACCCCGTGTTGTTCTAGGCAACTGCACCCGACCTGCTGCTCTTCAGTGAGCATCAAAATGAACTGTGAGAGTGACTCCCGCCTCCTCCTAAAGATTAATGCAAGCGCCTGGAAGATGTTGACCTAAATTTATGGTGTTGTAGATCAAATTCTAGTGTACCGACATAGGTTTGGCATCTCTAGAACTGGGCTGATCTCTGTGACAAAACAGGCTGAAAAACACCATATTGGATTTGAGTGTTTTTCTTTAGATACTCATCAATCTCCAGTTCCCTTTTCGGATGTTCAGGCTTCTAAAGCCATCACTCAGTGCCAAGAATTTCTCTTTATGCTGCAGAATTGCTTGGAGAGTATGTAGGTAGACAACTGGTACGCTGCTGGAATCGACTTGCATGCTCTGCTCAATGTTTTCCACCAAAGACACATTCTGCAAACAAGCAAACAAACTTCTGTAGGTGATAGCAGCAGGGTGTGACATGGTGGCAAGCTCATGAAAGCGGTGGGATGTGAGGACCCTAGAAATTCAGTATCTGCTCATAAATCGTGAGAACCCTACTGCTGTGGCCCTTGACAATTTGCTGTTTTTAAATGTGTGCTAAGACTTCTGTACACAAGCGAAAGCTGTGGATTAGTTTCCCTGACTGCTTCTCCCATGTTTAATCTGCTCTTTCCCTGGCGATTCTGCATGGGAGCCTGCTCCACGATTAGAAATGGAGATGAGATCAGTTGCTTAGCGCTACCCTGGGCTCCACAGCTCATCCAGCAACCTGTCAGACTCTTATCTTCCACAGCTGGATGAGCTCTTAATAAGTTTCAGAGGTGATTGGCAGCCCTAATTAAAAACAAAAAGTTGTGGTTGTAGCCAGGAACTGGGAGGCCTGTTGAAATGGCAGGTGATGGGCTGGATAGATGAGAAAGAGGTGCTCTCTGTTTTTAAGGACTCCACAGAAGAAGGATAGTTTTGAGGTTCTGCCATCTCCTTAAAACCATCTTTGATAGAGAGGGTTGCAAGGCAGCCCAGCAAGCCTAAGGCTGCCCTGTTCCAGTTGCAAGTCTGCAGTGGTGATCAAAACTTAGAGGGAGCTGACTTCCAGCAGGAGCTGGCCAGCAAAGAAGTGGGTACAAGTGGCAGCATCACAGTTCGCAGGATCAGGGAGAGGCCCCAAGGTGGCTGCTTGAGCAAGGATCAGAGACCAGTTTGAATTCTTAAGTGGCAGTACTCACCCTTTGAATGTCCAAAGCCTGTCACTCAACAGAGAACTGAAAGAAAGTTAAATAGGCAGTGCTGCCCTGGCTAAGAGATGTGCATTTGAGCATCATTGGGTAGCATCAAAGTGCAGCTTTTGACTTGGGGAGAACTCAAGCTCACCCACACCTACAGAAGGCCCCTTCTGCCTTGCAGCTGCTCTCCATAAAGTACCCAGGCACCCCTTCTTGTGCCCTTGCCTATAGGTGCCCATGTCCCTAGCCAGCTGAGACATGAATTTTCAGCTCAGAGTTGCAGCACATCTCCGGGAGAATTAAACACATATAAGACACTTGGCAATCAGGCAACAGCCCAGAGCTTGGAATCTGAAGATTTTTGACAAAAATAGAGACACTTTAAAGCAGGTTGTTAAAAAATAAAAAGATTTACAATATAGGCATTGGCCTTGTATGCCCCTTCTGGCAACTCCTGCAGCAAAGCTGGTGCCAGACATACTGCTCTGCTTTCCTTTGGACCACGTCAGCAAGACCAAGAGGGGGGTATTGACATCTGGCCATCCCAGGACCTCCATACACACTGCCTGGGACTGTGCCCCAGGGAGGTCACTTTGGTGCTGGCAAAACAGTGGTTTGACTTTACTCCTGGAGGTGCACTCCATTGTCTCTTGAGACATTACGGATAACAACAACAATAACAACAAAACGTAACCTTGGAGTTAAATATAAGAAGTGTAGAAGCAGGAAGATCCTCATGAGAGCCAGTGTGGTGGAGTGGTTAAGAGCGGTAGACCCGTAATCTGGGGAACCGGGTTCGCGTCCCCGCTCCTCCACATGCAGCTGCTGGGTGACCTTGGGCTAGTCACACTTCGCTGAAGTCTCTCAGCCTCACTCACCTCACAGAGTGTTTGTTGTGGGGGAGGAAGGGAAAGGAGAATGTTAGCTGCTTTGAGACTCCTTCGGGTAGTGATAAAGCGGGATATCAAATCCAAACTCTTCTCTTCATTCCAAATATGGCAGGGGAAGATGGTAGGTGCTAGGCATGTATGAGGCTATGTCAGATGAGAGAGGAATGTTGAAAAAATAAGCAATACAAGCAAGGAGCAGTGTAGCTAAGTTGCTTGAGGTCTAGAGAGACAGAAGGATAGAAACAGTAAAAAGAAAAATCTGGGTTGAGATATTACTTCTCCTACTGTAAAGTAGTGGGGGAGAGAGACTTTTTCACAGGGAAATGTTTGTGAATTGTGCTTTGGCAGTTTGTGATGGGAACTGGAGAGGACCACGCAGCTCCTTGAAACCTCTGTTGATTGGAAGCTTCCTAAGACAGAGGCTCTGGAGGAGAAACACAAGGCTGTGCGTTCCGTTAGCTCTCCAGTGGGTGAACAACAACAGGGGCCAATGTGGGTCAGGAAGGGGAACCAAGCAACTGGGGAGGAAGCACAAGGGCTGAATCCTGGAGCTTAGAGGCAATATGAACACCCGAGGGGAGGCAGTTGAGCACAGCGAGAGAAAGATCTAGAGCAGTGTTTCCCAACCACTGGTCTTGCTAGTCAGGGATGATGGGAGTTGTAGTTCAAAAACAGCTGGAGGCCCAAGGCTGGGAAACACTGATCTAGAGTACTGGTGGGAGTTCTAAGCTGCTGAGCCTTGGATCTAAATTTCCAACCCCCGGTGATGAATCCAAAGGAATCTGCAAACAGTTCCACATGCACATATACCTGCTAGAGAAGGCTTCCTCAACCTCGGCTCTCCAGATGTTTTTGCCCTACAACTCCCATGATCCCTAGCTAGCAGGACCAGTGGTCAGGAATGCTGGGAATTGTAGTCTTAAAATATCTGGAGGGCCGAGGTTGAGGAAGCCTGCGCTAGAGGGATCTAACCTCAAGTAATGCTAATGAGTGCTAATGAGTCTATCTAGCTGTGATGGCACAGCCTCATGCATTTTGCTTTCCTCTGCCGGGGCTCTAACTGGATCAAATCAGGATGTGCTGTGGATGACTTAATTAGGTTAGAGGCCAGGTAGAGAGAGACAGAGGCATTTGCATGGGCTGGAGATCTCACATTGGAACGCATAGCCAAAGTTTGCCTCCATGATCATTCCAGACTCAGGTCAGCAAATGCAAAGCACAGCTTGCTCTGCACATCTAAGATTTTCCTTTGCACACTTTCCCAAGCAATATGGAGCTTTCTGGAGTCCAGGTGCTAGGAGGCATTTGTGAAATCCTGAGACTAAGCCAAGGACTAGGACCTGATCCCTACTGATGTCTCCTTTTTGTGTGACTGGAATGTGCTTTTTTCCCAAAAGGGGCTAAGTCACATGTTCACATCACTGATATATAGGAGTACAGTGGTACCTCGGGTTACGTATGCTTCAGGTTACAGACACTTCAGATTACAGACTCCGCTAACCCAGAAATATTACCTCGGGTTAAGAACTTTGCTTCAGAATGAGAACAGAAATTGCGCAGCAGCGGCACGGCGGCAGCAGGAGGCCCCATTAGCTAAAGTGGTGCTTCAGGTTAAGAACAGTTTCAGGTTCAGAACGGACCTCCGGAACAAATTAAGTACTTAACCCGAGGTACCACTATATACTATCTATCTAAAAAAAAAAAGTCCACAAAGTGCAAAAACCTGTAACGTTACTTCATCTACTAAACACTTAGAAAATTATACAAAATCATTGTCCAACCTGATCGGACTGTTAATTATGAGATAATGAAGCAGAAATATGCATTAATTTCCACATTATAATTTGTCCTTCAATAATCAATAAAAGCATCCCGCTCTTACAAATTTAGGATTCTGCGACTGTCTTTTAATTTTAATGTCTCACTGATTTTTAACAATCATGCTAATTGCCAAACCTTGTTTATTCATTTTCTACACATATTTTTGGCATCCCCACCACCACCCTCAAGTCAGCTTTGCTGTTGTTGCAATGATCAGCTTTGCTGTTGTTACTAAGTTAAAGATGTGTCAGAAGTCAGAGAGCAGGGAAATGCTGTTTACCTTCTGGTTGCAACGGTGCCTATTTATCTACTTGGTATTGGCATGTTTTCAAACTCCTAGGTTGGCAGGAGCTGGGACAGAGCAATGGCAGCTCACCCCGTCACACAGATTCGAACTGCCAACCTTATGATCAGCAAGCTCAAGAGGCTTGGTGGTTTAGACCACAGCACCACCCATGTTCCTTTCCCTCTCATATAATCCCACACATGAAGGAACTAGTGTTTCATTCAATGCTATAAGGTTTGGGCCACCAAAAGCGAAATATTTTATATAAGTGTACAGTGGTACCTCGGGTTAAGACCTTAATTTGTTCTGGAGGTCTGTTCTTAACCTGAAACTGTTCTTAACCTGAAGCACCACTTTAGCTAATGGGGCCTCCCGCTGCCGCCGTGTGATTTCTGTTCTCATCCAGAAGCAAAGTTCTTAACCCGAGGTACTATTTCTGGGTTAGCAGAGTCTGTAACCTGAAGCGTCAGTAACCTGAGGTACCACCGTATTGAGATATGATGGGAAGCGAATGAACCTCTTACAGCAGAGCACAGCAAAATAATAGCAGGGGGTTGTGAAGTTAGAGCTTCCGAAGGGACTCTCTTCAGATTGTGTTTTTAAAAAAAGAAAAATGGGAGGAGTTGGCCACCAGGAACCAATCTGAGACTCGTGTGAATTCTAGACTCTAAACCCAATCACAGTTATTGTTGCTGATCCAGTTGTGAACTTCTAGTGATGGCCAGACTCTGGTGAGAAAGGTGGAAGCTCACCAGCTCATTCCAGCAAGCAAGAATATATGAGCAAGCTTCAGAAAACGGGGTCCCATGATAATCAAGTCTGGGGGGTGGAGGTAGAGAAGATGAACTGGAGGGATGCTATGTTTTGCAGGTGGAGTTGTTGAGGAGCCATACCTTGGCCATGGCTGCCATCTAGTGGACAGTCCTCCATTTGATCTCGCTTTTGCTCCACAAAACATTTCTTTCAAACATAAAATACTTTCCTGACTCAGTTGTGGCATACCCCAGGTGCTAATATGCTTGGTTAAACCACATCCCAGCCATTGTAAATCAAGCCTGGTGACTGAAGAGGACTGGGACAGAGGCTCAGAAGAAGCAACGGTGCTTTCTTTTGACTCCGTTGGATTCGATCTGGGATCAGGGCGCAATTCCTCTGGCTTTGTTTTATCAGTCTAACAAGATTCCACGAAGAAGGGCAACACTTGGATTTAATCTGCACTGTGCAATGACAGTCCTGGGGACGGGACTCCATTGCACGCCTGCTCCCCTGCACTGCAAATAGGTGTGCAGGAAGTTTCTCTGACTTGGATAACATTTGGAAGTTGACCAGCAGCCAAGGCTGGCCCAAGACACTTTGTCACCTGAGGTGAACCACAAAATGGTGGCTCCCTCCCTGCTGGGGAAGGAGGGGTAAGTGAAGATCTACAGCAGGGTCAAGAGGAGAATAGAGATCTGCATTGGGTTCTGCTGCCCCCATGAATCCTGCCGCCTGAGGTCACCTCACCTTGCCTCATGGGTGAACTAACCCTGCACATTGCTGACTTGGATGGAGAAGGGGAGGTGGAGGGTATATATGGATAAAATGGTGTGTGAGAGAGAGGCTGGATGATGTTTGGACATTTCCGTATTTTGAACTTCAAACAGAATGCAGTATTTAGGAGGGAAGATCATATTTAGATGTGTGCTCAGTGCTCAGCAAGCATGGGTGTGGGGAGGAGATTGAAGAACGGTGTGTGTTGTGGGCATGTATATATAGCCAGTAAGTACGTAGTAGTAGGGATGGGAGAGAGATTTGCTTTGTATTTCAATGCAAACTTACTAGTTCACACTGCCCAAAACAAGACATGAACAGAAACACACTACCCTTTGAAATGCACACGTCTCTGAATTTTCACAATGCAGCTCTCCGACCAAAGAGTGGGTACCAAAATTCACACATTAGGAGAAAGAGTGTGTGTAAATGGGCATGTGTCGGGGGGGGGGATATAGCATATAGAAATGGCTTGCCTCAAAGATTGCAAATATGTGTACATTAGACAAAGCTGCATGCAAAATTGAGTTTATCAAAAGGAACATCCAGGAAAATGCTGGGGAATTTTCATGAGGACCTGTAAAAATAAATGATCCTGAACTGATTTATTCCTGCATTTCAGAGGGTTGGACTACATGGCCCCTGGGTACCTTCTAATTCTCTGATTCTATGATGTAGAGAATAGGAGAAGTTGGCAGGATGGAGAGAGGAACTGAAATTAACAGATTAGCCCTTCCCTGCCTCCAAGGTTGGGGTCCTAAAAGGAGCAAAAAGTGCTTAAGTTCTTTGTGATGTTTGAATAGAGAAATGGAAGCAGCGAGTGTTTAGTGCCTGCCAGCTTTCTTGATTCTTTGGTCTCTAGCAGCCCTTCCCAGGTTAGAGGATACTGGCCTGCCATTGGGTGTTCATAATTCTCATTATCCCCTCACCCTCCATTAATATTTATTTGCTAGGAGGAACATGGTAGACTCTGCAATCTCAACTAATGACTTGCTTGGCATTCTGGCTTTGAAGGCATCCATTTAGCGGTACATACAAGCGGAGGTGTGAAGGGAGAGAAGAATGATTTACCGCAGGAAAGGCAGTTAAAATAAATGTCTGCAAGGCCAGGCACGATCCTGCTAATGGACGAGAGCTGCAAAGAAATCACTTTGGCAAATTTCTCTCCCCGGCTCCTTTGCACTAATAATGTTGTGGAGAATCGGGAAAGCCAAGGATTTGGGGCCTGCAGGGATGGTGGTGGTGGTGGAGGAAGAAGCCCCCAGCATGATCCATGCAGAGAATTAATGGTGCAGAATATTTTGGAAGGAGACGGAGAGAAGTGGAGGAGAGTGAGAGGCAGAAAAGTGCCCTGGTGTTTGGTGGGCGGCCTTGGGGAAGCCAGCAAAGTGTGGCATACCCTCCAACATTTCTCCAGTGAAAATGGGGACGTCCTAAGGAAAAGCGGGGCATTCTGGGATCAAATCAGAAACCAGGATGACTTCTGTAAATCCGGGACTGTCTCTGGAAAATAGGGACACTTGGAGGGTCTGGTGTGATGCTGTGGTTAGACCAACGGCGGCTCATGTGTTGCCTTCCAGATGTTGGAGCCCCAACCAGCGAGACTGATGCTCAGGGAGGATGGGAGCTCTATTCAAAACAACTTCCAGGATAAGCTGCTCCGCCTACATGAAAAGAGCAAGCAAGTGGGAGCCCAGCTCACAGGGGATCCCCTGTTAGCATTCCTGCTCCATGATTGCAGTCATGGGATTGTTGTCTATCACATGACGGTATATGTTTTGACTCCACAGAGTAGGAAGTGACGGAGACAGGATGTTTGTGTGACTATGTTCTGTGAAGTGGGACTATTTTCTTTTGTTCTTTCTCTTTGCTGTCTGATGCTAGAGAGAGAGGGAGCCATGTTGCAGTGCTCCATGTGTGTTTATATGTAAATAAAGTAGATTAGCCAAAATGCTGAGTTGCTGAGGTCTGTTACGCAAAGCTGCAAAGACTCTGCGGATCCCTAAGTGTGCCGGTGTTGGTAGACATCAGTCGCTGTGATGTTCGGGCAGAAGAAAGCTTTTGAAGCTCCCTAATGATCAACCAGGAGGGCAAGAACATGCCAGTCGGGCATGTGTCTCTGCCAGGGTCCTACTCGAGTGTAGGCCGAGCTCCTGACATCCCCCCCCCTTCAATAAGAAGGACCACCAGTGGCTCAGCACAGACTTTGTCTACAGGAGGGCTGGACATAGACACATCAAAGAAGCAATTCAATTAAACGCATTGTAAACTCATACAGGGAAATCCAATAGGGAAAGACGGGACTCCACAGCGCCCTCTGGTGTCACAGTGTTATATTGCATATATGACGTATATATGCAAAACACTTTTTCTTTACGAATCTAGCTGAGTCCCAAAGTCTCAGGTGGATTCCTGGTGTCCCCAAGGAAAAGCTTGCCAGGCCTTGTCCACACTGAGTATTACTGTGAGCCAAAGACTTCTGGGCACCGTTCACGTGACAAATGGAGCCAATCCCTCAATCCTGGGAAAACCTGAAAAGCAACATGCAAAACCAGCCTGCTTCAACCTGGCTGGGAGAGATACCCTCCTGGCTGAAACCCTCCCAGAGCTGCTGCCAATCAGTGTAGACAATACTGTGCTAGATGGTCCCACAGATTTGAGTTGGTTTAAGGCTGGGCCCAGTGTTTCTATGTATTATTTTACTGTTAGCTCTAGATTTTATTCTATTTTATTATTAGTATTTTATTTCGTAAAAAACAACCACCCCAAAAACCTCAAAACTGTTTAGTTTTTAATTTTATGCACTGGTAGTGCACATGCCTTCTTAAACTAACTAGTTCTGATTGATCCCAATTCGGGGGAAATAAGTAGCCATTCCACGTGGGAAATGCTAACAGTTTGGGGTGGGTTTTTTTTAAGAGATATGTAGCTAATGCCGGGTGTTTGGTTAGTGCTTAAAAACGATCAGATGCTGCCATCTAGCGGCACACTTCTCAAATTGCAGTTGTCCCTTCCTTTGAAGACCCTGTGTGCTGAGTTCTTCCCATGGCCTTAGAGCAGTATGCAATGTGTGGGGAGTGGGAAGAGACTTCCGAGTGCAAGTGTGCTTGCACCACAGAATTATATAAAAGCATGACTAGTGCAAGGGCATCTTTACATTCAATCCCTTTCCTTATTGTACCTCCTCAGAGTAGATATGGGTAACATAACTAAATCAGAATGCACGGCCATCGTAACCCTGTCCATATAACTTAGGGGAGGAAACAAGGCAGAATGAGGGTGCCACACCTGTTCCTTTCCTTTTAGCTTTCTTCCTTTCCTCCCGGTTATCATAGGAGCCAACTCCTAGGGCAGGCACAGGTAAACTCGGCCCTCCAGATGTTTTGGGACTACAACTCCCATCATCCCTGACCACTGGTCCTGTTAGCTAGGGATGGGGATGATGGGAGTTGTAGTCCCAAAACACCTGGAGGGCCGAGTTTGCCTATGCCTCTCCTAGGGGCTGTGGGGGCTTCGGTGCTCACAATAATGTTTTTGAGAGGGCTGGGCCCCCACAACGTTGATGGGCATTCCCATTCAAATGGTGTGTGTGCACTGCATCCTGTGCTCAGTTATGTGGGGTGGGGCTTACCTGGGCCTCCAAACTATTTTATTCAAGTTGGCATTCTTGGCTTCCTTATCATAAATTGCATGTGCACCCAGGATTAGACCTAATGAAATCAATGGGCCTATCTTAGTCGTATCCATTAATTTCCTTGAGTCTATCCTGAATAATACTTAGGGCTTGTCACAATGGGTGCAATCCCACTATATGTTGAACATCGAGTGGAGCTATGCAACCGGTGCTTTTTTTTTTAGAAAAAGAGGTGTTGGGATTTATCGTGAACGCCTCCCTTGTTCTCTTAGAATGGCACTGGCGCCCACCTGAGAGGTGCCAGAACTGAGTTCCAATGAGTTCTAGCTGAAAAAAGCTGTCACTCGCTGTTACTAGTGTGAGCTCTAGGTGGCGATAGCACATTGTTATTGCCTTTTGCATCACATCGAAAAGAGAAGAGCTTACCTTTGCTCTTTAAAATAAACATGCTTCTTTGCTTTGTTCGGGGGCTACCTGTTGCAGGTGACTTCCAAGGCCCCTCCTGCTCTCCCTTCTTAGGGTTTCTTATTCTTAAACCAGATTTGGACTGGGTACCCCTTCAAAAAAAAAGTGAAGGTGTTATTAATGCTCATAAATGTGTCACATTGTTAGATAGATAATATTGATTTTTATCACTTTGGTGTTTGCCTCCTTGAACTACTTTGGGAGGAAGGATAGGATAGAAATTTTAATCATCATCATATTAATAGAGAGCTGCCCTGTGCAAAGTAGGATGCGTTATAGTTGGGGGTTAACTTGTCCCCCCTGCGCCATTTTCCTTACAAAGAAAGGTAAATGAATTGCTATTCACCTCCAGTGGATATTCAGAAGTGATCCTATTATCTCCAGCAGTTGCCTTCTGAACCTTTCTACAGGTATATGAAAGCCATATCCATCTCATCTCATGCAAAGGTGATCTGCATCTTCTCAGATGTTGCAAAATGGTCAGGGTCTGGACATGTCTCATCCTGTCAGGGCTTAGCAGATCAGAGACAGAGAGAGAGAGAGAGAGATGCTCCCAATTTTGCACTGATGAGCAACAGACTGCACAAAATTCCCTTCATGTGGAATTTGTTGTCTTTTATCTGACAGTGGCTTCAAACAGCAGAGAGAAGAGGCTTGAGTTCTTGACCCCGGTCAGTAATCCAGGTTCCCTTTGTGACTTTGAGCAATCCGCTGTGCCTCAGCTTTCATTTCCCCCTCTGCAGAATGGGGGACTATTGCAATGACGCCTCACAAATTAAAAGTATAACTCTGTCTAAACAAACTGTAAGTGGTACAGGTGGCAGAGGAAATTAGGAGCTTCAAAAAGCATTTGGTCCATAGACTTTCCTGTCTTGGTCCTTAACAACTAATCCATAGCATGCAAGTGTGTTTAGTCATATTTTTTTTTGCAAAATCTCAGATCTATACATCTCTTTCCATGCAATGATGACACCAGGCTGGCAAACCACCTTATGCTCTGGAAAATGCATCTGCTATGACAGCAGCAGGGGCCTTTAGGAGGAGAGACGGGACTCGTGGGGAAATGCAAATGACTAAGACTTTGTTTATTTGAAGAGGCGAAATCATGTCTGTGTACCACTTCATTCAATTATATACTTTCCTGGAATAATTGCAGAGTTTCAGAAAGGGTTCCTTCTGTCTCTCCTTCCCCCCCTTTATAGCTGAGTGGAGGATCTTTTGTTTGTTTTCTGAGAAGGCAGAGCACTGTCAGTATTTCCACAAAGCCAAAGCTCTCTGAGTAAAGCTGCAGGAGCCAGGACTGATTTTCAAAACCTGCTGTTTTGTTTTTAATTAGTAAGATCCAAGGACGCGGGTGGAGCTGTGGGTTAAACCACAGAGCCTAGGGCTTGCCGATCAGAAGGTCAGTGGTTCGAATCCCTGCGACAGGGTGAGCTCCTGTTGCTCGGTCCCTGCTCCTGCCAACCTAGCAGTTCAAAAGCACATCAAAGTGCAAGTAGATAAATAGGTACCACTCCAGCGGGAAGGTAAACAGCGTTTTCGTGCGCTGCTCTGGTTTGCCAGAAGCGGCTTAGTCATGCTGGCCACATGACCCGGAAGCAGTCTGTGGACAAACGCCGGCTCCCTCGCCAATAAAGCAAGATGAGTGCTGCAACCCCAGAGTCGGTCATGACTGGACCTAATGGTCAGGGGTCCCTTTACCTAGTAAGATCCAATATTGGTTCCAGGTTTCGGAGGAGCTTTGGGCAAGACACCCTTCTTCCGTGAGTCTCTTTCCTCACTGCAGCAAGCCCAGGGGGCTCTTGTCAGTGGGGCCGTTTCTTGAGCACAGGCACTTGGTGGATGCCTCACTATGCCGACCCTTGGTGGTATGGTCCTAAGGTGGAAAAACACCTTAAGCTGCAAGATTCCTGCTCTGATGTTATTGGGAAATGGCTACAGAGGATTTCATGTTGGACTGAGGGCTGGGTCTCCTGCACCAGTTATTGACTTTAGTGCAGGAAATGAGAGACTGTGCCCCACCTTCACAAGAGCGGGAGGTCGCTGGACCTGGCAAAGGCAGCAATTCATCTGGCTGCCTGTTGCTGGATGACCAGTCTGCTTGCAGTAGCCTCGGGCTTCCCCCGCCCCAGCCCCGCATCTGGGGGGGGGAATAATTTTTTTTCTTTATTTCCCCCCCAAAAAACTAGGTGCGTCCTATGGGCCGATGCGTCCTATGGGGCGAAAAATACGGTAATTGGCTAATGCATCATAGAGTGTCACTCCCACATGGTTTGATTTCAGTTACGTCCAGGCTGAAGCCTGATTACTATTCATCTATAGTAGATTTCACCAACCTGGTCTATTCCAGATGTTTTGGACTAAAACCTCTGCCAGCTTTAGCCAGGATGAGAGTTGCAATCCAAAACATCTTGCAATACTGGCGAGCAATACCAATAAACCAAGTGTTTTGTCAGCTCTGCAGGGAAGACAAGATGGCTATCTCTTCACACCAGCAATAAACAGCTGTGAAGAGATCATCTTCTCTCGAGAAGGCTATGGGGTCTTTCTGCTCTTGTGACAGACACACATTTAAAACAAATATTTACCTGTTGAGAAGATCCTATGCAAAGCAGCTGCTACACAGCATAACACTGTATACACTGACTTCCTGGATTGGACAATCTAGCCCAGCATTCTGTTTCCGTTGTGGTCAGCCCCATGCCCCATGGAAGGCTTCGAGCAGGTTGTGAAGCAAGTGCCATTGCCATTTGTCTCTTTTGTTGGAAGGGCAACGGCAGAGCTCATTCCATGTGTCAACTCAAGGATGAATTCTGTTAGTGTTAAAGTCAACTAGTTCGGGGGGGTGGGGGTGGGGGTGGGGGGAGGTGTTGCTTAACAACCAGGCAGAGTAGCATGAAGTTTGCTGAAGTAGTGTGTTGTTCTGAGCGAAATTCATTGACTGTCTCCCTGCTGTGTACAGGACCTGAAGTAAGAAAGACAAAAAATCTGTTTCCTTTTCCCCCAAATCATACGCTGTTTTTGTTCAGTATTCTCAGTAAAGTGCCATCAGAATTTCTCTCTCACTCTCTGAACTCTAGCTGTGCTATTTATATGACTTTTCTAACTTATAGACACATATGCATCTGCGGCTTGGAGGACGACTGGCAAAAGAAAGGGCAGCTGCAATTTCAGCACTGGATCAAGAGACAGCACCTCTCTTTTATCTAAGTCCATCCCAATCGCGAATGGCTCATCCCATTACAAATAGCAACCATGAGAGCCTCAGTGCCTGGTCATGACCATGGTAGGGTTTAAACCCCACCTTCCTTCCATTCCTCTGTAGCTTCCATCTATGCTGGTTGTTGTTGTTTAGTTGTTTAGTCATGTCCGACTCTTCGTGACCCCCAGGACCAGAACACGCCAGGCACTCCTGTCTTCCACTGCCTCCTGCAGTTTGGTCAAACTCGTCCTCTGTCGTCCCCTTCTCCTTGTGCCCTCCATCTTTCCCAACATCTGGGTCTTTTCCAGGGAGTCTTCTCTTCTCATGAGGTGGCCAAAGTATTGGAGCCTCAGCTTCACGATCTGTCCTTCCAGTGAGCACTCAGGGCTGATTTCCTTAAGAATGGATAGGTTTGATCTTCTTGCAGTCCATGGGACTCTCAAGAGGTTATTTATTTTATGCTGGTTATTTATTTTAATTTTAAAATATAACTTGCACCCCAAGACAACAAATGGTGCCTCTAGCCAAACAGAGCCTTAAATGCTTGTTGAGTGTCAAATTCAGAGGAGAGTGAGGAATGACAACCAAAGGAGTCAGAAGTTTAGTTTCCCTTGGTTCATTTGCCTGGAAGGAATCTAGGTGGCCACCCTGACAACCACATCCAGCTCACTGAGTTGGCCAAGATTGCATAGATTGCCATAGACCTCTGTCTAGTGAAACTAATCAATGGCTAGGAGGAACTTCAACGAAGGCAAAACTGAACAAAAGAAAAATGAAATGTAGAAGATAAAATCCAAAGTCAGAGGGGTAGGAACCAGGTTGAAAACTTCAACTAAATTGTTAAAATCTGGGGTTGTTGGCAGGTCAAGCAAACTCAACAATTACTCTGCATTTTATGTGCTGCAGTGGTAGCCAATTTGGAAAGCCTCATGCCAGCATCACTTTTTCTAATACCAAACTCAGTGCTGTCAGGCATTGAGGATTGGCACACAAAAAGGGCCACTGGGAATGCCCACTAAGGGAATGGGGGGGGTTGTCTAACTTTGCAGCTGGTCTGCTTTAAGACCCTGGTAAAACCTCTCTGTTCTGCCAGAGATGCAGATGTTCTGCCAGACAACGGAGCTGGAAACATTTTTGCTGCTGAGTAGAGCAGTATGAAAACAAACCAAAGGACCATTTTTCTCCCTCCTTGTTTAAACCACAAGGAAAGGAGTGGATTTTGAGGGAAAGGGTTTCAATGCATGTTGGGTTTTTGCTTTCAGGAAAGGGCTTTGGGTATTGACATGGGCCACCAAGTTTCAGAAAAGGCACATACTATAGAGCAGGCATAGGCAAACTCCAGCCCTCCAGATGTTTGGGACTACAATTCCCATCATCCCTAGCTAACAGGACCAGTGGTCAGGGATGATGGGAATTGTAGTCTCAAAACATCTGGAGGGCCGAGTTTGCCTATGCCTGCTATAGAGGCTTTCCTTGTTTTCTATTGATAAGAGGGAAGGTCTGTATTCTTGTGAAAGGGTATTTCACTGGGTAACTGCCTTGCAGACGTGTTTTCAGACTGGATACCAGTATCAGTCATTATAGTTAGGAGCTTTGAAGGTAAACTCCTTCTCGGTCATGGAGCTCAGCAATTTAACTGAGATCCGGAAAATAAACTTTGTGAAACCGGAGGTCTTAAAGCAGAGCTCTATGCAAATTGCTGGCTGTTTTGTAAGTTGGTTTAATTTAAATGAGGGGGGATTGTGGACTTGAACACAGCCTGTATTCTGCACCCACCTCAGACCCAGACCTCCTGACCCAGCACCTTCCTCTGAAGTCTAATCTCATAAGGCTTTTCAACGAACAAATGAAACATTTTGCAGCTCATTAAAGCTCCAAATGAGATTCTAGTTGCAATCCATCTGGTGAGGGGGAAAGTCCAAGCAAAGGTCACTAAGGAGTGAGGAGAAAAGCTCCAATTTAGTTAGAATACAAAAAAGAAGTGGGGGGGGGGGAGAGAACCAAAAGAAATTTCAGCTTGTACCTTAGTGGTTGTCTTTGTCCATGGAGTTTTCTTGGCAGGGATACTGGAGTGGCTTTCCGGTTTCTGCTCCAGGTGGATCACGTTTGGTCAAAACTCTCTCCAATACTTTGGCCACCTCAAGAGAAGAGAAGACTCCCTGGAAAAGGCCCTGATGTTGGGAAAGATGGAGGGCACAAGAAGAAGGGGACGACAGAGGATGAGATGGTTGGACAGTGTTCTCGAAGCTACCAGCATGAGTTTGACCAAACTGTGGGAGGCAGTGGAAGACAGGAGTGCCTGGCGTGCTCTGGTCCATGGGGTCACGAAGAGCCGGACACAACTAAACAACAACAACAACACCTTGGTGGTGATCTATATGGGCTTGCTGAGAAGAGCCCCTGCTTGGCTAAAAGACAGTGATGACAAATGCAGGACACCTTGTCCTCGAAGAAACTGGGGCTAAGTTTGCGGCACCTTAGGAGCCTACTTTTTTACAGTAATGCCGAGTAAATTTCAGCTGATGGCCCTGGCTAGGGAAGCTTGTGGCACTGAAATATGCGCCTCTTCCAACAGAGGAAATTTCAATAGCTTTGGAAAGGAAGAAAGGGGGAATTTGTGAGCGGTGAGCATACTTAAGAAATGTTGTTACAGTTCTTTCCTTTCCTTGTTGCTCGTAACTAAAGGCCAAGTGAGATGACATATTAGCTGCATTCTTCTGCCCACAAGTAAAGGGTTTTTTAAAATTAAAAAAAACCCCACAAACTGTCAGCACGGCAGGGTGCCTGCTATAGGTTTGGACCCTAGTATTGGGGTGCAAGGTAGATTTTTAAGCCTTTGCCTCTCTCCTAGAGTATTGATTTGATGCCACCAGTTTGCACAGAAAAACAACAGCTCCCATTCACTTCAGTGGGAACTTTCCACCTTATACAAATTGATTTTTTTTGGGGGGGGATAGAATGGAATGGCTAACAGCTCTTGATACTGCAACATTCTGTTACAGAGCCCCAGAGAAGGTCACACATGACGTTTGGGTTTTATTGGAATCTGAGGCTGCAGCAACAGGACCATCCTGGGATGTGACTGATCGGAACTCCCTCCATCTAGATGCAAGTTGTATATACAGTGGTACCTCGGGTTACATATGCTTCAGGTTACATACACTTCAGGTTACAGACTCTGCTAACCCAGAAATAGTACCTCAGGTTCAGAAATTTGCTTCAGGATGAGAACAGAAATCGTGCTCCGGTGGCACGGCGTCAGCTGGAGGCCCCATTAGCTAAAGTGGTTCTTCAGGTTAAGAACAGTTTCAGGTTAAGAACGGACCTCCGGAACGAATTAAGTACTTAACCCGAGGTACCACTGTATGTTTAAATAAACCCTATAGCATAAAAACAACACAGAACCCCCCCCCCTCCCCAAAAAACCTTTTTCAGGTGAGCTGGCCAAATATGGTGACACCATAGATTTGTATAATGGCATTGTGATACTGGTGTCTTCCTGCTCTGAGCCATCGCTGTGCTCACTGTGGGAAGCCAAACCTTTAGTTATGCGTAGTTTGGGGTGATGCCATGTGAGATATACCCTTTTGGCCATGCGGCCGCACAGTCCTGAACGTCAGGGAGCAGAATGGCAGATGGAAGACCCATAATTGGCTCATAATCGTCAAGAACATGAGCCAGGGAAGACCATTTGGGACAAGTTGTGGACAGGATGAGATGTTTATCCTGGTTGACATTTCAGTCAGAAGAGAGCTACAAAGCAAAACAGACCCTCGGAATATGGAAATTTACCAGGCTGCCCCTCCAACCTTTTAGCACAAATGTGCATTTAAGTGACTATGCATCCAGACCCCCTGGAGAGAAGCCTTTACAAGCCCTGAAATGGAAGAAGGCATTCTGCATTTATGAGAAAAACGAGAGCGCAGGCTGGGTGATTTTTAATTTTTTTTTTTAATACTGCACAAATAAACTATCCAGTCTTTGGCTGTCAATGGGAGATTTCCAACACACTGCCTCTTGTCTTCTGGGGCCCATTTTAATTCCACCATATGAAATAGCAGTTGGCTCAGTGTTCCCTCCAGCAGGAAATAAAGCTAGATGAATGGATAGGAATGACTCTGTGGATTTCCGCATGGGGGCCAATATGCATGATGGTTCCATTACCTAAAATGTGAGCTGTCTGGAAGATGAGGATTTCACATTCATCTTTCCTGAAGGAAGGAAGGAAGGGTGATAAAATTGCTAATTCGTCAACTTGGAAAGAAGGACCTTTTAAAAATATGCTTTTCTCCTAAAGGTAAAGGGACCCCTGACGATTAGCTTCAGTCATGACTGACTCTGGGGTTGCGGCACTCATCTCGCTTTATTGGCCGAGGGAGCTGGAGTACAGCTTCCGAGTCATGTGGCCAGCATGACTAAGCCTCTTCTGGCGAACCATAGCAGCGCACGGAAACGCCGTTTACCTTCCTGCAGGAGCGGTACCTATTTATCTACTTGCACTTTGACGTGCTTTCGAACTGCTAGGTTGGCAGGAGCTGGGACTGAGCAACGGGAGCTCACCCCGTCGCGGGGATTCAAACCGCCGACCTTCTGATCGGCAAGTCCTAGGCTCTGTGGTTTAACCCACAGCGCCACCCGCGTCAGTACACCTCAGTAAAATTGGCTGTATCAGGCCAGTGGCCCATCTAGTCCAGCGTCCTGTTCTTAGCCAGCAAGCAACAGCATTTCCCTCAATTAGGTTTCTCAGGAACATGCATCCAGAAGTTTACACCCTCTGTTAATAGAAACAGTACATAGCCATCATGAGTAGTAGCTATTGATACCCCCATTCTCCCTGAATTTGTCTAATCCCCTTCTAAACCTATCCAAAGAGGCTTTAATGGATGGTACCCAGCTCTTCCTCACTGTCTCACCTGAGTGGTACATGCCCTGGTTATCTCCCGCTTGGACTACTGCAATGCGCTCTACGTGGGGCTCCCTTTGAAGGTGACTCAGAAACTACAACTACTCCAGAATGCGGCTGCTAGACTGGTAACTGGGAGTGGCTGCCAGGACCATATAACACCAGTCCTAAGAGATCTACATTGGCTCCCAGTACATTTCCAAGCACAAATCAAAGTGTTGGCACTGGCCTTTAAAGCCCTAAATGGCCTTGGCCTGTGTACTTGAAGGAGCATCTTTGGCCCCCATCATTCAGCCCGGACACTGAGGTCCAGCTCCGCGGGTCTTCTGGTGGTTCCCTCAATGCAAGAAGTGAAGTAACAGGAAACCAGGCAGAGGGCCTTCTCAGTAGTGGCACCTGCCCTGTGGAATGCCCTACTATTAGATATCAAGGAAATAAGGAACTATACAACCTTCAGAAGACATTTGAAGGCAGCTCTGTATGGGGACGTTTTTAATGTTTAGTGTTTAATGTTTTATTATGTTTTTGTATATGCTGGAAGACACCCAGAGTGGCTGGGGCAACCCAGGCAGATGGGTGGAGTATAAATAATAAAATTGTTATGGTTTTTAATAGAGTCCCATTTCTTTTGCACCACTTTTATATTCCTGAATTGCACAAAAGAACTAATTGCTAACAACAACATTTCACACTTCAACACCTTTTCTCCAAAGGGACTTTGGTGGAATGCCCATTTTGCTGATGGGCAAACCAAGGCCATGTTGAATTATTAAACTGGAAAATTAGCAGTGACCCATACGCTTCTAGCCAAGGCAAATGGAGAGGAATCAGAGCTCATTATTGCTTCTTCATGCAAGGAAAGGTTACCGATGCTGAAAAATCTCTCTTCCAGTTTTCTGGGCGAATGTGTGAATTACATTATTGAATGTGATATAATTTTGAGTTTAGGTTCCAGTTCAGTGCACGAAGAAAGTACAAAAGGGTGCACTATAGTGCCGATACGCCTGCTTGATTTTCTAGATTTAATACACAGCAAACTGGAAGTAAATGTGAATCATTATCTTTTGACAGAGAATGATGGTTTTGCTTTGCAATATCAATTGAATGCTCGTGGGCAAAGATTCTGCCCTAGTTGCTGTTGAAAATTCATGATTAGATGTTCGGTGGTGACGGTTTCCCATCTTCGCTGTAGATCTTTGCCTCTTTCCTAATCTCCCTTGTCATATGTATTTTCCTAATCTCCCTTGTCATATATATTTTCCTATTTGAGAATGCCATTAAAAAGCCTGGCTCTTTAAGAGGCAGAAACTGTTGCCTTTCCCTCTACAATATAAGTGAACAGAAAATGGAGATGAAGTAATTTTACTGGAGGTTTATGAAACAGACCAATATTATAACGATGATGACAACGACCTGAAAGAATCTACTGCAGAGATTTAATGACTGGCCCTGGGAATACCAGAGGCAGCCCATTGCCATGATATTGCTTTGGTGGTTGATACAGATAACTGTCATTATGTATTAATCTCATCTGGGAAGAAAACTATGCACTCTTCTGCAAATATTGAGGAAAATTCTGCAGGCAGTCTTTTTTTTGCTGCTAAAGAGGGGATAAGGTCCGTATAGTTAAAGCTATGGTTTTCCCAGTAGCGATGTATGGAAATGAGAGCTGGGCCATAAAGAAGGCTGAGCGCCGAAGAATTGATGCTTTTGAATTATGGTGCTGGAGGAGACTCTTGAGAGTCCCATGGACTGCAAGAAGATCAAATCTATCCATTCTGAAGGAAATCAGCCCTGAGTGCTCACTGGAAGGACAGATCCTGAAGCTGAGGCTCCAGTGCTTTGGCCACCTCATGAGAAGAGAAAACAGCAGAATCACAACCTACACTGAAACAGCAGGGAAAGTGCAGAGCAGTTGCCCGGCTGGCTTCCCAAGGGAGGCCTCTTCACAGTTTTCCTGCACTTTTCCTGCTGTTTCAGTGTAGGTTGTGATTCTGCTGTCTGCTCTCAAATGGTAGCATTTTAATGCTTTCTGGTGGTTTTTTTGTTTTACTTGGTTTCATCAAAATTGCAGCTGCCCCCGGGGTCCTGTTGAAGAATGGTAAAAATCACATATATAAATAAAACCTACTAAGATGAGCATATTTAAAACAACAAACATATCTAATGTAACACATTTGGGGGGACTACACTAAATCCACCAGGACTTGGTGAGAATGGAGTGTTTCTAGATCAGTGTTTTTTCCTGGTTTTTTGTGTGTGTATATAATTTTTATTAAATTTTCTGTTTTACAATTTAAAATACTCATTTTTACACCCTTAAGCTATCAGTGACTTCCCTTCTTCTTTACCCATGGTTCATTTTACATATAATAAATGCTGGCATATTTTACAAAAAAAGAATTCCATTCAGTATTCCATTATTGCATCCAGCAAAACATAGCTGTCAACGTTTCCCTTTTTTAAGGGAAATTCCCTTATTCCGAATAGGATTCCTCGCAAGAAAAGGGAAAAGTTGACAGCTATGCAGCAAAACTTATTTACACTGTTGACTTTATCTTAATGCTGTCTGCGTTTTCAGCTGTACATAATTATTTCCCATATATTCAATAAACGTTTTCCAATCTTTCTATGTCAGTGTTTCGTATTACAGGGACTACACGGAAGCTTAAAACCTCCTTGCTTGGCTACAAACTTCTATAGGTGAAATGCCGTCGGACGTTGTGCTTTTACTAGCAGTCTCAGCTGCAAGAGCGTGAGCCTTAGAAGGAGAACGTGAGAATCCCTTTCGAGCAACCCGTGTTTAGATATCACAGCGCTTAGGTACAAACAGGCGGGAGAGACTTGTCTCCGCCCACAGGCGCGCGGCTCTTCCCTCGCCTCCTCTGTGGCGCCAATGACTTCTCCTTTCCCCTTGGGCTCTTTTGCATAGCCACGCCCCTCCGCTCTCGGGGCTGCGCGCTGGGCAGCCATCTTGGACTCCTCGGCGGGGGCAGCGCGGTTACCATGGAGACCGCCGGGACGCGGCGCGGCCTGTGAAGGAACCCAAAGCCCAACTCAAGTCCGTCCCTGGTATTTGTTCCTAATTTCGAGCCTTTCAGCACTTTCCCTAACCGAAAATAATAATTCCCGAGTCCTCCCCAGGTATTCTGGGGAAATAGGGACTTGACTTTGGTCCATCAAGCTCAGTATGGTCCGTACTGGCTGGCAGCGGCTCTCCAGGACTTCAAGGCAGCTCTAAGAGGAGATGTCGGAGCCTGTCCTCAGATCTGTTTACAGGATTTTTGACTGGGGGTGGGGGGTATTGGGCAAAAAGTTGTTGAGATTTTTTTTTGGGGGGGGGGTCCGCACCAAAAGTTGAGTTGTTGAGTTTTTGGGGAGATCCCAGATCATGAACATTTTCTTTTAAATGTAAATAAAAATAAAAATAAACCCAGGCTTCAGGTATCTGTTTGAAGGGCAGGCTTTTGTTAGGGGGGGGACAGAACCTCAGTTTTAAGATTTATATGCAATTTATATACTGTGTGTGTATATAGTCAGTGCTTTTTTCCTGGGGGGATTCAGGGGTACGCATACCCCTCAATATTTTGTGAATCTTTGTACTTTTGACCATTAACTGTATTTATTTTCCCCGATTTGAACTATAAAATGGTGATTTTCTTGAGTCAAAATGAGAGTACCCCTAAACATTTTTTAAGGAAAAAAAGCACTGTGTATTGTAATTTATACACTATGGAGTGTGTAGCCAGAATCCAACTGGTGCAGCTTAAGCTCCCACCACCCTAGTGGAAGTATGGATATAGATATATAAAACTTCCCCTGTTGCTCTTCTGCTTGCCATGCAATCTGTAAAAGCAACAGATGCCAACAACAGAGAGGGGGGGGTCCCACCTGTTCTGCCCCCAGAAGGGTCAGTTTATTTAGTGATAGCAAATCTGTGTATTAGTATTAGGTAGAAGGAATAACCATTCTAACCCCTTTAAGAAAAAATAGTGCCCCTCCCTTTTAGATCTCTCCCACCCCCCCAGTTTTTCTGCAGCAATGGGAAAGGCAAGGCCCTAGAAAGTGCCTTCCTCTTTCTCATCCTTGGCTCTGTCCTGTAAATAGCATCTCCCCCCCCCCTTCCCTGAAACTACACCCCTTATTGGATGCTCTCAGCATCTTCTTTGTCTTCTTCCCTCCAGCTGCTCCCACAGTTCCAGCTTTGCCCTGGATTGGCTTTGGAACACCAGAAATTAGACTCCCCCATCCACCCCTTTTTTGCAAAGCTAAAAGTGTTTCTTCTACAAGGGCCTTTAGTAGAAGGTTTTACACTATTGGGACATATATAGTTTTGTTAGATAGTAATACTGAGGATTAGTGAGCTCTGGCCCTGCCTCAGAAGTGTCCTGAGTAAAAGCCATGGTAGTAAATCTGCTTTGTATGTTTGCAGCATAGGCAGAACTCAAAATTAGCATAACGTAAAATTACTGTTAGCCATTTCTAATGAACCCATGAAACAACCACAAGGTGGCAAGCTTTAGACATTATGAAATAGTTTGAGATGTTTTATAATTTTTCCTTTTCTTCCTTTCATACAGATTGTTTCAGTATTTCGGGTCAAGATGTCTAAAGAGCAGGAAGAACAGGATTTGCAGAAATTCCTTAGAGATGTGGATGAAGTTAGTAAGTCAACCATAAGTTTGTTTGAACAGTACCTTGCATGAGCTGAGCATGTCCCAGCCAGTCAGCAGCACCTGATTTTTCACTACAGCATCCTTTGGTGCAATTATAGGGAGGTTCTTCTTCTTTGCTAGAGAAGTACCCCGCTCAGCTAAAGCGGGAGAAATTGAAATTACTGCTGAGCCAGTTTTTCTTGAGCTCCAGTGTAAACATACACTGCCTTTTTAAACAACCCCCAAGTGTTTGAGTGTGGTTTGACCCTCTTAACTTTGCCTTTCAGTTTCCTTTTTACCAATCCCCTCATTTTGGGGAAGTTGCCTCTTTTGAAATCAAATGTGATTGTGTTTGATTTTCTTGGCAATTGGCCCTGTGCATGTGGTTGCTTTACCTTTCTTTCTGTGAAACAATAATAAATGACCCATTAGTGTTCTACACCTGAGGCAGCTGACACAAGAAGAAATGACTTTCACTACACAGGGATTTCAACCTGGATTTTATAAGAGGAAAATAGGAAGCTGCCTTGTATCAGGTCTGACTGTCCATCTAAGTCCAACATTCTATACTCTGACTCTCCAGTGCCTCAGAAAGAAAGAATTCCCATTAACTAACTGATTATTTAGATCGGAGTTGCCAGAGATTGAGCCTGGGTCATTGTGCAGGCAATTTGTGTTCTCTAGCATTCTGCTGTGATCCTTTCTTAAACTCAGTATTTTATCCTCTTTGCTGTACTGACTGATTTGCTGAATTACACCTATGATGAAATGAAGCGTTTATATCACACCTTTCATCTGTGGTACAGCACACAGAGTTCTCAGTGGGTCTCTATGCAGGGACTGACCAGCCCCAGAATTGCTTAACTTTGATGGGGTTGCTGCTACATGTGCCTTCAGATCATGCCCTGAGTAATGAATCCAGTGCCACTTTTTAGAATAACATCTGTCAGGAAATGAAAATTCTGAGTCACTTAACGGACTACTGTTGGTCCCTTTGAAATTAGTCACCTGTGATGAAGCTGCAGCTCCCCTTGACCACCGGATAGCACCAGAACCATCAGCTTGCATGGATTTTAAAATCAAGAGTTGTAAAACACTTTATTTAGACAACACATTTCTAGCCATTATCTGACCATTCAAGTAGTATGTTGCAGCTTACCCTGAACACCTTCCTAAAAGAATTAAGAAGCATAGGAAAGACATCTTGAAAGCACCAAGATAGTGAAAGAAGCAGATGATTTATTAGAACAACTCTTTCTAGTAATAGTGTTCAGAGATGCAAAGATTTGATCACCAGACTACACAGCATTACAGCTATATCTGACAAGTTCTGCTGTCGGTAATCCTTTGATTTACTTGTTCTCTGTGTTGCAAAAATTGCCTTAAAAATTGATGCTAGCAACTGCTCTCATGACAATCAATAATTTAAAAGCCTCCTAGTTGGGCTTTTTTTTTTAATGCTTATGAGACTATGAACTTGACAGCTTATTCCATACAATAATTTTGGTAACTCTTTGTAAACATTGTTTTATTTACACAGTTTCAAAATCTTTTTGAGGTAGATAATCTGAACCCTGAGATTTGGAAAAAGAGCACAGAGCTTTATAGAAATATGCATAGCAAATAGTATTTGGTGACAAGCAATGCGGTACAACAATAAATAACCCACCTTCCCGCATAGAAGGGGAAGGATGACTAATGCAAAACACTCCTACCCTCATTTGAAAAACTGTGTATCAGTATTATAAAAATGAGATTCTTCGAATGTTATTTATATCCTGTCTCGGTTGCTAAAATGCTGTTCACTTTGGCTAGCCTTTGGTTTATTGTACCTAGCACACTATCACATAAAATCTCTAGCTCTGTGATATAAAAACTGCCCTATTCTGCTTCTTCTTTTCTTCCTCTTCTCCTTGTCTTGTCCTAAGGGAACTACTACTTAATACAGGTTTTATATTTCTAAAAGAAGTGTTTTTCTCCCCAGTTTTTCCCCATGGTGGCATCAGTATAGAAAAATCTGAAGCCTTATCAAAGTGACACATCTGTAATCTAATTAATTTTCTGCTCCAGCTTCTCCCCACACACTTTTAAACAAAATGAGGGAGAAGATAAAAGTACAAATACAGTGATTATGCCACCATTTTGTAATGAAAAGATTACTGAAAGCTGTTCAAGGATATAATGTGGAAATAAAAAACCTATATTCATCATTTATGTAGCCCACTAGTATATAGTGATTCTCACATAACTTTCCACTCCAAACATCAGACTGAAATATATTTACAATTTCATAAACTACTTCACATGGATGGTTCACTGGGTGACTTTGTTAAGATTCAAATACGTATTGCTTTAAGAAATCCCCTTGTAAAAGCAGAAAGGAATTGTCAGTCATTGTCATGTATTTATTGTTCTAATATTGTCTGACCCGTATCTAATCAGCTTCAAATTTTGTCTGAATGTTTCTTTGCTGTTTCATGCAGCATAAGCTAAATTGTTCAAAATTGCCAGTCCCATAATTTGCTGTACAATTCTCTATAAGTCCTAGGTATTTGGTTTATTTCCCAGTGTTTTGGAGAAACAATTCTAGTTGTCACAATCATATAAAAGAGGAGAGTTGCCTTATCCTTTGTCATCTGTCCTTTACTGTATGGCTGCATCCTGTGCACTCCCATGACTGGTTTGTAAAGCTGTGTACACACCATGTTAGCCCCACTCCACATCTATCCTGTACTTTTTTGAGGCACTATGCATTTTCATCCTTTTCTCCCCAAATCAACTCCAGTGTTTCAATTTGAAACATAAGCCTCGTGAAGACATCCATACCCCATCTCTGCCCACTGGTGTGGACAGACAGCAGGTGACATGGAATCACATGTACACATTGTACTGACGTGTACAATGATGTGTAAATGTGATTTACACAGCAGGGAATAAATGGCCTTGCTGCATTTTAAGCCAGTAATGTTTGCACAGCCTGTGCTGGAAAGAAAATTTTAGGGAAGCCTTTTCCAACCAGGTGTCCTTCAGATGTTTTGAATGACAACTCCCATCAGCCCCAGCATCATAAGGTAATGCTGGGCGAGGGCTGGTGGCAACTGTAGTCTAAAACATCTGAAAGGCAGCAGGCTGAGGAAGACTGCCTTAGTACCAGCATAGAGTTTAGAATTTATTGCTTCTTTCTTTGAGTGTGGTCCTCTGCATCCGTAGTGCGGCATCTTTTGATTTCCTCTGCTGTCTGCTTTACTTGCAACGTACAGACAGGGGTTGTACAGGTCATCTGAGAAGACGGGAAGATGATGGTTGTTCTTTGTTTTGGTTTTGCTTTCTGCAGTATCCCCAACTCATCTCGCCTCTACCCCCTCAGTGAATTAGAACTGGCTTTCCAATTCATGACTTGGAGAAATCTCAATTATTGCTTGGGTCATCCATTTTCATATAAACACGAGTGCAACAAAGCCAGAACTTCAAGGAGAGCAGGCGTCCAGAACAGCCAATCTGTTCTGCAGAGATAAAATGCTGACTTCAGAATTAAATCTTGGCCTAGTTGCACTGCTTTGCAAAAACATTTCTCTTTTTATATCTTTCTCAATGTTTTGAAAGTGGTGTACATCATGCCAGCTTCTGAGAAAGCCCCCAAATTAAATCTGAGCTGAGCAATTTGTTCAGCATTGAGTCTACATCAAAATGTTACTTTGCCAGAGGGCAGCACCTGGTTTGCATATTTACAGTATTTATTTATTTATTTTTTAAAAAAATTGTTTGCATATTTGAGTCGTAGGAAGTTAACATAAAATATTCCTTTCTTGAGCATGTTGACTACCACTCTATGCAAGTCATAGGTGAGTATCACTTGAATTCTAAGTTCTTGAAAGTTAAAAATAAATGACAGAGAAATAAATATTTCTAAGGGTCTTTTTAAAACAAACCAAAAACCCAATATTACAGTTTTCCTTTTGCCATTCCAATTTAAAACACATCTGTGCAACCATGAGGGATAGAAGATTTGTTTTCCTACAAATATCAGATTTGTAGGATTCTAGCTAGAACATCACATTTAAAACAAAAATCATATTATATTATTAACAAATCAGCGTGGCATTTATGATCTATAAAACAATATTAATAACACTAACAAAATAGCAACTAAAAGCTAAGCACTGTTAAGTTCATCCACACGTTCTCCATGTCCCCCAAAACTATGGTCTTTGTTCATTAAAATACACATAAAATACACATAATGCCCACTGTTAAGCCAGCTCAGCCAGATACTGCACCGGCTGGGGCCCTTGGGTAGTGGGCCATGGTGGAGATGATGGGGTTCTTGGGCCTACCACTAATGGTAAGGTGGATGTTGACTCTGGGTAGCCTGCCCCGTGGCACCTTTGATGAGGAAGTTTGATAGATTAGTTATTATTAATCTCAGGGTTGTGGGCTTGAGACCATTTGGGCACAAGATTCCTACATTGCAGAGGGTTGGACTCGATGACCCACGTGGTTCCCTGCAGCTCTACGACTCTATGATTCTATATGTTGCTCTTGATAATCAGGAGGTCCCTTCCCCCTTGAGGAATTCAGAGACAAGCCTGTCCCTCTAGAGTACTGAGTTGTGGCTGCCCTTGGTGTAGAAGCCGACCAAGAGGTCCAGCAGTGCCTGCATGCTCATGATGCTCTTGCTGTGTGGCGGCCCATCCACCAGCAGGTGCTCCAGCTTCTGCCACACCTTGGTGGCAGCAGAGGAGGCTGCTGCTGAGGGCAGGCAAATTTCTATTTGGCTTAGCTTTTCTCTGGTTGGTGTGGTTTGTTATGCTCTTATACTTTGTATTACCCTGTGGCTTTTATTGATTTGTTTGTTGTCCTTGTTTGTCCTTTACTTGCTCGTTGCCCTGGAAGCCGTGTGCAGAAGCAGTGGGGTGTAAATTTCTGAAACCTATTACTCAGGGCAGGAGTGAACTCCATATTTGTCTGACAACGTTTCTATTCCATGCTTAATTTTTTCATTTTTCTTCCCGTTTCCAGCCAACCTGATTCAAGGCCTAAATTCCACAGACCCTTCTATCCAGGAGAAAGCCATTGCAGACACAGAGAAAAGATTAAACTCCACTGCTGTCAAATGTGAGGATAAATACAAGCCCACAGTGGACAGAACATGCATCAATACACGAGCCCCGGTAAAGCTACGCTAATCCCCGTACCCTGATGGTACAGGGGACTTTGAACAATTACATATTGTACTTTTAAGCTATTATATAGCAAACCAGGTGAGACTTCTGTTTACAGGATGCCACTTTTGCCTTTTGTCAAGTTTCTTTTCTTGGAAGAACTATTTAAGGTTTCTCTGTATGCTGCTAATTTGCTGTATCATTTCCCAACGTTGCTTAAATGCACATAATATTAAAACGAAATGCCACTGTTATTTGAGAACAGTGTGTGTCAATATTAAGAGAAATAATCTCCTTTTTATAGCCCTTTCCTGCTGTTTCCTTGCTTTGATTGTTTGTCTCTGATTATTCTGTTTGCTCATTCTCATTGACAGTTCAGATTGTACTTGAGTATAGCTGACTGAGGCCTGCATCCACGTTGGCATCACAGTTAGATGGCAGTAGATTGGCCTATGCCACTTCTGACTGCAATTGAGGGCTGCCATTTTTTGCCTTAAAAAAACCTGCAAGTTGAAAATAGCATTGTAGCCCAGCCTTCTTCTTGTGCTAATTTTCTAAGGTTTTTTTTTGGTTTTTTTAATGGCATCCCCTAATCTGTAACCTGTAATCTGTAAGTACAACAGACCATTCTACCATTTTTGGGACCCTGTAATCTCACCCTATTTTGTAATCTAAAGACAGTCTGACCATTCTATCACTATGGGACTCCGTCATCTGATTCCACCCCATTGTTCTGCATGTTTAGATACAGACGGACTAACTTCCTCAATCAGCTGTAGCAAAATTAAACTGGCTCCAGTTATGAAACTCTCACACTTTTTTATTATGGGCTAGTAGAAGCTGACACCCCCCCCCTGCAAAAAATAAATAAAACACTGAAAGCAGGAGTTTTCGTCAAATTGGGACGTTAATTATGAAATGTACAGCAGCATGCCATTATTGCTGTTTTAAAGTGTCAGTCCACAATGGCAATTTACCCTGTTGAAGTGTCTGTAAAATCCTTCTCCAAATTGATTTTAGTTTCCTAAGCCCCGAATTACTGGGTGGGAGGGAGTTTGTTTTGTTTCCTTCCCGTGGCTTTTAATGCTCCTGACGGAATTAATTTTGACAGCTGTTGAAAATGTTCTTCTTTTTGAGGTTATTATAGGTTATTATTATTTTTTAAGTGGCTTTGAAAAATGAGCCTCATTTTCTTTTCATGCAGCAGGTACCATTAAAAAAACCCCACAGCCAAGCAGTATGTTGCAGCACGCTCTTTCTTCCTCCGAACTTGCAACTAACTTTTTGCTTTGATGCACCTCTTTTAGGATTTGCCAGATCAGCAGGAAACAATGAATCCAGGTAAGCGGCTCAATACGGTGCTCCAGTGTATTTTGAACTGGAGTACTACAGGAATCTCTGTGATATGCAGGTTGAACAAAGGATGCATACATGTATTGTAAGCAAACTCTAGCCCATGTTTGGGTGGGTCTTGAAAGAAAGCCATATCCCAAGAGACTCCTCTGCTGTTTTTGTTTGTGGGGATGCATGGAATGAAAAGGAACAGATCCTGTTTCACAGATTGGCTGTCCGTCTACTGTCAACCTATAGACCGGCTACCCCATCAGATACATACACCTCTGTGAGGACGGAGTGTCATGGTAGTAGTAATTCTGCTGTTCTTTGTCAGAGCCCTACGATTAATTGCACGTGAGTTAAGGGGTGGGCAGTGTTGACATGTCCTCAGACTCTTTCCCCTTTGCCTTGATTGGCTCCTTGAGTTCCCTGTATCTAGTTGAGGGACTGGAATGCCAGTTATCTCTACTAATCCTGAGACATCTTACACCATTAAAGCCACTTTTTCTTTTAAATTCCCAAGTCAGAACTGGTTTCATTCATCTACATAACAAGCCCAGATGGCTTGCATCTTCAGTGTGCGAAGTGCTTTTCAGTATCTTTTAATCACTTCATTATCCAGAAACTAGAAAGACCCTGCCGCCTAGAAATGTGGGTTTTTTCAAATGTAGGGATTAAAATCACTATCAGCGCTATGGGTCTCTGTTTAAATGGAAGCTTATTACCCCTGTTCTGATTTGATGTCACATTAATGAAACAGCCCTTTTCAATTTCCATTTCACATCTCAGATATGGCTTTGCTCTTCAATTTTACCTTCATCTTTCCCCTTTCCAAAGCGATCAAGCTCTTTTTGTTTGATTGAACTTGCATCTCCGCTTTCTTGGCTTTTAGAGAGTTTCATGGCCGTTTTAGAAAAGGATGCCAAAGAGCGAGCAAGGAAAAGGAAGCACAATGAAGCCTTAGCAAACGGTAACAGTTTGGTTTTGACATGTCAGGGGAAGGGGTGGGAGCTGTCTAGAAAAAAACCTTGGTTTTAACCCAAGTGATGAAGCTGTTATATTTTATTTATTATTTGTTTTACAGATTTATAAACCACTGTGCCAAAGCTATTGAAGTGCTGCTGAAGAAATACAACCTGTGCCGTTAATAATGATTGTGCAACCCATACAGCACATAGGCGACAATTATTCACACAATTAATATTCTTGTTCAAAAACAAATTTTTACCATTTATCAGATTTGTGAGAATAAGACAACTACTTACAAAATGCCATGAAAACTTACAAGCTATCTAAAATAAAGTGTCGGATTTTACTAAGTTCTTACAACTTCTTGACTCAATTTTTATTTTTTCTTGCTTTTTAGGTAAGTTCAAGAAGAAGGTAGGTAATTGACAGGGCCAATTTATTGGGGTTGGCTGATAGTCCACTCCCTGAGCACAGTTTTCTGGGCTTCCTCAGTAGTCCTAAACTATTTAGTTCTTTATGCTTAAGCCAAGAAATTGTTTCTATAACTACATTTAGCACTAATAGTCACATTAATGGCTTGAGAGTACTGAGGACGAAATAGCAGCTCTTCAACTTTATGGACTGCTAGGGCGAAACGGGTACCGTATTTTTCGCCCTATAGGACGCACTTTTTCCCCTCCAAAAATGAAGGGGAAATGTGTGTGCGTCCTATGGGGCGAATGCAGGCTTTCGCTGACGCCTGGAGAGCGAGAGGGGTCAGTGCGCACCGACCCCTCTCGCTCTCCAGGCTTCGCGCAGCTCTCCACAAGCCATGGGAGCCCGGCTCCCGCTGCTTGTGGAGAGTTGCCTGCATGCTGAAGCCTGGGCGCTCTGAGCTCAGCGCGTCCAGGCTTCGCGCACCTCTCCACAAGCAGCGGGAGCCGGCGCTGGGCTCCCACGGCTTGCAGAGAGCTGCCTATTCTGGGGGCTGGGGTCGGGGTAAGCTTGGGCTTCCCCCGCCCCAGCCCTGCGCCTGGGGGGGAAAAATAATTCCCCCCCTTTATTTCCCCCTCAAAAAACTAGGTGCGCCTTATGGGATGGTGCGTCCTATAGGGCGAAAAATCCGGTATAGAACGCTGGCACCCTATCTTTCATCTACACTTCACAGCTACTGGGAACATCGCTGAACTTACCTACCTTCTTCTTGAACTTACCTAAAAAACAAAAATTGAGTCCAGAAGTTGTAAGAACTTAGGAAAATCTGATACTGCAAGTTCACTTTATTTTAGATAGCTTATAAGTTTTCATGGCATTTTGTAAGTAGTTGTCTTATTCTCACAAATCTGATAAATGGTGAAAAATTGTTTTTGAACAAGAATATTAATTATGTAAATAATTGTCGCCTATGTGCTGTATGGGTTGCACAAAGCTATTGAAGTAGCATACCATGAGATAAAATAGAAAAGATAATAAAAACCTGTGCTACAGTTGTACACATAAGATTTCATAAAATGTCTGGGTCACACCTGAGGCCACAGAAGGAGGTTCCTGCCTCCACAGATTCTGTGAACAGCACTGATAAGGCATAGTCAAAGAATAATTGATCATTTGACTGCTCATGTATCTTCAAATATAGTTTATGGTGGTCAAATATTTAATAACATCAGGTTATTACAGCTCGGCAACGGCAACGGGAGCTGATGAAAGTTTTAACAGGATATGAGAATCTTGGAGCTCAAGTCCTAGTTGTTTATTGTGAATCAGGATGTTGGTTCATACCCCCCACCCCACCCACTTTCCACCTAACATTCTGGGTCTAACCTAACAAAGGCTTTTTATGAACCTGGTTACCATTTCCACAGCACTGAAAGAAAAAGGGAACGATGCTTTCAGCAAAGGGGACTATGCACTGGCTATTCAGAAGTACACTGAAGGCCTCAAGAAGCAAAAGGATATGCAGGTGCTGTACACCAACAGAGCACAGGTCAGTGTGGGGCAAGAACAACAAATGATGACCACTTTATCCCCACAGCAGGTAGTTGATTTGGTGATCTAATCTTGAGTCTGAATCTAAGCAGTGCTAAAGATAAAGCCATAGATTCATGGCTGCAATTGAAACAGACCACCTGGTTTATTGGCAAACGATGCTTTACCTGGAAAATAATATTTTCACATTGGAAGATAATATTATTAACTTGGAAGGAAAACATGGCAATGTTATTCTAGTCATTTGTAACATTGGGTCACCAACTCCTTCCAGATATCCTGCATGAGAAATGCATTCATTTTCTTAATGCATTGCATGATTCCCAGGACTGTATGGCCTTGGCTTAGTATTGCCCTCCTAGTACCCACCTATCCGCCAACGCATTGCCTGCTTCTCTCATGAGAATTGCACAGCTGAGCTTCAGTGATGCACGTTTTCAGGCAAATTTTGACTTTGGGAATTAGCATAGGGACATTTTCCATTTCCATCACAACATTTTCTGGTGCACCACAGAGTTGTCTAAATTAGCATGTTTATTTAGCAAACAGTACTAACCACTGAAACTTTCAGGCTTGTCAAATATTTTATTTGCGATTTCAAATGACGTCCAATCATGTGCAGTAGTCAGAAGCATCATCTGCTTATGCAATCTGGGACCTGGATATTCGAAAGGTTTCCTCTGCTTATGTGAAACCATCCCAATGCCCTTTTAAAATGTGTTGGGCTATTGGGTTGTTGTTTTTATTTTGATTATGTATTTTGTGGGTTTATATTCTGATTTTATTCTGGGAAATGGCCTGAGACCTGCAGGTATAGGGCAGTATATAAATTCTAATAATAATAATAATAATAATAATAATAATAATAATAATAATAATAATAATAATATCATCCAGGGTTGCCATTTCAGGTCCCCCGCCCATGCCCTGCCAAAAAGGAAATCAGACTCTCTGGGCTTGTGCCAGAGATTGGGCCTTCTCCATGCTGTCACTAAGATTTTGCAATTCCCTCCCCAGGGATATTCAACAAGCCACATCTTTGTCTATTTTTACATGGACTTTAAAAACATCATTGTCTCTAATTTTTTTTTATGTTTGTTAGTTATTGGTTACTTTCTTTTTATGCTGTGCTGCTTTATTAATTGTGAGATTTTGTTGCTTTTATTATTTTAATTGTAAATTGTCATTCAGCCAATCTGTTCTTAAAAGGTGGGATATGCATATGTAAAGTAAAGAAATCAATAAATTGTGCTAGTTCTTATGGATACATAAGAAGGATGCATATATAAGAGGCATGACAGGTTCAAAAGAAAAGTATAGATTGGTGGGATTACCGGTAGTATAGCACAGTGGGTTTTTAAAAGGGGTGGTATTCAGCTAAGTTTTGAATACACTGTTGTTTGCATTAGTCTGCCTCGAGAGATAATGGAGCGCACCTCTGGGGGTGAAGTCAAACCACTGTGTTAGCAACACCAACATGACCTCCCTGGAGTGCAAGCCTAGGCAGTGTGTCGTCGTCTTCTTCTTCTTCTTCTTCTTCTTCTTCTTCTTCTTCTTCGGCAATCACTCGTAGTCGAGTAAGATTGTTTTCCATAAACACGATTTTAACAATGAGTCCATAAGTGACTGTGGAGGGCAGATGTGTGTATGGCCTCACTGATGTGGTCCAAAGGGGAAAAAAGAGCAATACGTTTGGCACCAGCTTGACTGCAGGAGTTGACAGAAGGAGGCGTACAAGGCGCCATGCATCCGTCTTGGAGACTCCACTCCAGATTTGTGTAGGGTTTAATCCTTAGCCTTTTCTTCTCCTGAAGATATCCTGTAGTGTAGCGGTGGTTTAGGATCAGTGTTTCCTTCTCCTACCTTCCCAGGTTGATGAGCCCCGTCTGCCCCTTTCTTCCCTCTGCACACAGCAGGTGTAGTAGCTGCCTTTTTAACAGTTTGACCCACTATTAGTTTCATCTGCTCAATCTGCCAGAGTCTGTCTTCACATGCAGGGGAAGTCCCTAACTAACCAAGGGTTACCCTCACCTGGTTGACCAGTCGAAGCCGTATCTCAGGGTGTGGCTTCTGTCACATGCTGACAGCTTCTAGGTGCCACAGGTGATAGCTGAGTGCAGGATGAAGACCAAAGGTAAAACTCAAAGTGTTTGCCAACCAATTTCCAACCAATACCCTTTTGGAGGCACAAGTAATTCAGCTAAATGTGCATTACAGTTGCTCCTTTGAAATGTAGCTAGACCTTCAGCACCTTCTAATGGGAACATAGACATAGTCTTTGTGGGCCTTTCTAGAGTCTAAGCATGTTCGAAATGAGCTACAAGCAGCTCTGTGCAATTCTTGCGTCACCTTTCACATTCCTTATAATAGGATTTGATGTGCTTCATTTCTTGCCATGTTCTCAACAATGAATATTAATAGGATATCTAGGAGAAAATATGGTCGAAAGTTACTGGCAGAATATTGCAGACTCTGCTCTTTGACAAAACTCATTCAATTCCACTTATCCTGCATTCTGCTCTGTTAAAGGGGATGCAACTCAGGCATGCTACATGGCTACTGCTGACATCCTGAAAGATGCTAAAAAATGAAGCCAAATTCTCTGGTACAAAAGTGGTGTAAGACAGTGTGCATCTGTGGCTCCTTGGGGGCTCTTAAAATATCAAAGTCCTTAGATATTTGTGTGTGTGTGTGTGTGTGTGTTCCAGAGTATCCATTAGCAGGTGAACCAAGCTTTCCTGGTCCCAACATGTCATAGGGTTGGGGAGCTGACAGGCTTTACACACTGGAAAGCATGGGGTGTGTCGGGGCAAGTTGCTTCCCTTCCCTTGGGGTATATCTTGGTCACCAGGTTGTCCACTACAGTGCCTAACTGGCAGCATAAAAACTCCAGGACACATTATTTGAAAGCTCACAAAGTGCCACTGCTCATCCTTCATAAAGAACTGTATGCACTTCACATCATGAGTGGAACTCTCCAGATCTGTACTGTCATTTTGTCAAGCATTTTAAGAGGCTATTACATCATGTGGTTGGTCACGAACTCTTAGATTCATCTTTCACAGGACAGCCAACTGATGCAAAACACATCTGTAATATTGTAGTTTTGACCTTCAGCTTTTTGAAGAGTCAGATTCCTCTGATTTAGGACCTTAACTCTTAAATGCCTTTGTAGGAGGAACAGCTTCTGTTCTAATTAATGGTGCTTTTGATAATAATTGAAACAGGGCTAGAATTCATTGCCTTAAACCCAGAGGCATAGAGGTCCCTTTCTGATCATGGGTTCAATGCTTTTTGACCTCTCCCTGTTTTCTCTGGTTTAATTTAATTGAAGACTCTGTGAAGGTGTGCCTGGGAGTGTAAGGAGCATCTGTCAAGGGTTACTTTTTGAAGCCTTTCCAGAGTGTGTGCAGGTTTTATCACTTTAATTGAGTTTAATTAATTAGCTGAGATCAGTTGAATACTTTGAACAAGGAAAGACTCACAGAAATGACCTGTCTTTTAGTTAGCAACTGTACTTCAACTTATATCCTCTGTCGATCCATTTTGTTTCAGGCCTACATCAAGTTGCAAGACTATGAAAAAGCTATCAGTGACTGTGACTGGGCTTTAAGGGTAAGAGACCCCCTCCATTTCTCAGCCGGCCAGTGTTGAAGAGGGAAAGTGTTGGGTACATTCAACCTAGTGGTGTGTGAATGAGACAATACAGGTGATGGAGGGACTGGGTAGATCCATCTTCCAAGCTATTAAATACAAACCAACCATTAAAAGAAAAAAGTACCCCAAGGAAAGTTTAGGCAGCCAGATGAGCCACTTTTCATGGCACAGGGAGGTAGTAGCTATTCTAGAGCATCATGAGAAAACTCTCATGCTTTTCCAAACCTCTATGCTTCACGACCCTTTGTTGCCATGAACCTCTCTCTTGCTTTGTGATAGCACTTGCAGATGACAGGCCAGGTAGATGAAGATCTGCACTTGGATCAAGGGGTCCTTGCTGTTAGGCAACCCAATCACTCTCTCAAACCATATTTCTGTTGGTAAAATGGCTATCATGACTAGGCTACTAGTCTTGAATATATTACCTCCCTTACTGGTTGCTGGCTATCACAAATGGGGAGAGTGCCATTACTCTTATATCTTACTGGTGGGCTTCCCAGAGGTATTTGGATGACCTCTGAGAACAGGATTCTAGACTAGATGCACCATCTAGTCCAGTAGAGTTCTTATGTTCATGAGCCTGTTCCATATAATGGAAATCTCAGGAGGTCAAAATGTGTTAAAGATTCCAAAATTATTCGCAATTAAAGAAAGGTGTTGCATTGGTTATGATTACTGGATTAAAATTAAGTCCTATGCTTCCTTAAGAGACACTGAGTTGTCTTCCTGGACACAGTTTCTGGCCTTCCATTAAAAACCTAAATGAGATGCTGGATGTCCCAGAGCAGAGAAGTTTTAACATTTATATCTCTCCTTTATGGAACAAATCTCCCAATTTCTCATTTGTTTCAATTCAAATATTTAATTAAAGATTGATGTAATTCATGATAAATTAATTATCTTGTGACACCTTCTAAGATACGTGTAAAACTTGAAGATTAATATTCTTGTTCAGTTCCCCAAGCATATGTGACATTGACATATTCACTTGACACCCGGAACAAGGAAGAGCTGAACGATGATGCATTTTAAGTGATTTTTTTTAAATCCTGATTTGCATTAAGCAGTGCATTGCTGACAAAGCTCAATTGTGTCACCTCAGATATATTAAGATATTCATGAGTTTGTGGCATTCACTTAAGGCAGAAGAGACCAGCTGATCCGCTGCCATTTGAAATCTGATTTTCTTGGTTTGTTCTTTAAAAAGCCCACAAAATTTACGCAGGAGTACAGGAAGTCAGAATACTGTTCCAACTAGTTCAGTATTGTCTACACTGTCTGTCACTTGCTTTCAGGGTTTCAGGCAGCAGGTGTTCCCAGCCCTCCCTGGAGATGCTGGGGATGAAACCGCAGGCCTTCTGCATGCAAAACAGATGCTGTTCTGTGAGCTGGGGCTCTTTCCTCCAATCAGCAAGAGCCTCTTTCCACTGTCATCAGTATTTATGCAGTCACCTTGTGAGATTCACTCAACCATAGGCTCCCGTATGACCACCTGGAGTGATTCCTCGGGCATTTGTCTCCTCGGCCTGCCAAGGTGGCACCCTGTGTTTTGCCTGGAGGATCCCTATGCTAGGATTCCATAGAATGTCTTACAGCTTGTCCCTCCACAGAGCTGGAAGAGGAGTTATGCCGGGGCGACTTTTCCCTGGATTGCCTGGGAAATGCACTCCAGCTGCTACTTCCCATGTAGTCAGCTTGCTTATTAGTTGCAGATTAAAGTGCTCTTCCAAGAGGTCCTCTATGTTGTATGTGGGTGGGAGCGATGTTGCTGTTTTTGGTTGAGAATCTGCAGTTTCACAGCCTTAGCATTAATCTGGTTGTGCATTTCTGCAACTCGGTTCCTTTCTCTTTGTCCTTTCTGGATGAATAATTTCTCCTTACTTTGTCAGGGTTCCAAGGGTATAGCCCTACATCCTGATCTGACTAGGATTTTTCATCTCCCGCCAGTCTTTACTGGCTTTTGACATTCTGTGTTTTGGGCTGTTCACTCCCCACAGCCAGAAGGCACATTAACGCCACTTCTTGCAGCCCTGCCTGTCAGTGGATGTTGAGTGAATGTTGTCCTTGGCTGTGATCCTGTAAGTACCTGCAGCCAAAAGCTCCTTTGTCTTCCATTGTTGGTGTTGCTGTCCCAGTCATTTGCCTTTAAGATGAGAAGAAAGACTAATGTCCACTTAGGATTTGAAGCCTTGAAAGCTTTCTGAAAGATTGTTTTTCCTGCCACTTGTAATATCATAAGTGATGTTGATTTAGCGGGGTGAGGGTGGAAGCACTAGACAGCAGGCCAGCAAAGGTGCAGCAAAACAGCTGCTTTCCCCAAAAGTCTGGTGAGTATCTGTCAGTATAAGCGATGACCACATTTCAGTATAATTTCCTGCCAGGGTGGCTGAACAGCGTTTTAGATGTCCTGATAGCAGACACCTTTAAGAATTAGATCAATCTATTTGATTTTACTTCTTGGGCCCCAAGAGAAGCATCAATGCCTTCTAATTACAACATAGCTGCTGTACAGGTTCACCGTTCTGTGCTCAGGGCTTGAAAAAGAAACACGACAACAGACCATTACCAGTTCTTCAACTGTCAGTCCATGGTTTCCCAAACTTGGGTCTCCTCCTCTTTTTGGACTAAAACTCTCATCATCTCTAGTTAGCAGGACCAGTGGTCAGAGATGATGGGAATTATAGTTCAAAAACTGTTGGAGACCCATGTTTGGGAAACCCTGTTTCAGTCAATCTGGAGACATTTTCAAGTGGCTAGAATGTGTTTTCTTAAAAACTTTGTTGGCTGCCTTGTGTTTTGAATCATGGCCAAAGTCCAGGCTCCTTAGCATCCTGCAGTGGCATTCCTTCTAAGGGTGGTAGGCAGTTGGTTAGCATGGCATTTCCCTATGAGTCTGGGAAAAGCCAGAACTCAAGGGCAGAGCACATACCTTGCATAGATGAGGTCCCAGGTTCAATCCCCAACAGCATCACAAGGTAGGGCTAAGAATGTCCCTTGTCTGAAACCCTACTAGTCAGTGTGGCTGGGTGGGCCAATAGTCTGACATGGTATAAGGCAGCTTCCTGTGTACCTGGACTTTGTCCTGGCTCGGTGGGACACTTTGTTATAAGATAGTACTCTAAAGGTACGGAACAACTGTCAGTTTGTAGTAATTGACTGTTGCCGTTATTGTGTAGTGCCAGGTCAATAATGGAGACCGATAGCTGAAGGCTTGACTGAATAATTCTGTTCAATACAGTGTGATGAAAAATGCATCAAAGCTCTCTTCCACATGGGGAAAGCATATTTGGCCCAGAAGCAGTACAGTAAGGTAAGTCCTGTTGATTTTTAGGTATTCATATCTGTTCTATGCCAGTTTATCCATTCATTTAGACAGTTATCCAGAATTCTCTCGCTTTTCACACTGCTGACTTCTGTTTGTTCTTACGTGCTTTTTAGAAAGAAAGGCGAGTGCCAAAAAGAAGGTATGCTAAGCAGCCTGGTCCTGATGAAATCATGTTCAGAATGTGTAGGTTTGCTGCTTTTGCAGTTAACTTGCTGACGAAAATGTTGCAAAGCTTTTTTATGGGTTTTATTTTAAATCACTGGCTGTCTCTATTCTAAGGGAGGAAAAGCAAAGGAGTTGATCCATGTCTGGGTTGGAGATACCCAGGAGAAAAAGTAGAATTTCCTTTCTAGTGCCTGTCTACAGGAATGTTTGATAATGAATAGTTTCAGAGCAGGCATGAAGGGGAAAATGTAGCCCTTTCTTGCCCTTCTTTAAATTTAACCTATTTCCTCTGAAGTCAGTATTTGCATTGGAAGGAAATCCCCCATTGATGGATCTCCTGTAATTGTCCCTCCTGTAAAATCTTGCCCTTTTTCTTTCAGTCCAGAGAATGCTACCTGAAGATTTTAGACATTGATCCTGGAAAAGAGAAGCTGTGCAAAGGTAAGGAGTATAAAGAGCCTTTCACTTTCCTGCTGCTGCCATCCTGCTGTCGACTTTAAACTAGCTTCCTGTATTTTGAAACACGATGTTTGTACTTCTGGCTTGCTGCTACTTAAACACCAGGACCCGACACTTAATTGGAACATCGTGCTTTACGTTCATTGAATTCCGTTCCATTAGTTTTTGCTATAGGTTATGTGTCATGTTTAGGTCTACATCCCCCCCCCCTTTGGACTTTCAGACTACATACACCAAGTAGACTTGGAGGAGAAAAGGCAGCACGAGGAGGAGAGGGCCATGGAGGAGCTTGAATCTGGAAAACACACAGCTGTGTCGGTGAAGGAGTTGCTCCAGAAGCTCCGCATCCCTGATGAGAACATTCTGTACTATGCGGATGGGATTAGGCTTCTGACTGCGTTGATGCAAGACTGTGAGTACCCCCAGGATGTGCATATAAGTAGCAGGCCTCATGTTTGAGAGGTGCTCAGCACTTGTGACCTGAAATGCTGCTTACTGAAAGCCTCGAAGAACACTGTTTTGAGTGGTTTGTGCTATGCTGCTTGCTGCTCCCTCTGTCAGCCCTGACTTTAGTGATCTTGTTTCTTATCTCTGGGTATTGGGTGAGCATGTCATGATACTTCTCTGACATGATTATCTTTGAATTTGTTACAGGCACTGAGCAAGCCTTATTTAGGACAAACAATGGCTTCAGTATCATCAATGACAACGCAGTTGTACAACGGTAAGGTCTCTCAGGTGAAGAGAACAGAAGGGTGTTACAGGCCAGAGCAATAGCAAGTCTATTTCCAAGAAACACAATCGCCCGTATGAAATTCAGATGGGCTGATCAGCCGATAATGTGGCAGCCAGTTGCAAAGTTTTACTGACTTCTAGGTAACCCTTTGCACACACAAAAAATCTGCTCTTTTGGATGTGTAAAGGAAAATTGACTTTGGTGCATCCTCCATGCTCCTTCCGAAGGCTTAGTCTTTTTAATTTGTCAAGCCTGAGGGTAAGTGTAGGTTAGGAAAGCATAACATAAAAGGGTATCAGATCTAGGAGTTCTAAAGCACCACATTCACCCAAGGTGGAAGACCTCCACTAGTTTCAGCCAAAGGCAGTGTACACTGTGCTGATTTTCACCAGGAAGGGAGTTCAGGCCCCCTTTGCTCTAACTGCTGGAATTTTTTCTCAGTATCTCTTTAATGTTTTTCGAATCAAAGCAGAGGATCTTCCTGTAGGATTTATGAGCTCCTTGCTTCATATTGTTTCATTTTTGCAATGTGCTAAGTTGTACTTCTTGAAAAGCAATAACTCTGGTGACTTTAAGTGCTACTCTCAGCTGCTTAAATCTGATGCCTGGAGGAGATCAAAGACATTTGTTCACTGCTGATTTCTTTTTAATTCTTTCGGAAAACAGAACAAAGAGAGATCCAGGGGAGCTGTAAGTGGAATGAGTGAATGCGAGCAAAAGCCGTCTGTGCAAAATGTAATAGTAACTTGAACGGTATCTTGAAGTCCACAGTGATTCAATCCATTAGGATGGGAAGAATCTTTTAATGGCCTTCTGGGAGAAAACAGGAGGCCTCTTGTAAGGCACCTGGAGAAATGTTAAAGCTTAGAACTGAGGTATAAGAACATAGGGAGCTGACTTATATTGAGACAGACCATCAGTTTTTGCTTTCTAAGTAGACAGATAAAATCCTGCACTCTCTGCTAGTGTGGCCCTGAGTTGCATTTTGGGGGGACCATTTTTTTTGCCAGCATAACATTGCTGTGTAAAAAAATACATGGCCTGGCTGGGCAACATCCACCCTGAGAAAGCACCTTTCATGATTCAAAAGCCTGCACCAATGTTTTAACCCCCAGTTTGTCCAAACAAAAGGCTGTGCCTCACTTGCTTCATGTTTCCTTATTCTGTGGGACCAACACATCTCCTAGGGCCTGCCCCTCTCCTTGATGCTTAATGAACCTGTTTATTTTCCAGGGTTTTCCACACCAAGACAAAATCTCCTGATGAAGTGGAGCTGTTTATTTCCATTCTCCTTCTGTGGCAAGCAGCCTGCAAAGACAATGGTAAGCAACATCAATTATTGCTAATGTATTATGAATACGGCTTTGACTCTGCTTGGAAGCATTGTTTTCAGTGATTCACTCCTGTGAGTGCTCATCTTTTCAAGATCCTGCAACAAAGATTTGCAGGTCAAATGTAATTACGGCAAATACAGCATTTGCAGTGAGTCTCTGGACTTCCCACTAACAATTCCCTGAGGCCCTTCACAAAGCTTCTGCCCATTAAACTTTTTATATTCAACCTACTTCTCGGAACTCCCACCTTGGCCTCCTCTTTGCTTGCGCTTGGACCTCAGGAGCACTTTCTTAGCTGTTAATAACTAATAGTCCTTTGCAGTTAATAATGGCAGTGGTGTAGCAAGATTACCACAGGGGAGAGGTTTTGCATCATCTTATTGTCTTTTGTGTCCATGTGGCTCTGAAAATCCTTGACTTAAGTTATGTGTCAGTGCCAGATTGAAATGGTTAGACATGGCTCAGTCTCACATTTGTGTTAGACAAAGGAGTCTGGCTAGCGTCACGCTTTCTCTGAAGGCATGTTCTCAGAAATGAGATGGCTGCAGGATACAGCCAGAGGGACCAGAGGTTTCTTTTTTTAGGGAGTGGACTTTCAAAAAGATGGTGGAGAGAAATAAGCTAGACAAGTTTCTGGAGCATGAAGTTGTTCAAATTAAGCCTTAAGCTGCACTTCTTGTGTCCTCCAGTGATGCTTGAAAGGTAGGACTAAAAGAGACATGTGAATTGCTTCTCATGTATGAATGAGATATATAATTTGCCCTTTAGAAATGGCACGAGGGAGGAGAGAGGGAGGGAAAGGGAGTAATGGAGAGTGCAGACAGAACACTCTTCCTTTTACGTTACTCCTACAGACATATCCCTCAAGCAGATGACAGAGCAGTGCTCACATAGCTGAGTGATTTTGGAACAGAGACAAAATTGCTGACAAAAGACTTTTAGAGCACCTGGTGGAGCAAGCTGAAATTTTTTTGTTTTTCTTGTTTTCTTTTCCAGAGGAGAACCAGCGCCTGCTTCTCACTCATCCTGATGTCAACCTGCAACTTCCTTCTCTGTTGCTCTCTGAGGTGCCCGAAATCCAAGAAGAGTGCTTAGCCCTGCTTTCTCTCTATGCAGAAACAGAGAATGGGAGGATCCTTTTGGTCCGACACCTGGACACAACTAGGTATTGTATTTTAATCTGGCTTGCTTAAGCAGTCCCAGTCCTTCTGCAGAAACAAGGAAGAGCAGGAAAAATTGTCGGGGCTGAAACAGTCATGTTGGGGCTCAGTCTCTGCAGCTGAGATTACGAGCAGTCCAAGCATCCTACGTATTTTCAGTCCCAGTGTTAGCTTTTCAGACTGCTTGGAATGGGACCTTGGTTTTTAAAGTTCGAGGAGCATTCCTTCAGCATCTTTTGCTTTTGGATTGGGAATTGGTCTTGTCTTCATTGAGTCTGACTTGACTTCCTTTTTTCCAGTTTCTGCAGAATCTTGCATTTGGCCTTGGGGCTTGCACTTCACTTTCCAGTGTTTTGTCAAGCAGCCACTTACTGAGGGGTGGGGAACAATTTTCAGATTGAGGGCTACATTCCTTCATGGGCAGCCTTCAGGGGTCACATGTTAGGGGTGCTTGAGGCAAAAGTGGGCAGAATAATAGGTGCGACAGAAGGGTACATTCTAGCCAGACAAGCACCAGAATTGTCTGCCTGCCTGCCTGCCTGTTTGTATCTCTCTCACCCCTCTCTCCATCCAGGCAAGCAAGAGACATAGTCACAGTTAAGCACTTGAAGAGGGGGACATATTCTGTAAGAGTTCCAAGGGCCAAACAGAGAGGCCCGGAGGGCTGGATTTGCCCCCTGGGCATGAAGCTCCCCACCCCTGTGCTCATCCAATCCTACACACCAAGGCTGTCCCTTTGGGTGGAAAGCAGGAAAAGGAATGGGGGTAGGGAGATTCTGCTTCCTCCTCCTTCAGCAATAGCTCCTTCTTACTGGGCACCAGAGTTCAGAAATGGCAAAGCACTTACAGACAAGCTGAAGCAAAATGGCTGCTCCTTAATTTCTTTGGGGAAACTCATGTCGATCTCCCTGGGTCCCCCCACCCACAGTAATAAGTTTGCTGGTAATAAAGAAAATTCCCTCCAAGAAAAACACAGTCTCTGGGGTAAATGACATCTCAGTGGTGTAATTAAAAGCAAAATACTTCACTGTTTTGCATTGTTTGTAAGCCTAGCCAGGAATTAAAAGGCATCTCAGTGTGTTGAAGAAGTCCCATCTGGTATCATGGTAAAAGGCTGTGCTCTTGCCTGCTTGGAAAGTGTGGTTTAAGCTTGTCTAGTTTTGCCTTAGCCCTACATGGCGGATGGAGCAGCAGTGTGCAAAGGTTTAGCAGAAGGTGAGGTGTAGATGAATTTGCAGCCATTCGGGACTCAAAGCTATTCTCCTGGCATTGAGGGTGATGGAGCCACCAAGACAGCAGCAGACTATGGCAGATGTCAAGACCAGGGAGTGAATGAGCTGCAGCTGCTTTCTCTCTTGCTGCTTCTTCAAGAGATTTAAAGGTCTATCCAGTGTGTCTGAGAGCATCACCCTCGTTAGGGCTATAATACACAGGACAGAGATGACATTTTGTGCTAACAACCTGATTGTTAAGCTAGTGCATGAAATGCTAGGAGTGAAGGAAAACACTTTTTTTAATCTAACTGATGCTACTCAGATAGTCAAGTGCAAAGGACATAAAATTCTTACTTTTGCAAAATGTGGTAAACCTCATATTGAAGCACCTTTTTGCAGTTAAGATAACAGGAATATCACTACAATTGCTTATATAAGCATGTGTTCCCAACTGCAATCAGGACAGATTTTAGTTATTGACTTGATCTTGGAGAAAAAGATCCATTTGCATTCTTCTTGTGCTTCATTTGGACCTTGCATCAATATTTTTTTAGTTTTAAGTTTGGGCTTGTCGATTTGGAAATTGTAATCAATAACTTCTAGGATTATAGTGCCGCTGTGCAGCATTAAAAATGTGTGCAAAAGGGATAATCTGCTTCAATTTGCTGTTTTTAACTTGGACAATCCCCCCAATTGAAGAATGACATAAGTTTAAATACATCATTTTGAAATCACAGAGGAACAAAAGACATTTCTAACACTTGTACCAACATTTTATAACATGAAGTTCCAACACTGAGGCAAATACATATTTTAAAAAAAAAGAATTTCTATTCATAATGCAGCTATATTTTGGTGAGTCAGACTCCTTTGTCCACTTCTGTAGAAAAGACCCAACACTTCACTGACCGCTTACTGTTCCAGATGACATAATTTGCCTGTCTACGCCAATGAATTGCTTGTCTCACCCACCCACTCTAGCTATTTCATGTGATTTTCTTAGCATGAAAGAAGGTGCATCAGAGATACTTGGATGGATAGTTTTCATTGGGAGAGTGATTGCTTTGAGTATAGCTTGGGTTTGTTTCCTTTCAGTGATAAGAACTCACTAAAACTTAGTCCTGTTCTCCCCCCTTCCCTCCTCACCTGTCTGTCTGTCTGTCTCTCTCTCTCCCCCCCCCCTTTATTAGGTGCCTAGTACAAATAAAAATTCAACGTGACTTGGAATGCAAATCCAAGGTTTAAGCAGCCCAATCAGGATTCTACCCTGCTTGCTTACCTCTGCTATCTCGGTGACCCAAAACATCTTTGGCTTTGTTTTTCAGGTGGCTACACATCTTTATGTCCTTCATCAAGGTTTTTAACAGCAGAGCTAGATGTGCCTTGAAATTGCTGACCAGCTTAGTCCCAGAGGAGAAGTAAGCTGCCCTTCTTAGATTCCTTCCTCATCCAGAACTAGCTTTGGGAGTTTACTGAATCCTGACATTCATATCTAAACTGTAGACTGCTTTAACAGGGCAGGGCTTGCACCCTATGTCTGAGAAGACCTAGGTGGCAACCACTAAGATGCAAATCTCTAAAGAGTCATCTTGATTGGAATAGTTTTATGGAGGTTTGCTTGTAAAGGGAGGCAATGTATTGCTGCCTGCCAATTGCTGGGGAGCAACAATGAGGGAAGGCCCTGGACTTCAAGTCCTGCTTGTGGCCTTCCTGGAGGTATCTGGCTGGTTGTTGGGAGAAGCAGAATGTTGGAATACATGAGCCCATCTGGATCTGGCATTGGTATGCTGTCTCTGACAATGGAGATTCCATAGGGCTATCATGACTAGCATCCATTGAAGGCCTTGTTCTCCATGAGTTTGTCTGTTCCTCTTTCAAGGCCATCTGAGTTAGTGTTCATCACCATATCTTGTCTTAGTGAATTCTGACACTGAGTCAGAGGTATGGACATCTGTTTGGAAGGGCTTGGCAGGCTTAATATGTCCCTCCAGTCATCTGTGGAAGAACCAGAGCCCAGGCATCTGGTCTGGTTGGCCACTGTAAGAACAGGATGAGTCATTGGCCTGATCCAGCAGGCTCTTGTGTTCTTAAGGTCTAAAGCTCAGTCTCACTTTGTTACCAGGTTCAAAATTCAGTGCCGTATCAAACTCTCCACAGAGACTTTGCCACTATTCATAGAATTACTGGTAAGAAAACCTCTCTGTTCCTGAATTTTGCTTCAAAGCATTGTTTTTGTCCATTTTGTATGCTGCAGCTTGGTTTCATTTCAAATTTCTGCAGGGATTATTTACAGCTAAAACTGAAATGCATAACATAGATCTGGGAGATGATAGGCAGGATGAAAAGTTGGAAATAATTGGAGGCAGAATAAGGAAAAAGAAAAAACAAATGGGTAGCTTGGATGTTTCCTGAAGCCCTTTTTGAATTCCCAGATTTGTCAGAGGGATTGTGAAGGTGGCAGGTGGACATGATGAGTTTGGGTCTTGAATAAGCTAGGCAGTTGCTTTTCTTTTGCCATACCCTTGTGCCTAACTCTGGTGCACTGAGACAGGAATCACCATGGAGTCTGACTCTCTGGATCCGTGAAAAGGGATCCAGAATCTGTTTTTAAGTACTTTTACAAATACTAAATCATGGTAAGACAATTCAGATAGAACTTTAGGTTCCCAAGGTGCTTCTGAACCTCATCAGTGTTTCATCCATTTTTGTCCTCAGCAGTGGGGAAAGAGTTTGTTCATGGCTAGTGTTGCACACTGGGATTCAGCTGGTTTAAGCAGCAGCCCTGGAAATCCCTCCATTGCTTCTGGAATTGAGTGACAAGGACATGGCATGAGGTCCTCATAACAGCTTGATGAAGTCGTTTCCATTAAAAAGAAAATTACATTGTTGGGTTGTTTTCTGCTGATCTCAGGGCTGCCCCCACAGAGATTTGGCATTTCCTCGGGGATGTTCATTTCCAAATACTGTAATGAAGGAATGAAGGATTATTTTTCAGTAGAGAGGGAATCTTCTAAAATTTCTAGTCTGGTTGTGGAGTATTATGGGTGGATATACAACAAAATTCACATTGTGCCAACCTGTTTTCACTCGTTTCAAAAGAGTTCTGCTGAGACACTGAACGAGCTGGGCCTCGCCCATTGTATTGCCATCATGGGAGACATGTGCTCAGACGTGGTCATCCGAATGCAGATGACTGAAAGCCCAGATTGCTGGCAGGCCTGTTTGAGCTTTCTGGTGAGTAAGTGTGACCTGGCAGCATGCTCTCCATTGCATTGGCTGAGTTTGTCCCCTCCCATCTTGTATGGGCTGTGGTTGCTTCCTTCTCTTATTCCTACCTTTGCTTCTCTGTGCTACCCTTTTTTAATATTTAATTATTGCTTCTTAAATAAAACACAAAAGTTAATACTGAATGCAAAACTGAGCTGCTAAGACATATCCCACCCAATAATATCAAACCCAAATGTTGATGCAATCACGGATACAAAGCTTCAGAGTCATTTTTTAAAATGTGGCTTTTTGAAATGACCCTATAGAGCAGGGGTCAGCAAACATTTTCATCAGGGGGCCGGTCCACTGTCCCACAGACCTTGTGGGTATTTATATTTTTCAAATATTTATATTTGAAAAATATAAATACCCTGCAAGCCGGTCCCTCAGCTGCCTCTGGACCTGGAGGAGGAACGCACTCTGCACACGCTCATGAGCACGTCTTGGCGGCACCCGCTCACCGGCGTTGTTGACAAGCAGCAGCTGCTTCGTCAGCCCATCCCCCTGGAGATCCCAGGCGGCGTGCACCATACGCTGTGGCCCATCATCCGAGGCCAGGTCAGCAGGCAGGCCGCGCACAGCTCACCTCCAGCTGCTCCAGCGCGGCCGCTGAGTGTGCCACCACCAGCAGCGCCAAGCCAGGTGCTAGGTGCGGGGCCAGCAGGTGCGCCAAGCTCTGGCTGAAGCCCCACAGTGCGCCCATCACGATGCCCACGGCACAGCCCAGTCCCGCCGCCCACCCCCCGACCTCTCCATCCATGGCCGTGCTGGGTTTACCTCAGTGCAGGGGCGGCGAGGCTTCGGATTGGCTGCAGGAACTTCCTGCAGCCAATCCAAAGCTGCGCCAGCGTCGCTGCCTGCCCAGAAGCCGTGCCAGCATCACGGAACTCAGTCCCCACGTGGTGAGGTGTCTGCAGCACCTGGGGACTGACTAAGCGGGTGGCAGGGTCCACGGACTGGATTTGCAGGGGGGGCGCATCTGGCCCCCAGGCCTTAGTTTGCCGACCCCTGCTATAGAGCATTAACTTAAGTCACTTTTGCTTTAGCCATACTCTTCCAAAGCATTAACTGTTTCAGAAAATAAACTTCATTCCTCACAAGTAGAAGTTTATAATCTCACCTTTGGAATGGGGTGGGGGGTGGGGAGACAGTCAACTTGAAAGGGAAGCCCAACCAGAAACCTTCCTTTCCTGTTGCAATGGAAAGATGACCTCCTTTAACAACCTGTCACTGTTTTAATAGCATCATACCCTCTGATCTGGATCTACTACGGTGTTATGGTCTCGTGTAACTAACTACCTGAAGTTGCCTCATACTGAGTCAGACCATTGATGCTAATAGTCCATTAATGCTTGTGTAGTAATTGGCAAGGGCTCTCCAGGGTCTCGGGGAGAGCAAATTCCTTTTCATCCTTTCATCTGGAGATGCCAGGAACTGAACCCAGGACCACTTAAGTAAAAAAACATGTGCTTTGCCTGCCCCAAGGAGTGGTCAGATTCAATGAGTGACCAAAAGGGGAGTGCATAGTCCCTGGAGCAGGAAATATGAGGAAGCTATGAGCCCCAGACACTGAGATTTCCACATACCTCAACAGTTTTTGTGAAATCCTAGTGTGCTTATTTTGTCTTCTCCCTGTGAAGGATGAGTGCTGGAACAAAGGCAAGGCCACCAGATACCCAGAGTGTCTCTATGCACTGCTTGGCCTGATGATGAACCTCTCTTTGGAACCCAATTTGCTCCTTCAGGTAAAGTGTTGGGCTCTCTCACCTATCCTTTAGTTGATTTGTTGGTTTACCAAAGTGGAATTGAATTTAATACCTTTTGTGAGCCTTCCCACCTCTACTACTGTAGCTGTGAAGCTGTGTGTAGTCTTTTACTTTCCCAGAATGTGCCCCTATACCCACCCACCCCCAATTCCTAAGGACAGGTGCACCAGCCAGTGACCTCTTTTTTTTGTCACGGATACACCCAGGAACTTCATCTAAATTCTGGAGAGGCTGCACCTCTATAACTTGCCAAAATCAGGCTTTTGGCTCTTGCAATTGCACACGAGTCCACTGTAATTGTTATTTAAAATTATACAACTGCATCATCCATATACATGACACTTGAGAAAAAAGGAGAGGGCAGCATAAGTTGGGATGAGACATAGGGTTGTATCTAAAGTAGTATAGTACGGAGTTAAAAGTCACTGAGCTGTTTGCTTGTTTCACTGTTCAATGTTTTGGGCCAGTGGAACGCTGTTGCCAAGAGAATATATGAGCAGGTTGCTGGTAATTTGGTTACACAATAGGTGGCATATTATGCTGTTCAATGAATTTCCTCCGGTGCAGCTGTTGCATTCTTCTCTTGTGCTACATTAAAACTCACCGGTCTGCTAGTACACAAGTCCTTGCACTTAGCTGACGGAGAATGTTAGATGCAGTCCATAGTGACAAGCATTGTCACCGAGAAGGGATCTGAATCAAAAACTGTCCAGTCCAAGTATAAATTTACTGCCCTGTGACTTAGAGCACTGTTATATGTCATACCTCAGAGGAGCCTTCCTGCTAATCCAGTAATTAGGAGCAGTAATTAAGCTGCTGTTCTCAGCTGACATTCTCACCTTATTGGTTCTTTTCAGGATCTTGCCATAGAGATTTCTGGGAAATGCATGTCCCTCTTTGACTGTAAAGTGGGAAGAATTGTGACAGTAAGTGGTACTTGAGTTGGAGGAAAGTGGTAGGATTAATATTAAATGAATGTGTTTTGTTGCTCTCACAGTGCTGTGATGTAAATTTGTTTTCTTATTGAGGTTTAATTATATATATGTATATTATTATGTATTATATAATGTTGTACTGGCTTTGGTTTTAACAAAGAGAGGGCTATAAATTGCCTACATAACGCTCTTATGTCTATTCTTATCGTCTCTTGAGGAAGCATGCAGATTGGGACTGGGATGTTGCCAGAAGCAGAAAAAGGTTTGGGGGCAAAGGCAGTGGGAAGGAAAGAAGCAGCGGCTAGCTTGGAATGCCCACAGGCTGCCTGCAGAGGATTATGGCTCAGAAATGAAGTAGCAGTATGTAACTGGTGAATCCTCCTCCTTCTTGGGAGTCACTTCTCTTTGCTCCCAACCATGATGCCTTTGCCATTCCACTCTGGCTTTAAACTAAGGATTTTAGCTTGGAAACTGAGGCACAAATAAACATAGGAGTTGTCCTTCTGTAGCCTGAGCTATGCTTTGTCTCAGATTAATACCAAAACGAAGAGCCACAGTTTGTCAGGCATGATGAGCTTCCTTTCCAGATAATAAATGTTGAGTATTGGCTTGCTGTTTTATTTTCTGCCTTGACGGTGTCTACCCAGCAGTATATAAAAGTAAAAGATCCAGTCAGCTCTAGCAAAGGACCATGACATGAACAAATATGATAGCTTGGTTTTTTTTGAAAGAAGACAAATCAACTTCTCTCTCTTACCGCCACCTTCAAATTTCTTCTCCTTAAGCGAGCAGTTGGGCTTTTAAGTCACATCCTGCCAATAAGTCCAGAGGCACAGGAAGAGGCAATAAAAGATGGCGTGGTGAGGAAAATGATCAGATTTCTCAAGGTAATTCGCCAGTTTCAGGTTTCTATAACATCTAGAAAGTCAGTGTTTTCATGACAGTGCCCTGTACAATGAAGGTATAGTTGAACCTGGGCTAGAGGAGCATAGGAAGCTGCCTTTATACAGAGTCATATGATATCTACACTGACTGACAGTGGCTGCCCAGGATTTCAGCCAGAGCTCTCTCCCATCCTTACCTAGAGATGCTGGGGATTGAATCTAGGACCAGGGGTGAAACTCAGCTTTATTTCACCTGGGTCAGACCCAGTTTGGCACTCCCCCATGTGTATTTGTGGACACACACACACACACACACACACACACACATGCTGGGAGCCTCAATGGCACCCCTCTGGAGGCTTCACCCAGGGCAAAAAATTGGCTAGCCCCCCCCCCCCCCAGTTATGGTTCTGCCTGGGACCTTCTGTATGCAAAGGAGCTGTAGCCCTTCCCCTGCCTTATACTAAATCCGAAGCAAAAAGCACTGGGTGCAAAATGGACCTTCTGGTTATACAGAAACTAGGGTTGCTTATTATAGGCGTTTCTCTTCTTTCTTTCCTGAAAATGTTCACACTTTAAGTTATATGGAATCAGAACATTGATGCATGTAGCCTGGTACTCATTGCCATAGCTGTCAACTTTTCCCTTTTCTTGCGAGGAGTCCTATTCGGAATAAGGGAATTTCCCTTTAAAAAAGGGAAACATTGGCGGCTATGCTCATTGCTGTTTTTGCTGTAATGGAGCAGATTAATAATAATAATAATAATAATAATAATAATAATAATAATAATAATTTATTATTTATACCCAGCATTAGCCCAGCATTTGCCAGTTCTGAATTGGTAGTGTTTTCCCGAAGTCTATCTTGCCACCTGCTGCATGAGATGCAAAGCATGTGCTCTACCACTGAGCTATAGGCCCAACCTTTCCTTAGTATATATACACCTTAGAAATAATTTATGGGATTGCCCAACTACCTGCACTACTATTAAGGTCCTCCCCCTGCTGCCCCTTCCTCCAGTGTGGCAATGTTCTTTCCAATAATGTTTACAGTATTTTTGCCACCCTCTTCTGCTGAAAAAGAAGAACATAAGATAGCTGCTGTCCTCAGCCTTATAATCTAAAAGAAGGAGTTAATAGAAGGAAAGTGCCCTGAATACATCTTAGTCCTTTAAAACTAGGGGAGAGGCAGCAGTGCACCCACCTACAATGATACTCTCACTGCTTTCCGCTTCCTCCCCCAGGAATCCCAGAAGTTGTAGTTTAGTGAGGAGGTTGAGATACCTCACCTCTTAATGTAACTATTATGCCTGGATGGAGTCACAGCAGATAAAGGATGCTTGGAAACTGCATGAGATTCATAGCATTGCTGTGCCTCACTCCCAGCATATCCAGTCTGCAACCATTTGAAGAATTCTAGGCATTCCTTTGGCATCTTAGCATGGCAGCAATGAGGTCAGTGCTCACTTTTGCCACCATTCCATCTTCACCCATGCAGGCTACTGCATGCATAATATAATGAATAGAATATAATGAATAAGTATAAGATAATGAAAAGCAAAATTTAGCAGGAGCAGAGAGGAAGGAAAATAATTTACAGAGTGTTGGATGACTCCGTGGCCTTAGCTCTTCACCTCTAAATGATGTTTCAGCCCAGAGAAAATGGTCCGGGTACCTATGAAAGCTGAAAGAAGAGACCTTTTATACGTTCTATTTAATGTGCAGGGAAGCCATCCCTTGGATGGATTTATTCCCTTATCAGCAATTCATGTATGGAAATGAACCATAAGAAGCATCATTAGAACTGCATATTCTTGGGAGTGCCCATATTCCTGTTAGAGGTCACAGACTGTTGTAGTGTTAGAGCTTGAATCTGATTATGAGGCATTGTCTGGGCATAATTAGGAGCTAATATATTTAAAGATGGAAGAAAATTATTACTCTCAGAATGCCTAAATACCCCATGATTTGCTGCCTTGTCATAAAACACCCATAAACTTTCTGGAACTGAGGGCCTTGTCGTATATTTCCGAGCCCCAGAGTGCATAACTAGACATTTAATGGATGCCTCTTTTTTTACTCCAATCCAGGCAGATGGGCAGATCACACATGGCTATGCAATGAAAATCCTGGCTGTTTGTGCCAAAAGTAGCCAAGAGGCACAGGAAGAGATTGTGAAGCTGGATAAAAGTAAGTCTGGCTGCAAAGACTTGATCTGGGGCAAGGACCACAGACAGGGTTCTCAGCTGTCTACAGGATGAAGCAGGACCGTTAATCCTATCTTACACCCTGCAGAATCCAAATACATTTAACAAACAGGGTAGCCTTCACTGCTGCATTATACGGCCTCCAGCCATTCTTAAAGTGCAGCCTGTTGTGCCTGTTTTCTATAGAGAAAATAGGTTTGTGCGCAAAACGGTAAACCACCATCTCGGAAGAGGAAACAGTATCTTGCACTCGTTTAAAGGGAACAGTTTAAGGAGCAGAAAAGAGGGACTCTATACTGTAAGCAGAGTTGTTGGTTTTGGGGGGGGAGGAGAGGAAATCTATATTATAAGGCAAAACAAGCTTCCTTGTGAGCTTCACTCTTAATCCAAATGTGGAGACCAGCTGGGGGGCACGTTTGTAGAGTAGGGATTAACTGTTCCCCGTCAGATTCTCCCTTAAACATTCTCCCTTCCCCCAGCATCAATTTTGGCATAGTCCCCCCCACCACTACCACCAAAAGCTGGAAGCAATTGAGCTGGGGGAGGAAGGGTGGGGAGAGAAATGGCTCAGAAGAAGGGAGATTGCTTTGGAAAATGCGCAACTTTGGAAGGGTTATGCAACCTCTGTCAGGAAAAAGCACCAAGGCAAAAGCCAGCTCCAGATGGCTGGATTGCAAAACAGGATGTTGTGGTTTCTCACTGTATTGTTGGAGAAAGGGTGGAGCCTATTCTCTGTACTGAGCACCGGATGTTAGCTCAGTGTGTCATCTGACCTGTGCTGGAAGTACAGGGGAGGAGTGTGTGATTCTTCTAATGGAGACTGAAGGGTGCAGTCACATTTCTATGTACTGTTGAGTGACAGGAATAAAACATGTAGAAAGGACTCCTGTCTGTCTCATTTCTCCTCCCTGGGAGAATGCAGGGAGGGAGAGAGAAGAAGAGGGAAGCAGAGGGTGTGTTCTTCTCACGACTAATGAGAAGAATCGCCGGGTTTGTTTACCTAGCCTGCCGAGGTCGCAGACGGACGGTAAGCTCAGTATCTCGCTCAATTGCCTCGGGGGAGGCCAGGTACCTCTGCCTGTGGGCTGAGATACTAGCATATGGTAGCAGAGGATGGTTGCGATTCATCAGACATCTGCATAAGAGGCTGGTGGAATGTCCTCCTCTGCTCCAAGGGAGAAGGCAAGCGTCTGAGAGAAGCCAGAGGCTCAACAGACAGCTGGTGGAAAGAAGAGGTGTTTTCCACAGCAACAAAGTTCAAGGTATGCTGCATTTCGGGCGAAAAGTGTGAACGCAGGTTGATTAATTCCTTGGTTCACTTCACGGGAGCTCTGCGTTTTGGAAAAACAAAAGCTCCGGGAGGAAGAGGCTTGCAGCTTCAAAGCTGAAGCCTACATTCCACAAATTTTTGTGGTTAAGATAAGAAGTCCTGAATGCACTGTTGCTTAGTAACGGAAAGTTGGAAAGCTACTGGCAAAAGGGCTGGACTGTGAGTGTGAGCCTGGGAAAGCGAAACAAAGCCATAGATTGTTTTGACTACACGTTTAAGAGCTCTTGGAGGGACTTTCCAAAGCTGCCAGGTGCTAAAAGCATAAACAACTTGCAGTTTTGCCTGCCTGACTGAGAAAGGAAAAAACAACTGTTGAATTTAACAGCTTGTTTGACAGTGTGAGCCGGAGGCTTGGCTTCAAGATGGATGCCAAGAAAGCAGGAGGTTTGCCTTACCCACCTCCCTTAAACAATGACAATTATTCATCTTGGTCTGTTAAGATGAAGGCCCTGCTGCAGAATCAGAGGCTTTTTGATGTAATTGAAAACCCCATCCCTGCAGCACCAACCAGAGGTTGGGAGTCACAGAACGTGAGGGCCAGGACTGCTATAATTCTGTGTGTCTCAGATGAGCAGTTGGTGCATATCCAGAATTTAGAACACGCGAAAGAGGCTTGGGACACGCTGCGTACAACGCATCAGAGAGATGCTGGTTCTTCAGCGTTGCTGTATTTTGAGAAGTTGACCAATCTGAGACTTGCGCCTGATGGAGATGTTCAAGCGCACCTGACAGAAATGAAGTTTCTGCGTCAACAGATGGTGGAACGCAATTTCCGTCTTCAGGAGGAAGTGTTTTGCTTCATGATGATAAACAGCCTTAATCGCACCTACAAGGTTGTTGCCAGTCAGCTTGGTTCCCTACCTGCCGCGCAGCTAACCGTGGAAAGAGTGTGTGCCGTGGTCCTGAACGAACACGACAGACTTGCTGCACTGGAAGTGAAGGACAGGGGGAGGGAAGAACAGAGTTCGAATCTTCCCACTGCTGGTGCTACTGCAGAGCATGCTACAGCATTGAGCGCTGTCCGATGCTACAATTGTGGACAGACTGGGCATCTACAGCGAAACTGTAGAAAGCCACGCCAGTCAAGAGGAGCAAAGAGCAGCTCTACGAAGCCTGAGGCGTCAGGCAAAAGCCTTACCAAGTGCCAGGTGAAACCTGCAAAGGCTATGATGGCGAAAGGAACCACGCCAGATGTTGGGAACGCTTTCATAATCGACACTGGATGTACAAAACATATGTGCCCGCACCGACAACTGTTTTCGACGTTGAAGAAGCAAAGCTTCACTGTGAAACAGGCCAACGGTCAGGAGTTGGAAGCGACTGGAATTGGAACTGTGTATCTTGAGAGTCTGAACTTGACTATAAGCAATGTTTACCTGGTTCCAGAACTGAAATTTAATCTGCTGAGCGTGTCGCAGATTGCAAAGAAAGGACTGAGACTGACCTATGATGCTAAAAGCTGCAAGATCTACAAAGATGGAGAACTGTTTCTTACTGCCAAAGAGAAAGATGGACTGTATTTGTTGACTTTTGATCAAAGTGATTACATGAAATGTAATTCTTCTGATTCTAACGAAATCTCTCTTGCAGGTGTGACCAAGAGCGCCCGGAAGGTGCCGAAGGTCGACAGAGCATTTCAGCGGGTGTATGCTGATGTGATTGGTCCTCTAGAACCATCTAGAGGCAGTGCAAAATATTACCTTTTGTGTGTGGATTGTTTCACTAATTATTCTTGGGTTTATATGATGGAGAAACCGCAAGAAACTTTAGAAAAGTTTCAGGAGTTTTGTGACAAGGTTAAGAATATGCATGATGCTAACATTGATTGTCTTTTCACAGATGAGAAGCAAATTTTTCTGTTACAGAAGTTTCAGAAGTTCCTGGATGGGAATGGGATAGACCACAAAGTTGCTGTCTCACCAGAAGCGTGGAACAGGGGGGTCTGTGTGAGGGTGAACAAAGAATTGCAAAAGGGGATGAATGCGCAATTGCTGAGTTCACATTTGCCACATGATTATTGGGCCGAATCGCTAGCGTCCTATCTTCATGTGTGGTTGAGAAAAGTCTCAACAGAGTTGGGATGTTCTCCTTTTGAGAAGCTGTTCAAGAGAAAACCTTCTGTTGCCTATTTCAAGGTTTTCGGGTCTCATGTGAGAACAGAAGCTCCAGGTGGAGTAAAGAATGCCAAAGGCATTTTTGTGGGTTATGAAAAAGGTCTCTACAGAGTAATTTTGTCTGAATCTGGTCAGGTGATTCTCACAAAGTTCCTAGAGAGTGCTCCTGAACAAGAGCGGGTTGTAGAACACACATTTCCCACAGGAAACGATTCAGATGATGATGATGATGATTTTTCTGATGTCACAGATTACAGTGGTACTGATGAAGATGACAGTGATAGCTCAGAGAGTTCAGTTGTAACGGTCATTGAGAGGAAATCTCACACAATGGATAGACCTTCACAGGTGAAGGAAGAACCACTGATTGCTACTGGTTCTCAACAAAGTCCAAAGGTTGAACCAGTGAGCACAGAGGATCAGAACCTCATACGCAGGTCTGAGAGAGTTACAAAGGGTGTACCACCAAAGAGGTACTCAAAAGAGTTTGCAAACTTAGCTGTTGCATGTGTTGCTATTGTTAACAACTCAAAGCAGGGTAAAGCAGTGTCTAAGTCAGAGACAAAGACACAACAGAGAGTAGCTAACCAAGGTAATGCAGAAGCACTCATTCCTTGGAAGCCAGACAACCAGAGAAGTACACTGGTGAAACCAGTGGTGGGGAGTTCCAAGGGTGGAACTGAAACAACAGGGGACTGTTATATGTATAACAACTGTTTGTTCTCTTCTCTGGATCATGTTTTGCCTATTGATGCTTTTGGGGGAGGTTGTCAGGAAAAAGCACCAAGGCAAAAGCCAGCTCCAGATGGCTGGATTGCAAAACAGGATGTTGTGGTTTCTCACTGTATTGTTGGAGAAAGGGTGGAGCCTATTCTCTGTACTGAGCACCGGATGTTAGCTCAGTGTGTCATCTGACCTGTGCTGGAAGTACAGGGGAGGAGTGTGTGATTCTTCTAATGGAGACTGAAGGGTGCAGTCACATTTCTATGTACTGTTGAGTGACAGGAATAAAACATGTAGAAAGGACTCCTGTCTGTCTCATTTCTCCTCCCTGGGAGAATGCAGGGAGGGAGAGAGAAGAAGAGGGAAGCAGAGGGTGTGTTCTTCTCACGACTAATGAGAAGAATCGCCGGGTTTGTTTACCTAGCCTGCCGAGGTCGCAGACGGACGGTAAGCTCAGTATCTCGCTCAATTGCCTCGGGGGAGGCCAGGTACCTCTGCCTGTGGGCTGAGATACTAACAACCTCCTCCGTTCTCTTCTTTGGGTGCTCCCTTTTCATCACCTTGGCAAATGTGAGTTGCTGCAAACACTTTGCTGAGGGGACACGTAGCAAATAAAGTAACTAGTTCTGCCCTTAGGAGGATTTTATTGACCCCGATAGAGTCAAGGAGAGGAGCCCGCCCACCTCCCCAGTTCTAGCCTGCCTAGGGCCTGTAATGCATTTGGGCCTCTAATGAGAAGCTGAGTTTTGGAGATTTTTTAAACAATAGACGAGTGACAGTTTGATGCAGATACAGAGACATCACCTTGCCAACAAAGGTCTGTATAGTTAAAGCGATGGTTTTCCCAGTAGTGATGTATGGAAGTGAGAGCTGGACCATAAAGAAGGCTGATCGCTGAAGAATTGATGCTTTTGAATTATGGTGCTGGAGGAGACTCTTGAGAGTCCCATGGACTGCAAGAAGATCAAACCTATCCATTCTTAAGGAAATCAGCCCTGAGTGCTCACTGGAAGGACAGATCGTGAAGCTGAGGCTCCAATACTTTGGCCACCTCATGAGAAGAGAAGACTCCCTGGAAAAGACCCAGATGTTGGGAAAGATGGAGGGCACAAGGAGAAGGGGACGACAGAGGACGAGATGGTTGGACAGTGTTCTCGAAGCTACCAGCATGAGTTTGACCAAACTGCGGGAGGCAGTGGAAGACTGTCTGGCGTGCTCTGGTCCATGGGGTCACGAAGAGTCGGACACGACTAAACAACAACAACAACACCTTAGTGCAGGACACCCTTTCTTAGGGCCACTTCTGAAAGCACAGTTCTGAGATTATTCCTGAGCAACAACTTTGAGCTTTTGATCTTAGAGCTCATTTCAGTTCTCTTCCCCACCCCCAAATCAAGTTGTTGCATATCTTGGAAACCTGCTCTGGGAAAGCACTGATGCCTACAGGTGACTGCTCAGACAGTCATTAGATGTCTGCGTAATAATCTCCATCTAATTGCAAGGTAATATTGGGACCCTGCCTTGAAACAGGTTGACTTTTAGATCATTAACATGTAACTCCTGCAAGCCAGCTTCCATGTGCATGGTGTTTCTTGAAAGAGGAGAGCAGTGTCTCTGTTACAATGGGATGAAGATGTCTCTCAAAGAAGTGTGAAATCCTTGGATCTAGCTGATTCTTTCCCCACCCATAAACAGGCACCTTGAAGGAAGCTCTCCCACCCTCCTAGCTTGTGGAAAGTCACACCAGACCCCTCTCGGTACAGAACCGCCCTTTGCTGCTTCAAAACCTTTTCAGCCCACCTCTCTAGTACCCTGACACTAAATTGCTTTCTGTCCATGCCCTGTAGGTCAGCTTGCAAAATGGCTCCCCTGGGATGTGGGTGGAGCAGCAAGTAGCAGGTTGGCTCTTTTCAATTTATTAAAAGACTTGACATGAGTTTAATCTGCATTTTCTCCCTACTCCCTGTCCACAGGGCAGCTGTGTTGCTGCTAGTTCTTCCATTTCACTTTTCCAAAGAACCATGAGGGTGTCTGGCATTGAGGGGACAGAGTCTTTGGTTACATCCCTTGCTCTTTTGCTGATGTTTGACGCAGTTTCACTTTGGCTCCACACACCCACCCCCTTTGCAGAATGCAAGATACTGCTGAAGTTTCTGCGCTCAGAGAATGAGGTGTTGGCAGGAAATGCTGCTTTCTGCCTTGGGAGATGCTTTGAGGTGCCCGGAGCAGCCACAAATTTGCTCGACGTGGATATTGTGCGGATTTTATTGAAAGTCGCTGGCAGGGATGCTCAGAGGACGTCTGCGCAAGAGAACGCAGCCATTGCTTTAGGAAAGCTCTGCACAGCTGATGCCAGGCAAGTATCCACAGATGTGGGCTCACTGAAGATTGTCCTTGTTCTGTTGGTTTTATTTATTTGTTTATTTGGGATATTTATGTCCTGCTGAACTACTAAGCGAAGTTCTCAAGGCAGCTTCCAATATATTTAAAATACAGAAAGATGCTAAACGTTACTATGCATGTAATCACAAATGGTGAATATTAGTTTTCCCTTGCCCCAGAAATAGCTGCCAAGCCCCTGACAGGTAAGTCTCTTCTTCCCTCCCTCATTTCCTCCCACAATCCCTGGCTCTGGAGACAGATGCAAGGCACCACAGGGGAATACAGGCTAGACCTCTGAGAAGCTCATTTTTTATGGCTTTCTGGTCTCGTTTTGCATTTGTCTGTGCTAATATTTATTGGCAGCCACCCTTGGAACTGATGTTATTTGGCAGATTATGAACAAATACTGTAAATCACCACACATTCAGCCACTTGGGTGGGCTTTATACAAACAGCTGTAGTGGTCAAGGCATCAAGCGGTGAATGATTTTTGTGTGAGAGAGATGATTGCTTGACTGTTCTGACACATCACAGCCAAGAAGTGAGATCAGGGTTTTCCAGTCAGTCAGGTTTTTATCATTTTTCAGACAGTGTCCATTATAATATCATCTTTTGTTACCTTCTAGAATCCCTTTTGACATGTGGAGTGGGCCAGGAAGTGCTGAGTTCTGAGTGCACATAATGTGGCTTTACAGTGTAGGGAGCATTTGCAGGAGATGCTGCCTTCAGAATAGCTTCACCAACATCTTGGCTGTTAATCCATACTTGCCCTTTGTAAAAAAAAGCATCCAAGGGCTTGCAGAACAGATTCCTGTCTACATAACACATTTTATCAGTCTTGGGAAGCTTGAGTGGCTGGATCTTATCCGACTTGATATTCCCAGCTGGAAAGACACCAGGCTTATCCCCAGGCCAACAGCATTGGGCAGAATGTCTAAGGCTGCAGTCCTATGCACATTTACTTGAGCCCAGTGAGACTTGCATCTAAATAAAGGTTAATATGATTGGGGCTGCAAGCCTCTTTGGCTGTGATCAAACTGGCTTGTGGGACTGGAAATGAGGGGAACTGCTGGATTATCCTTCTATCCCCATAAGAGAAACCCATGCACAGCCGGAGGGGATTCCCCCCCCCCCAGTTGCCAGGGCCCCTGGAGCCTGCCCCTGCCAGTGAAGGGTTTTGCACAAGAGAACCTGCCCTGCCCAAAGAGAATTTGAACATTTCTCAAAACCGACCATGAAAATAATCAAAAAGCCTCCATATGCTGCATAAGCTCCTTCAGTGCCTGTGCTTTAAGCCTGGTCATTCTCGATGTGGTGAGGTCAGCCTGAATTTGTTTTGATATTGGCTCTCCCTTTCCCCAGGCCAGAGACTGAATGGGCAATACAGTGGTACCTCGGGTTACATACGCTTCAGGTTGCAGACTCCGCTAACCCAGAAATAGTGCTTCAGGTTAAGAACTTTGCTTCAGGGTAAGAACAGAAATTGTGCTCTGGCGGCACAGCAGCAGCAGGAGGCCCCATTAGCTAAAGTGGTGCTTCAGGTTAAGAACAGTTTCAGGTTAAGAATGGACCTCCAGAACGAATTAAGTACTTAACCTGAGGTACCACTGTACAGTCCTTGAGCCTAATTGCACCTTTCTGAAGCAGGACAGGTTTTGCCAGTTGCAGATGGGATGTTTGTGTGTATGTGTCTCATGCATACAGTTTGTGCAAGAGGAAAGCAACGATCTGCGGTGAAAGCGGGAATGTGCTGCAATGTGAACACACCCTCGTGCAATAGTTCTCAAGAGTGTGGAGTGCTTTGATTCAGAACACATTAAAGTACTTCTTCACTCAGTGGAGTGGAACTTGCTCCTTCCCACAGGAGGCAGTGATAGCTACTTACTTGGGCGACTTTAAAAGAGGATTAGACAGATTCATGGTTCCTGCCCAAATTTCTGTGCTCCGCCTCCATGGTCAGAGGCAAAATCCTTGGGAATTGCAATTGCCGGATACCACAGAAGGGGAGATTGCTCTTGTGCTTTGGTCCCGCTTGCATGTTTTCCATAGGCATCTGGGTGGCTACTGTGAGAACAGGATGCTGGACTAGATGGGTCCTCTTTCGCCTGATCCAGCAGACTCTTCTTAAGTTATTAGGGCATTGTGTGTGAGAGATCTGGTGCCAGCCAATCCAGCTCCCCTGCTCTCCAGTATGCCAACAACAACTAAACTCTGTTGTGTCAGGAGGAGGAGGAATTTACAAATAATAAGCTTTTTTATCTGCTGGGAAATCCATTGAAGAAGGCATGCAGGTTCCCTTTCAAGTTGCTTTCTACCCATTTGAAACCATTGGCAGCATGGAGCTAAATTCAACAGTGTAAATAAGTTTTGATGGATCTAATAATGGAATCCTGAATGGTTTAGTTTATGTAAAATATGCAGGGATTTATGTTACACAAAATGAACCATGGAAAGGAAAGAGAGGAAATTGATATTTTAAGGTTGTTAAAATGAATATTCTAAATTGTAAAACAGAAAATTTAATAAAATTAGGGCGAGAGAGCGAGAGAGAGAGAGCTGCTGTCTACGACTCTGATAAGTGAGAGACACATAAATTCATCTTTTGCCCTGACAATTGCATTTGACTTAATCTTCCTCTTTTGCTTTGCAACTTCTAGGCACACTAGTCGGCTGCGGGAACTGAACGGAATGGCGGTCCTCAACACCTCTTTGAAGCACATGCAGGGATTTTAAAAGCTTCTGTAAATGTTCCAGAGCATGTTTACAAAGTCTGCCATAGCTCTGGTCAGGGCTGCACTTTGTTTTTGTAATAAAGAGGATTAATTGGAACAAGGCTACTGTTTGGTGATTCATGCAGGGGGAGATAAAAGTATTGGAAGGATGACTGAGTTAATACAAAGCCTGAGGCCATGCCTGGATGAAAGGCTTTTTCCTCCTTTCCAAAAAGAGGTAACCTTTCCATGAGCAAAATTCTTGGTATGATAGAAGTTGCACCGTTTCATGAGGGTTCTAAAATAGCCACTGGTTTCCTTGTTGCAGAAGCCACTTGTCAAGTGTTAATCAGCTATCTTAGGTGTCGATTTTCATGCCCAGATAGGTAGAGAGCATGAAAAAGAAAATGAGTAAATGTGTTCCTTTTTAAGGTGAGGGTGATGCAAATGTCCTAGACAGACTTTGACAATAGAAGGTTATTAACAAAAATGGGCAGTTGTCAGTCTTAAAGAATCAAAGAGGACATTTGAGGCGGAGCTGTGTGGAGGGTAAATTGGACCCTTTGCAGCAGCAGCAGCAGCAGCTTAGCACATACCTCCTGTTTGTGAAAGGCCAAGCAACACACTGAATGCACACAGAAATCTATTGCAAGGGCAGAAGTGGACCTGGCCCCCAGACTGGCGTATTTAGCTTCAGTACTTCTTTGCTGCTTAATCAGGTTGCAGTAATATAATCAAAATGGGCAGCCAGCCTATGAAGAGGAGAAAAGAAACAGAAAAGTAAAGGGCAATCTTACTTGATTTCAGATTGGCTCTTCTCTTCTCCCTCCTTGACACTTTTAGATGGCTATTATGCCAAAAGCAGCAGATGTAAAATTAGATATCATTATGTCCTCTTGGGAGCAGCTGATGAGTGTATTAATCTTCCCCACTTCAGAGGAAGGTGCTGTTTGGAGTGAGTTGGGCTTTCTTCCAAGCCAGATATGATGGCTGGCTGGAAGGGGCTGCTTCTCATTTGACACTGAACACCAGCACAATGGTGTTGGTCTCTTTGGGTTGTGGGCCCTGGTGGATACTGGTTTAATCACCTTCACTTGGTGGTCACTCTATTCTGCACATTTTAATTGAATAGGTCTCAGGTTGTACTTTTGCATTCTGTTTCTATTCTTTACAACATCTTCCTGTATGCTCATGTATATTGAAACCTTTCTTCTGAAGATAACCCTTCATGCATCTGATGGAGCAGACTCTAGTCCACAAAACTATAAGCCAAAACAAAGGTTTTTTTATCTTTAATGTATCACAAGACTGGATGATTATCATTGTTATTATTAGTGTCATTATTTTGATTAAAAAATGCACACAAACATCTCTGATCCTGCCGATGTGCGCAAACCCACCCCATATAGGCTGCCCATGCCAGCAGTGCTGTTCTAAACTAAAAAAAAACTTTGCTCCTCACCCCCCAAAGTTCAACAATTCTGCTAAAAAAAATGCAACAACTTTTCTGTCTGGATTTTCACTTTCTGAAATATAGCAACCCTAACCACATATGAATCAGAAGACTCTTCTCTCCATTGACTCAATCTCTTCAAGTGATAGCTAAAACATGCTTATATGTTTTTATAGTGTCACAGGATGGCTTTGTTATAGTTAATCTGTTGAAGAGAGTCAGGAGCTTCTGAGGAAGGAGCCCCATAACATGTTATCTTCAGTACATCTTTGAGGTCTTCTTTGATTCCTTTTCCCCCCTTCCAGGCATTGACCAGACCTCCAGGACTTCTTTGCTTCAGCAGAGCTGCTGTTTCAGACTATGCCTTGGCCCTCTTGATCAGCAAAGTTGGCCCTTTCCCCCTCAAAGTCACATTTTACCTTCTCCTGTAGAAGATTACAACATTGATTCTGGAACTGTGACACATTCTTTATACAATACAGGTATTATTTCATGTTTGCAAAGCTCCATACTGGATCCTTCTGCACCCATGTCAAGTGATGGATCCAGAGTTCTCCTGTTCTTTTTTCTGCCCCTTTGATTGTGAACAGGCTCTTCTGTAACCACTAGATGGCAAACTGGTTACTCATTAAATTCTTCCGCTAAGACACATATGCAAACTATTTCAAGAGTTGCTTGGACAATATCCATTGCAGTTGCTGATCACAGCAGATGGCTGACATCCATTGTGCTGTTAGGATTATGTTTAGATGTACTAAATCAGAAGTGTGCATTGGCGTTACTGTGAGCGCTGAGGTCTAAGCTTGACACTAACTCCCTGGGATTGGCTTCCTAGAATTAAAGAAATCCAGCACGACTTAAACGGAAAAGATGTAAAATCGCTTTCCAACTTTTTACTGGGCAGTTGCAGATTCTAAATGCGGAGCTGCTTAATCAAGAAGGTGCTAAGCATTCACAGCCTCCTTTTGGAATCATGCAAAAGTCTTTAATGAGGCTAAGTTTGGAGCCAGCCTCCTTTGAATTTAGTGCAGAAACTGATTTTTTCAGCGCTAGGATTCAGGCTTAAAGCTTGTGATATAATAGTAAGAACAGAGACTATTTTTCTGTCGCCTGAGTTGACCATGGCTGGTATGAAGAGAAAGCTTTCGAAAAGAGCGTTTCTTGTTGCTTTGTAGCCTCACACAACCGGCCTATAAGAACGTAATAAATAATAACAGTAGTAGTAGTAGTAGTAGTAATAATAATAATAATAATAATGATAATAATAATAATAATAATTTTACAGGTTAAGAAGTAGTCCTTGGGCTCGTTGTTCATCCCATAGATACTATTTACTCCAGAAAGCAAAAGCCACAGTAATGGTAGCAGGGAGATCTGTAGGACTAGAAAAAGGATTCTGAAGAACACCACCACCACCAGCCCCACCAGCAATAACAAGATCCCAGGGGAGAAGACTTTTTATAAATGCCTGCAGTCTCCCCAGTACTTTCAACAGCTGCTGGCTCTGAAAGTTCCAGGCACTGGAGGCTGTTGATGGCACCTTCCCAAAGCTACAGAAAGTTCTGCTGAACTGGGGGAGGCACCATCTTTCAGGAGAGCAGATCGAGAAGCTATGTGATAGCCTAGTTTGGCACCATCAGCAGACCTTGCTGTTCGCAAGGACAGTTCTTTCATTGTGAGGGCAAATAACATCTGTTAATATATCTGATTTTGCTATTATGATATAGACACAGGAAAAGAGAGAGAAGCTCTGTCTCTCGCACAGTGGCAGAGTTTTGTTTTTTTCTAAAACATTCCCCCGCCTCGTTTTCTTGTTGCCTTTCTTTTATTTTTGAAATAAGTTTTATTAGATTTTACAAGTGTAAAATACCGAATACATATTCATATTTAGAGATCCCTCTGAATCTCCAGATTTCCCACCCCTCACATCCTATTGTCAACATTTTCAACTGCATATTATTTCATCCATATTTATATCTCTCCATATTGTCCATAGTATTTGTTTCATTACAAGTATTATTAGAATCCTGCTAATGTTTTCATTTGCTTACAGTGGTCTCCTAAATAAATTATAAATCTTTCCAATTCTTTCTTGAAGTTTTTGTCTTCTTGGTTCTCAAATATTTTCATACTGCCTTTCTGAAAACCATCAAGGGGGGTCCATCATGTAAGAATAAAAATAAATAACAAAACAACTACAGTTTGCACGCTCTCCTAACATTGTATTTACAGCTCCTACAAAGTATCCCATCCCCACTTTTTCCATGTTGTTTGTTGACTGCTTTTAGAAAGAGAATATTGCATGGATTGAGCTGGTTCTGGTCCATCAAGGTAATTCTGAGGTCCTAGCATTTACCATATTTTTTGCTCTATAAGACTCATTTTTTCCCTCCTAAAAAGTAAGGGGAAATGTGTGTGCGTCTTATGAAGCGAATGCAGGCTGCCAAGCTATCCAAGAAGCCAGAACAGCAAGAGGGATCGCTGCTTTCACTGCGCAGCGATCCCTCTTGCTGTTCTGGCTTCTGAGATTCAGAATTATTTTTTTCTTGTTTTCCTCCTCCAAAAACTAGGTGCGTCTTGTGGTCTGGTGCATCTTATAGAGCGAAAAATACGGTCGTTTTTTCACAATCTACGCTTGACTCTCCTTCTGCCCTGCACACCTCTTGTTTGACTTGTTCACACATTACAGTGAACATAGGTACAAGCTGCCTACACATGCACAAGTGTTTGTGTGTATGAGTGTACACGTGTTAATTTGTAAGCTCATCTACACAGACTGTACACCTGTTGCACATTACATGTGGGTAACTACAAGTGTGCAGCTCACCCATGAGTGTACGCAGATTGTACACTCATTGAATGTAGCCTATCTCAGAGAGACCATACAATTTAGTGTTTTAACTGGATGGGCACTTGGGATTTTTTAACTGCAGTGGTTCCACTCCAAATGATTTGTCTAATATTTACAGAAATATAACCACAGTTGAGCTCCTTGTGACAGAGACCAGCTTGTGAAGAGAATGCTATGGCAGCTCTTACATGGGACAGCTATTCCTGTGGCCCTCCAAATATTGCCGCACTACAACTCCCATAATCCCCCTGCCCATTCGCCATGCTGATGGGAGTGGCAGGCCAGCAAATTTGGAAGGGTCCCAACCTAAAGTGTCAACTCCATGTAAAAGGTTAAGGGCCCCTGGACGGTTAAGCCAGTCAAAGGCAACTATGGGGTTGCGGCGCTCATCTCGCTTTCAGGCTGAGGGAGCCAGCGTTTGTCCACGGACAGCTTTCTGGGTCATGTGGCCAGCATGACTAAACCGCTTCTGGAGCCACAGAACACCATGACGGAAGCCAGAGAGCCTGGAAATGCCATTTATTTCACAGTGGTATCTATTTATCTACTTGCACTGGCGTGCTTTCGAACTGCTAGGTTGGCAGGAGCTGGGACACAGCAACGGGAGCTCACCCCTTCACTGGGATTCGAACCACCAACCTTCTGATCAGAAAGCCCAAGAGGCTCAGTGGTTTAGACCACAGTGTCTTAAAAAAAAAAATATTAACCGACCAATCAAATCAAATCAAATCACATCACATAAATTCCGAATTACAAAGCCGAATTATTTTTGTTGAGGGGACCCATATTTCAAGATCCGAAGGGGGATTCCGATCATCTTCTTGCTACTGCGTTCATATCCAAATCAGTCCAAATAAAGTTCATAATTCTATCCAGTCTTATCTTGCTGTTTCCACATCTCATCTTGTTCGTATATTTTTTCTTTTTTCTTTAAGATCTCTTCTGATAATCTCCTTAAGCAGAAAAACACCAATTATATTCTGTGTGGATTTTTCCGTTTGTCCAATCCTCATATCAAGATGGTTTCCATATATCATCACTTTCATAAATAACATCACTCTTTCCATCATTAATCTCAGGATCTGTCGTTCTTAAGTCCCACTGAGGAGTCTCACCCATAATATAAAAACAGCTCTTTTCCTCCTCCCAGACTCAAGTCCTGCGACAGAGCTTGCCAATATAACGACGGTATTTTTAACTGCGTCATTCCAGAGCTCTTAAACCTTCCACGCTCTTCTTAAAACATGCTTTGGTCAGAAAATTTATCTCCACACAGTTGTAAATCAACAGCTTAAGTCATTAAAACGGCATTTCTGACTTGTGAGGGGGGGGATTCTTGTTTAATCACATAGAGGAAAGAAAGGAAAGTTTTTCCCCCTTCCCCCATCCAGTCCCTTTGCCATACCGAGTCTTGGCATATCTTCTCATGATTGATTCTTGTTCCTCCGACTCGTCTTGTTTATCAGAGAACTCTTCAGTTAGCAGTCTTTACTCTCCCTCCTTCCTTGAAAGGTTTAGACCACAGTGTCACCCATGTCCATGTACCAACTCCATGTAGGCTGTCCTGCTTGGTAATACTGACACATCCTTCTTTTAAATGATGCTTCTTCCTTTCCACCCAGTATGGGATTTGAATAGGCTTTTCTACATAATGCAGAAGCTGTAGGTCGCAGGGCTAAATGCATTTGTTTCCATCCACCCTTGTCTTTGGTGGCAATGAGGTTATGATGACTTCATTCAACGAGATCTGTTTCATGTCTTTATAAGAAAGGCAGGCACAGCTGGCTTAGCCATAGATCTTTCAAAATATTGTGTGCGGTTCACAGCCAAGGTTAACTGTAATGCTTCTAATTGAGTCTTAGACTGCTCAGAGAACTGAATACAGCCTTGCCACTGCCTGTTTATGAGTAAGAAAACATAGGAGAAATATTTCTTCCGAGAAATTGCTTGTGGGTACCAGGACAGGCACCAAAAATGCTATCCTGGTATGAATTCACAACAAAGGACCTGAATCTTGTCCAGACCAAGGAAAACTGACAGACCTGTGCTGTTTCAGGGCCAGACTACTGTTGGTTACAAATCTCTGCCCATATTTAATTGGGTCTCAAAGACCTGAAAGTTTCAACTCGCTTTACACTGGTCTACATTTCATGAACTGTAGTTTTAACTGTCCCTGGTATTTTTTTGGTTTGCACTGAAGTGGGGCATGGTATGCTACTTATTTCATTAATTGCATTTTGTATTTGTTGCTGCTTTATGGCTTTTTACTAGAAAGGTTAAAAAAAGAAAATATTTCAAGTTAATCAATTTTACACCTGCCTGGTGTAAGGCAAGGCCTTCTCATGAAGATCAAAAAGTTACACTTTCTTTGCCCTGTGTGAAGAACCAGTTTTCTGATGCAGCACAAACAATCTGACAGCCTGCACAAACAATCTGATAGCCTGGCTTCAAAATGTTGTAAAGTAGGGTTGCCATAGTGCAAGACGTAAAAATCCGAAAAGTCATTAAGGGTTTTTTTGGAGCCCAGATCGCTCAAGCCAGAGCTGAACCAGATGGGGTCATGAAGAGTCAGACATGACTAAACGACTAAACAACAACAACAACAACAACCATTTCAAAATGTGTCCTTGCCAAAGTAGCACACAAAATATAATAAAAACATATAATAAAAACCAGTTAGAGCAATGAAAACAAAATAGCAATGTAATCACTTCATTTTAAGCTATCCCTCCAACTAAGAGATCTAAATCTGCCAATAAAAAACTGGGGGGGAAATAATTTCACAATTCACAAGTACTGAAAAACATGCTGCAATAATAATAATAATAATAATAATAATAATAATAATAATAATAATAATAATAATTCAATGTGTCATTTTACCACTCCAGGCCAATGTAGTAACAGAAGAGTTAGGCCTGTCCAGCAACCACAGATCAACATAATCTTTGCCCAGACTGGAAAGTCAATTACATGGTGGGTGGGAGTTGCTGCACTGACATTGTGCTTTGGAGAGCACCCAACCACCCTATAAGCAAGGTCATTTTAAAAAAAAAAAGTTTATTCAGGGAGGGAGGGGCAGGAGACCTGGCACTCAGGCCCCCTGACCCACCCCCTAACAATGCCCCTGTTTGTAAACCAGGCTTTGCCAAAGAGAACTGCATTTCATAAAGCCGTCTTCTTAGCCAACTCTCTCTGTCATCTAAGCCAACCGAAATCTCAAAGCAGAGAGGAATAAATCGAGCACACACAGCCTTGGTTTGTGTCATCACTTCCAACTCTTTTCTTAATCAGTACCTTCCAATTGGCTGGACTTCTCTCCCTCGCCCTTTTGCAATTGGCTGCTGTCTGGCCTAAAGACTTTTTAATAAAGTATGTAATTCAAGACTGCTCACCTGTAAAGCGAGGTTTGCAAATGCTTCATTGCAAATGCGTCGCAGCATCTTCTGCCCATGGTGTGAGCAAGGTCCCTTCCAGTGCTTCAAGGGCTCTTGTGTTCAGTTCGAAGCAGAAAGATGGACAGCAGCTTCCCCACTTCCTTGCTGGTGGTGGCAGGGCTACTGAGACTGGCTGGTGAGTAAGAGTGGTGGAGAAATTTGTTTTAATAAGAACCTTCAAAATTTGCAACATCTCCAAATTTGCCAATGCACTTCCGCAACCAAGGAATGCATACGAAAATGTGTAGGTTAGCACATGAAATTAGAAGAAATTACAAAAATGTTTCTCATTAAGGAAAGCATTGCTTGCAAAGCATATACTAGGTAAAAATACATACTGAAATGTGCATGTTAGTGGACATGCAGAAAAACACGTGCAGATTTTAATGCAGTTTTCTTGTTAAAAGTTACAAACTGTTGTAGAAATGGGGAGAACTGAACTCAAGATTGGAAAAAAGAAACAGAGAAACTGAAATGAACATACTTGTCCATGCCTCACTTCTTGTTTCTCTGTAGGCTTATTTCAGCTACATAACTGTCACAACTCAGCGCTTGAATTTGCTATTATTATATACAATATGATATTCATCCATTCAGCCATCTGTGGAGTGTTCATTTGCCTTGTGTGTTTGCAATTAGCAGATGCAGTGCTAATTTTCTCCAACAGTTTTCTGCCCTCTTGACTTGAACTCCTGATCTTGATCTCCGCTGTAGCATGTTCTCTGTGTCCCACAGGGTGAGACAGCTAGCAGATTTGCTGATCTCAGAAGTCACCGCTTGAACACTGTTTACATTTTTGCAAAGTGCACATATTCCACTTGTCCCTGCTAACGGCATACACCTGGATTTCTGGGAGCACAAATGTGAAGCCTTGGCAAAATGCACTGATGCGCTTTTTCGCGCAGCAGAGTTTAACCTTCTAATCACGAGGCTCAATGAAGACCTTGGGGATGTCAACAGCTGCTACAGTAGCAGATGTGTGATACGGGGGGGGGGGGAGAGGTGGTTAAAAAGATGGTCCAGAAATTTAAAATAATGCTTGATTTTGATTTGGAGATCTCAGGGGGATAGGTATCACTTTATGTGTGGTTTGTTTTGGACTTGGCTGATGAAACAAAGCAGCTGTAAGCCAACTTTATGTTCCCACTTAAACCAGACTTACAGCCACTTTGGGCCTCTGACATTGTGCATTGACATTTATGAGGATTTACTGGGGTAGTTTTTATCAAGATCAATTTTGAGTGAAGGAACCTGTCATTCAGTTGTGTGCTACTACTGGGGAAATATTACTGGGATTGTTGTGATGATCATTTAGGGCCCTGCCAATTGGAGAGTTTTATTAACAAGACTCAGTTTGGCACCAGTTGCTTACATAAGAATATGTTAAATTCATTGGGTGTGGGTAGGTTCATCAATGGCTGTTTTAACATAGCCATTCATTCCAGCTGCCTCTATTTACCCGCAATCTATGTTTTCTGGTCCCTGCCTCTGGTGAAACACAGCCTGAGTTTTCTCCCCAGTTTTTCCTTTAGGGGATGCCTTGTTAAAAATGTGAGCTACATTTACTAGGTTTGGCAATCTTCAGAGGTTACCTGCCACACAGCGGCGTAGCGTGAGTTGTCAGCACCCGGGGCAACGCAAGTAATTTGCGCCCCCTAACCCGGGGCAAGGCAAGTAATTTGCGCCCCCCAACCCCTAACCTGCGAGTTGCCGCGCAAACAACGCTGCTTGCCCGGAGGAGGATGGAGGCAGAAGCAGCCGCCGCCTGTGGCTGGGCCGAGGGGATGGCGGCGGCGGCAGGGTGCAGAGGCTGCCCGTGCCCGGCCAGGCGTCGGTGGCGGCGTCGGCGCTGCTGCAGCGGCTGCTCCTCCTGCGAGCAGTGAGCGGAGCGCAGCCACAGCGACGGCGGGGGGCGCGTGTGCTAGGGCGCAAGGCTGGCGGTGGCAGCGGGGAGCCCGGCGGAGGAAGGAACTTGTCCCTTCCCTCTGGACTCGCGCCCCCCCCAGATGTTGCGCCCGGTGCGGTCGGCACCCCTGGCACCCCCCACGCTACGCCACTGCTGCCACACACACTTACACACCAGGATCTCTAAACATATAATCTTAGAGTGAGTGACAAATGGATACATCATTTTTATTTATTTAAAGTATTTCAGCTTGAATTTATAATATTGCATAATCCAACAATACAATACAATACAATACAATACAATACAATACAATACAATACAATACAATACAATACAATACAATACAATACAATGAAGTCACACAATTCATATAAAATATCAGTTGTATGTTCCATTGGTCCAATCATGCGAAGAATAAAAAGAATGCACCTATTGTGATATACATATGTATAGGTGCATAAGAAAATGAGACAAAATGGATAACAACAAAGACAATGATGGATGCATCTTCTCTCATGCACATCCATGCACAGGAATGTGCATGAACACTAAAGCCTTTGTGGGTTGCCATTTGTTATCCAGCTGATCAGGTTCTGGGTCCTGGAGGGAAGAGGGGAGGGTGCTGATGGTCTGTCCAAGTGGGACAGAAGCAGTTGGGTGATCCAAAAGAGGGCAGGGGAGCAGAGCCATTATTACAGCTGATAGAGGTTTAAAAACTGCTTTTTCTTTGCCCCCCGACTGATTATAGCAAACAAATGCAACAAACTGCTTTAACACACCGCACTTCTTCTTTTAAACAAAATTAGTTGGTGGGATTGCAGCTTGCACCTTCTCCTGGAGTTTCTTTGAAATGTAAAGGCAAGCAGGGAGGGCTAGAGATAAATTGCTTGGACTCAGGAGCAAGTCTGAGTCTGGAGGCCTGGGATTGGCCCTCAAGAGTCAGTTGATCGGATGCCCAGGCAGGCTGATGCTGCAGCCTAGATGGCACTCTCCAAGCACAGGGTTTGGTGTTTCCTGGTTTGCAGAGAAGGAACAAAGCAGTGGTGTCACTGGAGCCCAGCCACAGACGGCATTGGCTCTGATGCTCCTCTGGGTGCCTTACAAGAAGTGTAAATTCAGCCTGGAAGTCAGAGACTGTGTTTGTTTGTTGGTTTGTTTAGAACATGTATAAACAGCTTGGTCAAAAAGTTATCCAAGTGGAATTGGGGGCAAAACACAGCTAAAATCCACTGTCCGTTTGCATCCACCATGTGTATGGATACTCTGATCTACACACCAGCAAATTAAAAAAAAGTAGAATATAAATATTCAATACTAAAACTGTGCTGCACTAAAGGAAACTAAATCACCCTGAAATTTCAGCCCTCCCTAGTTGCCTTTACATTTCAAAGAAACTCCAGGAGAAGCTGCAAGCTGCAATCCCACCAGTTTAATTTGTTTTGAAGAAGAAGTGCAGCAGACTCATCTCTACAGAGGACAGAGGTTTAAAAACTGCTTTTTCTGTTCCCCAGACTGATTATAGCAAACAAATGCAACAAACTGCTTTAACACACTGCCTTTTTCTTCCTCTTTTGGTATGATTTTTAAAGGGTTTTTAGGTGCCTCCAAGAGTGAACTTTGGTCCAGTCCCTCTGCAGACAGAAGCTTTCTTGGTGACGGCCTGGTGACAGCCAAGATTTCAAGGACTGAAGATGACACAGAAAAAGTGACACTTCGGTTTGACAGCTTGACATCAGACCTTGCTAATCAGGATGTTTCTCACTTTCATGAAGTCAGTGGAACGGCGGTGGAAGGAACCTCAGAAGATGGAGGCCAGACACTTCCTGTTCTTGTTAGAAAGCCTGCAAGCCTGAAACAGTTCTTGGATGGAGCTGTTTTGGATCCCCAAATCAAAGCTCCCATCACCAGCCAGTCCTTGTTTACCACAGGCATGCCAAAGTCAAAAGCAACATCCTTCAGTCCCCTGCTGGAACGGCTGGTAACACCCCTGTCTAGGGAAGAAGGAAAAGCGGAGTCGACATCTCAGGAGCTCAGCATGACTCTGAAGCAGCCTGCCTCCAACTCCAGCAAGGTAGTAGCAATGGGTGTGATTGCAACTGTGCTGCCTGATTCAGAGCCCTCAGGAAGTGCTGGGCAGAGGGTAGAGTTGTCTATCAACCCTTCTGTAGTGGCAGCCACTACCTTTGCTTTCAATGAGAACAGAACAGACACTGAAGGATACCCTGCAGAAACCATGCAGACCCCTGCCAAGAAAGGGATGGATAAATTGTTAACATTGATCCCCAAAGCTAGCCAATGGACCCAAGCTGAGCATCAACAAACCCAGTTGGATATGAGAACTTCAGTTGTTGGCAGCACTCCAGATCTCCTGGAGCAGACACAGAGTCCATCCCTTAAGGGGAGCTCCACAGTTCTCTTCCATCAGTCTTTTTCAGAAGAGAAAATGACAATCATTCCCAGGACAGAGTTGATGCAGCCTTCCTCCTCGGCTTCCTCTCCATATAGAGAGATGGTGTTGGAAGATGAAACCACTGAGTTTAGAATGGCTGAAAACCCTGCACGTCTAACTGCTTCTCAAAGTAACACCCTCTCTTCCTCATTGTTGTTGACTCCAAACACCCTCTCTTCAGAATCCCCACCACACTCTGCCAGGCCAAGGAACACCAGCCAAAGTGTTCTGCCCAAACTTCTCTTTGTGCCCCAGTTTTCCTTATTCAGTAAATCAGGAACATCTGATGAATCAGAGGAGCATCTTCAAGACGGCTTAATTTTGCACCATGAGACTGATCATCAGACAGCCACCCAGACTTCCCATGTCAGGCTTTCTCAAGCTGTTGGTGAGCCAAGAAGAACGCAGGCTGCCCCTAGTCTGCAAGAAACCACTCTTGAGGGCTGGCCAAAGTCATCTATCCCACTCCACTCCACTGCACAACCACTGGACATTCCTTTCCTGGTTGATGAAAAGCCACAGGTAAGCATGCTTGGCATGCCTCAGCTAGCCCACCCAACAGCAGCTCGTTTTGGACCTACAATGTCAAGCATGGGTATCTCTTCCACTGTTGCATCGCCATCAGACACTGTGTCTGCCCCTGTTGGTTACATTATGCAAGGCACATCCAAATCTCAACTGCCCAACACGTTTTCGACAGTCTATGGAGAGCGACCATCTCCCAGTGCTCTTGTTCCATCTCTTAGTGAGTCAGAATCATTGGCTACATCTGCTCTCACCAAGCCAGAGACTCATGGCACCCATGATGGGCAAAAGAGACCTGTTTCACTTGTTTCTCCTTCTTCTGCTGAACATGAGTCAGAACCATCAACTGTGGCTTCGGCTTCTGCCTTTCCACATGCTGGATTTAGCACATCAGTTGTGGCAGATTCTTCCCAATCTGAGCCCAGGCAGTCAGTGTTGCCAACTCTTGTACCCAGTGAATCACAGAGAACAGCGTCAGGCGCATCTGTGCCGTTCCAAGCTCAGCAGCAACTGCTAGGCAACTTTGCTTCTACTCATACTAGAGCAACAGCTTCAGGGTCACATGTTCCTTTTCGTGTTGAACCAAATGTGTCAGGCACATCTGCTGCTGGCCTGAATGTCCAAGGCACCACTTTCCTTGGCCATAGCTCTCAAAAACTGTCACCAGACACGTCTGTCTCTTTTTACACTAAGGCACCCTCCCTGCCTGCCCAATCATTGCAACCACAGAGCATCCATCCTCATGCTAGTGGTGAGCTGCAAATGGGTATCTCAGGCACGAATGTGCCATCACATGCCAAGTCGCAAATGCCTGCCTCTTTTATTGATGAGTCCCATCTTTCGGTCACATCTGCCCGTGTTGAGCCAGTGACAAATGAGGCATCATTGGAACAAGGATTGCCAGTCTCTGTTGATGCCAAACCACAGATAGCAGAGTCTTCTGCCTCTTCTCCCACTGAGTCGCAATTGCTAGTGGTGTCTGCCCATGCCCCCATAGAACATGAGTTCTTGGATGCCTTGGGAAAATTACGGGGCCTACCCCAAAATGAGAGTTACCCACCAAAACCACGTTCCTCTACCCCAGCCCAGCACCCTTCACTTGAAATGACCTTCCTTGGCCATCTCAAGTCAAGACTATCCAATGCCTCTGCCTTTGGCCATGCTTTATCTCTGTTAACAGAAGCACCAGCCTCTACAGGTGCTGAAACCCAGATGCCAAGTGGACTCACATTTGTTCATCCTGGTTTGCAACTTCAAGCTGCACCTGGTCTTCCCATGACTCCTCACACTGCTGAGAAAGTGAGTGAAGGAAAACACTCTCCACAAACCAGCCTTCCAACACCTCAGTCTGGCACTCAAGGGACAACTGTGCAGGATGTTTCTATCCCTGTCTCCTCAAGAAGTCCTCCTAGTTCAGATGGTCCACCTTCCCCTATCAGCCACCAAACCAAAACAAACATTCCCCTTCCACTGGCTCACAAGGTGGAGGAAAACATCACCAGCCTGAGGACAACACCAATGCTGGTGGTGGCTGGTGCTCAAGATCTCATGCAAAGCTCCTTGGGGTTCTTTCAACACCTCAGGCGGCCAGATATTGGAAGTCTTGACTCTTTTGCCTCTAGTGGCATCCTGGGAATGTCTCCCTCCCTTCAGTATTTGTCCCACTTGGTCCAGAATGCTGAAAACATGGTGTGCCTACAGCCTATGCGAAACACCACCCCAACTTTGGGAGAACCAATTGCTAGTGGGCAGGAAATGCTGGTTCTGACTTCTGCCCTTGGCTTCTCCCATCCAGGGGTTTCGAGTCTGATACAAATGAGTCCATCCAGTGTCATTCTGGTTAAACCTGTGTTTGTCTTCTTACCACCAGAGGCACCTAAAGGTCATGTGCTACTTCCTACTGAGGAAGAAGTGGGCCATGATGCTAGTCTTGCATTCACCAGCAAGGATGCTCTAGCTTTGGTTACTCCTGGTAGTATCCAGGAGCGATTGGTGGGAATTGGTCCTCTTGTGTCCACCCTTAGACACTCCTCAAGGGCAAAAACTCATTCTCCTAATTTGATGGATCATCTAGTCATTTCTGGGCCAGCCTCCAGTGCTTCCCCAAAGCATATAGGAGTCAGTCTGGTGAGATCCAACACTTCAACAGCCAATCCATTCCTCTATGGGTTGAGGGATCATAGCACTAGGACAAAGCATGGACTGACCACAGACCACAATGAAGACTTTCAGTTGTCTGCTGGAAGGCTGGAAGAGGACAATCCAGTTTCATTATCTGCTGGAGTGCTTGTGAAGAACCATATCGCAGCTGCTCCACCAGTAATGGTGCCTATCCAGCAACAACCCAAAGCATTATCACTCACAACTGAACTGTTGAGCACCCTTGACAAGGCTTCCTCTCGGTCCTCCTTGACAGAACCCTCTGCCTCTCAGATGCCAACAAGCTCCCTTCAGGCTGCAAGTAACCCCCCACTGCTGAGCTCAACAGCAATGCTTCACACTGAAGAGCATCCATATGGTTCAGTGAGCCCCATTACCCACATCAGTAAGAACTCTGAAGAGTCCTTGAGTGCATCTTCAGCTAGGAACACGAAACTGCCATTAGAAGTGGGGCAACATCTTGCACCTTCAAGCTCAGCATCACGCGGCTCCTTAATCAATGAACACTTTGGAAAGACTCCTTCTAAAGTTCATTATGTACCCAACGCGGTGTCAACTTTTCCAACGTCCTCAACTGGAAAAGAGCACAAAGAAGCTGCAGCCTTAAATAACCCCTATGCAGAAGCATTTCTTGTGGCAAATGAAACATCTTCCTATCATACGAACACTACCTTCCACAAGCCTTCTGATTCCCATCACATCCCATCCAAGGCCCCCAGGACAGATGAGAGCCTGGAGACACCATCTTTGTCTTCTCTGTTCTCAGCAGATGCTCTGATGCAAATGACTCTGCCTGGAAAGCATCCTGAGGACATCCTGAATCATCAGACACATTCTAGACCATCTGCCGATGTTCCTTCCCAGGTAACAACACATTCCTATTCTGCCAAATTGGTTACGGAATACAATCCAACCACTGTAACGCTCAGGGGAAGGGCCTCTCTTGCAAGTGCAGCAGAACAGCTGGAACCAATGCTGAGTGCGGTAGAAACCAAGACTTTGACAGATATTGAAACTTACAAGCAAACCAAAGCAACTAGCTTGATATCAACCATGCCTGGCACAGATTCTGGGCATTCATCTGCTTCACTGGTTGCCACAGATTTCAGATTAACCTCCTCCTCCCCATCATCATCATCATCATCATCATCATCATCATCGTCATCATCATCATACTATGCTGCAGGATCTGCAGATCATCAAAAGGAGGTCCATAAGTCACCTCTGCACCCTGTCCATTCATTTGCCCCAAATTCTACTCTTAAAGATGTGACTCCGTCACTTGTGGGTGAAGAAGCACTGATTTTGGAAACACTGCAGACCGACTCCTACAGGCTACAGCCTAGTGTAAGTGGAACAACTGAAATGGTAGTTTCCTCACCATCAGCAAGCAAGGGCAGGTTTCTTAAACACAGGAGAAACAAGAATGCTGGGACTGGAGATCAGTTCCTGGTTGCATCTCACTTGCAACCTCAGCCAGCAAGTTTAGAAGCTGACTACCCTGAAAGGCCCAGGTTGGCAGGTGATGAACAGGGACAGGAGGAGGAGGCTGCTTCTTCCTTGCCAATCTCCTCAGTGTTTTCTACAGCTCTTAATGCACCAGCATTTCTAATGACCACCTTATTTCCCAGCAGTGCTGCTGATGGACTTGTTGGTAGTCTTCTAAACCAGGCATCCCATTTGCAAAGTCTTCCACCGGGCATCTCTGAGATATTCCTAAGTTCTGCAGCTCAAGTCCAACTGACCCTGGGGAGCCTTTCAGATACACCTGGTATGAAGGCTGGTGGAGACTTTTCTGCAGATGCTACCAGCACCAGTAGAGGATTTAATTCACACACCTCTGAAGAGCAAGTTCCCATCACAAGTGATTCTACTGGAGGAGGAGGAAGAGAAGACTCAGTAGCTGATTTGCCACCATGGGACCCCAATTCGACTCTGTCAGATTGGACAGCCCACCACCAGAGAGTGATGCGCTCAGATGATGTTTTCATGGATGGGTAACTATTTGGAGCTGGGGCTATTGGAAGCCTTCCCCTTCCTCCAAATATTTATGGACTGCAGCCATTGTAGTCCAGAACATTTAGTAGTCCATGGGACTTGTAGTCTAGAACATTTAGAGGGCACCAAGGTGGGTAAGGATAGCCTCAAGTGAGAGGCAGTCATTTCAATGCTGTAGGACATGCAAAATTAAGATTATTTATGAATCGGGACAGCTTTCTGTTAAATGAGCTGTTCGGTGCTTAAGATCAGGAACTGAGGCCTTGCTTTGGATGGCCTCACTTGTGGAAGCAAGGTGAGTAGTGACTGGGCAGGGGGCCTTGCTTAGCGAATACTGCCTCTAGACAAGGCATCTACAAGCTCCCTTCAGATATCATAAACTGCAAAGAACCCCCCACTGCTCCAGTGAGGGTTTAAAACCATTCTACACAGGGATGTGGGTGCCGCTGTGGTCTAAACCACTGAGCCTCTTGGGCTTGCCGGTCAGAAGGTCGGCGGTTCGAATCCCCACGACAGAGTGAGCTCCCGTTGCTCTGTCCCAGCTCCTGCCAACCTAGCAGTTCGAAAGCACACCAGTGCAAGTAGATAAATAGGTATGGCTGTGGCAGGAAAGTAAACAGCATTTCCGTGTGCTCTGGTTTCTGTCATGGTGTTCCATTGCGCCAGAAGCGGTTTAGTCTTGCTGGCCACATGACCCAGAAAGCTGTCTGTGAACAAATGCTGGCTCCCTCGGCCTGAAAGCGAGATGAGCGTCACAACCCCATAGTCGCCTTTGACTGGATGTAACCATCCAGGGGTCCTTTACCTTTTTTTACCTTACTTTTTATAACTATTCAAATGATGGATCTTCAACTGCCAGGACTGCAGTTTATTTGATTTTCACAATATACTGATAGCTTTTCTGTTTCATTCCTGAGACCTCCCCACACCCCAAATGGCCGTAATAGCAGAATTTTACAAGTGGCAACTGCAACAAAATGTGGCAGTGTGTCCTCCTCACCCATTAACAGGATGCCTCTGTTCAAAGTGCCAGACAACCATGTCCTCGGGGTTATTTCATTCCATCCTCACTTGATTTTCTATTTTCTTTTCCATGTCCAACATTCCTCGGCGATTGAGCATATTCGCTTCTCATTAGCCCCCACCCACCCGTCGTGCTTCCTTAGATTATTTTTTCATTTAAGATTATTGTTTTTGCTCTTTTTATTTATTTATTCATTTTGCAAAGTGGATGTTGTAATACTGAGCTATGCTCTTTCCCCAGATATTTCCTCCTCCCCCTTCATATGCAAATAACCTGATTTTTTATTATTATTAACAGCCTAACCAAGGAGTGGTAACTAACAATGTTCTGCCGCCGTTTTCAGTTTACAAAAGCAGAGTGTTGATGCAGTTGGGCTGTGGAGGTGTATTCACTTTTGCAATTCTTTTGGGTGGTTTTTTTTTTTTGTCCTTTTGAAATTCAGCAGGGAGATTGAATATCTGTGGTTGCTCATAATAAATTAGGGCATCTTTCAGAGCCTCATGGAAAGACCAGCAGATTTATTGTTCCATCAACTTTCATGGACTAACATCCCCTTTATCAGATGCAGGAAAGATTGTTGTTACTTCGGAGGCATATATGTATTATATAGTGAGATGTTAAAGGAAACCAATTGGGCTTTGGAAGGGATATTTGTAGTTTAGCCTCCATTTGGGGGGATAATCCCCACCTCCTTCCCCACTCGCACTCCCTCTCTCTTTCTCTCCACTCAGCTTTGCGGTTGTGTCTGACGATGCCTGTGGCTCTGGCAACTACACTGTGGAGATGAGCCTACAGACTGTAGCCATGGGCAAGACTCCATTTCTCCCTAACAATTTCCTGGCCCAGATCGTTCTGCAGGACAACAGAAGCCACCTGACTCTGAGCGTCAAGTCGTGCTGCGTTACTCCCACCGCGAGGCCTGTGGGTCCAGAGGCTGCCTGCTGCCTTTTCCCCAGGTCAGGTGGGGAAGCAACTTGAGGCTGAAGGATGTTTGGTGTGAGGCGGGAAATGGATGCTCCAGAACCTACCTTTGTCTGGGGCATCAGGGACTGTAGAAAGGGATGCTGTCTGTTGTCTTGGTGGTGGGGGGGAGTGCATGGATTTGGCTTTAGATATTCAGGATGTAATTGACAGCCATATAGGGATGCGGGTGGCGCTGTGGTCTAAACCACTGAGCCTCTTGGGCTTGCCGGTCAGAAGGTCGGCGGTTCAAATCCCCGCGACGGGTGAGCTCTGTCCCAGCTTCTGCCAACTTAGCAGTTCGAAAGCTCGCCAGTGCAAGTAGATAAATAGGTACCACTGCAGTGGGAAGGTAAACAATGTTTCCATGTGCTCTGGTTTCTGTCATGGTGTTCCGTTGTGCCAGAAGTGGTTTGTCATGCTGGCCACATGACCTGGAAAGCTGTCTGTGGACAAACATCGGATTTCTTGGCCTGAAAGTAAGATGAGCACGGCAACCCGATAGTTGCCTTTGACTGGACTTTACTGTCCAGGGGCCCTTTACCTTTACCTGGACAGCCATATCTGAGTTCAGGAGGGCATTGTTCCCATGCCAAATTGGTTAGAGGCCCAGGGGGAGGACTTTTCACTTTTCCCTGTTTATGCTTGGCCTGGCCTGATTATTGCACCAACACCACCACAAACACATTAGAAAAGCTCTGCAGGATCAGAAAGAAAATGAAAAGACTCCTCAAACCCAATTTCATGTTTCTGACAGTGGCCAGACGGACGCTTCTGGGAAAAGGGAACAAGATGGACTTTCATTTATTTATTACATTTATGAGACGCCGTATAAAATTAAATCCTGTGAGAGTTGTACAAGCGCCACTTTAGCTAATGGGGCCTCCTGCTGCTGCCACGCCGCTGGAGCACAATTTCTGTTCTTATCCTGAAGCAAAGTTTTTAACCTGAAGCACTATTTCTATGTTAGCGGAGTCTGTAACCTGAAGCGTATGTAACCTGAATCGTATGTAACCTGAGGTACCACTGTACTGTTCTGAAGGTTCCCCAGGCACACATATCCCTAGCCAATTCAGGGGACACACAGGACACGCTGGGAACGCCCTATTACGCTAATGGAAGTCCTTGCATGGGTTTCCGTTAGGATGACTTGTTACTGTAGTCGAATCTGCTCCAGAGGAGGTTAAGGGGTGATATGATAGCCATGTTCAAATATATAAAAGGATGTCACATAGAGGAGGGAGAAAGGTTGTTTTCTGCTGCTCCAGAGAAGCGGACACGGAGCAATGGATCCAAACTACAAGAAAGAAGATTCCACCTAAACATTAGGAAGAACTTCCTGACAGTAAGAGCTGTTCGACAGTGGAATTTGCTGCCAAGGAGTGTGGTGTAGTCTCCTTCTTTGGAGGTCTTTAAGCAGAGGCTTGACAACCATATGTCAGGAGTGCTCTGATGGTGTTTCCTGCTTGGCAGGGGGTTGGACTCGATGGCCCTCGTGGTTTCTTCCAACTCTATGATTCTATGATTCTAGGGATATTATGGTGAACAGCAAGAGTGGGAAAATTGGTGGTGGAGTCAAAAGTTGCAGAATGGATCGACCGTGCAATCCAGAAGTAAGTCCTGTTGAAATTAATGGGCCTTACTCCCAGGTAAGAGGGGTTGGGCTTGCAACATTAGGCTGTTATCTACATCCTTTAGTGCAACAGCCGTGAAATTCTCAGCCTCTTCCAACAGCTGATTTGTCTGCTGCAACCCTAACAGCTTATTCAGAACCTGTGCCAACTGTTAGCAAGAACCTCCCCGCCCCCCAATCCATAGGTGGCAAATGGTCATTTTGGCTGTTCGCCTGTATCTTTGTGCCAGATGCAAATCCATTTGCCCTTGGCCTCGACTACATGAGGACAAATTCATTAATTCATGGTGACTTTCCTTCACTGTCATTATCTGTATGTGAAGGCTTAGGGGTGGCTTGCCAGCAGGAAGGATCGCTTCTGCCATGTTGTCAGCCGAAAGAGGATCAAGGGAATCAGAGAACCCACACAACATCTGGATGAGTCGGCTTAGCAAAATCACCTTGACTTTTTTTTTTTTAAAGGAGGGATTTCTCCAGCCCTGGGCAAACACTCTATTCCATAATGCAATAAGACCCCATTGGCAGTGACCCCACTGACTGCTGAAAGAGCATGGCTGTTCAGATCCGGCCAGGTGCCACATCAGCAAATTGTAGGAATATCACAAGTTACAAACTCAGAACCAACCATCTATGTAATCCAGACAGCTGTCAAAGGTATAAGGTAAAGGTAAAGGGACCCCTGACCATTAGGTCCAGTCGTGGCCGACTCTGGGGTTGCTCGCTTTATTGGCCGAGGGAGCCGGTGTACAGCTTCCGGGTCATGTGGCCAGCATGACTAAGCCGCTTCTGGTGAACCAGAGCAGCGCACGGAAACGCCGTTTGCCTTCCTGCCGGAGTGGTACCTATTTATCTACTTGCACTTTGAGGTGCTTTCGAACTGCTAGGTTGGCAGGAGCAGGGACCAAGGAATGGGAGCTGACCCTGTCGTGGGGATTCGAACCACTGACCTTCTTATCAGCAACTCCTAGGCTCTGTGGTTTAACCCACAGCGCCACCCGCGAATATGGGGTTTTCATTCCTCAGCTAATAACAGATATTGAGAGGTTTGTCATCCGAAAATATATCTCATTCTCCCACCACCACCTTTAAATTCAGCAGCATCTGTGCCCATCACAGCATGTCCATCGTTTGAATTCCTTGTTCAGTTAAGGATTCTCAGCACTTTGTGAATTTCCAATCTGCTGATTTGGTACATATTGAGCCGCTATGCAGGTGATTCTCTCTCTCTCTCTCTCTCTCTCTCTCTCTCTCTCTCTCTCTCCCAACTAGATCACTGAAGGAATGTGCACATATTCAAGTGCTCCAGAACAGCAAATCCCAAACAGCCAACTTCACCATCCAACTTTTTCAGATGGTGAGCCACACTGTGGCTTATCTGCACTGTGAACTCAGTGTCTGCCTGAGTGACGACGCTGGATGCGAACAGGTGAGCTCCATTAGAAGACAGAGGACCAAAGGGTGCCGCTAGAGTCTTTCAAGAGGTGTAAGGGTAGAAAATAGAAGCAGTGGCGTAGCGTGGGGAGTGCAGGGGGGGCCCGGCCGCACCGGGCGCAACATCTGGGGGTTAGGGGGCGCAAATCCACGGGTTAGGGGGCGCAAATCCATGGGTTAGGGGGCGCAAATTACTTGCCTTGCCCCGGGTGCTGACAACCCACGCTAGGCCACTGAATAGAAGCACTGTGTAATTTACTCCTCTTTTAGTTTGTTGGCAAGGGTGCAAGCTAAGGCATCTATCTGAGCTGAGCTGAGCTGCCTTAGTAGCAGCTCAGGTTTAGCAAATATTCTCTAAGCAGCTGATGTCTACGCAGTTGTTATGCTACCTAGCAGCCGAGTTTTAGCAATGATCGTTTTAAACAATTAAGAAAAAAAGGTGCTGAGATTCTGTAAGCAGGCGTGTGAGTGTGTGTGTGAAGAAGCTAGCCTACTGTACAAAGGTAACATTTGCATTTTCTGCTTCACTCACTTCCGGCCCTCACCTCACCCCCCCCCCTGACATGTGACCCTGGGGAGGTTGCCCAGAAAAGAACAGGGTACCTCTGAGCATATCCAGAATGCCTCTCCTTCCAAAAGTGCCTGCAGGATTTGGGGAACAAAGGGAAGACACTTTTAGACATGACATCCAAACCAAATTATCAGGCGGTAATTACCCCCCTGACTTATTTTCTTGCTTTATTTAATGTGTTATGTTTCTCCCCTTCCTCTCTTCTCCAATTGCTGTTCTGTAACCAACTCCTGCCACAGACTGCCATTCTAGAAACCAAAAAAGCTGTGGATAAAAATAAAGCCTTTTGCTGAACCTTGCATCTCTGCAGAGGAGAATTTAGGGGAGCATGACCAGTTTGGTCACCCAGGGTGTGGACTCTTGGGGGGAGCCAATTCTTAGGAGTCGTGGGGGCTTCAGCTCCCCACAATAAAATATTTGAGGGGGCTGGGTCCCCACAAAGATAATGGACATTCCCATTCAAATAGTGTGTCTGTGCACTACGTCATGTGATCAACTATGTGCGGCAGGGCTTACCTGGACCCCTACAATATTTTATTCAGGGCTGCAGGGGAAGCCACAACTATTATTTAGAATGTAGCTTGAGAGGCGGGGGGTGCTGAATTATGGCATTGCACAGGGCACTGCTGAAATATGAGGCCCCAAGGTCCCCTACTGCACTCTGAGCCTTAATGGTGGTTCTTTCCCTTTTCCAATTTGTGTGGGTGTTTTAATGTTGTGCTTTCAAGGGATAAATAATGTGATAATAATAAACTGAGCTGCAGCCTCCACGTTGAATAATCCTTCCATTTCCTTCCCAGAGCTGCTTAAGTACCCTCTCCAAGTCAAGCAGCAGGGACAGTTACCAAACCCGCCACAACATAATCTCCTTCGGACCGGTTCCAAAGACCCAGGTAGAGTTTACACCTGGACCAGTTACAGGTGTGTGTGTGTGTGTGTGTGTGTGACCTGTGTTCTTCATTCTTCCCCTTGCCTCAAGGTTTCCAGGTAGCAACTAGAGAATTGCACAAGTCTAGCAGCTAGAGCCTTCTGCTGCCAAGGTGTTTTGGACCACAACTTCCATCACAGCCCTAGTCAGCACATCCCTTTGCTGCTGGGACATATCATAGAATTACAGAGTTGGAAGGGACATGAGGATCATTTAGTCCAACCCTCTGCAATGCAGGAATCTTTAGCCCAACGTGGGGCTTGAACCCACAACCCTGAGATTGTGAGTCTTATGCTCTACTGGCTGAGCTATCCAACTGGTGGTCTGATGGGAGTTGCAGTCCAACATACCTGGTGAGCATCAAGTTGAGGAAGGCTGAATATGCTCCTGCCAACCTAGCAGTTCGAAAGCACATCAAGTGCAAGTAGATAAATAGGTACCACTCTGGTGGAAAGGTAAATGGTGTTTCCGTGTGCTGCTCTGGTTCGCCAGAAGTGGCTTAGTCATGCTGGCCACATGACCCGGAAGCTGTACACTGGCTCCCTCGGCCAATAAAGCGAGATGAGCGCCCCAACCCCAGAGTCGGCCACGACTGGACCTAATGGTCAGGGGTCCCTTTACCTTTACCTTATACCTGGTGAGCACCAAGTTGAGGAAGGCCGAATTTGCTCCTTGGATCTGGGTAACGGATTTAAGTCTAACTTCTGCCATCAGTTTGGTGGATAACTTTGGGCAAATAATTCTCCCACAGTTGCCTACCTGTGAAACTCTTGCAGGATTGCTGGGATGTGCAGAGAGATGTGCAATGCATTCTTGAAGCAGGAGAGAGAAAAGACATTCCCTATAAATGATAAATATGAGCAGTATACTAGCTGCTGGCTTTTCCTAGGGTTGCAACAAGGTCATCAGAAAAGGAGTGCTTGAAGGGACATCATCACAGGTTGAGAAGCGGGGATTAGAATTAGGTTTGCTTATCCAGCTAATCCCCTCACCTTTGCACTCCTGCTGTGGGCGAAAGCAAAGGACAGACAGCCTTAGGCTGGGTTCTTTTGTTCCAGCTCCACATTTCTTATGGCTTGATCCCATGCATATTTCAGCAAAAGTGAGCCCTGCAGGATTTGAGTTCTACTATCTTGGGGATGATGGGTCTGATTTCTAAGCATGGCCTTCTCTTCTGCCAGCATTCAAGGATTGACACGCACACAAATGAGTGAACGTTGGGGGGGGGGGAGGACATTCATTCACAAACACATGCACACTAACCCCACACACTCAGGGGTGGCTGGTGCCCATTAGGAGTGGTGGGGTAGAGAGCAATGTTCTTGATCCCTCTTGATCCTTTTCTGCTGCAGAATATTTTTTACATGCCGCCACAATTTCTGAGTGGCAAGCTCAGGGTTTGGTTTCCTTGGAATGAAGGTCAGCAGAGAATATGGTGTCTTTGGGATACAGTCGTACCTCGGAAGTTGAACGGAATCCGTTCCAGAAGTCCGTTCGACTTCCAAAATGTTTGGAAACTTCTGCAGGAAGCTCCTGAAGCCAATTGGAAAATGTGGAAGCCCCGTCGGATGTTCGGCTTCCAAAAGAACGTTTGCAAACTGGAGCACTCAATTCTGGATTTTGGGAGCCAAAACATTCGAGGTGCAAGGCGTTCGTCAGCCAAGGTACGACTGTACAGTGGTACGTCGGGTTAAGAACTTAATTCATTCTGGAGGTCCGTTCTTAACCTGAAACAGTTCTTAACCTGAAGCACCACTTTAGCTAATGGGGCCTCCCACTGCTGCCACACTATTGGTGTGCGATTTCTTTTCTCATCCTGAAACAAAGTTCTTAACCCGAGGCACTATTTCTGGGTTAGCGGAGTCTGTAACCTGAAGTGTCTGTAACCTGAAGCATCTGTAACCCGAGGTACCACTGTATATGGTTTTATTTACACATGTATGTCACCTGAGCATAGGTTGGAGGTGCTCACAGCAACAACACCCCAACAGATCTTGCTTGCCCCCAGGTTCCCAGGGGAGCCGCTGCACAGAGCAAAACATGCCTCAGTGTCTCCATCTTACACTCACCAACTCTATTGTTTTCCTATGTTGCAGCTCAGTGAGGGCGGTGGGGGAAAGCCAGCCCATTAGGCTGGAGAGCACCATTGCTGTTGTTGCAGCTCTTGCAACATCTTTGAGATGCTGATGAAGGCAAAATGGCCATTACCTTAACACAGGGACTGATTGGGCAGGTTCTGCAGCCTCTTCAACTAGATTCTAACTCTTACTGGATTGTAGGCCTGGAAGGGATTCAAGGATATCATCCAGGCTGACCCCACAAAACCCATAAATATCTCCTCGTGCTGGCCAAGTGTCCAGGATTTCAGCTTCTCCATCACATGGGCTCATGGATTGCCACTGCCAGTCCTGCATCTTGGGTTGGACATTTGCACAGTGCCGGTGGCACTTTGTTCTCACCTGTGGGGAATTTTAAATTTACATGTCTGCAATACTGGGGACACCTAGGAAAGAATTACTACCACGTTGCAACATTGGCCAATCCCACCCAACTCTCATTCCATTTATCTTTCCAGGATCTGACATGACCATGATGCTCCCTGCTCTTCTAGGCTTATCGACTGGCATTGTTGTCTTAACGTCTGTCGTCGTACTTCTCTGGTTGTATCGGAAGCGCCAAATCAAAATGGCAGCAGCCTTGGAGCCCCAAAGAATGGAAGCTCCTTGAAGCCCGCAGTGCTAGCTGCTGCCAGTAGCTATGCCATGATTCGATGCTGCTGCCGCTGCCGCCAGTGTAAATTGGGAACACACTGCTGCTTGCTTTTTAAGTCTCTGCTTCTCTCTCTCCCTTCCTTCTTCATGAGAGAACCTAAGAACTGCAGACGTGTCACTGGAGTGGGCGGCACATTCTGAAAGAGAGAAAAGGCTTGGCTTGAAAAGGTTTTGATGGGCTAATGGACCCCATGTGAGTTGTGTCTCCACCGTGGAGACTGGAAGTTCAGAAGCCAAGGTTGCGAAGAAAGAGGGGCCCTTCTTTAGAGCCTAGTTGGCAGCGTTAATCCTAAATAATTTGGGAGTAGAAATTCCCAAGAGTTGACATGGGTCAGGAATCTTCCTCCTGAAAGGAGATTGTTGGGTTTCACGGTTATTATCTCCTGGGATTTAAGTGCCGTATCCCTGTTTTTTCCATGCTCTACTGTGTTAGCAATATTTGCTGCAGCATTGCAACTACTGGCTTAGCGTTCAGACGATACTGGTCAGGCACCTTGGCTTGCATTCATGTGGAAGGAATTTGTCCAAGTCAAGAAAGAGGTCACAGATCTGAAGGGAGGGGGAGGGAAATGAAAGGATAAGCAAACAGGTCCTTTGCGATCCATGGAAGTTAGAAGAGCTGAACCGAGACTTCTCCCTGGATAGTTCCCTGTTTATCAGCAGCGGTGCTGTCTAGACAGGACTAGGGGGGCAGCAGTAGTCCAGGGCTGGTGGGTTCCCCAACTGCAGCTGGGCTGACGTGCCTAATTTTAAAGGAAGTAAAGTATTGCATATTGACCAGGGGTGGGAATAAGACCACTCAAGTTCAGAGTTTAAAGTTTCTTAACTGCACCTCTGCTGTTGATTCTTTAGAAATCCTTTAGCTGCTGTAAAAATGACTAGTGGGTTCCTTGCATCTCTCCCACTACCCTGCCTTCCCAGTCATTTGCTTTCTGAATGTGATTAATCATAGTGCCTTGATAGCTTGTGCATCAGTTTTTAGGGTTCCTTTGTCCTTCACCTCATCCACCTAGCCAGGCTGCTTAATCTGTTGACATAGAGAAAACTATGATTCCCAACTGATTTGGAGATTTGTGCTCCTTTGGCACTGACATCACAATGCCTGTTGATTCATTTTTCAGTTTGGTATTCTGCGCTCTAACATCATTTTGGGCTTTTTCTCTGCCTTGAAGGAAAAGGAGTATGATATTGTGAAGTGGGATTTGGGGCCAAGTTTGGGCAGATGGTTACTTCAAGCTGAAGTTCTAGTCACTAAACTTGACTGACTTGATTCATAGAACCTGCTTTCTGTACTAGACCCTGAAAGCATGTGAAATAATAAAGTATTCCTCTGAGCTTGTGCACAGTTCTCTTCCTTGCCGACAAAAAACTTTTTTTAACTTACCTACAACTGGGGGTGGGGAGGAATTTTCAGGACAAAGAACATCCAGATGTTGGAATTTGGCAGCTCTCAGTTCTGTAATTAAGCTCTGTGTCTGATAGATCAGAGAGAGAGAGAGAGAGAGAGTGTGTGTGTGTGTGTGTGTGTGTGTGAGAGAGAGAGAGAGAGAGAGAGAGAGAGAGAGAGAGAGAGAGAGAGAGGGAAAGTGTGCAATTAAGTGAAATTAATTCCCTTTCTCACTGCTGGTCAGATTATGAAGCAACTTGAGCCACTGACCAGCAGGACTCATAAAAGTTTAATTACTTGTTGGGATGTTTCTGCAGGGTTGAGCTGTTTGGGATGGGTTGGGGATTTTCCCTTCTTATGTAACTTCATAAACCACACCATTCCATTCCTGACTGAAGGAGTTAAGCAGGAGACATTTGAGAATCAGGTGTGCCATGTGATCACCCTGGGACTTCCCAGACACTGCACACTAGTGGTGACATAGGTTTCTATGTGTTTGTGGAGTTTCTGCCTAACATCCCTACCAATGATCCCTCGGGCAAGGTTTCCTCCTGAGAAAATGTGCACCGGATGATCATACCCTTTTGTAGTTATTTGTATATATGTAACACATTACCACCCTACTCTTCTACAAAGCAGGCAAACACAAGGCATCAAAATCAGTAACATCCCTATTGAAGCACACATAACAACACATACAGTGATTCATTCATTTATTTAAAAACTTACAGTGTCAACAGAATGAAACAGTCAGAGACCGACTGAAATAGGATAAATGCAGAAAGAGCGGCCCCCTGCCCCACACTTGGCATTTTATATTTATATTTATCCATCTCCATCAGGTTACACTCAGATATATTCCTCATTAGGAGAGACAACCTCTTAAACTCCTCATGCCCTGAAACTAGAATAAACTTGTTTCAGGATTTGATTTTACTTCTTCAACCCTATTTGACCCCCAAAAAGGCAACGCGGTGGCCATTATACTCCAACAAATCTAAACCATGGTTCGATCAGGAATGCCTCGCTATGAAGCGCTCTTTGTTGGGAAATACATCTCCATCAAAGCACAGTACAGGAATAAATAAACGGGAACAGATCTCTGCCCCAAGAAACATACAATTTAATTTTTGACTGTGAGGAGTAGAACAGACAGGGTGAGAGAAGGATGGGTCAGAGCTTCTTTCAACGGCCTTGAGCACTTGTGGGTCTTCAGATGGGCCAAAATAGCTCACTTGAAGGCAGAAAAATCTCCCCACCCAGACAGGATTATCACACTGAAGAGGCCTCTGTGTGTGTACTGTACAGTGGTACCTCGGGTTAAGTACTTAATTCGTTCCGGAGGTCTGTACTTACCGTAACCTGAAACTGTTCTTAACCTGAAGCACCATTTTAGCTAATGGGGCCTCCTGCTGCTGCTGCACTGCTGGAGCATGATTTCTGTTCTCATCCTGAAGCAAAGTTCTTAACCTGAAGCACTATTTCTGGGTTAGCGGAGTCTGTAACCTGAAGCGTATGTAACCTGAAGCGTATGTAACCCGAGGTACCACTGTATCTCTCTCTCTCCTCCTTGCTGTCTTACTTGTATAAGAGCTGGTCTGTTTCGGAGGGCACTGCTGCCTGCTGCAAACTGTGGATCTTGTGACTTCATTAAGAGTCATGCCAAACAAATGCAATCAACACACACAGCTTTCTCTGCCCGCCCTTGGCAAGCCAGAACTAGGAAGTCAGTCCTCCCTGGGCTTTCCTTGTCTCATCAGATGCAGAGGAACAAGAGGCGGAGGCAGCTCTCCAGAGGAAGGGTCCTCCTGGCTTGTTCTTCTGGAAATGGACCGGCATTTGGGTAGCTTAACCATGTTCACCAAGGAAGATTTTGAGGACGATTGGCTCAAGGTGGCCAGTGGGGTTTTTGGCGAGGTCTTCCGAGTGAGGCACAAGCGATGGAGAACCACCTTTGCAGTGAAGTGCTCCTCTCGCCTTCCCCAGGATTCCAGACCTGACAGGTAATCTGCTTGGCTGTGCGAGGTGCTTTCTTTGGAGAGGGTTCCCTTGGCAGATTTCTGTTTGAAAGGCTCTTTGGATGTGCTTAGCTCACACCTTGGCCAAAGCAACAAAAACAGCATTCAGTGGGAGGCGAGTTGAGACTGGCCTGGTTTGCTTCAGGCCCACCTTGTCAAGTGCCTGAAGCTAATTCTCTTGGCAGCCTTTAGCGTGTGTTGAGCTGCACCAACTGGTCAGGCAAGTTATTGAGCAGAATGTGAAGCCAGCTGAGAAGCAATATTAAAAAACTGTTGCATTGCACCCAGGCAAAACAAGACTAGATACTGCAATGGTTGCCTGTTCTGGTATGGAACTTCCAAACCAACCAACTGTCTTTAAAATATCCATTATGTAGATGGGCTCTGTCATTCACTGCTAAATTTACCCCAAAGTTTCCCTGTAATCCTTATAATTAAGATTTCTTTTCTTCATTTTTTTTTGGGGGGGGGGGACCAGTCATGAAGCGCATGAACTTTTAAAAGGCATTTGAACACCCCTCACTCTTTGTGACCCTTTGCACTTTTGAAACCATTATTCAGTCATACTTTAGCCAGAGATTTCCTGCCCTCTCCTTTCTCCCCTCTTGATCCATGGTATACTCTATAGCAGGGTTTCGCATACTTGGTTCTCCAATGGCTTTTGGACTACAATTCCCATCATCCCTGACCACTGGTTCTTCTGGCTAGGGATGGTAGGAGTTGTAGTCCAAAAACAGCTGGAGACCCAAGTTTGGGAAACTCTGCCCTATAGGAAAACAAACCTTAAAGGCTAAAAAAATTAATGACACAGGTTTTGTGAACAATGGTCCACTCCAACAAGTGCATGGAGTGTTATTCTGAGGCAGGCATCCCCAAACTTGTCCCTCCAGATGTTTTGGGACTACAACTCCCATCATACAGGACCGCCTCTCCTGGTATATCCCATGGAGGACCTTACGGTCTTCAAACAAAAACACCTTGGAGGTCCCGGGCCACAGAGAGATTAGGCTGGCCTCAACCAGAACCAGGGCTTTTTCGGCTGTGGATCCGATCTGGTGGAACGCTCTGTCACAAGAGACTAGGGCCCTGTGGAACTTGACATCTTTCTGCAGGGCCTGCAGGGCCTTTGGCCAAGGCACAGTCTGACCCCCTCCTTTGGTACTCCTCACAGAACTCTAGCCCAATGTTTGCCATTAATTTAATTTAATTTTGAATTGATTTTAAAGTGAATTGATTTTAGAATGCTGTGTTACTTTATTGTTGTTAGCCGCTCTGAGCCCGGCTTTGGCTGGGGAGGGCGGGATATAAATATATTATTATTATTAGCTAACAGGACCAGTGGTCAGGGATGATGGGAACTGTAGTCACAAAACATCTGGAGGGCCGAGTTTGGGGGTGCCTGTTTTGAGGGCTCATCATACTTCCATTTGGTCTGTGACTTCTAGGTGGTCCAAGAGGTTTTTCTTTTTTCCTGCTGCTTTCCTTGGGAAAACCCACTATTTGCTAATGAATTGGAACAAACGTCAGCCTTGTTTTCGGTGGATTTTTCTGATTCAGAAGCAAATAGTGGGTTTTCCCAGGGAAAGCAGCAGGAAACCAGAGCCCATGCTTTGAAATCACAGAACAAGCGGAAGTGTGGTTGAGCCCTGAGTTGCAGCCATGTATATACAGTGGTACCTCGGGTTACATACGCTTCAGGTTACAGACTCCGCTAACCCAGAAATAGTGCTTCAGGTTAAGAACTTTGCTTCAGCATGAGAACAGAAATCGTGCTCCGGTGGCGCGGCGGCAGCACCCATTAGCTAAAGTGGTGCTTTAGGTTAAGAACAGTTTCAGGTTAAGTATGGCCCTCTGGAACGAATTAAGTACTTAACCTGAGGTACCACTGTATGATTGGAGGAACTATAAGCACTGAGGTCAGAAGGAAATGAAATGCAGCTGAACCAAGCACAGCCAGAGGTGCAGTACTGCCTCAGACTGCCTCAAGGCTCTCTGATGTCACAGAGGGGCTTGCAAGCCCATGGGCAAGCAGGTAGTGAACTTGCTTGTAGGAGTACCACTGCTATTGATGTGGTGAACACAATGCATATTGGTCAGGTTCTTAGTGCAGTCCAGGTGTTCTCTCTGTGATGATGACTAAGCTGTGATGCGCTGTTCACACGCTTCTAAGTCATCTTGATGCTACCCTCAAGAAGGGCTGGACATTGATTGCATGTGCAATTCCAAACTGGGAATGGAGTTTCCCCAGAATTTCAATGTTGGGTTTATCTGCACAGAATTTCAGTCATTTCCATGATGCCAGTTATTTTTTTATTGGTCTTTAAATACCTCGGCCTTATTTTGCAGTCAACAGGGTCATGGGGAGCCCATCATATGCATGCAAAGCAAAAAGCCTCCCAAAGTGCCAAAATTCTGATGTGCCTTTTCCATACCAAAGGTGGCAATCACATACCCTCAGCTCTTGAAGTGTTTAAAGCTAAACCCCTAGCACAGTTATATATGGGTCTCAGATTTGGAGAGGCACTCACCTTGGATCTACAGAAGCTGTTCAAAGTTCCTAAGGCGTTTTTTTCCTTCTTGTTCCATCCTGTGTTCCAAAAGCTTCATTGCGCTTAGAGGTTAACCTCCCCTCTGTTGAATTACAGATTTGGCGCAGGACATTTAATTATTGGCTTCGCCTAAATTTAAACCCCACTGGTCTACTACCCTTAGTTATCGCAAGATTGTCATGAGAGCACTTGGACCAAAATTGTCAACCAAAAGCTTTACTTTTCTGGTTTATCTTATCTATAGAATTTCAATCATTTCCATCTCACTCACTGAGCTAGATGAGATGCCAGTTATTTTTTTATTGGTTCTTCTAAAAATATGAACAATTCTCATATACTCGTTTTTTACATATACTATTTTGCTCCAGGTTTCCAGGTTACCAGTGCATAAGCATATACAGTGGTGCCTCGCAAGACGAAATTAATTCGTTCCGCGAGTTTTTTCATCTAGCGAATTTTTCGTCTTGCGAAGCATGGTGTCGGAAAAGTTTTGGAAAAGCTTCAAAAATCACCAAAAACCTCAAAAAAGGCTACCAGACCGCGTTCTATGAGTTGCTCCTCGAAGTCAAGTCACAACTGTATTAATGGTGTTAAGAAAAAGGAAACAAACTTGAAAAAACGCAAGACGTTATCGTCTTGCGAAGCAAGGCCATAGGGAAATTCGTCTTGCGAAGCAGCTCAAAAACTGCAAAACCTTTTCGTCTAGCGAGTTTTTTGTCTTGCGAGGCATTCGTCTTGCGGGGCACCACTGTACATGCAACAATGCATATAACTGTATAAAATTATAAAATAATGCTGCAAAACTGTAGTATAGCAAGGGACCTGACTATCTATCTATCTATAATATATATATATATATATATATATATATATATATATATATATATATATGCAGGTTTTGGTGTCCTCGGGTGTCTTCCCGTGTAAAAGTTGGGGTGTCTAGGCGACGTTTCGACGAGGTCTCACTCGTCATCTTCAGGCTGGTGCTTTCGGCTTCTTGTTACTGGAACAGAGCGGGATCTCAGTGTTTGAGTTCCTATAAATACTGTAGAGGGGTGTGGTGTATTGCCTCAAAAGTTCTGGGCAGAGGGGAAGTTCCCAGGCTAGTGTTCTTTTCTTCTTTTGTTCCTTAATTACTTGAGGGATATCTTGAGTGATTACTTGAGTGATATTCTGAGTACCACTTAGGTGGGTCATTAAGTGTGGATTAGTTGCTAAAGCTTTCGTGTCTTGACCTCTTGAGCTTGTGAAGAGTTTTTCTGAGAAGATGGCTGTACTGCACTTAGTTGTGCTCTGGCTTGGCTTCGTGTATAGGGGCGAGCTGTGGTTTTGTGCCCTGTGCCAGCCAGATCTGTGTAGGGATTGCAGGGGGGTGCAGCATCCGGAGGTGCCACTATGGTTTGGCTACTGGATGGTGTCTGTAATTTATCTGTGGAGAGGGTCTGGGTTTGGGTCTGGTGTGGTTGATTGGTGATGGCGTTCTGTGTGCCTCTGGTTCTGGTGTCGGTTTTTGTGGGGAGGGCTAATTTCCAGATGTCTGGCAGGCGGGACGTGTCGTCACGCTTGTTCATGTTGTGAGGGTGTTTCTCTATCTCGATGGCTTCCATGATTATTCTCTTGTGGTGATGTTCCATGTTAAAGAGCAATTTGGAATCTGCAAAATTAATTTCGTGTCCTGTTTCTTTCATGTCCTGTTTCTTTCTTTCACATGAAAGAAACAGGACACGAAATTAATTTTGCAGATTCCAAATTGCTCTTTAACATGGAACATCACCACAAGAGAATAATCATGGAAGCCATCGAGATAGAGAAACACCCTCACAACATGAACAAGCGTGACGACACGTCCCGCCTGCCAGACATCTGGAAATTAGCCCTCCCCACAAAAACCGACACCAGAACCAGAGGCACACAGAACGCCATCACCAATCAACCACACCAGACCCAAACCCAGACCCTCTCCACAGATAAATTACAGACACCATCCAGTAGCCAAACCATAGTGGCACCTCCGGATGCTGCACCCCCCTGCAATCCCTACACAGATCTGGCTGGCACAGGGCACAAAACCACAGCTCGCCCCTATACACGAAGCCAAGCCAGAGCACAACTAAGTGCAGTACAGCCATCTTCTCAGAAAAACTCTTCACAAGCTCAAGAGGTCAAGACACGAAAGCTTTAGCAACTAATCCACACTTAATGACCCACCTAAGTGGTACTCAGAATATCACTCAAGAAATCACTCAAGATATCCCTCAAGTAATTAAGGAACAAAAGAAGAAAAGACACACTAACCTGGGAACTTCCTCTCTGCCCAGAACGTTGGAGGCTATACACCACACCCCCTCAACAGTATTTATAGGAACTCAAACACTGAGATCCTGCTCTGTTCCAGTAACAAGAAGCCGAAAGCACCAGCCTGAAGATGACGAGTGAGACCTCGTCGAAACGTCGCCTAGACACCCCAACTCTTACACGGGAAGACACCCGAAGACACCAAAACCTGCATATATATATATATATATATATGTTTTCGTAGATTTTCACGGGTACAGGAATGCAGGTTTTGGTGTCCTCGGGTGTCTTCCCGTGTAAAAGTTGGGGTGTCTAGGCGACGTTTCGACGAGGTCTCACTCGTCATCTTCAGGCTGGTGCTTTCGGCTTCTTGTTACTGGAACAGAGCGGGATCTCAGTGTTTGAGTTCCTATAAATACTGTAGAGGGGTGTGGTGTATTGCCTCAAAAGTTCTGGGCAGAGGGGAAGTTCCCAGGCTAAAACCTGCATATATATATATATATATATATATATATATATATGCATATATGTATATGTATGTATAATATATGACTTTTGTGTGAATAGTTTTGTATATAATTAGGATTTTTTTAAAAAAATAAAAATCAAATCCTGACACAAGAAGAGCCTGCTGAATCAGGCCAATGGCCAATGGCCAATGGCCCATCTCATCCAACACCCTATTCTTCCCATCACCACCTCTTCTGGGAGCGATTTCTAACTGTGTGCCGGAGTCCTTTCTTTTGTCTGTCCTGAGCCTTCCAATGTTCAGTTTCATTGGATGTCTCCAAGTCCTAATATTATGAGAGAGGAAGAAAAATGTTCCACTCATGAGTGGCTTGGACATAAGTAGGCATTTGATGCCAAAGGTGATCCAATGAAGGCAAAGGCACAAAATTTAATGTATGCATCTATTTAAACTGGATTCTTCCTCAGTTTCTAACCCAGACTACACAAATCATTCATTGAAATGCTCACCGTGGCGCCATCACCATCCTGTCTAAGCTTCATCACTTGGTACCATCTCAGCCAATCTTTTGCACTGACTTGCATTTACCACTGAAGTTAAAGTACACTAATGTGTTGTGCTGCTGTTGTAAAACTGAAACAACAGAGCTTGACAACATGGATCCGACCCAGCAGGCTCGCCTTGTGTTCTTATTTGTGTCTTTCACTGTTTTGAGACCAAAACTTAGCAGTAATGCTCCACATTACCCCCCTGTAGAACCAGCACAAAGCATCTCGTTGAAGAGGCAGCCAAGATAGAGAAAATCAAGTTCCAGCACATTGTGTCCATCTATGGTATCTGTTACAGCCCTTTGGGGATTGTGATGGAATATATGGCCAATGGGTCCCTGGAGAAGATTCTCCCCACCCACCAAATGTCTTGGCAACTCAAGTTCCGGATCATCCATGAGACGAGCTTGGCTGTGAACTTCTTGCACAGTCTGAAGCCTCCTTTGCTTCACCTGGACCTAAAGCCAGGGAACATCCTACTGGATGCCAACATGCATGTGAAGGTGAGGTCAAACTGGGGAGCAGGATTCAGGTAAAGGTAAAAGGTAAAAAACCGCTGGATGGTTAAGTCCAGTCAAAGGTGACTATGGAGTGCGGCGCTCATCTCGCTTCAGGCCGAGAGAGCCGGCAATTGTCCACAGCATGGCCAGCATGACTAAACTGCTTCTGGCGCAACGGTACACAATGACAAGTGCCACAGTGCACAGAAATGCCATTTACTTTCCTGCCACAGCGGTACCTATTTATCTACTTGCACTGGCGTGCTTTTGAACTGCTAGGTTGGCAGCAGCTGGGACAAAGCAATGGGAGCTCATCCCGTTGCAGGGATTCGAACTGCCAACCTTTTGATCGGCAAGCCCAAGACGCTCAGTGGTTTAGACCACAGTGCCACCTGTTTCCCTGGGGAGCAGGATTAGTGTGTGTGTATGTGATAGCTCAGTCCTGCATGTATGATGCAGCTTTGCTTGTAGAAAGTCCCAGGTTCTGTCTCTAACATATCCAGTTACAAGTTTCAAGGATGGGAAAGATCAGGGCTGATGCCAATGGTTGGCGTGATTGGGCACCTACTGAGGGCCCAGATCCTGGAACGCAGTCCAATGACAAGAGCCCCCAGGACCTGCTCCTCCTCTTACTCACTGCAGCACTGCTTATTTATCTGCCTCTTGTTCTGGCCAGAGGATGTTGAAAAATTAAAACATCTGTGAATTTGTGGTTTTTGGCTCCAGTTATAATTAAAGTAAATTTTATGTAACATCCACCCACACCAACAAACTCTCACACAAATACAAAAAGGAGCCCATGCCCAGAAATAAGGAGACAAATGAAGTTACATCAGTGGTAGGCATGGAAGTGAAAAATGTACTTTTATTTCACCTTGACTTCAGATTTCAGATTTTGGACTCTGCAAGTGGATGGAGGAATCAAGTCTAATGGAATATATTGAGAGGTCAGCCCAGAGGGGTAGTTTGAGCTATATCCCTCCTGAGATACTTCTGCAGAGCTCCAGTCCACCAGGAACTAAATTTGATGTCTACAGGTGAGGACCAACCTGCTGTCCCTTTGAGTTGCTGGCTATCCATTCTCTGGTGGAGTTGACTTACCTTCTGACCACTGTTGAGTCTTGCTTGCCACTTCTCAGCTTGCAGTCTGCGCCCAACCCAATCATTAGGCAGAATGAGAAGGATGCTTAAGGTAACAGATGCTGAGGCACTTGGAGCAGGAAAAGTTCAGGTATACCGTTGAGTATACTCATTACCTGTGTTAAAGTAACAACATCCAACTGCAGTTTGGTTGGTTTCCATACATGGAAAGGGGGAAGGAGCCATTTTGTCTTTTCTTTCAGGCTGCAAACTATATTTGAGCCCACCCTGTTGCTCCACATGACCATATTTCATAGCTTTCAAATCCCTGTTTTGTTTAAGCTCCATGTGTAACTATTTCCTCCTAATAATGCTTTGTGTTTTTGTTTGCATTTGTTTCATCTTCATTTCTTTCATTCTTTTTCAAGCTTTGGGATTGTCATCTGGGAGATTCTTACCCAGAAGAAGCCATATTCAGGTAATTCTGATGGGGTGAGGAGATGGAAATCACCTATTCTCCCAGGGTTCTCGTTTGCAGAATGCAGGTGAGGGATTGGAACAGAAATTTCAGTACAGGCTTCCAATAACTCCTTCTAGGACAGGGATGGTAAACCTGTGACTACTTCCATATGTTATTGTCTAGCCATGATGGACAACGGTCAAGGATGATGGGAGCTGGAGTCCCAACAGCATCATGATGGCCACAGGTTTCTCACCCATGCAAGAACAGTTACATATCCAGTGTTCACTTCTTCATAACGCTATGAGTGAATGGTGAATGTGTTGTTAATGGAGGAAATGCCTTTATTTTTATTTATTTAGAGCAAGTGGGATAGGCCCCAATGTTGCTCAATAATTCTAAGAACCACCCTCCCCCCCAAAAAAAAAAATCAGTGCAGTTTAGAAAGCTTCAGCCTGCCATCTTGATTCAAAATGGCATCTAATTTTATCCAAGCATAGGTGAAAACCTGCTCTTTGATCTCAGGAACCCAAAATTTGATTATATCTTAAGAGCTGTTGAAATGCATAGAGAACAAACAACTTTCCACAACATCTAGTAAATGCCTGGCTTTTTTTATATCTGCTGAAATTTATATTGCTCTTGGTTTATTTATTTTAAGCAGTCTATGTTTTTAAAATAACATTTGCGCTGCTTCCATATAAACCATCTAGCTGCTTCTTTCAAAATCTATTGTGTTTTTATGACAGGGAAGCCGCCCCATGTGAGCTATGCCTAAAAAGGCAGTCTTTCTATACATTAACAAAAATTAAAAACAACTAACTATCTGTTCCAGCCCACCCACTCACCCCCAACCCCAGATTCAAAGCCTCCTTTTCATCTTGGGAAAAGCAAACTCCCAAAGTGAGTAACAACCAAATAAAGAGAATTTGCACAAAGGGAAATTAAAATGAAAGCCATAAAAACAGCAGGAAGAAAACTGCAGCAAAGAAGCAGATGTAAAATGAAGTTAACACTTATAAACAGTGGGATAAAATCCTTTTGAATCAACCCAGCTTAAGCACCACTCTGTAAACCTGTTTCAGATGTCTTGGTGAGAGGGCAGGGGGTATCTTGACTGGCTCAAGCTGAGGGATTCAACTTGATCTTTCTGGAGAGGATATTTCTGAAGTGGACTACCACCAGAGAGGAGGCCCTTTTTGCCACTCACCACAAGAGATGGACATATCTGCCCGTTTGGGTTTCTCTCAGTTTCTCATTTTTGCCAGTATTAAATCTAGTGTGTCACAATGTCACATCAGCTGGTGATTTTTTTATTTTTATTTTTAAAGTCCTCACAAAACCTGTCAGCAATTTAGTGCTCATTTCTCCTAACATACATCCACAGTTTTCCCACGGAGGAAAAATATGTGACAGAAGGTGGTCCTTTTTCGTTTTCAACAGGGGTCAAGACAATGGCTGTCATCGTCACCGTGGCAACAGGCCAGCGCCCTTCCATGGAGCCCATCCGTGATGACTGGCCAGCGGAATGCCAGCAGATGGTTGACTTGATGAAGAGATGTTGGGACCAAGAGCCCCAGAGGAGACCAAGCTTCACAGGTCTGGTAGCTGAAAGGATTCCTCCTGAGAGCTATTCTACATATGGGATCCCAGCTGGGCTTTTGACCTCATCCAGAGATCGCAGACCTTTGATCCATACAGCCCAAGGATAGGCAACCTGTGCGGATCGATCAGATGATACTGGGCTACTACAACTCCCATCATTCCTTGCCACTTGTCATGCTGGCTGTTGGGGATGCTGGGAATTGGAGTCCAAAACTATCTAGAGGACCACAGGGATTCCAATCCTTGAAGTGAGAAGAGGTGTTCTATGGTTGCAGGATGGAATGCCTCTTGCAGTAGAGAATGCTACTTCTTAGATCAGGGATGGGGAACCTGTGGACCTCCAGATGTTGCTGGACTTCAACTTTCATCATCCCCAGTCATTGGCTTTGCTGGCTTCTGGGGCTGCTAAGAGTTGGAGTCCAACAATATACAAAGGGCTACATGCTCCTCATCCCTGATCTAGTCAGATGATGCCCAATCTGAGAGGCAGCTCCCCCTCAGGGTCCCAGGCAAGCGTCTTTCCCATTATGTCCTACCTAAGATCCTTTACCTCTTGATGCCAGAGCTTGAACCTGAGACTTTCTGCATGAAAAGCAGGTTTTCTGCCATGAGTGACATCCTATAAGTGCTGCTGCCACAGAGAAGGCCCCATCTACTATATCTCTGGAACATGGACCACAGCCTCCCCAGAACATGTAGGATCTGGTCTCCACAACTAACTGGCATTTCAGCATTCTTAAGCTGCATGGGAAATGGAAGTGCAAGTCCTGGAAACGAGCTCATTCCCAATCTTTTCCACTTCCTTAGATGTGGTGGTGGAGACAGACATGCTATTGTCCCTAACCCAATGCCCCGTGGTGGACCTGGAGAATGAGCGCTTCTCCAGGAAGATGTCGGTGAAGCCTCCTTTCTCTAGAAGAGAACAGGTAAGGGGAAAGCTGTCCTGCTACCTTGGTCATTTTAGGCAGAGCATTTGCCCTAAATAGGAAGGGAATTCTCCATGTGTTGCATCTTAAGAAGGGTACAGAAGTAGGATCTGAAATGATGCAAAACATCTCAAGTTCAGTTGTGGGACTTGCTGTTCTGATGGGCTCTGCATATTTGTAGTTCTCCAGTAGAAACGATTCCTAGATAGATATAGATAGATTTTTCTTTATTTTCAAAAAGGCCATACAAGGTCAACAAAGAAATGAATGCCTTTGTGTAACAAGTGTGTAGCACACAAAGTGAAAATGAATATAAAACACAGCACAATCCAGTAAAGAGGCCTTTTAAAAGAGATATCATGACAGAATAGCACATGGCTCATGTTATTACATTGCTAACTGTCTCCATGCTCTTTTCCATGTCTTCAATACAAAGAGAAAGGGTACAAATTCATTTCAGGAAGCACACAGCAGTGGTAAGTATCTGCTTTTGTAGGATCTGAAACACATTTTGGAGTACTGCAAAGTACTACTGCTCAACATGTTCTGTTCCAAGCGGGATAAGGGAATCTGACCTTAGTGCATTGCACTGAATCTTGAGACAGCCTTTTCCCATCATTCCCCACTGCCCTGTTCCGGGTCTTGAGAGGTGTGGTGGCTAGCAGCAACTTCCAAATCATTTTGAGAGTTCTCGGTCTGAATAGAGGTTGGAAGTTAGGCTTACAAACAGGAATTAATTGGATCAGTTAAAGAAATTATCTCAATGACCTGTTAGTAACTAGAATGTAAGTAGCTGAAAACCTATTGAAACGCAGTGAAGCAATGATATAAGAACCAGTTGGGACTTGAGTAAATCAAGTCCTAATCGATGGGTGTTTGTGTGTAATTCCAGCATCAATTTGGGGTCAGGCAGAGAACCACAGTTCACAAACCTATTCAGGGGTGAAAGTTCAGACTAGTGACCCATATGGAAAGGGGATAGAAGTGGTGACAGGGGGTAAGCTCAAACTGAGCAGCAGAATGCATTGCTTCTTGTTGCAACCTGCAGTATAACTCTGGTGGGAAAAAGAAATAAGCTTGGTGTCAGATATGAAAGTAAACATTACCATCAGTTGTACTGGAGATGTGGGTCACAATGCACAATTTGGACGACTTCACAGACTGACTGGATATGTGGGGGCAGCTGTGTTTCTAATGAAAATGACCAAGGGGAGGACTTCTTATTGCTGACCAATCCAGTAGGAGAGCTCTGTCTGCTTGAGAATGCAGAGAATGGCACAAGCAAATATTTATAGATCCTAGAATGCAAAATTAGCACCATATATGACAGAGAAGGATCATGCCATATATCAGAGCCAGTGTGGTACATTAATTAATTAGACTGTTGAACCTGGGAGACCCGGATTCAAATCCCCACTTTCCCATGAAACTCAAACTTGGGTGAACTTGGGCCAATCACCATCTTTTCAGCCTATCTCACTGGGTTGTTGTGAGGATAAAATGGGGAGAGCAAGAACCATCCATGAAATTTTGAGCTCCTTGGAGGAAAGGTGGGATATAAATGAGTAAAATTAATAAATAGCTTGGCCACAGCAGTTGACAGTAGTACTTCATAGACGGCATTGGGCCACATTTCAGCAGAACCAAAGCGCCTGATATCACCAGTTCTCATTGGTTATGTTCTCAGCCCCTTTTAATTTTGTTTCAGCTGAGAATGAGAAGGATCAATCCCACTGTTTCCCTCAGAATGAGGTTGAAAGCTTGCAAGCTCTGGTAATGTCAGAAGAAGTTAGCAAGAGCCACGAAGACACCCTTCACCTCATGGTTGCTTCAGGAAACCTGGAGAAGGTGAAATTCCTGTTGAGGCAGGGAGCTGATGTCAACAAGAGGATAGCCTGTGGCTACACACCCCTCATCCTGGCTGTCCAAAAGAGGTCTCTGGAGACCATCTTGCTCCTTATCCAACATGGTGCAGATGTCAACATGGCTGATGAGGACAACTGGTCACCTCTCCATTTTGTGGCTCAGAACGGAGACGACAGGATTGCACGTCTCCTACTCGATCACAAGGCCAACGTCGATACCCGAGAACTTGATGGGTGGACGCCCCTTCACTTGGCCTCTCAGAACAACTTTGAGAACGTGGTGCGGGTTCTCCTCTCACGCCAGGCTGATCCCAATGCTCAGGAGAATGAGGGGCGGACTGCCTTGCACCTGGCAGCTTGTTATGGGCACATCAAGCTCGTTAAAATGCTGGCCAGCCAAGGCGCAGACCTGGAAAGGAAGCAGAGAAACCTCCGGACCCCTCTTCACCTCGCTGTGGAGAAAGGCAAATTCAGGGTGGTCCAGTACCTTCTGAAGAACGGCGTTGAAGTCAACAGCCTGGACCAGAATCACTACAGTGCTCTGCATATGGCTGTAGCAAAAGGGAAATACCTTATCTGTGAGAAGCTGATAAAATATGGAGCCATTGTGGACCTGAGGACAGACAAAGGATGGACGCCTTTGCACCTGGCTTCCATCGAAGGCTACGTGGACATCATCCACCTCCTGGTGGACAACCATGGTAAAGTGAATGCCAGAGGAAGCCTAGACTGGACTCCCCTTCACTTGGCAGCACGTTACAGTGAGGCGGCTGCAATTTCCGAGTTGCTAAGAAGCGGAGCGGACCCCAATGCAGCTGAGAATTTGGGCTGGACTCCACTCCACCTGTCAGTACAGCGGGGGGCTTTTCTCAGCATCCTCAACCTCCTTGAGCACAAGGCAGATGTCAACATCAGGAACAAGGTGGGTTGGACGCCCACACACCTTGCGGTGCTCAAAGACAATGTGGCCATCGTAAAGACTTTGCTGGATGCTGGGGCACTGCTGGAGCTGGAGGACAATGCTGGGTGCACGCCACTCCAACTTGCCATCAGGAATGAAAAGCAAAGCATTGTGGATTTGTTGCAAGGCATGGAGTCCTCAAAAGCCAGCCCAAGGAGCCAGGAGGGATGAAGGGAAGGCTCCAAGAAAACATCCAAACAAATCCGAGGTGGAACTGGATTGACCTCAGAGTTTGGGAGAGGGTCAGTACCAGCATGAGGAATTGAAGTGGGCAATAATTTCTCTGCTTCTGTGGATGTTCCCTCATAAGACACGCTTGAGTTTGTGCCATCGTCCTATTAGGCACTTTCAGGAAAGTTGGTTTGAGATGTGGCAAAAAAAATGAGTCCATTTCATGGGAAAGATATAAGTGGTATCTAACTCCTCTTAAATGTTCACATCTGTCAGGCAGCTCAAAGTGCTGAAGAAGATGGATCATATTCAGTCAATTTCTACTAAGGGTAGACTTGCTGAAATTAATGAAACTAAATTAAACAGACCTATAACTTTCAGTGGGTCTGCTCAGAGTAAGGCTAGAATTGGTAGAAGCTAATATAAAGAGTTGGAAACGAAAGGTTCACCTAGACTTCCACTTGCCCACTGCTTTCTCCCAGGAAAACCTGATCTCTACAGCTGAAAGGAGCAAACATCAACTGGGGTTTCTGTGGATAGGTATTTGTTCCGATTCAGCAGCAAAGAGGGAGTTTTCTTGGGGAAAGCAGTGGGACAAATGAAAAACTGCTTGGATCCCTGTTTTCTAGGCACAGGGCAAGCATAAGCGTGGATGACCCCTGACAGTGAAATCTTGGAAATGGAGTCACCCAACCGTAATTCTGTTTACGATCTTGAACAGAGTCTCCTGCCAGATGTGTGGGTGCTACAGGTGATAAAAATAATGTACTACTTTTGAAAATGCTCTCTTCACACGCATTATTTCAGGGATCCGCATAATGACAGTAAGTCATTGTTATCCCCATCTTGCAGAGGAACAGACGTCTCTGCTTTACCCGGAGTCAGTTCATTGCTCCCACTAGCCCAGCACTGTACAGACTGAAGATCAATGGCTCTCCAAAGTGGGATTTAATTGGCTCCGGTATGCAGCCAGGAAGATTATGTGCGATGGAAATTTAATTGTAGGTGGGTTTTTTTGGTGAAGTTAGGCAATATGAAGTTTAATAGGGAGTTCGCTTGCTAACTTAAATAAAATAGAAGATGAAGTCAAATAGTTTCCTTTCAGTCTAACTAACTTTATTAACGTGACCTTGTTCAGCCCAAGGACCAAAGCTGGGGCGGGGGGAACGTGCCAGTGGTGGGAGGGGCAAGAAGTGGGCGGAGAGACAGAGGGAAAAGTGGGTGGAGTAATGGAAAGGATTTTTACCTTCGCACAGCCGGCTGTAGTCCAGCCACACAAAATTCAGAGGTACTCACTTGAAGCTGTTCAGACAAGCAGGAGGCATCACCGCAGTACCAGGAAACATTTCTACCAAGCGTGCCAATAAGGTGCCAAGCGTGATCAATAAGAGGGGTGGCTTGGAAAGCAGGGGTATGGCCTAGGGGGAATTCCAGAGGCCAGACAGAAATCTAGAGGGCCGAATTCCACACACCCCACACTCTTGAGGCCTAGGGTTACCCTCTTCAGATTGATACAAATAGTATACAGTGGAACCTTGGTTGTCAAATGCAATCTGTTCCAGAAGACGTTTGACTTCCAAAACATTCAACAATCAAGGTGCAATTGCCAGTCGGCAAAATCCATTGAAAAAATGGAGAAACATGCCTCAGAAGCCATTTGACTTCTGAGGGGCGTTCAAAAACGGAAGCATTCACTTCTGGGTTGTCAGCGTTCAAAAGCTAAAACGTTTGATTTTCGAAACATTCGACAAATGAGATTCCACTGTACAGTCGTACCTTGGATCCCAAACACCTTGTGACTCACACATTTTGGCCCCTGAACACCGTTCCAGTTTGTGAATGTTCTTTGGAAGCCAAATATCCAATGTTGAGTGCAGGAAGCTCCTGCAGCCAATTGGAAGTCATGCCTTGGTTGTCAAATGTTTTTGGAAGTCGAATGGAATGGAATGGATTCCATTTGACAACCATGGTATAACTGTATTGCATTTTTACTCTGAAATTCTTTGCAAAGACCTCCCCCATTTCTTTTATGATTGCTTTCTCATTTCCTTTCCTTCTTTGCCACCTTTCTTTCTTTATTGTGATTCCTATTTCCATTTCCCTCTTCTTCTTTTCTGCCATTTCCTCCCCCTTCCCCTCCTGTTTTCTTCCTTTTCTCAGTTAAAAGAAATTCTGGGGAGGGGTGTATTTTTTCTGGTGGGGGGAAGGTTAGGCCAGCTGCTTGGGCAGTAAGCTGGAGGATGTGAAACTTAGAGTAAGCTCTGCTCCGATGCCTCACAACCGTTTCTGGCTCTGCTATCTGAAATCCTTTTAATTCGGGACACCTCAGATTGAGTCTGGGACCATCTACATGTGAAGTAAGTTATTCACCACAGGGTATAACTTGGAGATGTCTGAAACTGAGAGGCAATGGAATGTTCCTTGCTTTCCCCTCTTCTCCTCTAGCATGGACATGAGAAGGCAGTCAGAAGTTTTCACATCCATTGTCGAATAATCATAGTTTCTAGTGTTTACCAAGGTTTATTGGTCCAAGGCAGGGTCATTATATATTTGATTAGTCAATAAGCTGCTTTTCAAGAGAAAACCCTTCAGAAAGTGGCATAAAAATATCAAAAGTAAACAATCGTTAAAACAATGCAAAACAAAAAACTAAAACTTTTTATACACCCCAAATTCACAGGAAAAAGCAGGCTGGGGAAACAACAACCAGCCTAGCATAAAGCTAAACATAATATAAACAGTTCAAATAATTGCACCATCGTTGCTTAAATAATCAATAAATAAATGGAACATGACAGGCAGCAAAATGAAGACAAGTTTTCAAAGTCTGTTGAAAAATACCAGTAGAAAAAGTTTGCCCAATATAATTGGAATTGAATTTATCAAATGTGAAGAGCTACCCTGTTCTGTTTGCTCAGCAATCTGAGCACCTAAGCAGAGGCTCTGCTGAAGATCATTAAAGTCTTATTTGGCAATCACTCATAGCCGAGTAAGATTGTCTTCCATAAACACGGTCTTAACAGTGAGTCCGTAAGTGACTGTGGAGGCCAATTCTGGATCCACATGTTCTTCCACAGTGGGGATATTGGTTTCTGGGCGGGAGTTGATTACGGTGTGGATTTGCCAAGCGTGCCTTCCTCTTAGCACGTTTCTCCCTTGTGTCCAGGGTTCGAGTGTCTTCAAAGCCCATGACACCTTTGGTAAAAGCTGTTCTCCAACCGGAGCACTCGCAGGCCAGTGTTTCCCAGTTGTTGGTGCTTATACTACATTTTTATAGATTTGCCTTGAGACAGTCTTTAAACCTCTTTTGTTGACCACCAGCATTACGCTTTCCATTTTTAAGTTCGGAATAGAGTATTTGCTTTGTATTGTATTAAACACAGCTGGAAGTTGGTTTGCTTCAGTAAACCATAGGTAGTATGCTAGCTACAAGCTATCCAGGTTTGGACACAAGAAACTGTGGTTAGTTGAAAACAGATACGAGCCCTTCCAGTCTGCAATTCAAGGAGATGGGAGGGGAAAGCACATGAAGCTCATGCATGGAAGGCTAAACTATGTTACAGCTCAACATTACAGGAGAACACAGCCAGCAGTTTGTCAAGGGCTAACTACAACTTTATGGCAGAGACAAGTTTTGAACCAGTCAAGGACTTCCTGATTCAGGGTTTGTTCACAACATCTACAGAGTACCACACTGGGAACCCCGATGCAGACATTATTGAGATAGATGAGCCAACCTTCAGATTGGTTGTACAAATGCAAGGCAGCATTTTTTTCAGTGCTCTACTGTATGCACAACTACTTGGCAAATTGGTTGTACAAATTGCCCTGCCAAGTGGTGTGTGTAGAATTCCCATTTCCCCCGAAGAGTGATACAATCCTTTTGCCCCCCTGGTGATGATATGGATCACTGTCTTGCCCAGCATGACATGACTGTGATTCACAGCTTCTACATCCCAATTTCAACTGGGAGGAAAGAGTGAGCCTTTCCTCTAATTGTCTTAATTTTCAAACCCAAACTGCTCCAACATTCCTGCTAGGCCTTAAGCTATTTTGATGATGGTTAAGCTGTCAAAATCAAAATATTAAGCGACGATTTAATTGCCAATACATAGCCCACTCCCGGTGTGACTTGTGTGTGTGTATCTGCTGGGGATATGAATTTTAAGAGTATTACTCTCGAACCTTCCCCTTCCTTGTTAAGCTTCTGCAAGCAAGCAGATGTACATTTTTTAAAACCTGCAAGCTGCGCCTCAGATTTAGCCCACAGCTCCATCTGCTGCGATCAGTCCTCTTTCCTTGAGGGGTCTGCATTTCCCACTGGGTGGGGAAATTTGCAGTGCTTTTCTTCCTCTTTAATCTCATTGGAACAGAAGTCAGAAACTCAGAAAAGCAGATTAGGATAATTTTCATGTTTTGGCTACAATGGAGGGCTCCAGCACTGATCCATCAGAGTTCCCTAAGGCATGCTTAGTTGGGAACAAGCACCGTTGAACCTAGCAAATGTGTGTAGAATTAAGCAGCTTGGATGAAGTTTGTTGTGCGGAAATGCTGCAGCTGCTTTCTGAAATGGGGAAGGAGGACTGGACAGTAGCTGGGCAAGAGGGATAAGCTAGGCAAGGCATTCATGAAGGAGAAGTCTTTTGCTGGCTATTAGTCAAGATGGCTCTATGGGACCTCCACTAGCAGAAGAAGTCTACCACTGAATACCAATTGCTGGGCTGGGGGCAACACCAGGAGACAGCTCTCATCTACGTGCCCCTCTTGTGGGCCTCTCAGAATCATTTGCTGAGCTCCTCTGATGTTCTTAAGTATCATATGAGGACTTAAGTCTACCTTCGCCTTGACAGAAAGGTGCACTGCCAAGTAGAGCCTGGCATTCTTATGCAAGAGAAGACTGTGTGACTCCTGTTGAAGTTGGGGTGCAACTCAGCTTACAGAAAGGGGTTTGCATAGGGTAAAAACTTAGAGCAAAGGACCTCCAGATCCCCAGACTAACCATGTGCATTTGATGTCGCAGAGGAGGGCAACCAAGATGATCAAGGGTCTGGAAACTAAGCCTTACGATAAATGTTTGAAGGAGCTGGGTATGTTTACCCTGGAAAATATGGGTACATACTGAGAGGATCCATTAAAAAGCAACTGTACCAAAAAGGAATTACTGTGAAAATAAGAAATATTGGTGGGGGAGGCGATTTCATCCTTGCTCAGGACACCGCATTACCAAAGTCCGCCCCTGGCCCTTTGAGACTCCCCTGCAGCTTTGCAGTTTCCAGAAGTGCACTGAAGCAGTGGTCCTCAACTGGTCCAGACCCAAGGCTCACCTCTGACCCACTTCCATGTTATTTATGCTGTAATGCTAATGAGGCACATTAGTAATCCTAAAATGGCAATTCACAGGGCGGTGTAGTGGTTAAGAGCGGTGGACTCGTAATCTGGTGAACCGGGTTTGCTTCCCTGCTCCTCCACATGCAGCTGCTGGGTGACCTTGGGCTAGTCACACTTCTCTGAAGTCTCTCAGCCTCACTCACCTCACAGAGTGTTTGTTGTGGGGGAGGAAGGGAAAGAAGAATGTTAGCCGCTTTGAGACTCCTTAGGGTAGTGATAAAGTGGGATATCAAATCCAAACTCTTCTTCTATATACCTAGGGTTGCCTGAAGATTACTACTAAAAAACAACAACAACCCAGTTATTTTCACAGTTGTTCTTAGCCAAAAAGCTTAGAAGCTATTGAGAATCATTAGTACTTTTTATTAGGAAAAGACACATGGGTGGCAACGTCTGTGCAGCTGAGCTAAACCAATGCGGTGGACACTTCTGCATTCTAGTCCCCAGCAGAGCAGTTCTGGATGAAGTCTATAAAGCCAGAGAAACAGACTTGAAAGTGAACAGAGGGTCCCTGCTCCATAGAGAGCTCTATCATCTTTCTTGAGAGAGAGAAAAAAGGCTCCTGCCTTTCTCCAGCCACTCATGGAAACTGAAGGAACGAGTGTGCCATCAGAAGAATGTGTTTTCGCCCAGAGAAACTGTATTCAACTGTATTCTTTGGTTTGGTGAGCACCCAGCAAGTTGTTCAGGTACCAACCTTGTCGGTAGGAACTGCTGCATCTTTGGAGACTCCCATTGCCTTATGGGTTCTTGGGGGTTCTGGGGGGAAAACAGGCAAATGTTTCATGTTCTCATTTTTTGCCAAGAGCCTTGTCAAGTTCTGGAAGTATTAACCCAGCTGCTGAGGAGTTTGGCTCTAATCCGCTTCTTACATTCCTTAATTCTCCGATTTGCTGGAATTACCAGCCTTTAATACGGCGCGCGATCGTGGCTGCATTGTAAGCAGAGTGCAGGTAAAGTCTTGCCTCTTTACTGATCGGGAGATTGGATATATACCATAACGTTAACATACTTTTCAAATATAAGTCGTCGTCCCCCAGACCTCCCTCTTTGTAATGCCAATCCCAGATTTTCATCGGCCTGGATTTTGGTTCCAGTGGTATAAGTTAGAATTTCATATCACTCTTTGTTGGGCAGGCTTCAGAGGCAACATTTGTCTTGTAGAAAATGCAGATTTGAGAAATGGTGCTTTTTTATATATAGTATTTCTTTCTGTTAAAGTTCAGCGCAATGGCTCCATGATACATTTAAAGCAGCAGCATACCATTTTGAATGGTCATGGCTCCCCCCAAAGAACCATGGGAACTGTAGTTTATGAAGGGTGGTGACAGGTGAGAGCTGCTAGGAGACCCCTATTCCACTCGGAGAGCCGCAGTTCCCAGAGTGGTTTAACAATCAATCCCTCTTCCTGGGAAACTCTGGGAATTGTAGCTCTGTGAGGAGAAAGTTGGTTTCCTAACAACTCTCAGCACACTAAACACTAAAGGCCATCTCTGGCAGAATCATAGAATTGGAGGGTGCCACGAGGTCATCTAGTCCAACCCCCTGCAATGCAGGGATCTTTTGCCCAACATGAGGCTCGAAGCCACGACTTTAAGAGTCTCATGCTCTACCGACTCAGCTGGCTATGTGAAAATCCTTTAGTTATCCTAGTCCCAAGCTACACACCAGAACCAGCACTTTGAATTTTGCCTGGTAGTTAAATGACAGCCATCACTCCCTGTTAGAATTCCTGCTCCATGGTTGCAGTCATGGGATTTTTGTCTATCACATGACGGTGGATGTTTTGACTCCACAAAGTGGGAAGTGACGGAGACAGGGTGTTTGTGTTCCGTGAAGTGGAACTATTGTCCTTTGTTCTTTTTCTCTTTGCTGTCTGATGCTAGAGAGAGAGGGAGCCATGTTGCAGTGCTCTGTGGGTGTTTATATGTAAATAAAGTAGATTAGCCAAAATGCTGAGTTGCTGATGTCTGTTATGCAAGCTGCAAAAACTCTGCGGATCCCTAAGTGTGCCAATGTCTCTTGGCATTTGTTGCTGTGATGTCCGGGCTGAAGAAAGCTTTTGAAGCTCCCGAACGAATGACCAGGAGGGAGAGAACATGCCAGTCAGGCATGTGTCTCTGCCAGGGTCCTACTTGAGAGTAGGATGCACTCCTGACACTCCCATGGGTCCTGGCCACTATTTCCCATAGGTAGAAATGGAATGGGACTTAGGTAGTTATATGAGTAATTGATGCCCACCTGTTTTCAAACTTGGCCTGCGCATGTTCTCCCCCCCCCTTTCTTTTCTCTCTCCAAAATAAATCTTGCTAACAAGGCTTATTGCTGGTATGAGATGGCAGCCTTCATATGCAATTCTAGCCTTGTTTGCTTGGAAGGAAGTACCACTGCATTTATGTACTTGCTCCCGTGTGAGCGTCTATCAGATGGCAACCCTGGTCACAAATAACATTTTTCCAATTTTGTGTTCTCGAGGGCTGCTGAGCATTAAAGCCCTGCTAAGTCACACTGAAATCCTTCTGCAGCCAGGGCGTATCCAGGATTATACAGAACCACATTTAATGAAAGTCACACAGCATTTTGTTAGATCATGGCCTCCAAAGCTATGACCAGAGGCTGGAGAAGGGGTGGGGGTCACTGCAAAGCAACAGCGGTGGGTGGTGAAAAAAACTTTTAGTTTTCAATCCAGGAGTCAAGTCATGCTGCAAGTTGTCCTTCAGTGCTGGAAGCAGGGATAAATATTGCACTTTAAGAAGTAATGGAGGTCTTTAATTAACAGGGAGATGAAATGCCGGGTCAAAGTGACTTTTGCTGCTACTTAACATCTGAGTGCTGGCAGCAGATTCCTTTGATGGGTGATGCCCAGGAAGATGTGATGGTCTGAGTGGATCAAAGAGAGAGACGGAGGCCACTTGTCCAAACTGGAAAAAGGGCAAAGTGCTTTCTGCTTTTTTAGATAGTGGTTAGAAATTAAGCTCGTCAAAAGGGCTGCATTCCCCTTAAAAGCACAATTACATTCTCAGAGATTTGCCTGCTTATGTCTTGCCAAGCTCAAAGGGGGCACAGTCTCCTCTGGAGCTTTTTCACACAGCTTTCTGCGGGGAAATATGGGGAGACCTTGAAAGCTTTTGGTTTCACGCGGCTGAGTGCAGTTCCTAGCCTCAAACACCTGAAATGCTACAAGCTTGTTGAAAACAAGAGAAAAGAAGATGAAAGCTTCAACCTCCCCCAAACCAACCCCCCCCCCAATCCTTTGGAAATCTTTGATTAAAAAAAAAATCTTAAGAAAACAGAAGTTACTGTTAAGAGCATATTCTTCTTCTTCTTTTTTTTACAATGCTCTTTGTTGGTTTCATTAGATATTACAAGTATTCCATTCATCTTCAAAACATCATAGAATACAGAAAGCAAAGAGAAAAAAAATCATAAAGTCACTCATACTTAATAAAGATGTTCAACACCTTATATCTTTGGAGCCTTAAATCATGGTTAAATAATCTTCTATTTTTTGAAAGTGACTTCCATCTACCTCACTTGCAGGCCCCCCCCCTTTTTTACTGCCTTCACAATCATCAATATTGTATAAAATACATTATCCATCACTCATGTAATTTGCAAAAATCAGTCAAATCCCAAGATTTTAATTGGGAACATTGTTTTCTTTAAATACCCTCTGTAACACTCCCATTCCTTTATAAACTTTTGGTTTGTTTGATTCCTGATTTTTTCTGTCATTTTTGCAAGTTCCAAACAGTCAAACAGTTTAATCTGCCATTCCTCTTTCGGTGGAATTTTCTCTCCCTTCTGTTAAGAGCAGATTCTTTCTTCCTCTTGGCTGGACTTTGCTTAGGTTGAGTATGGAATTTTGATTAGATTCAACTAATCCCAGGATTTACAGCACACCAAGAGTCTGAGGCCTCCAACTTATGGCATGCTACAACTGCATCACCATCCTAGGTCTGCTGCAAAGCTGCAGATTTAATTTTCTGGATGCCTTGGAAATTCGTCTGTTTATTCTATAATTTTTGGGTGCTCCACTCAATGTTATGTTGTTGTTTAGTCGTTTAGTCGTGTCCGACTCTTTGTGACTCCATGGACCAGAGCACACCAGACACTCCTGTCTTCCACTGCCTCCCACAGTTTGGTCAAACTCATGCTGGAGAACACTGTCCAACCATCTCGTCCTCTGTCATCCCCTTCTCCTTGTGCCCTCAATCTTTCCCAACATCAGCGTCTTTTCCAGGGAGTCTTCTCTTCTCATGTGGTGGCCAATGTACTGGAGCCTCAGCTTCACGATCTGTCCTTCCACTGAGCACTCAGGGCTGATTTCCTTAAGGATGGATAGGTTTGAATTTCTTGCAGTCCATGGGACTCTCAAGAGTCTCCTCCAGCACCATAATTCAAAAGCATCAATTCTTCCTCAATGTTATACTAAACTGAATCAGGTGATTGGGACATCGTCCCTATGAGGAAAAGCTGAAGCCTTTGAAACTTAGGGCAAAAGGTGACTGCATCACAGAGGGTTATAAAATGGAACATCATGTGGAGAAAGGAGAGAGAGACTCATAACTGCCTCTCCCATTCTCATAATGCTATAACCTGGGGGGTTCACTCAACAAGGCCAACCAGCAGCAGCTTCATGAAAGACAAAGTGAAGTACTCTTCACACAGCCCATTGTTATGGAATTCCTTGCATTGGTAGTCATTAGCTAAGGTGGCTACAAAAGGGGATTAGTCAAATTCATGGAGATTGCTGAAGAGGTCTATCAATAGCACCCTCATGATGTCTAAATTGTCTCACTCTCCCTACAGAGGAAATCTGTCTCTGAAGGGCCAGTTGCTGGGGATCAACACCAGGGTGGGCCAATTGCCTATGAGTCTTGTTTGTGGACTTTGCAGAGGATAGCCACTGTGAGAAACAATATTCTGATCCATCTTGGCTCTTTTTATGTTCTTGTACAGTGGTACCTCGGGTTACAGACACTTCAGGTTACAGACTCCGCTAACCCAGAATTAGTACCTCGGGTTAAGAACTTTGCTTCAGGATGAGAACAGAAATTGTGTGGCGGTGGCATGGCGGCAGCGGGAGGCCCCATTAGTTAAAGCGGTACCTCAGGTTAAGAACAGTTTCAGGTTAAGAATGGACCTCCAGAATGAATTAAGTTCTTAACCCGAGGTACCACTGTATTCTGAAGGAAATTTGCTTTATCCAGCCAGTCTTTCGTTTCCACCAAGAGCACACCCACCACACAGCTTTGCTGGTGGGAAGCTTTGTCCTCCAGCCAAACTGACAGGTCGCTTCCTTCACAACAGCAACACTTGTTTGACCAACGTTCAAAGCCCGAACACTTTACTCCTCAGCAATGAAAATGTTCCCTGACAGCAGAACAAGTCAGCAAAAGATTAGTTACAGTTTATTGATGTTGTTTACCAACTAACACCAGCTTTCTGGAATGCTGGTGGAAGAAGAACTCTGAGGCAGATTTGAACATGAATATGAATCGCTAAGAAAGAAGATAAAGACAGAAAATGGTTGCATTAGCAACCTCTGCCTCCCACCCCACTCTCCTCTTTACAAAAAGTGATAGATCGTTCCCCAGTTTTTCTTTGTCCTTCATGACCCTCCAGCCAACCATAATCAGGCAACCTCCTGCAGTTCTACAATTTATCACACACTTTCCTCTTTCACACACGACTGTGACTGTCCCAGAGATAAAAAGAGAGCGAGGACTGCAGAGAACTGTAAAACAATGACTTCTTTATTGAGGAAGATTTTCCGGAGCAGCCCATTTAATCAGGCATCAAGAGCTGTTTGCTTTTCTGTCAGCTTCTGCATTTTCTTTTATTTCCGTGGTTCCTGCTTTTGCAAAAGCTTATTCTTAGCTAGAGCACAGGCTGGCCTGGATGACGTAAAAAGGGATACGGCTCCTATCTGTGCAGACTCTGCTTCCAAAAAACATTTCTCTGTGTGATGGGGAGGGGGACAAGGACAAGGAAGCTGAAAAGAAGTCAGCAGCAAGGCTACACTCCCATCTCTGTTCAAATTCCAACATTGCAAAAAGTGCTATTCTTTCCAGTGCTTTGTCCTGAAGATAAGGATGGATGAATGTGCCCATTTGTGGTTCCACCCCATTTCTCATTTTTTCCAATCTTCTATTCAGTTCTCCACATTTCCGCATCAGTTTGCAAAGTCACCCCCCCAAAGAAATTTGTGGAAATTCACCGGCATTTTAGTGCACTCCTAACCTAAACACATACTGTATGTATGCCTTTTTGCCAAATAGAATGCACTTTTGCTTGTTAGGTTCACTAATCACTAATGCACATGTCTTTAAATGTAGACTTTCCCCTAAAATGTGCACTTTTCTGCACAGTATTTGGTTTGCAGAACCACATCACCACATTCAGAGCAGTGCGAGTTTCAGAGGTTAGTTTCATTTCGGTTGATATATTGTTTCAGGAAGGGCCAGTTAGATAGGATACACCCCTTTACCCTGACCTTTGGCATCTGAGATACATATTTTTTTTTTATGACCCTTTTAAATTTTATTTATAATTTTCATTATTACCATTTCCAAAGTCACATTCACGTTCAAATATACATTTCCACCATTGACATATTTCTTTTAATAAAAAACATTCAATGACTTCCCTTCTTCCCCTTTCCTGGTTCCTTGAATTTTCCCACCATTTCTGCATATTCTTATATATCCATGAGATGCATATTCTTAGCACCCATCCTGTTCTTTGTGACTGCATTTTGTCATTGTAAGTTTTTGTTTTTATTTTTTAGTATATACTTTTTATTAAATTTTCTGTTTTACAGTTTAAAACACTCATTTTTACATCCTTAAAATATCAATGACTTCCCTTCTTCTTTTTCCACGGTTAATTTTACATATCATAAGTCCCTGCATATTTTACAGAAACTATACCATTCAGTATTCCATTATTACATCCATCACATTTTATTTACACTGTTGAAGTTATCTTAATGCTGCCAGCATTTTCAGCTGTACACAGTTATTTCCCATATATTCTTGTCAATGTTTTCCAATCTTTTCTAAACATATGTGCTTCTTGTCTCTTATTCTATATGTTAAGTCTGCAAGCTGTGCATATTCTGTCAACTTAAGTTACCATTCTTCTTTGGTTGGAACGTCACCCATTTTCCATTTTGGGGCTATCAAAACACGGGCTGCAGCAGTGGCATACATAAATAACCTTTTTTAACACCTGGAAGGACTCTTGGGTAGAGTACTTTAAAACATTTTTTTCAATTCATTATGGATCATTTCCCAATACTGTAGTCTTTTACCCTTTTATAAGTCCACCACATGTGAATTCATTAAACTGCTCAAGCTCTTGTGCTTGAATCCTTCCTGTAGGTTTCTCCCTGCCATCGGTTTGGGCTTTGTGACCAGCAGGCTGCTCTTAAAATTAATTAATTAATTTTATAATGAATGATTTTAGAGTGTTGTTTGTGCTGTACTTTTGTACTGTTTTATTGTTGTTAGCCACCCTGAGCCCGGCTTCGGCTGGGGAGGGCGGGATATAAATAAAATTTATTATTATTATTATTATTATTATTATTATTATTATTATTATTATTATTATGCAACCTATCCTGGAACCTTAAGATGAAAGGCAGGTAATAAATTAAGACAACAACAACAGTAAGAAGAATATGTGAACGGAACTTCTTCCCCAATCTCTGCTTGTAGAGTCCAGTAAGAAAAATTCAGTGGTTTCCCAGCCAAGATGGTTGCAAACTCCTGCAAAATTCATGAGAAACTAAATCGCTGAAAGGGATTCTCTGTGCAGGCCAGGAACGGAGAGCAACCTTTTGGCTGCCTGTTGTTGTTGTTGTTGTTGTTGTTGTTGTTGTTGTTGTTATAATTATTATATCAAATTTAAAACTTCTAAAACACATTACAGTCACAGGAATAGGGTGGGTCTGGAAAGCACACAAGTGTCAAAAACCAGAGTAAAAATTGAGGGTCTCTCTCTGTTTCTCCCCCTTTCCCTTTAGGGGCAGATTACTCTTGCCAGGTTTCAAGATATTATTAGCCCAGGTGCTGCCTGTTGCTTGCAGACTGCTTGCACAGGAGGTTCCACTGCATTCATTTTAATCTATTTATTTAGCTATGTACTGCTTAATTGCACAAATATCCCTAAGCAGTTTACATGAAATGGCACGAAATATCCATTTGAAAACTGCAATTGAAAACAGACTTTAAAAACAAGTAGGGATAATAAGACCACCACAATATAGATAAAACCAACATGTTTGTTTTTTTCAAAATGCACATAATAAATTTACATGCTTATTTAGACATGCCTAAATGGGGGAGGGGAGTGTTTAGGGAGCATTGAAAACTGTATAATGAATGTGACCATCTAATAATAATAGGCAGGGAACTCCAGTGTACTAAGAGATCTATTTCTTCACAAGTGTGGTTAGAGAATGGTGCTGATAACGTCAAGGTTGCAGGTTCGATCCCCATATGGGACAGCTGCATAGTCCTCATTGCAGGGGGTTGGACTATGTATTTATGTATTTATGTTTTTATTGCATTTATATCCCATCTCATTTCCAAGAAGCTCAGTGTTGTGTACATGGTTTTCTCCACTCCTCATTTAATTCCCACAACAACCCTGGGAGGAAGGTTAGGCTGAGAGGCAGTGAATAGCCCAAGGTCACCCAGGCAGTATCATGGCCAAGGGATTTTGACCCTGGTCTACCCATGTCCTGGCCCAACACTTTAACTACACTGGATCTGTCCAGTGTATCCAAATAGCATGATGGGCTCTTTATGCTATTTCCCCTTCACTTCCATTCCTATCGCTTTCAAGGGAGTGCAGTGTGCATTCCTCAGGTCCCAGAGCAGCTTTGAAGCTCCCTAATTTGCCATTTACGGATTTAGGAAAGGCAAGTACAAAGAACCAGAGGCTCCGGTCAGCGTCCCTTCTCTTCTGTGTTCTAGCACGAAGGGCAGCCTCCTAAGTACTTTCCCTCTCTCCCATTTTGCCTTCTCTTTTCATCTCTTCCCTCTGATGTAAAATATTCATGATTAGCTTGAAACAGCTGAGATGTGTGGTGGAGAATAACAAGCACAAGGAGGCTTCAAAACAGATTTCCGTGGTTATAGAATTATAGAGCGGGAAGGGACCGCAAGGGCCATCAAGTCCAACCCCCTGCAATGCAGAAATCTCAACTAAAGCATCTATAACAGATGGCCATCGAACCTCTGCTTAAAAGCCTCCAATGAAGAAGAGCCCATAACCTCCTGTGGGAGACCATTCCATTGTTGAACAGCTCTTACAGTCAGAAAGTTCTTCCTGATGTTCAGTTGGAATCTCTGACTATTCTTCTTGAGATAGATGAACCAAACAGGCAACCAGTTTCCCCAACCACATTTGCCTGAACACGATGGTGGCAGAGGGCCGCCTCAGCCCAGTATACCTGAAGGAGCATCTCCACCCCCATCATTCTGCCTGGACACTGAGGTCCAGCTCCGAGGGCCTTCTGGCGGTTCCTTCACTGTGAGAAGGGGGGTTACAGGCAGAGGGCCTTCTCGGTGGTGGCGCCTGCCCTGTGGGATGCCCTCCCATCCAATGTCAAGGAAATAAACAACTATCTGAATTTTAGAAAGCATCTGAAGGCAACCCTGTTTAGGGAAGATTTAAATGTTTGATGTTTTATCGTGTTTTAATACTCTGTTGGGAGCCGCCCAGAGTGGTTGGGGAGGCCTGGCCAGATTGGGGGGGTATAAATAATAAGTTGTTGTTGTTGTTGTTGTTGTTGTTGCTGCTGCTGCTGCTGTTACTGCTAAGGTCCCCTAGAGACCTTAGGGAATTCCAGATAAAGGGGAGTCCAGATAAAAAACACTGGAAGAACCCAACTGACTGGTCAGATTAAAGTCCAGTTTAGTCCATCATCCTGTTCTCACAGTGACCAACCAGATGCCTCTTCTGGGAAGCCCACAAGCAGGACTCAAGGGCAGCAGCATTATCCCCACCTGTGATTCCTAGCAAATGGTGCTCAGATGCATACAGCCTTAACAGTTGAGGTAGAACATAGTCATTGTGGCTGGTAGCCATTGATAGCTTTCTCCTCCACGAATTTGTGTGATGCCTTTTTAAAGCCATTCAAGTTGGTGGCCATCACTGCTTCTTGTGGGAGCAGATTCCATAGTCCAACTATGCACTGTGTGAAGTACTTCATTTTTATTTGTCTTGAACCTTCCCATATTCGGTATTATGGGGTTGTCCCAGTGAGTTCTGGTACCATCCCTGAGTCTATCAAGGCTTTGGGTAGGGTGGCTGAACTGTTTTCGGTCCCCACACCCCTTGGCATTGCAGGTGTGTGCATGTGTGTGTCTAAAATTATCATTACTGGGGTGGGGGAATTTGTAAAGGGCTGGCAGAAAATAGAGCAAGCTTTTAGAACCCCAGCTCTTTCCCTTGATGTGAATCGACATGACACCCTGACATATATCTGTGCACTTGCATGGTGTCTGTTTCGTCCCAGGATAGGTGCAAAGCCATCACCTCACACTTCTCTGTCTGACCTTCAAGGGTAAAGAAGGCCATATGCTTCCATTCAGCACAACGGCCCCAAATCACACCCCTCAAACTGGAGATTAGGCACTCCTGGGTTAAATGATCTAAGGCACAAACTCTCCCTTGAGGAGCCACTGCCAATCAGGGTAGACAATATTGGTATCAATGGATCAATGGGCTGATTTGGTTTCTCAGTGATTTAAAGCTGTTTCCCTGCCCTTGTTGCTTGCCTTGCTTCAAAGCTGGCTCTCCACACCTCACCCATTTCTTACAGCGGCAGGAGAGAGCAACTCTTTCCATTTCTCTAGCTAGCAAAGTTTTTCTTAATTGAAAAATAAGCACTTAATTATCACCATTTTTTCCTGATTAAAGAGCAAATCTGTGCTGTTGGTGAGCGAATTTTAATCTCTCTCTGCTTTTGATTCATTTTTCCCCCTCCTCTCTCTCCCGATGCACTTTCTGAGGTTGAAAAATGAAGGGTATTCATTAAATGAATGGTAGTTCATTAGAGCTGCTCGTTAATTACATGATTCATAAAATTGCCTGTGTTAACTAAGATGCATGCCTTGCAGCCTAGTGGAGCGGCATCAAACATCTGTGTCTCAGGTTTGAAATGGGGAAAGTGACACCCGTCCAGAGACCAAAACTGCCTTGAACAATCTCCCCCGCCTTCAATTCAAGAAGGCTGATCACAGAAGAATTGATGCTTTTGAATTATGGTGCTTGAGGAGACTCTTGAGAGTCACATGGACTGCAAGAAGATCAAACCTATCCATTCTGAAGGAAACCAGCCCTGAGTGCTCACTGGAAGGACAGATTGTGAAGCTGAGGCTCCAGTACTTTGGCCACCTCATGAGAAGAGAAGACTCCCTGGAAAAGACCCTGATGTTGGGAAAGATTGAGGGCACAAGAAGAAGGGGACGACAGAGGACAAGATGGTTGGACAGTGTTCTCGAAACTACAAACATGAGTCTGACCAAACTGCAGGAGGCAGTGGAAGACAGGAGTGCCTGGTGTGCTCTGGTCCATGGGGCCATGAAGAGTCGGACACGACTAAACCACTAAACAACAACAGGTGGCAATCAAGTGGGAAAGGCTAGTGATGAGGCTGGCAATGTGGGGAAGGCTGGCAATGGGGGACTCCAGGTGTTGTTGGACTCCAACTCCCATCAGCTCCAGCCAGCCTGGCTAATATTTAGGGATAATTGAAACTGTAGTCTAGTAACGTTTAGAGGACCGCAGGTTCCTCACCGCTGCTTCATGCCTTCTTTGTGCACTTCCCAGTGGCTTTGGGTGTGTGTTTTTTTAAATAATATTTATTATTTTTCCAAAAACACTAAAAAAAAGAAGAAAAGGAAAAAAAATACAACACATCAAATTAACAAAACAAGACTAAGACAATAAAATAAATCAACCAATTTCATTATCCCATCCTTCATTCACTTATTTCCATGACCTCCTCACACCTCCCTTTTTGTATTCCACTTCTGTTAATTATTTCAGCAATTCCTTTCCATCCTCCTCTGTTTTCTATCCTATAATTATCTTAACTCATTCTAACCTTATTTTTTTCCTTTAATACTCTATTAACCTATCTGTACTTAATTCCTTATAATATTTCTACTAAAGCCATGTAACTTCATTTCAACATTCTTCTAACATTCATTAATTTTACAATATTTCTGTAGATAGCCTTTAAACTTTTTTCAGTCTTCTTCCACCAACTCCTCTCCCTGGTCTCGGATTCTGCCAGTCATTTCCGCCAGTTCCATATAGTCCATCAACTTCATCTGCTATTCTTCCCGGGTGAGTAAATCTTGTGTCTTCCAATACTTCGCGATGAGTATTCTTGCTGCTGTTGTTGCGTACATAAAAAAAGTTCTATCCTTCTTTGGCACCGACTGGCCGACCATGCCCAGGAGAAAGGCCTCTGGTTTCTTCAGGAAGGTATATTTAAATACCTTTTTGATTTCATTATAAATCATCTCCCAGAATGTCTTAATCCTTGGGCACGTCCACCAAAGGTGAAAGAATGTACCTTCAGTCTCATTACATTTGGGTTTTCTGCTCTTGGATGTAGGAAGCTGTAGGACAGGGATGGGAAACCTCTGTCTCTCTAGGTGTTGCTGGACCTCAGCTCCCATCAGGCCTGATCACTGGCCATGCTGGCTGGGGCTGATGGAAGGTGGAGTTCAAAAACACCTGGAGGGCACAGAGGTCCCCACCTCTGCTCTTAGAGGAGACATTCCATGCTCTATGGAGGGAATGCCTTTTCTAAGTAGAGACACTATTCTTGCATGCAGTGGAGAATGCTACTTCTTAGATCAGGGACAGAAAAACATGTGGTCCTCCAGATGTTGCTAGACTCCAAGTCTCATCATACCTGGCTATTTGCCATGCTGGCTGGGGCTGAAGGGAGTTGGAGTCCAATAGCATCTGTAGTCTTTGCTGTAGAAGATGGTTCGTGGAGTGGGCAAAGTGAACAGAGATCAGTTTTAATCCCTCTCTCCTAAAGCTAGAAGCCAATGAGGACCATCCCATGAATGTTGGAAGATTCCACATATACAAAAGAAAGGCCTTATTCCCACAGCACATAGTTAAACCATAGGCTGCACTACCACATGTTGTAGCGATGGCCATAAACTTGGAGGGCTTTAAAATGCTGGGGGGGGGGCACCAGTATGGAGAAGAGATGTCCTTCTGGTGGCCTTCTAAGAGGCATCTGGTCAGCCACTGTGGAAGCAGCATGCTGGCTTCGCTAGGCATTTGGCCTGATTCACCAGGGTTCTTCTGATGTTCTTAGGACCATGACAAAAATGCCATTTCCCCATGGTTTGAAATGTGCTTCCAATCTCCTGTCTGCTGCTTTTGGAAATGGTCCTGGCTATGTGATGCAGGGTTGCATTTGGCATTTCAGCTGATGAGGATGTTTGCCTCACACCGAGAAGCTTAGGACACAGAGAACTCATTGAAGCTTCATGGTGCATTGCAGTAGCTGGGCCCAGCTGCCTTGCAGATGGTGCTCGCCACTCAGGGGCTGGATATTCTTTCTGCAACTTGGTTAATAAGTCTGTTTTGTGCCCCCTGCAGGCACTGATTTACAGGGAATCTCTTTAATGGGGCTTGGGGGTTCTTAATTTTCCCCAACCCCTTTTTTAGCAACTTGAATTTGGACACCTTCTGCTTTAAGAAACATTCCAAGTCACTAACACAGTTTTAAAGTATTGATTAATTGGAAATTCGATGAGTGGAACCTCGAGGTTTACAAATTTTTTATCTCCAGTTTCCATATGTTTGGGACTAATTATAGAAAATAAATCTCTTTACTATGTGCTGTTTGCAAGCTTTCTAAAGGCATCTGTTGGAAACCGCTGGAGATAGAGCCCCAGGTTGGACCATCTATGTATTTCTGAGAACTTTGCACTGTAACTAAAACAACAACAACAGCCCCCTTTTTAAAGTGTGTGGTTCAAAATAAGAAGTGTGGATGAGACAAGCATTTGTTTGAATAGACCTGTGTGCTGGACAGGAGAACTCACTGAGGTCTTCCGCTGCCAGCAAAAATGTGGCAAAATTGCCTTTTCATGGTGTTAAAGTGCTTTTTCACAGAGTAGCATCTTCGAGTCTTGACAATGGACAGCAATAATACACAGCTAGAATCTGGACTATTGAACAACTTGCAGTCTGTTTTCAAATGCTCTTAAGACTTAACAATACCTTATGTAAGCAACACAGTCACATAGAATAAACATTTGGGAGGCTTGGGGGTTGGGGAGGGAATCAAACCTGCCAGATTTGCCCTGGCTTGGCTGTGTTACGATGGAAAGGTGGAGGTCATTGTCAAGGCCATGGTAATAGTACTGCCAAGGCTCACATTTCTTGGCTCTGAAGAAGGGAGAGTGAAGACAAACCTAGCCAATGGGTAAGCTTATACTTCCTGTCTCTTTGAGAAGTGTCATCTCCTCCTGGCTGTGTTGCAGAGAGAACTTTAAAGTATAATGAAAATAAAACAATAATTGGTTTGTTTGTTTAAAAAAATATGGCATAGAAACATAGAATCATAGAACTGCCGATTTGGAAATGACCCCAAAGTTCATCTAGTCCATCCCTCTGCAATGCAGATAAAGAAGCTATGACACATAGCTATCAAACCTCTGCTTTAAAAACCTCAAATGAAGGAGTGCCCACAACTTTCCAAAGGAGACCGTTCCAGTGTTCTTCCTAATGTTTGACCAGAAGCTACTTTCTTGCAGCTTCATGGAATCATGGAAGGAGTTGGCAGGGACCACAGTGATCATCTTGTCCAGCCCCCTGAAAATGCAGGAATCTTTTGCCCCACGTGGGGCTCAAATCCAAGATCCTGAGATTAAAAGTCTCATGCTCTACCAAACGAGCTATCCGTTGTCCTACCCTCTGGAGCAGCAGAAAACAAGCTTGCTCCATCCTCCATGCGACAGCCCTCCAGATATTTCAAGATGCCTCTCATTTCCCTCTCTCAGTCTTCTCTTCTCCAGGCTAAACATACCCAACTCCCTGAACCCTTCCTTGTAAGGCTTGGTTTTCAGACCCTTGATAGTCTTGGTCACCCTTTTCTGAGCATGTTCCAACTTGTCAATATTGTGCCCAATATTCAACTGTTGTGCCCAGAAGTGGGCACAGTACTCCAGGTGGTGCCTGACAAAGTAGGACCCTTACTTCCCTTGATCCCTTGATACGGCACCCATGGAGAAACTTGCCTATAAAATTAGATCTATACAGTACATAAAACCACAGAAACTGACAACGCTTTTGCTACTTGTCACTGTTTTGCACCATGTGCAAATGCATCGGTATGTGCTGTAACTCAATTAGGGTCAATTTTAGAAGGACGATCTCAGCTGAAATTTGGAATCTTCTGGTAAAAATATGTATAATGGGAATTTGTTGAACTTATCTCATCTTATGCTTTGAAAATCTTTAATCCTTTTATCATTGCCATTATACACTTAATGTTATTGTGTTTATAAACTGCATGATAAAGAATAATTAAAAATAAATGATCCTCATAACAAACACACCAGGTTTGTTTGGGGTTTTTTGCCATCTCTGCACTCAGCGCTACAAAATTGAGACATAGAGGCAATTAGCTTCTTTTCCAATTTGAATGAAATTTATTTAGAATAAATTGAATTAAATGGAAGTTCTTCTCAGTTTACTCAGCTCGAACTGAACAGACCTCCAGCACAAATCAATTCTCCCAACACCCCCTTCTTGGGAGCTTTGAATGCAAGCCTTATGCAGACAAATAGTGAGGTGCTACCCCTTGATTTGTTGCAATAATTAAAAAGCTGTTTCTATTGCGGTAGACTCTGCAGTTCTGCATTAAAAGAAACAAAACCCAGACTGTTCCCACAAATGAAAACACCCCCAAAACAAGTCCACTGGACTTTTCCGTCTTCTGGCAGGTTGGATAAATTAATTACAGTGATGTCAGAAATATTTATCATTTGCATTGAGGGAAAAAAATTCTTGCAAATAAATAATAATAAAAAAACCAACCCAAAGCTATAAAATGTTTGTAGTATTATTTGTGAGCAGAGCTTTTTGCTTGGAAAAGGATTCTGTGGCTGAAATATGAGACAGACATCATTCAGAAGGCTGGCCCAGGTAGGATTTGTCAGCGGTGAAATGTTTGCTTTGCTGACCTTGGAGATTTGCCGAGTAGCAAAACAACAATTTCTTAATGTTTACTGGGTGCACAATGCTTTCAGCACAGTGGCGAGCCCGCCTCTTCTCTGCTTCCCCATTTGTGATGGGGGCAATTGTCAGCTATGTTGCAATTTGGAGCATGAAATGGAATTGAAAAAGGATTCAGAGTAGTCTTTCCCAACATGGTGCCCTCCAGTTGAAATACTGGAGAGTCCAAATGCCTGTGTGGTGTAGTGGTTAAGAGTGGTAGACTCATAATCTGGTGAACCAGGTTCGCTTCCCCGCTCCTCCACATGCAGCTGCTGGGTGACCTTGGGCTAGTCACACTTCTCTGAAGTCTCTCAGCCCCACTCACCTCAGAGAGTGTTTGTTGTGGGGGAGGAAGGGAAAGGAGAATGTTAGCCACTTTGAGACTCCTTTGGGTAGTGATAAAGTGGGATATCAAATCCAAACAACAACAACTCCTCCTCCTCCTTCTATTGGTGTAGACAGTATAGAGCTAGGTGGACCAATGGTCTGGCTCAGGATAAGGCAAACTTCCTTTAACACTTCTCCAGCCAGGGGAGGGAAAAACCAAATGTCCCATGGAGAGGCATTTCCGTAACAACAGAAGGGGGCTTGCACATGCTGCCATTTGTTATGTTTTGGAAAAATTGTGCAACAATTTCTTTTTAAAGTATTGTTGACACTGACTGGCTGTGGCTTTCCAAGACTACAGGTGCAGGACATTCCCAGTCCTACCTGAAAATGCAAGAGACTGAAGCTCTGAACGTCAGTGTGGTGTAGTGGTTAAGAGCGGTAGTCACGTAATCTGGGTAACCGGGTTCGCGTCTCCACTCCTCCACATGCAGCTGCTGGGTGACCTTGGGCCAGTCACGCTTCTCTGAAGTCTCTCAGCCCCACTCACCTCACAGAGTGTTTGTTGTGGGGGAGGAAGGGAAAGGAGATTGTTAGCCGCTTTGAGACTCCTGAAGGGGAGTGAAAGGCGGGATATCAAATCCAAACTCTTCTTCTTCTTCTTCTTCTTCTACCTGCAAAGCAGGTTTTAAACCATACTGAGCATACTGAGCTGTGGTCCTTTTCAGACCAGATGCTTCCTCTTTCTCCAATTTGAGAAATCCTGTCAGTGAAATGCTGGACCTAGAGGTTCAGAAGATGCTGGCTAAATCCCTTCAGCGACAGAATCTGTCAGTTGCACAATAAGAGGTGGGTTTTTTATGTCTACCATTTCCCCATCTTTTTGCATGGGGGTCTCACACTCCTTCAGTGTTTGGTTGATGGGAATCCATCCTCTGTTATGTAAAAGGTTCTTACGCGAATATCTGCAAGAAAAGGAAGGAAGGAAGGAAGGAAGGAAGGAAGGAAGGAAGGAAGGCACTGCCCTCCCTGGTCTGTCAAATTTCAATGGATGATGCTTTTTCTGCACAGCAGTTAGTGTTTGTGAACATTCCATGACATCACAGAAATGCAACAAATAGCAATGAGTGAGGTCTAAGCTTAGGCAATATGGGAGCCATTTTTTTTTAAAAGCTAGCAGTCCATATATTTAAATTATGAGCCAGAGCTGAAAATTCTTTTCCCAACAGGAGATTTCTTTAATGTCATTCATTCCAGGGTTGAACTTATTTCCTTCCTTTGCTTTTCTTTTTTTAAGAGTTTTTTTTATTTACTTATTTATTTGGCCTTTCATTTACAGCCTTCATTTTCCTGTGTTTAATATTAATATTTAATATTAGGATAGCTTCAAGCTGAGAAATATTGAGTCTATGCTTTTTCAATAATGCATTGCTTTATTACCAAATCCCTATTTTTTCTAGCGGACCACGAATATGATTTTATAATGATTGCATTGTACACCACTATGATATTTACCATTATAAATACAATTTTTTTAAAAAACCCACCACACAGTCTGGCCATCAATCACATCCTTAGGAACAGAACTGGCCGATTATGCACATCTGGCCAGACAAACTCTGTTTTGCAAGCATTCTGTGCCAAGGAGCTTTGTCAGTTGAGATGGAAGGATCTGCTGGTATCATTTCTCTGATTTTTTCATTCTTCCAGTCTTACAATTTAGTTTTCTTACAATTTCTCCCAATCAAAGCATTTTATGTGGATTTTTGACAAACATACATTTTTGCAAGTAATTTCCATTGACATAGTGTACTTCATTTTCTGTATGCATTTTCACTACTATCATCATTTTTGTGAACACTTTCCCTTAATATATGCATTTTTGGAAACATTGGTTAGAGAACCATATTGCAAAATTTTGGATAAATGTGAATTTTGAAGGATGGATGTATTTTAGTTCTAATCTGAGTAGAATTTAGCTGGCAACAACCCCAAAAGACCATTACTTTTCTGAAGTTGATTTGTTGTATGAGGGCAACACAGCCCTCTAACTTTATTTGTGCAAAGCTACATTGATAATATCTGCTTGAATTCCACCTCCCACCCACCTAAAGAAATGTTTTGTGATATGGCCAGTTCCCCATAACTGTCAGAAGTTGCAGAAAGCAGCTTTTCCCACTTTCCACATGAGATGAGTTTACTATTTTCAGATAGGTTAGCAGATATTTCATTAGTTTGTGTTTATGTCTTTTAAATTTGCAAGTGTTTTGCTTATTTGGAGCTCCATTCAGAACTGCCTAACTGCTTCCCTTGAATCTGAGTCAAGGCAGTGGTGAACCTTGGCGTCTCAAATTTCAGTGGCACCTTGTGGGGTGCAAAAATTCAGCACCCCTTTGCATCTTGCACTCCATTCTAAACAATAATTGCAGCATCTCCTACAGAGCCCCTGAGGCTCCTTGCCCAGTGTGACCGAACCGGTCATGCTCCCCTAAATCCGCCTCTGGTCAAGGGGATCGGCAGCTGGTAGCTAGCGGCCATCCCTGCTCCCCAAGCAATCATCCCCAGCAAGCAAAATGCTACAGAATCCTTGAGAGAGAACATCATTTTGCAGAGCCAAAGTGTCTGCTTGCCTTTGAAAAGACTCAGGGCAGAGTTGAGAATCTTATCGCTTAATAATTAAACATCACTTAGCAGTCAGGTCGCTTTGCTAACAGCAGTGCTGTGAAAGGGTGCACAGCTTTTCCCATGAACTTGAGAAGGTTTTATTGCCTCTGGAACTCCCCTGAGGTCAATTCTGATTTTCTTCCATCACACTTTTGAGAGCATTGATTCCCTCCCCAACACTCCTTTTTGTAATCCAGCCACAGAGGAGAACACTCGTTTTATCAGGTAGGCAGCAATGTATGTGATTCTCAACAATTGTTTTCTTGCCTCTCCAGAGGGTTACACACTCCCTCCCCGGTACAATTAAAAGAAGCTGCTTGCAATCAAAGGAATAAAAACAAAAAGCAATTGATTTTAATTCAATGAACGGACATGTTTTGTTCTACGCCTCAGCTCCTTTTCCCCCCAGGTCCAGCGGTTTTCAAAGTTGATTTTGAAGAAGTGCAATGAGCTCACCCAATAGAGAGACATGTATGAATTGTCTTTTGTTTTCTTTCATGCAGAATTATATTGAACAACTGCTTCTGGAGTGGTGGAGGATAGTTTGATACACCCATACATTACTTGTTTTCTTTTCCCTGTCTTGTTTAGTTTTTAAATAATCATGGCTCCCTACCAAGGAAGGATATATCTGTTTTGGTTCTGTCAGTTTCTCATTTTTCCAATCTTAAATTCGCAAGCATTTTTGCGCAAATTGCCCTTGTTATAAGAATTTTAAGGTCTCAAATATAGAATAAATATTCATAAGTGCACACATACCTAAATATATGACCCATGTGTCTGAAATAGTATGGGAGAGCAATCCTGAAGCCATTTTGACTCTCCCAATGACCTCAAATATTCCTCTGCAGTAAGGGAGGCAAATGGGGAAAGGCTTCCCATTGTCTTTTTGCTTGCAAATCCTGTCTCCAGGGCATATTTGTGTATGAATAGGGTGAACCTGTGACCAGGATTCAGGAACTAAAGTATTAACCATCACAAAAGTATGGCCAGGCTGCCCAGGTAATGCAATCAGCACCCATTATCAGGAATCCTGGCAGGCAAGATTTCTGCTGTAGACCACCTTCTGTGATGTATGTATGATGTTTTAGGGGGGTGTTCTTGGGCTACAGGGTGAGCAGTTTCAAAAGTCTATATAAGGGCTTGCGCACCATTGTTCAGGGCTCTCCTCCCTCCTGCATGTGGTGAGTGGGGACACCGTTGCAATAATTTATTTCCTTTAATAAAGATCAGACTTACTAGCCGCTTTGCTCTGGTTGGCCTCTGTTTTCTCCTACCGATAGGGAATCCATTTAAGGACTCTATACTAGCTCCAGAATACGCCATAAGAGAAAGGGAGCAGTTTTTCTTATAACATCCCCTGCATTTTTGTATGCAGCTCTGACTAACGTACACATTTTTGCAAGTAGTTAGGAGACCCCTGCAGTTCCCAGAGTTCCATGTGAAGAGGGACTGCATGTTAAACCACTCTGAGAATTGTGAAGTGAACAGGGGTCTCCTAACAATTCTCACCCTTAACAAACTACAGTATCCAGGATTCTTTGCAGGGGAATCCATGACTGTTTTAAGTGGTATGGTGCTACTTTAAATGTATGCTGTTGAGGTGGCCTTAGATCTTAGCCAGTGAACAACTTCAGTGACACTCCATTTCCACATGGTGTCTTAAATCTTAGATCATTGCCTGAACTCCCAGTTAGAGTTGGCCATCAGTTTTGAAGGTACCCATGTTTGGATTTGACCTGGCTGCATAGAGTTTGGTACTGAAAGGCAGGAAGCAAAGTGTCTGAATGCCAACTGTGTTGTTCATGTATAGTTCCTACTCTCATTCTCTACCCCTGTTTCTTGCTCATGTTTTTGAAATAGACAATGCCTGCCTCTTGAGAAGGTTAGGGCATAATGATCTCTCAATGTGGGCTGTCCTTTCTCCTTATAGATAAATCTCTTTGTCTGCTGAATTGAACATCAAGGATGAACTAGACCTCTCCAAGTGGTACACAGGCTTCAGCAAATGGTTTCTTTTTGTTCCCTTTTGGCTCTGTGATTAGATGAACAATCAACAAGAAGCTCAGAGCATCCCAGCGGCTCAACTGCTGACACAATCTTGCATTAAATTTTGGGCTATACACTGATTGGTTTGAGTATTTATCTGAGAAGCACTGATCTCCTTGGAGTCAATATCTGAAAGACAGCAGGAGCTGTTGGGCTTGTCCTTTCAGTTAAACAGTGAGAGATTTCAAAATGTGCTTTAGTGTTAGGTGTTACCATGAAAACCCCAGCATTTGCAGCTATCAGCTGCATATTACAGATGTAGGTTGTGTCATGGAAGTGCAAATCACTCGCAAGACATTATCTCATCCAGTTATCCTTTCTGTTGTATGATGTCTCCAAATCCAAGTTATGTGGGGAAACAGAGAGCAAGGAAAAATGAGTGTGTGCATTAAAGCTCAGTAAAGGTAAAGGTAAAGGAACCCCTGACCATTAGGTTCAGTCATGGCTGACTCTGGGGTTGCGGCGCTCATCTCACTTTATTGGCCGAGGGAGCTGGCGTGCAGCTTCCGGGTCATGTGGCCAGCATGACTAAGCCGCTTCTGGCGAACCAGAACAGTGCACAGAAATGCCGTTTACCTTCCTGCCGGAGCAGTACCTATTTATCTACTTGCACTTTGATGTGCTTTTGAACTGCCAGGTTGGCAGGAGCAGGGACCGAGCAACAGGAGCTCACCCCGTTGCGGGGATTCGAACCGCCGACCTTCTGATCAGGAAGTCCTAGGCTCTGTGGTTTAACCCACAGCAGTATTGGCCTACATATATATGCACATACATGCTTTATTCATTCAAGGTCAGGGAAAAGGAACCCCTTTCAGTCCAAGGGCCATGTTCCCTTCTAAGAGAAAAGTGAGTGAAACAATGAATGGAAATTTTATCTCTGAACAGTAGGATGTGAAGTAAGGCTGTGTGTGTGTGTGTGTGTGTGTGTGTGTGTGTGTGTGGCAGATAGAGAAGCCTGGAGGACTGAGTTTGACTCCCAGGTCCAAGGTGAAGCAGATGAAGTCACAGACCCTCCAAGTGTCCCTATTTTCCAGGGACATCCCTGATTTAGAGAAGGTGTCCTGGTTTCTGATTTGAACCCGGAATGTCCCACTTTTCCTTAGGATGTCCCTGTTTTCATTGGAGAAATGTTGGAGGGTATGGAGCTATCTGAACCCTCCTGCTGTCGCAAGGAAATCCTGTATAGGGAAGGAGGCTTTTTTTTTAAAAAAAATGTGTCATGTTTTATTATGTTTTTATATATGTTGGAACCTGCCCAGAGTGGCTGGGGAAACCCAGAAAGATGTATGGGGTATAAATAGTAAAAATATCATTATGGAATGGGACGTCCCCATTTTCATTGGAGAAATGTTGGAGGGTATGAGTCATAGAAAAGGCGAGCAAAAACACTGCTATTGGTGATGGTCAAGCCTGTGCCCCATTTCCCCCCTGGAATGACACATTTGATGGATGTCCAACATTTGATGAGCAGTTTATTATAATGCAAAATGCTATTGAATGCGATTGTGTTGATGCCGGTTGCAGTTTGGACTTAGTGTTGCTGTTTTTATAATGGCTGTTTTGTTTTATTCTGCTTTGTTTTCTCTTTTGTACTGCTGCTTATACTGTATGCTGTGTTGTAAGCCACCCTCTGCTCTGATCTGGAGGCAACTGATAAAACGTGTAAACCAAATTTAAAAAGGTACAACCATACAAATGTATTCATCATTTAGGCTGTAATTCTAACCCATAGGATTTACTTCTACGTAGGCATGGTTAGGATTTGACTGTTGCTCACTGCCCTCTGTGAGTCTTACTTTTGCAAGCTTCCATGTGAATGTAACTTACACCTTCAATGAGCATCATTTTGCATCTTAAGTGTGTTTAGACCAGTGTTTCCCAAACTTTTTTGGGCAACGGCACACCTGTTTACTGAAAAAAATCTCGCGGCACACCACCATTAAAGCCCCGCCCCGTGACGTCAGCGCGCAGCGTCACGCCGGGAGGGACGCACGAAAGTGAAAGTTTTTTCTCTCCCCCTTGCCGGGGAACCTCCAAGCTTTGGGGGTGGGAGGAGGCAGCAGAGCGAGGGACTGAGGGACGGCGGCAACTGAGGTGGCGGCGGCTGTTGTGGTGGTGGCGGCGATAGCGGGCGGAGGAGGGGGCGGCGGCGGGGCTTGAGGAGCCGTCGCCGGGAGTTGCTGCTGCTGTTGTTGCTGCTGCTGCCCGGACATGCCGGCCTCCTCCTCCTCCGCTGTCTCGCGCTCCTCCCTTTTGCACGCGCTGCCCCGCCGCTCGGCACCACCACCGCGGAGCCGCCCCCGGCTCGACGCGGATCCTCGCCGCCGCCGCCTCTCACCACCCGACTCGCCCGCCTCCCTCCCATGGCACACCAGCCAATGTCTCACGGCACAGTAGTGTGCCGCGGAACACCGGTTGGGAAACACTGGTTTAGACCATGGGTAGGCAACTAAGGCCTGGGGGCCGGATCTGGCCCAACTGCCTTCTAAATCCGGCCCACAGATGGGCCAGGAATCAGTGTGTTTTTACATGAGTAGAATGTGTCCTTTTATTTAAAATGCACCTCTGGGTTATTTGTGGGGCCTGCCTGGTATTTTTACATGAGTAGAATGTGTGCTTCTATTTAAAATGCACCTCTGAGTTATTTGTGGGGCACAGGAATTCTTTCATTATTTTCCCCCAAAATATAGTCCGGCCCCCCACAAGGTCAGAGGGACAGTGGACCAGCCCCCTGCTGAAAAAGTTTGCTGATCCCTGGTTTAGACACTACACGGCATCGCTGTACTGTAATTCCTGGATTAATGTTGAATGTTGCAAGGGCTGATCTATAACATTTTTTGCACAGAATCCAAATGGGGAGCCCAGGATTTCTTGTTACATTCTGTCAGAGAAATTTACACTTTTAAATGGTCACTATAAAAGATTGTGCCGATTTTAAGCTCTAAATATCTGTTCTAAAACAGGCTCCATCTTTTCCACTGATAGTTTTGCTGTAGAATTAAGGGTTTATTATTTTTTATATTAAAAAACACACGACCCTGGGTGAGAAGTGAGTGTGGCAGGAGGGAAATGAGCACGCATTTGATAGTCTTTTGTATCTTCTGCTGCTTTGAGTCAAGTAGCTTCGGCTAAGAACTGATGAAGGCTCAGTAGCACACCCACGGATTTAGATCCCCCATTCTGTGAAGGAGGAAAATTCAAGCTGTCAGGGCACTCTGACACTGGAGACAATTTGCATGCTAAACATACTGTATTTTTAGCAGCAGCTAGATTTCTCAGAATTTAACAAACCTGAAGACTTAATTATGGACTTTGGGCTTCTCAGGGCATCTGAAGCATACTTCTCGCATTGTTGCAACTCATTCTTCTGTCTACATTTTGCTCACTATATTTAAAAAACGCTCTGGAGCTGGCAAGAAGATTGTTTTGTTCACTGCAGAACAACACAGGAAGCACAAAGACCTTGACTTGTAGCTGCAGAACTTGTGTTATATGAGACTGGCTTTATCCCACATTATTAAACTCAATGCTGTTCTGCTCATGCAAGGAAAGTGCAGGCCTTGTATTGACGCACCTCTGTAAGGGTATTGTAGAGCTGGAAAAGGGCAACCAAAACCAAAATGATCTAGAGCTGCAGCCCAAAATAGGAAAAGAGGTAGTAAGGGAACACCTAAGGTAAAGATAAAGGGACCCCTGACCATTAGGTCCAGTCGTGACTGACTCTATGGTTGCGGGGCTCATCTCGCTTTATTGGCCGAGGGAGCTGGCATACAGCTTCCAGGTCATGTGGCCAGCATGACTAAGCCGCTTCTGGCGAACCAGAGCAGCGCACGGAAATGCCGTTTACCTTCCCACCAGAGTGGTACCTATTTATCTACTTGCACTTTGACATGCTTTCCACCTGCTAGGTTGGCAGGAGCAGGGACCAAGGAACGGGAGCTCACCCCGTCGTGGGGATTCGAACCGCCGACCTTCTGATCGGCAAGTCCTAGGCTCTGTGGTTTAATCCACAGCACCACCCGCATCCCTAAGGGAACACCTAGCTACTTTAAATGAATTCAGATCTCCAAGACCTGATGATCTGCAGCCAAGGGTAGTAAAGGAGCTTGCAGATGTATTTTCAGAGCCTTTGTCTATTATCTTTGAGAGTTCTTGGAAAACAGGAGAGGTCCCTAGAGACTGGAGGCAGGCAAATGTTTTTCCCATCTTCAAAAAAGGGGGGAAAGCAAGACCCAGGTAACTAACGACCAGTGAGACCAGTGAGCTTGACATCAATACCAGGAAAGTTCCTAGAACAGATACTTCATCAGTCAATCATTTTGGAGCGTGTGAAGAAAGGACATTAGGTTAAAGAAGAGGTGAGACAGAGGTGGGAAAAACAATGCATTATGTTGAGAAAGGGAAGAAAGTTTTTCTGTCTCTCTTGTAAAACCACTACAATTCTGGGACATCCAATAAAGAAGAAAGCTGGGAGATTCAGGACAAAAGAAAATACATTTTCACATAGCAGAGAGTTAAATAGTGGAATTTGCTCCTACAAGAAAAAGTGATGAGCACTGACTTGGAGGTCTTCCAATATATATTTGAATTTCTCCACCACACAGGCTATATTTGCTCTATAGTCAGTTGGGGAGGGTGTTTTGGGGAGCAAGGAACACCAAGTTGGAACCCCAGGCAAGAAGAAATTCCACAAATTGTCTCAATCACATTTGCGATTCTTGTCAGATCAGGACGACTAAAATTACCAACAAGCACTCGAAACACAGGCAGATAAAGGCAGACTGATGAGTCTATATTCGTGCGCATAGAGAGAACAGGGCATGCTTGCCTTTGCTCAGTTCTTTAATAAAGCAAGAAGTCTGGGTTGAGATGCTGATCCATAAAACGGGCATCTAAATTGAGGCAGGAACTTCAGAAAGACAGCAGTTAATTTCCTCTTGAAGTTTCCTAGACCAAGGTGGAGAAACTAGCTTTTTGTAGTCCTCTTGAGGGTATTATTAACTTTGGAAAAAGGGTCAAGGAGGACAGTGGAGATGAATACTCTAGCCCAGGCATCCCCAAGCTGTTTTGGGACTACAACTCCCATCATCCCTAGCTAACAGGACCAGAGGTCAGGGATAATAGGAACTGGAGTCCCAAAACAGCTGGAGGGCCAAGTTTGGGGATGCCTGCTCTAGCCCCATATCCCTACTCCAACACCTTGCCATTCTCATCACCCTTCAGGAATTGAGGGTGAATTTGTTTTGGGGGGGTATCTCCCCACATTTTAGCACCCTGGTTACTCAGTTACAATTATGCATGCATACTAATAAGTTACCCTGAAAGCCAACTTACTCACACAGGAAGTTGCCTTATATCATTGGTCTGCCATTGTCTCCACTGACGGGCAGTGCCTCTCTGGGTTTATGGACAACATCCTAGACTTGGGTGAGGAGAGGTGGGAGAGAAAGTCATTCCATTTGCATTTGAATGGGAACCTATCCTAGTCCCACTTCCTGAATCAATATGTGGACCAAAACACAACTAGCTTTGGAAATGCTCCCCATTTTTTTAGGTGCAGTTCTCCAACAACAACAAAATGCATATGTTTGGGAAGATCATGCACAAAATTGCATATAATGGTGAAAATACTGTACAAAAATGCATTGTATTATGGATGAGTAGCCACATGCTCTGTGCCACCTGGGCTTTTGATTATTTCTTCGGAGCTAAACTGTTTGCACAATGGGCACAAGGCTAATCATTCCACGGTAAAGAAAAGGGCCACGGCAATTAGACTAGCTTTTGTAGAGTGCGAGCTTAACAGGATTACATGTAAGCACAAGATTAATTTCCTCTGTATACACAGGAAGGCAGCAAATCCCTTCCTGATCAGGAAACTGGAAATACCAAACTTCTCAAGAGCACGCGTGTTTCCAACTGGACGACTGTTTGTGTCTTAATCCAACTGAATCGACTCAATCCTGCAAATCAATTCTCCACCCTCTTAATTAAAAGGCTCAAACACCTTAAATGTCAACCTACTTTGCACCGTTAAAATTAAAAAGCGAGCGGCGATTTTCCCAGCTTCACTTGAGTGAGATCAAAACAGAGAAATGTCATTCAAGTGGATAAAATTCAGGTCATGGCACCAAATCTGTAAGGAAGAAGCCGGGAAATCTCAGTCACGGGGTTGTGGTAAGGTTGTCAGGTCAGGAGCATCCCATTCCCTGAGATTTCAAGGCCCAAATCTGAGACCTGGAGAGGCCCCCTGGTGAAGTCATGGGTTTGGAGACGGAAGCTAATTGGAAGAAGGGAACAGAAGAAGGCAAATCCCCTTCCCAAGGGTCTATGCTATAATTTGCAGCAAGTTCCTGCCTGCCTGAAGCTTGCAAGCTGCATGCACAGTCTTCTTAAGATATTGTTGCATGCCACCCTAATCTTTCAGCGGGTTCCAGCTGCTTACCCAGGGTTTGGTTTCCTCAGAATGAAGGACAGCAGAGACTATGATGTTTTCAGGATACATGGTTTATTTACACATATATACAACCTGAGCCTGAGATGGAGGGGCTTGCAGCATCAGAACCTCAGGGAGGGCTTGCTTCTCCCATGGCCACAATCTTGGATCCCACCAGAAATCAGGCATGGCTCTGTCTCTCAGCTGTCCAGCCTGCTTCTTGCTTCTAGCTCACACACCTGTCCTTTGTATTTCCAACTAACAAGCTGTTGAGGGAGGCGGGTCCCACTCATTTGTCTTATGGCACAGAGCCACTTCCTTTGTTCCCTTAATGTTCCATATTTAGGGAGCCATATTTAGGAAGAAACTTTGGTTATCCCAGCAATCAGATCCTTTTTGGCTCCAGGAATTAGAAGGGACTCGGGCATACAGTCAGCCCCACCCCCAAAATTTTGTAAAGGCAGTCTCACCCACCTGGAGAGTCAAGTGCCTTACCTGTCACCTGGAGGGGGCCAGGGAAACCTGGAGACTTCAGGTCAAACCTGGAGGTCTGGCATCCCTAGTTGTGGTTGATAATTCCTACCCTAGAGGTTCAAAGACTGTCTCAAGGCAAATCTTAAAAAATGTAGTATAAGCACCAACAACTGGGACACAGTGGCCTGAGAGCGCTCCAATTGGAGAACAGCCTTTACCAAAGGTGTCATGGGTTTTGAAGACGCTCAAGCTTAGGATGAAAGGGAGAAACGTGCTAAGAGGAAGGCACGCTTGGCAGACCCTCACCATGATCAACTCCCACCCGGAAACCTATGTCCCCACTGTGGAAGGATGTGTGGATCCAGAATTGCCCTCCACAGTCACTTACGGACTCACTTTTAAAACTGTGTTTATGGAAGACAATCTTACTCGGCCACGAGTGATCGCCAAAGAAGAAGAAGGATCCCTTCACTGAGGAGAGGGACTCAACTTGAGTCTAGCTAGTTTCAGTCCTGCTGTGAATTCTGTGTGTGAGAAAGCGTGTTCTCCATAGGAGAGAGCACGTGTTGCGGTTGGGGATACAGGCCACCCCATTGTTGCTGGGCAGATTTTGGGAAGAACAAATTGGTCGCTGGGGAGAATTGAATGTTGCCAAGATTGGAGGTGGGGTCAGAGCTTTTAAATGCTGGACGCCCAACTCTGGGCGTCCTCTTGGCTGTTTGCACCGGATCACCCGCCCACCCTCCCTGTAATGGGGGGGGGGGTTGTTTACTTGACCTTGCTATGCCTGTCATGGGGTCGTCTGCCTTAGTGCGGGGGCCTGGTAGGAATTTTGCCATCTGGTTGATTGGCTGGTGCCATTCGGTTTTTGCCTACTGCGTAGCAACTTGTAAGGTTGGCGGTTAGGCATTGGTTAAAATTGGTTGGTGGAGGGGTAAGTGCCTACCCCTCCAATGGTGGTGCAGAAAGGGAATTCCGTTAAAGGAATCCAGGGGCTTGCCATTCTTTTCGTCCTTGTCCCTGGCATCGGACTTGGGCCGTGCAAGCCCCACAGGAACATGCGGGTAAGAAGTGAGGGACTGATGCCCAGCTTCACTTCTCACCCAATAATTGTTTCCCACGCTGGCTTCCGCTGGAATCCGGAAGTCAGTTCTGTCCCTGGGGCAAGGGCAGATAGTCATAACCAATGCCTAAGCAACCACTCACATTTTTTGTATTTGAATAAAGTTGTGGCCAAAATTATGCCAAAAACCTTAAACAAAAATCGATGTGTGATGTGTGAATTTATTTTGGGGGGTGGCATGGGAACCTCAACACGCAAAAGTGTGTTCCCCCTAAAGCTCCAGAGCGTTAACAGTGGACTTTGTGTAAAGCACACTGAGGTAATGAGAGCTCAATGTTCCCAAAACATGATCATCAACAATTGTTAGGCTTAAACCTCAAAGGTGCTGTCTTATTCACCAGATGCATTAGTGAATTAAATTCCAGAGAGATCCATTTCCACGCCATTTTATTATTAACCGACTGTATAACATCGGCAAAGGTCTTACAAAAGGTACTGTGAACTGGGTACAGCTAGCAGTTACAGGGGTGGCAAAGGGTCTGTCAATTCAATGTGATGGCTGTGGGCGACAGTGACAGCTTCCTGATGGTGAACCACAAATACCTTGATGGTGACGTGGAAACATTTAGTCAGAAAAATGCCCCCCTCCCTGCATCTTACCAGAGACCAACTACGCATCCCCAGTGATCCCCAACAATTTTTTTATAGCAAACACAAGTTAGAAATCTAACTAAACCTTTATTGGCAATGTCTGTTTAATTAGATTTCTAACATTTAAATGTTACTGCATGAAATGTTATATTCCCCCCTTTAAAAAATTATAGAGGAGAGTACTGAAGAGGTCACAGCAAGATGTCAAAGCATGAGATGCGACAGGAGACCTAGAAACAAATGATCTCAATCCTGGAACTAAATCTGGATATTGAGGGTGGTGTTTTTGTCTCTTCTCAGTTAGACTGTTTCATGCCTTTTTTTTTTTTTTTTTGGTCTGAGCTGTGTTCTTACTTGATAACACAAAGGCCCAGGTCTGTGTCCAGGAAAGAATGCCATCTGGCACAGCCACTGAGAAAGGGTTCCTCAATCCACTCTTGCCCAATCACTGCATTGCAAACAGAAATGGGCAAATCCATCCATTTTAATATCTCCCCCCTTTCTCATTTTTCTATTCTTCAGTTCTCCACATTCCCACATCAGTTTACATTTTTTTAAAAAAATCCTCATCAAAATTCATCAGTGATTTTCGTTCAAATTTCTCCCAATGCACATTTTTGTTGAAAGCATTTCCCTAACAAATATAATGCATTTTTGTATGTTATTTTCACCAATACACACGTTTTAATGCACATTTTGCCTGAGTATATGCTTCTTCTTCTTCTTTTCTTATACCTTACTTGGCCGGATAACTCCATTGCTAAATTCAGAGAAGTATTTCGAAGGACGGCTGTGTTTCTGTTTGCGCATTGTTTCAGTGAGTATGAATTAGGCAGGCCCACTTGAATGAATGAATGAATCTTTATTTGCGTCAGCCATCGGCCATAGCAATATGTGAACTAAATCAAATTTCTTCCCCACCCCAATTTGCAAGCGCTTAGGGGAGCACTCCCCTGAGTCCCTAATGAGCAGTCCTGTATGGAACTTCATAGAAAGAACAATTCAGGTTCCTGCCCTAATGTGTTAGCTTTTATTTAAAAGCTGCCGTAGATTGGGACTCAAGCAGAACCAATCTGCCTGAAGTCCTTCATTGTAAGATGGGCTTTCCATGCAACACGCTCTCCACAGATATGGGGCATGCTAGATTTTCGCAGCTTGGCTAAAGTTCCCATCACGTCAGAATAATGATGTCTCAGATAAAACCTTCTTGAAAATAAACCCTGTTCATATGCCATACTGGCTATTGTTCTAACTCCACTGATGGAGGCAGCATGAACCTGAATTGCAGTTGCTGGAAATTACAGGTGGGCATGATGTTGAAAGGGACGCAGGTGGCCCTGTGGGTTAAACCACAGAGCCTAGGACTTGCTGATCAGAAGGCCAGCGGTTCGAATCCCTGTGTCGGGGTGAGTTCCTGTTGCTCGTTCCCTGCTCCTGCCAACCTAGCAGCTCGAAAGCACGTCAAAGTGCAAGTAGCTAAATAGGTACAGCTCTGGCGGGAAGGTAAATGGCATTTCCGTGCGCTGCTCTGGTTCACCAGAAGCGGCTTAGTCATGTGGCCGCATGACCCGTAAGCTGTACGCCGGCTCCCTCGGCCAATAAAGCGAGATGAGCGCCGCAACCCCAGAGTCGGCCACGACTGGACCTAATGGTCACGGGGCCTTTACCTTTATGATGTTGGCAACAGCTAATCTAAACCAGCACAGCAATCTCTGACTGTGGCTCCCTCAGAGAGTCTTTCAACACTACCTGTTTTATCCTTTGAAAAATTTACTGGAGATACCAGGAATTAATTCTGGGGCCCACCATGAACAATGCAGGACATCCGGGTATAGGGCAGTATATAAATAGTAGTTGTAGTAGTAGTAGTAGTAATGCATATGCTTAGGGCCCTCGTATTTATGGGACCGCCTCTCCTGGTCTGCCCCACAGAGGACTTTAAGGTCCATGAATAATCATAGTTTAGAGGTCCCGGGCCCTAAGGAAGTCAGACTATCCTCCACCAGGGTCAGGGCCTTCTCAGTGATGGCTCCGACCTGGTGGAATGCTCTGTCCCATGAGACCAGGGCCCTGCAGGATTTAACTTCCTTCCACAGGGCCTGTAAGACAGAGCTATTCCGCCTGGCTTTCAATTTGAACTTAGCCTGATCTTTTATTCCCCTTCCTTCCCTCCCCCTCCCTTTCTTATGAAGATTACCCGCTCTGGATCCCACAGCTAATTCTCCCCATGTCTCCTCACTGGCCCAAATAGGACTAATTTAGCCAGCTAGCCCTGGTGATCATCTAATATTTATTGGATGGATTTCCCCCCTACATTGATTTTTGAATTCTGAATTTATTGTTATTCACGTTTTATACTGTATTTTGTTGCATCAATTAAGTGTTTTAAATTTGTTGTTAGCCGCCCTGAGCCCGGTTTTCTGAACCGGGAAGGGCGGGGTATAAATAAAAAATTATTTATTATTATTATTATTACTGAGCTGTCTTTTCCTAACAATTTATGCTTCATTGAGCGTTCCTTGGAGGTTTCTTCTGTTGGAATGCTTGATTTAGGAACCTAGGAAACTGCCTTAAACCAGACCATCAATCTGTATGTCTTGACTGATTGGCTGATTGGCATGAGCTCTGCAGGATTTGGGGCAGGGTTCTCTCCCAGCCCGGCCATCAGAGATTTAACCTGGGGCCTCCTGTATACAAAGCAAAAACTCTGCCACCGAGCTACAGCCCTTCCTTGTCTTCCACCTATCCCTCCTTGCCTGTTAGTTCTCTTTCATCCCCACCTCCATTGGATTCCCTTCTGGACAATGGCATGTAATCAGAGAAGATGCTGGAGAAGGCAAGGAAAGCTGGTGGATGCTGGTGGAGATGGCTATTGTTTTTGAGCATCATGGGCAGACACTAATTACAATGCATACCAGGCAAGACAAGATTTTGTATATTTTAATTTATTATTCTTATTTTTTTGGCTTGGGCTTCTGCTCAGTTCATTCAATTATATATATATATATATACACACACACACAAACATCATTGTTATACAGTGTCCTCCACACTGAGGTTCCATTTTCTTACATTCTCCTCCCGGCAACAGTGTTTTGAGGCTACTGAACGCCTTTATGCAGCCTGCCCAACCAGACCTTGAAGTCTGAAGGCAAGGCCAATGGACACAATCCTAAGAAGTCCTGGCTGGTTTGGGGAGCAGTGGCAGAGAGAGGTTCTCCTATTGCAAAGCAGACAGGATGGTGGTGTCTTTGGTGAGAAATGTATCCATCAGAGCTACACATGAGCAAGTCAATGTATTCGACTGTTAGGCTCGGCTAATCACTGTGATGAATGCACTGAAGACCACAAGTGTTACTTAGGGCATTTTCCCTAGCTGCTGTTGTTTCTAGCACAGTGCAAAGGTTGCAGTTGAAATGAACACTTCTTCATCAGTCTCCCAGAGTCTGAATGCCACCTTGGTCATGAATGAGACAACCTTCAACCGATATACAGTGGTTTCAACCCAGCCGACAAATGTATGTAGGCATGACACCCATAACACGGCGTGCTTCGATGTCCAGGCAGAACACATGGTGTCTTCACGGTCCCCATTAGGACCATGCTAATCATGCACCTGGTCCTCCGGAGAGTTAGCAGTGAAGGATCTTCATAAAGGCCTTCCGGAACTCAATATTGAAGGTGGTGTAGATAATGGGGTTGACAGCACTGTTGACATAGCCAAGCCATGTGAAGGCATTGTACAGGGCCGGGGGGATGCCACAGTTGCAGTGCATGTTCAGGATGTGGGTGATGAAGAATGGGAGCCAACAGATGATGAAGACGCCTGCAGGAGGACAAATGAAAGGAGCCAGGTTAGCATTGCAGCGACCAGCCAGTACTTTTTCACAACAGAATGCAGTTAACTTATGCAATGTGCTACCACCAGATGTGGGGAATGTCAGAGAAGCAAATGATATTCCTTGCCATTTGCAGCACGATATGCGGGTGGCGCTGTGGGTTAAACCACGGAGCCTAGGACTTGCCGATCAGAAGGTCAGTGGTTCGAATCCCTGCGACTGGGTGAGCTCCCATTGCTCGGTCTCTGCTCCTGCCAACCTAGGAGTTTGAAAGCATGTCAAAGTGCAAGTAGATAAATAGGTACCGCTCTGGTGGGAAGGTAAACGGCGTTTCCGTGCAGTGCTCTGGTTCGCCAGAAGCGGCTTAGTCATGCTGGCCACATGACCCAGAAGCTGTACGCCGGCTCCCTCGGCCAATAAAGCGAGATGAGCGCCACAACCCCAGAGTTGGTCACGACTGGACCAAATGGTCAGGGGTCCCTTTACCTTTACCTTTATGCAGTCGTACCTTGGTTTTCAAACAGCTTACTTCTCCAATGTTTTAGCTCCCGAATGTCGCAAACCCTGGAAGTGACTGTTCCGGTTTGCAAACTATTTTTGGAAGCCAAACTTCCGACAGGGCTTCTATGGCTTCTGATTGGCTGCAGGAACTTTCTGCAGCCAATCAGAAGCCGCGCTTTGGATTTTGAATGTTTTGGAAGTCAAATGGACTTCTGGAATGGATTCCGTTCGACTTCCAAGGTACAACAGTATGGTTGTTTTTCCCTGCATAAAGTGTGTTTTGATCCCCACAGTCAAGAGGCTACTTTTGTCAAAGACCTCTTTCAATTTCTACTGCATCTTTGGTGTTAGATTTCCCTCTTTATTTTGGCAGCTGCAGTTGTTATAATTTAATTCCTCACATGGTAATGCAGGGATGGGTAACCTGTGGCCGTTCAGTTATGGTTGGACTCTATAACTCCTATCATCTCTGATGATTGACCATGTTGGCTGCAGCTGATGGGAACTGTCATCCAACAACATGTATTTTGTTGGTATCAGCCTTGGCCAACCTGGTGCTCTCTGGATGTTGTCGGTGAAACTTTCATCAGCTCTAGCTGGATTTGATGGGAATTGTTGTTCAGCAAATTTCAACAAGAAATTCCTGCATCATTTGCCCTTCTCTTTTATGATTCCGAGTAAGCAACTGCCTCAGACAGTGAAGTAACCATTGATCGCCTTATAATCAATGGAGGGTATCAGGTTGACAGAGGCTGCTGCAGAAATAATAATAATTATTTTAATAATTATATCTACTTTATTACTTTAATGATTTTTTTAAAATACCCACATTAGGAACTTTAAGAATGCAAACAGTGGTTTATAAAGATTGATATAAATACACAGAACAAAGGCATCAGAAGCCTCCAATTTACTATCAAACTCAGTGGAACGTGGTTCTTGGATGGATGGAGAACTTCTGTAAACTAGAGGTGGAAATGACATGGAACCCTTACCAAGCACTATGGCCAGCATCTGCGTGGCTTTCTTTTCCTTCTGCTGCGAAAACTTCCTCCTGCTCATCGTCTTGAGGGAGGTCCTCGTCTTGCCATTGGGCATTGTTTGGATCTCAAATATCTTGGCTGCTTTGGGGTTATCCACCGTATGCCCATTCTTCTCTACTTTTGGTGGGCCGTCCGTGGGCGACCGCAGAGTGGCATTGGCACAGAGGTTGGAAGCAGCTGGCATGGCCACTTCGTCGTTAGTTGGCACAGGTGGCTTGTGTTTGGTTTTCTCTGCAGGGCTGGTGCTGGTTGCCATCTCCATCTCTTCCATGTGATTTACTGCATCCTGGACAAAGATCAGATTCGCCCCCATTTTTAATTATTTTTTACAAAAAGGATTTAAGGAAACCTACCTAAATTACTCAAGTGACTCAAGGGGGATGCAATTCTAAGCTCTGGTTGGCAGCAGCAGGGATTGATGGAGCCAGGATTGTATCTGTAACTCTGGTGCTCATGCCATCCAAGGCAAAATATTGGGGAGGGGGGAAGTGCATTTTGACCCCATTCAGCACATTCAACTTTTTAATACCAGATTTTAACAATTGCATTTGTAATCCAATTCATGGCTTGCATATACTATTGATATGTCATTATTATTATTATTATTTTCACTACATTTATATATCACCTTTCTTCCAGGATACAGGGTTCTCTACCCTCCTCACAACAACCCTATGAGGTAGGTTAGACACAGAGACAATAACAGGCCCAAAGGCACTCAGTGATCTTTGTGGCTGAGTGGGGATTTGATTCCTGTTCTCCCAGACACTCAACACCCAAGTGGCTCCGATTTAATGCACAATCTATCTCTCAGATGATACATTTTCATTCTGGAATATGAAAAGATGTTATCTGTTCATGCCAAATGAACTGATGTCTTAATTGTTCAAACTGTTATGTGGATAGATAGCCTCCTTTAAAAGAGGTTGGGGCGAGCTGTGAAGGGATGGGCAAAAGGATGGGCGAGGTGTAAAGGGAAGGAAGTTTGGTCAGGTGTAGAGGGAGGAGGAGCTGGCCAGGTGTGTGGGGAGAGGGTTGGTAATGGGGCACATGAGTGGATTGAGTAGGAGCTGTAGCCTCATGTCATTTATATTTGTTACTTGCTTTTCTTAGAAAGTAACACACATTAAGGCCAAGTCAGAAAAGCCAATAAAAATCCACGTAAATATATGGCAGGACTTACAGATCCTACCCCACTGAAAGATGCCACAGTGCTAGCCCAAATTAAGGGCCAAAATGCTGGTAAAGAAAAAAGTATTTGCCTGGCACCTAAAAGGAGATAAAGATGGTGCCAGGCATGCCTCCTCGGAGAGAGCATTCCACAAGTTGGGGGCCACCACTGAAAAGACCTGAACTCTTCTTGCCACGCTCAGAACAGGGACAGGGCACACAAAGAAGTGCCTCAGATGATGGTTGTGGGGTTCAGGTCACTTCATGTGAGCAATGCTGGTCCTTGAGATACTGGGGTCCTGAGCTGTATAATGCTATACAAGTAACCAGTAGCAACAACATCAGGCATTTCTCCATTTTAAATCAGGTTCAGGGCTGGCACCAAAGGATGGCATAGTTGGGCATCTGCCAGGGACAAACATTACACCAGTGAGCCCCACTGACAAGAGCACTCCCTGAACTTGCTCCTCCTCTTCAGCACTGCAGCCCACTAACTTGTTCATCCAACAGTTACTTTGGTTCAGGCTCTGGTGGTGATGAGGGACGTGGGTGGCGCTGTGGATTAAACCACAGAGCCTAGGACTTGCCGATCAGAAGGTCGGCGGTTCGAATCCCCGCGAAGGGGTGAGCTCTCATTGCTCGGTCCCTGCTCCTGCCAACCTAGCAGTTCAAAAGCACGTCAAAGTGCAAGTAGATAAATAGGTACCACTCCGGTGGGAAGGTAAATGGCATTTCCGTGCACCGCTCTGGTTCGCCAGAAGCGGCTTAGTCATGTCTGCGGACAAACGCCAGCTTCCTCGGTCAGTAAAGTGAGATGAGCGCTGCAACCCCAGAGTCGATCACGACTGGACCTAATGGTCAGGGGTACCTTTACCTTTACTATGGTGGCGATGAGGAGGAGCAGGAGACGTCCTTGCCTACATTTTCAGAAGTACATGTGATGAGGAAGAGGAGCACAGTAGCAGTTTATGGTGGTGCGGAGGCAGACTCACCAGGGAGCTGGACACTGGGAGAGTGTACAAAACCTGGAGCTTGCATGGAGTGGACTTGCTGAAATGGAGAAAGCTTGGGAGAAATCCCGGGGTGGACTTTCTCTGGGGAAGGAGGGGGGACTGAGGTTTTCTGAGCTGAGCAAGTGCTCAGAGGAATCCTCCCTAAGTGTATGTCTGTTTCCCTGGAGCTGAGTTCCTGGCTCCAGCTGGAGGGACTCTAAGAACTGAAAGAGATCCTGCAAGCCTGAAGCCTGCTATTGCTTGTAGTACAACTCACCACTCTCCGTTTGTGAAGCTGGAAGCTCCCATTGGTCTTCATGATGAGTGTGCAGAGCCTGACGTCTTCTAGATGAGTGCATTTGCTCTATGGGTGGGGAGGGAGGGAGTGCAAGGAAGGGAGGGGAAGCAAGGAAGGACAAACAGGGAGTGTAAGAAGAGATAAGTCTGGCCTGTGCGCTAGAGAGATGGATTTGAAATTCAGAAGACTGGGGATGGAGGATATAGATGTGAGGGCCCTGACTGTGTGTGTCTCCCTGAATAAACAGGGATCAGCTTGGCAAAGTCTGTAGCTTATCCTGGGTGAAGCAGGTGGGTGAAAAACTAAGTAAGAGATGTATTTCAAAAAGTTTTCTATATTACCTCTATAGCCTTTCCTTACAGGGGAATCACTCCAATCAAAACTATCAAGGGAGCAACTCCTGTTTAGAGAAAGGGTAAGGGGTGGTGGTGGGTGGGGCTGGCCCACCCTTGAGCCAAGGTGAGGTAACTGCCTCAGGTGGGCAGCAGATTCCAATGTAGATCTTTATTCCACCTTGTTGCTGATGAAGATCTTCATTTTCACCTCTTCTTCCCTGGAGGGGAGGAGGATGCCATTTTGTGGTTCACCTCAGGTGCCAAAATGTCTTGGGCCAGTTCTGGTGGTGGGAAATGATAGAGTTGTATACAATTATGCGTGGTGTGGGGAAAGTGGACAGAGAGATGTTTTTTCTCTCTTTCTCATAATACTAGAACTCAGAGCCATCCAGTGAAGCTGAATGTTGAAAAATTCAGGATTGAACAAAGCAAAGTACTTGGTTGCATTGTGGAATTTGCTTCCACAAGAGTCAGGGATGGCCACCAATTTGGAGGGCTTTAAAAGAGGATCTGGCAAATTCACGGAGGAGAAGGCTACTAGCCATGATGGTCCTGCCTTCATGCCAGAGGCAGTATGCCTCTGAATATGACCTGTTGCGAATCACAAGTAGGGAGAAGGCTCTTCTGCTTTCCAGAGCCACCTGATTGGCCACTGTGAGAGAACAGGATGCTGGACAAGATGGGGCCCCTTGGGCCTGATCTAGCAAGGTTATTCCTACGTTGTTACGCCTGCAATTCTTGTGAATACCCCTCTTCAAAAAAAATAAACACAGATAGGCTCACAGTCATATACTGTGGCTTCCCAGGTGCTTGATAAACTCTATACTTTCCATCCTTTGGACAGGCAGCAAAACTAGAACATTTATTGAGAGCCCGAATGCATGGGTCGAGAAGCTTTGAGGGCCACAATCTGTATAGCCCCTGGTCGTATTTTCCACTTTGATCTCAAGCTTGCACCTGTTCAGCTATTGCTATGGAAGTTGTCACTAAATGGTACAGGATGGGATGCCTCCAGGTTTTGTTTTGTTTTGGAGGTATGTAGGGTGAACTGCTCTCCCCAGTGTCATTACCAACATGCTTTTAACTGTTGCCCCAACTCCTGGTGTGCCTATTAAGGGCAAGGACAGTCAACCATGGTAGGAAGATGAACTCCCCCTATATTGGGGGTGCAATAGTATAAGAAGAGCCTGCTGGATCAGGCCAATGACCCATCTCGTCCAGCATTCTCTTCTTGCAGTGGCCAAACTGATGCTTGTGGGAAACTCTCAAGCAGGACCCAAGCCCAAGCGCACTCTCGTCTCCTGTGGTTTCCAGCAACTGGTATTGAGGAACATTAGTGCCTCTGACCATGGCAGTACATCCTGGCCACCATGACTAGCGGCCATGGATAGCCTGCTCCTCCATGAATTTGTCCAATCCTCCTTTAAAGCCATCCAAGTTGGTAGCCATTGCCATCTCCTATGGAAAGTGAGCTCCATAGCTTAACTATGCAATGGGATAGCGATGTCAGAAACCAGGACGGCAGCTGAGGACTGATGCCTCTTCTGCTTTTGCCTAGGAGCCCTACCTGATTCACAGAACCAAACAGCCATCTCAGGTTCACTCACGCCGAACAGCAAAGATTGGGGAAGGAAAAGGAGGAGATGGGAAATCCTTGGGGATAAATCAGGATCAGGGAGGAAAGAGGAGATGGAGATTGGTGTGTGGGTGTTGCTTGGGTTCTGATTACCTTCAGTGGGGCCTCGGTGTCAGGGTCCAGGCCCACGCTGGTGGCGGCGATGCGCTTGGTGTTGACCCGCTTCCTGCGTTTCCGCAGCACTATGTATATCTGCACGTACACCAGCAGGGTGACAATGAAGGGGACGTAGAAGGAGACGATAGAGGAATACACAACAAAGGCAGGATTGGCAATGAAACACTCATTCTTCTCTGGAAGACACAAGAGATTGCAGGAGCGTTGTCCCAGCCATTAGGAGCTACTGCCAGCTTGCATGTGAGTTTGTGCTACTACAAGAAGGTGCAAAAGATGTTGTTTCTGGGGGAGAACCTCATCACACTTGGTCCCAATGCAATAAACTCCAATGCAAGCTTGAGATCTTCAGCAGTGGAGACTGCATGACTGTTATGGAATCTATCCAGCCTCACATACATGACACTGTTCCTTGGGAGAGCAGCCCCATCCCAAGACACTGCTAATTTCAAGGGGGTGGCATGCTGTCTCCCTGCCTTGCTAGTCTTTCTGACTTGCAGTTCCATAAAGTTATTTAAGAGACAAGGGGAGGAAGAGGAGAGTGAATGTCAAAGCGGGAGCCGGGAGCCAGTCAGCAATAACTCCCCAAGTGTCAGTGAAGTTAACTCTTTATTCAAAGAAACAAAATAGCTCAGGCCTAGTGAGCACAGCGACTCTTCCCAGTATGTCTTGCCCCAGTGAGGCAGTTGCAAGGACTGAAGACCCCACCTTCTCACAGCTCTCTAAGTCTCCTCCTCCCTTGGTTACTTCCCAAGCAGTCTGAGGCTCCTTTGTTTTGCCTGTTTCTGCTTTACTCATGTCATACTGCTGCAGGTTCTGGGTGACCAGCAGGGAGGGGAGCTGGTCGCAGCACGAAGGGGAAAAAACCCAGGCTTCTTCAGCAGCCTGCTTTATATCTTTCTCTGGGGTCCTCCTCCACTCCAGTCTCTGCTTCTGCCTCTGATTCTGGACTGCTCTCTGCCATAGCCTCTTCCTGCTCACTAAACCCTGTTACCTCTGCAATTTTCAACACCTCCTCCAGTCCTCTTCCACTGACCACTCATTATCATCTCCCCAACTCTGGGCCTTCTTCCCTCAGTGTTACCCAGCTGCTGCCTCCCACCACACCTCTGTATCCAGCCAGTCCATGACAGTGAGTGGTGGAAGTTTGCACCCCTTCAGGAGATCAGATGTTGCTGTGGCAGAAATACAGCGTGACCAAGAGACACACACTGGGCTATTTTCTAGATGGGCCTTTGCCAGTCTTTCTGAATGAGCCATTGCGGATTCATAAAAATAACATTGAATTATAATTGGGGCAGGAGAATAAAGAGTATCTACACCAGCTTTTGACACAATGATGCACTCCAGTTGTTATTGGACTACAACTCCCATCAGCCTCTGCCAGCACTGTTCGTAAAGGCTGTTCTTCCCAATTGCTGTGCTGAAAGTAGGCCAATTTTACTCTTTCTTGTGTGTGCACATACATGTGTGCATTTCAGTGGCGTAGCGTGGGGGGTGCAGGGGGGGCCGGCCACACCGGGCACAACATCTGGGGGGGGGGGTCGCACTCGCAGCTCTCTGCCCCTACTAAAATCCACGGGTTAGGGGGCGCAAATTACTTGCCTTGCCCCGGGTGCTGACAACCCACGCTACGCCACTGGTGCATTTGCTTGTTTTCTGCACAAACTACCCTTTGGGGTTACAAGAAGAGGAAGGCTGTGTTGTGACCAGGACACACAGAGAGAATGCTGGCTCACTTTACAGCCTACCCCCCCCCAGACTTGAACCCAGCACAGAATGCACCCCCTATTTTATTTTATCATGCTTACTTGTGTTGTTCAGCCCAAAAAGCAGTGGGCAGGAGACGGCAAAGGAGAGGACCCAGACCACGGCGATCATGACAGTGACTCTGCGCTTGGAGCTGTAGCGTGTGTTATAAAGCATCGGCATGGCCACAGCAGTATACCTGTTTGGAAGGGAGACACAAGAGTGGGAATTCAGTGTGGCATTGGAGCTCACCTGCACTGCTGAAAAAGAAACAAGGAGGGGAAGGATGGCAGAGGAAAGTTCAGGTCCAGAGATAGCAAGGATTCGTGATGCTGTGCTGGAAGGAGCACGCAATCCCTAGCAAGCTGGGAAGCAACTCAGAGATGGATTCTCTACCTGTCGATGCTGATGGCGCAAAGGTTGAGGATGCTAGCTGTGCACATCATAACGTCCAGGGTGACGAAGATGTCACAGTGGATGCGGCTGAAACGCCACTCACCAACCACCTGAGAAGAAAACAGCATCGGTGTCAGGGGTGGGGAAGTCCAAGACTCTGTACAACAATAATGAAGACTTGGGTGGAATCTACACACATATAAAAACACTGTGAAAATGTGTTTTGTTTTTTTTAAAAAAAACATTTTGAAAAATATATTGAATTAGCCATAGCTCCACATCGCCATCTAGTGTCACATTAGTATATTGCACTTTACAACACACTTGAAATGTTCTGTTTTCAGCTGTATAGCTGATTCCCTGGAGACACTTGTTTATCCAGGTATACCTATTCCATTTTCCAGCCAGATGGCCTTTACAACAGCCTCCCCTAGCCTCACACTCTCCTTATGTTTTGGGCTATGATTCCCATCAACTCCAGTCAACCTGATCATCCTGGGTGGTGATGATGAGAATTGTAATCCAAAGACCAGGAAGGCACCAGGTTGGGAGCCGGCTGCCCTAGAGGAACTTAGAGACAGTCTTGATATGGAATGATTCAAGAAGCGCAGAAACAATGCTGGCATGGGCTGCATCTGAGCTTCTTTGGTGCAATCTCTTCAATCAATCAATTTATTTCTCAAATGCCCAGAGCAAGACAATTCCAGCATAACCACATAAGCGCTCTCTCCTTCCCTTTCTCTCTCCTGCACAAATCACACCTTTGATCAGGTTTCCAGATGTTCATCGCTTGCTTGCCGCTTTTGGCTGTTGCAGCCTAGCTTGTCTGGAATGTAAAAATCTAGACTTGCCTGTCCGGAGAGATCAGCACTGATCCTATCAGCTGGGGGGGGGGGATTTGGAAACAGACAACATGCTCCTGAATATACATCCAGCAAGCTGCCAACAGACTCCCCCCACCTGCCCCCCAGCTCTCCCTGGCCTCTGTAATTCTTGGAATCTACATCAATGTCTCTCAGCATCATTCACTTTAAGGGAGAGGATGTGAGACTTCAGAAGGAATTAGAAGACAAACTAATGAAGTGTTACACACAATGCTGGTGGGGAGTGCACTCTTTGTGGTGGTTGTGGAACGCAGCTTAAGAAGAGATCTGTCACATCAGGCCAGTAGACTCCCTGCCCCTGGCATCTGACACCTAGAATGACACTGTCTCTGGGATGTTTTATTTATTAATTAAATCACTTCATAGTGAAACTTTATGAGTGGTTCATAGCAAAATAGAAACGGTTGCATCCCCCCCCCTCTATTATGTCTTATAGCTGCATGGCAGAGAGGCCTTCTGGGGACAATGTGTATTTGCAACAGCATCCTTTTTAGCAGCAAAGCATTTTGGGTGCAGGTGATAGACAAGGCACCAAAAAAACCGTTCTGACTCTCATGTGGAGCCCTCAACAACAGGGATGTTTTTGATTTGGAGATGTAGGAAATGCAAAACCCAAACACCATGTGTCCAAAATGGTTTTAGAATTGTGGTGTTTTTTTAAATGTATTTAAACATCTAACCCCCCCCCCCATCACATACACTCCAAAGGGGAAAGAACACACCCATGCAAATATTGTTTGGTAAACACAGTTTTAGAAATGGGCAAAAGTTGTATGTTTCAGTGGAATTTGATTTCTTGGCAGTCAAAAACTTGCTGGGAACGCATTTCATGCAGTGCATTCATACAAATGAGTTTCATGCGTCACATTAAAAATATGCACACAATATTTCAACCAGAACAAGGCAAAACCATCAAAATCCAAATGACACTGTCTATTGTCTGATAAACAAACAGTCATTATTTATTTTTATTCTCTTGGAAGGGATAAACTGATATTCCACTTGAAAGCAGGTTGAGGATCATACAGAGGGAGTCCGGGTCTGTTGTTGCCTGTACTTGCTCTTGAAAAGTGTGGCAAGCATTGCCACAGATTATATATATATATATATATATATATATATATATATATATATATATATATATGAGAATGAAACAAGCCCCATTGATTTTTGTTGTTGTTTACTTTTGAATGGAGCACAGAAGTAAGAGCAGGAGAGGCATTCTTGTGCTGTAATGACACTTAAATGTATGTCCAGCCAGTAGGTGAATAGCATCCATTGGGGTATCCGTAAGATTCTCCATTATTATGGGATTAATGTGGACTCCCTACCAAATTTTGCCTCTAACAGAGTCAAACAACTCATCAAAGAAAAAATTTATTTGGACTGTAAATGGAGGGACATTCATTCACTTTCCCAGATGGCATACTCATCCTGGTATCCAATATATAAAACATCTTTTGGGCTGGAGCAATACTTAATTAATCTCACGCTGGCACCCCTTAGAAAAGCATTTACAGCTTTGTGTCTTCAGTGTATGCCCTCCGCATATCGAATGGGAAGATTCAATAACATCTCTGTGTACCTAAGACTGCATCTGTGAGTCGGGAGACATGGAGGACATTCAATGCTATTCTTTACGATGCCCCTTATGTACATCCCCTAGACAAAAATTCCTCGATTACATCCTTTGTTCTCTTTCCAACTGACCTCCCCTTGAGCAATTCTCTATTTAGCTGGCTGGTAATAACGTATTTATTATTGCACTGGTTGCAAAACTTGCCTTGGCTGCAAGTAAGTTGAGAGCTAGGTGCCAAGACAAGTAGCATAAGGGGGAGTGTGAGATGTGGAGTGCTTAACTTATGCAGGTGTTATTTTTTGCATTTTTGTATGTTTGCTTTGCTGCTGTTGTTGTTCAGTTTCAAATCAATTATTTGCATGCTACGCATTGTGACCAATTGTGATGGCTTATAGCAGGCACCACTCACCTGCGGCCCTCCAGATGTTTTGGCCTACAACTCCCATGATCCCTAGCTAACAGGACCAGTGGTCAGGGATGATGGGAATTATAGTCCAAAACATCTGGAGGGCCGAAGGATGGGGATGCCTGGCTTACAGCTTTTGGCAATAAAGATTTCATTCATCCGTTCATCCATTGGGGAAATGAGTGTGCAAAATAACAGCTACTAAGGTAGATTTCCTGGAAGACTTGATGGTGCTTTCTAGAATATTGGGCCCCCTGCTTCTTGAGCCAACCAGAATTTAACTAACTCAAGGGCTTGCCTAGTTCCTCCTCACAGAAACCCCACAGACAGATCAACACCCTAATGAGTGGAAGAGTGTCATTACAGCCCAGGAGCCAAATACAACCTTCTAGGCCTCACTGTGTGGTCTCTATTTCCAATTATTTTCAATGCATTTGCCTATAGAATACACATTTTGCATGCATCTTTTACATAAGATACATACATTTTCTGCACTGAAACAGCATCACAAAAGCAAGAAAAGTGCATAATCTGATTGGGTTCTAATTTTCAGTCAAGTTTGAGAGTGTCAGGTTGGAATGGTCCACTGTGAAAAGCAGGTGGGAAAAGTTCCTATCCCCTCCCTTTCTTAGGCCGCATTCGCACAGTAGTTAATTCAGTTTCGCTCTGTTAATTTTCATATTAAAGTATATTTGAGCTTTTGCATGACATAAAACCCACTTCTAGCGGAATCTAATGGAAGTTTAGTGCTCCTTTCTGTGATAATTGGTTCCAAAACAATCTGTTTGTAACCCTATTGACCCAGAATATTATGGAAGTAAAATTACAAAATTTAGGGTGTTATAACGGCATACAGTCATTTCCTGCCATTTTTATGGGGGAAACATAGTGAAATAGAAGCATGCATGTGTGGAAAGGGTGGGGGAGTACCGTGCCCACTGGTGTGAATGGAATTTATTGTGGGATGCCAGTATATTGATCAAAAAACCATAGTTCCATAATGCAACAAGTACTGCTGTGTGAAAGGAACGTCTGAAAATGGGACAGAAGCAGTAGCATTATAATCAGAAAAATGAACACAATATTCCCCACATCTGAACACCTCCCAAGTGTTTGGGTCACCTCTTCCTGACTCTAAAGAAGCTTCAAGGATTCTTAACCAGGACAAGTTGCAATAGACTATTCCTAGAGTCTGCCTACCTCCAAGTAGACCCCCCATGGCATCACCAGAGTAGCCACGAGCAGGTCTGCCACGGCGAGGCTGACAATCAGGTAGTTGGTGGTCGTCTGAAGAGCCTTCTCCCTCGACACAGCCATGCACACCAGCACATTACCAAAGACGATGACGAAGATGAGGAGAGTGAGGAGCATGGCATAGAAATTGTACTGAGGGGGCTCCTGTCCTGGGCTGGACCCATTGAGGGTTTGGTTATCGTAGCTGTCATCATACGAGGACATGTTCTGGAAATCCATGAGGAAGAAGCAGCTGGTTTGGGGATCTGCCTCACCACAAAAGGGGAAGACAAAAGAGTTGGTCATTAGTGGGTAACCAGCAGTGAGGAACATTTAGTCACAGATCTTAAGGCCACCATATTTGAACAACAATGTTTCGGAGAGAGGCTCCAGCGTGAAACTGATGCTGAAATGAAATTTAATGAGATGCAGGCAGAAGCCAACATAAACTGGGGGGTGGTTGTCTCACTGCAAACAAACAATTGCCCTATTTTAGGTGTTTATCATTTTCAATCATGCTATGCTAATTTATCACCAAAGGCTGGCTGGAAATGGGCTGCCCATTCTAACTGGATCTTATATTCATTTCTGCTCTGCAAAGCAACGGGAGTTTCCTGCTACTGTCTGTACACTGCGCGGTCTTTTGATCTCACATTGCCATGCCTCCCTTCCCTTTGTACATAAGTATGTATCTGCCTAGGACACCTAATATGATTTTATCCATTCATTCTCAGGATTTTTAGAACCTTACTATCTGACGATACATTGACAAGTTGCAGTAAGTCTGCATAGAAAGCTTAAAACATCAACACTGCGACAGAAAATTAAAAAACAACTGTATTTAACAAAGTAGAATAGGGCTTACAAAAATTGCCCTCCTTTAAAAGATCTCTTATAAACTGAGTGTATTTTAAAGGCTAAGCCCAAATGACCCATTTTCTTTATATATTTTTTGCTATACAGGGTGATTTTTATTTATTGGGTGGATATTGTGGCACACAGTTGCTCAGCATTTCAAGTCTGTGCAAACGCCTGGCTCATCTAAGACTTTATAGAGCTTTTATTGTCAATAACGATGGAGCTTACAGGTGGAGACTACTTTCATTTTTACCTATCTTTGATATTTGTAAAGGGAATCCTTGTATGAGTCAATACTTTATTATTCCTTTGGAGATGTGCTGTACCTCCTGTCCTTCCAGACTGCGAGGCTTTGCGGTTTACATTTTGATTCTTTGCTCTCTTTCATTTTGTTATATTTGCACTTCTTATCAAATCAATAAAAATATTTTTAAAAAATAAAAATAAATTCCAGGAATTTAAGAACAGCCTTCTGGATCAGCTCAATGGCACATCCAGTCCTGTTCTCACGGTGCCCAACCAAATGCCCCAATGAGAGCAACAACCCTTTGCACTTGTGTTCTCTAGCAACTGGGTATATTGGGGGGGTGTTGGGGGAGGAACAGTGGGAAACTTAGATCTAGAGGGAACAACTCCTTCCCCAGCTCCCTGACACACACACAGACCCAGGAGAAATTTGTCAACTCAGGAGCTGGTGCAAATCAATACCTTTTTGATATCCATTCCACTATTCCTAATGACAGTAGTAGATCTTGTCGTCTCAGATTTCAACAGCTCAATGGATATAAAAGTTACATCATGTTATGGTTTAAGAGAAAATGATATGAAAATGATATATCGTTGATATCTAACACCAAGTAAACTGACAAAAATGTATAAATGTAAATCAAACCAGTGTTGGAAATGTAAAGAGAAAGAAGGTTCCTTTTATCATATGTGGTGGTGTTCGGGTCAGGTTAAAACTTACTGGGAAATGATACACAATGAATTGAAAAGAATGTTAAGAATAACTTTTGTAAAAACAACAGAAGCTTTTCTTTTGGGAATTATAGGGATCGGACTACCTACATTGTATAGAAATTTATTCATGTATGCTACTACAGCAGCAAGAATGCTACTCGCCCGAAAATAGAAAGAAGCAGAAGTCCCAGCAAAGGAGGAATGGATACAAAAACTTACGGAATATGCAGAAATGGCAAAACTTACCAGAAGAGTAAGAAATCAAGATAATATTTATTATTATTAAATAATAGATATTGTTTACTGAATATTTACAGATAAATTGCAAACAGGTAAGAACATTGGCAGGATTATTGTAATAACCCACAGTTTCATAAGAGTTTATATTTAAAGCAGACAATTAAACGAGCAAATTAAATGAATTTGGATATGCAGAAGATATTTAAAAATAAATTTAAGGAACCGCAGAAAGAGGGGGAAGGAAGTCAAACTTTGAAATGTTAAAATGATAGTAAAGTTAATGGAATGTATACATTTGAAAAGTATAAATAAAAACTTTTTATTAAAAAATTTCAACGTCCATTCTACATCCTAGTTGCTGTGCCCTCTGCAGCACCCCTGAGGCTTCATGCCCAGTACAACCAAACTAGTTGTGCTCCCCTAAATCTGTCTCTGAGGTTAGTTTGACACCTGAGATAAAGGGACTTGTAGAACTTTAAACTTTGCATATCGCTCAGTATGCACGGGGGGGGGGGGGAGGGAACGCCCCTCCAAATGATCCATCTATAGCTTATTCAAGTTTCACTTCTTGAACTGAAAGGCTGGCTGGTCTGAGATGTTTAGTATTCCTTCCTAGCAGCCTCCCCTTGACTCAGTGGCCTCCCCTTGACTTATCTCGGCGGGAGATAAAACAAGAAGGTTAACCATATTAATTGAAGAGGAAGTTGGATACAAGACTATAATCCCCACTATATTGCACTTGATGAGCTAAGCCATCTTCTTGGCCAAGTACACAACTCTTTAAAGCTCCTTCCTCGCTGTTCCTTCTCCCTCCCCTCTGAGATGTTCTTTCGGCAAATTATAGTCTACTTTGGGTGGAATTCCCTTCCACCTGTGGGCAGGAGAGAAAAGCAGTTAAGTAGCACTTTCAAGAGCAAGGTAGGGCATCCCCTTGGGAGGCAAGATCACTAACGCACTTCTCCCAGTTTTGTGAACTTCTGTCAGATAACTTCACACAGAGAGTTAAAAAAACTACTGGAGTATTGGGTGGAGAACCTGTGGCCTCTCTTTCTGACCCACATGAGTCTCCCAGACCCAATTCCACACCCTCTGTGCGTGCTCTTGCATGGCTGAAGCATGTCCTTGAATTATTTTTATTTTGCCTGGATGGAAAGATGGCGAGGGAGTTGTAGAAACCTCTGGCTTTGTAAGCCTGGAATGTAGCCCACTGAACGAATCCATTGCTTCCCCAACTTTTGCCTCTGGTCTCCTCACTTTCACCTCTGGTCTCACTCGCTATCAGGGGCATGCACTTCTCACAAGGGAGTGCTGCTCTTGGGCTAAAGAAAACTATGGGGAGGGGAAGAGCTACATAAAAAGGGACATGTCTTGAGTGTTAGGGTTTATCCATACTTCCTCTTGTCCTGCTGCTTCCCCCTAGGAAAAAACTCTCTTTAGTGCTCAATCAGAGCAAACAGCAATTTGGGTTTTCGTTGGGTTGACGTTTGCTCTGATTTAGAGCTAAAGAGCAGGTTTTCCCTGGGAAAGGAATGGGGACCTGAAATTTCTGAGTATGGGATGCTCTTGACTGAGGAACCACAGTGGTCACAGAATGAATCTTCATGCTCAGCAGCTTGAGGGTGGGATTTGTCTACCAGCCTCTGCCTAGCATTCAAGAAGAAGAAGAGGAGGAGGAGGAGGAGGAGTTTGGATTTGATGTCCTGCTTTATCACTACCTTAAGGAGTCTCAAAGTGGCTAACAATCTCCTTTTCCCTTCCTCCCTCACAACAAACACTCTGTGAGGTGAGTGAGGCTGAGAGACTTCAGAGAAGTGTGACTAGCTCAAAGTCACCCATCAGCTGCATGTGGAGGAGCAGAGATGCAAACCCGGTTCACCAGATCACGGGTCTACCACTACACCACACTGGTCCTCATATAGGGGTAGGAAATTGGATCTGGTTGGTGGGACAGATCATGGACCTCCCCCATGGGCCACTCACATCTCAACTCAGACCCACAAATGCACAGCCCACAAAGTGCCTTTCAAAGAGCTCTGCAAGACCTGACAAGCAGCTGATGGATGGAGCTTGTGAAGCAAGCCTCTTTTGGCTGAGTCAGGTCATATATGGTGTCAGGTGGGAGAGGGTTGGCCCAAATGGCCCCATAGGCCAAATGAGGGAGGCCTGGTGGTTTCCCCATAAAACTAGTTGTTGACTAGGGTTTGAAGATGGAGGTAACAAAAATCTTAATTGATTTCTCAAAATCCTTGAGTGTACCTTCTTGGCTCCTGCATTAGAAAGGCACACTTCTTGAGAGGAGAATTGCCAACAGGCATGCCTCTTAGGAAGAGCCTAAGAATGTCAGACATGTTGTCATAGGTGAAGCCTGTCACTACCTTTCAGCCTCGGTTTTCCACCTGTAAAATTGGAAGAACAGCAACATGCATTCATGCCTGGATTAAAGCAACTGGAAACCCTGAGCTAGGAGATCTTAGGAGGCCCAAACCTAATAGTATCTGATAATGAGAAGCAAAACTTTATTGTGTTTTTTATATACTCAATGAAAGTAGAACATTGCTGAAATTTTAGCGCTGATAAAAAGATTATAAATTTCTAAACAATCTTTTATAAGTTTACAAAAGTTTGAAATTAATGAAGATATTCACATGGAATATATGTAGGAGAATCCTAGCACACAGGGGAAATTTACACTGTATACAAAGTCAGAACAGATTCTTTTGAGCTTTTTTCAATGCAAACTTATCAATTATATTAATATAAACAGTAAGAGAATGCTTAGATCAGACAACCAATCTTGGAGCATTGTTGACCGTAGATCATTCTTTATCCTTTTTAGTCTAGAAAATGATCTTTTGCCAGTACAGTTTGTAACCATTAAACACAGGAACAATCTGAACATCATTTCCCCATTTGAAAAAGTTGTCTGAATTTTCTCCTGGGATATTATTTGATTCATATATTGATGGCTGAATTTGTCTTTTTCAGGGTGAGCTTGTTTTATGTACAGATGGAAGTGTAAGAGTTCATTGATTAAACTAAGGTTTACATCCTTTGGATACTCAAGAACTCAATGTCATTGTGAATCTGTTCCTTGGTTGCTCGCAGATTCACAAAAAATGAAAAAAATCCCAGCGATACGCCTATACACTGTTGCTCTTCTGTGTCAGTTGGTTTTGAGAACATCCACGATAGTTAATTGACCAACATGGGAAACATCAGGGGTTGAATTCACTGATAAACTAAAATAACCTGCCTGTTGGGTGTGCTCAATATGGCTGCCATTCTGATAGACCTTTCTTAATGCAGAATATTTCCTTGTTATTCAGTGTGGTCCATAAGTCTACATCATTATTGTCTCTGAAATCACTAGTAGCATGAACAGCTGGTATTTTTGTGTGTGCAATGCTGAGTTTTCGCTCGATAATTTGCTTTGTTTTCCAATTCTTTAAGGCAGCAATGAGCTGGAATTGCTTCTTTTGGTGCAACCATCTCCTAGCATGTTCCTTCAGTGCCTTTTGTTAATTCTTTGGTCATGCCATTTCATTGTCACTTTCTTCAGAAATCTCTGTACTTGCAGTGGTATTTACTCACAAAAGTTCTCCTTGAAGTTCTTGGGAGGCTGTGTTCTGTATATTAACTGGTTCTTCATTCTGTTCAGACTGCTCAGTGTAGTCTACTTGATTGTCTTATGCTTGTAAACAAGAACAGTCTGCATCTTAGGGGTTATGTAAGGCAGTTTCTGTCTGCTGTACAAAGCCATATGACATGATTGACTTTAAAGGTTTGACTATTTCCTTCTGTTCTTTTTGTCTCTTGTTTACTAGCACCACTTTCATATTGCTTACTCATTATCATTTCCACAACAAGTCAAAATTAAATATGGTTGTGATTCCCAATGATATAAAAGAATCCTCACTTGTTCTCAAAATGTACACTGTAATGATAAGACAGTGATATTGCTGCAAGTATATAAGGAATACCTGTTGCCCACTCAAAATGTGTCCAAGAATCGACAGACGCAGCAGTGGAGAAAAAGAAGGCAAAGTTTATTGCTGAGCAATAAAGACCCAGTGGAATATTTTCCAAAGCCTGGGCCCCGAAGCCCCTGTCTATTGGGTTTTTATACCTGATTACAAACAGCATAAAACATGACATATTCGTATGTTGCAGCAAAATCAAACCAATGAGCTCTTCCTCTGCCCATGTAAAGAATACTTCTGCTTTTCTCAGATGGTGCATCAATTTGCCCTTTACCCTAATTTTCAGCAATAAAGAGGAAAAGAAACCTATTTGACCGTTGAAACCTGAATAACCCCCACCACCTGCTATCGGCTTAGAACATTGCATTGTGGCTGACTGCTTTTTCCTGTTCCCCAACTCAGCCCCATCTCGTGAGCCTGAGAAGCCCTATGGAGATGGTTCCCTATAGAAAAATGCCAACACATCAGATTTATTGTTTCCTTCAAGCACAATAGCAGGGCAGAGAGAGAAATAGTTCAGAGGGCAACTTTTGGATCTTTAAGATTAAAACATCATTAGGATACATGGATATACAAAAATCATCATTAGGGTATATGGTTATATATAGATATATGATTATATAGAAATCATAAAGGTAAAATTCTTCCAGGTGGTCTTGCCACAATATGAACACTTGCATTGCTTCATAGCTGACTTTATAATTTGATTCTGAATAAAACCTCCATGCATTTTGCTAAACTGTTAGTATGCACTTGTGTGACTGTTAAACAGTCATAGATTCATATGCCACATGTTTATTGTTAATAAGCAACTGGGTCTAGATCGGTGATGCCATCTCCCAGGGGCCAAGCCCATTTTGGGGGGGACCCAATATTGTGGAAGGAGTCAGGTGGTATGTGTCATGTTCTGGTGGTAGTGGCAACAGGAGGAGGAGAAGCTGCCGCCATGTTTGGCTCCACCCCGGCTCCTCTGACATCTTGACGTCACACACCGTGCGACATTTGACACCCTCATTCTCCTTCAGAAGTTGGCGCCTCTGGGCTAGATAGTAAAATCTGCCTGGTGTTTAAAAAAGAAAAATTGGCAAGATGCCGAGGCCCCCTTAGATTATGAGGCCCTTAGATTATATGTAAAACCAACATGCCTTATTGAGCAGTCATGAAGGGGGGGGGGAGCAAGAGGGGCAGAATGCACATTAAAATTTGAAGTGCTGCTCCATAAGTTTAAATTGCTCTGTAAATGGTGGTATTTATGGTACAGTTTATGGTTTGCTGTTTAATTAAAATATGGCTCCCGACAGTTCCGAACACACTTTGGCAGGGGTGGAAGAGTATTAATTATTTTTCCCCAGAGATCTGTTTTAGTTATGCAAGGAAAATGCTGCCAAAGTGGTCGTCTCTCCCCCCCCCCCCATCCCCGGCAGCTTCAAAAGCTTCTGTAACTGCATCACTTTTTTTGCCATTTCTGTTTGATTATGCCTTTATCTAGGTCGGCTCAAGGAAAGATTAAACACTGATTAGAACACTTCAGTAAACAAAATGATTTTGCAAAGGTTTATGCTAATTGGATATGGCTATGGTGCTCATTGTCAAAGGCTGCATATAATTGTACAACATAATTGAAAAAGGCACGTTTTTCAAAACACTGCGCTGCAGAAAAGCACATAATGACAAGAGACTGGAGATTTACAATTCCATGGCTTTTGATGGAGGATTTTGAGAAACATTTGAGAAACGTTATCCTGACTTTGATTGAGTGTGCAGCCGTGGCGAAAAAGGCAAATTCCATGCTAAGGGTTATTAGGGGAGTGATGGGAAATCTAAGTGCCAATATCGTAATGCCCTTTTGCAAATCTCTGGTTCAGCCACACTTGGAATACTTTCAAAGAGGATATTGTAGAACTGGGAAAAGGTGCAGAAAAGGTCAACTGAAATAATCAGGAGGGAGCGCTGTGCCTTTTATAGAGGGGAAAGCAGACTAAACCCCAATAATGTCGCATTAGTAAGGGAGGCTCAGTAAAAAATATGGCTGTTTGTACTTTCAGCCTGCAGTTTCTGTTTGCGATAAGAAAGAGAGCCACTTCAAAAAGAGTCCCAAAATTGTAGTTAAATGGAAAAGCAAGAATCTGCCTTCACATATGGGCAGTGGTTTAGTGGTCCAGGCTCATGGGAGTGGGATTGGGGTAAAGACCCATTGCTATTTCTGCAGCAGGGTGCCTGCAAGGTCGCTGTCTCCAGCATCCTGGAGTTACCTAATCGCCATGAAAGAGGAACTTTTTAGCCACTGTATGTTCTGAAGCTAAGCGTTTGGGAACATGGAAAAGAAATGGGGCTTCAGTTTCAAGGGAACGGTGCACAAATTTTGCTACCTACAATGGAGCTTCAAGGGAAACACACCTTAAGTCATCCAGAAAGATGACTTTTCCAAATCATTTGCTCATGTACATGTACAGAAAATATTAGACATAGGTGAACAGCAACACATGGAGATCTTCATTGATGGCTGCAATGCATCCCTGAATATTATCCCTGAATACTATTGTATAATTTTAAGATTATTGTGTAAATTATTTGTTGTTGTTAAAATTTGTATACCTCCATGTAAGATAAAGGACCCCTGGATGGTTAAGTCCAGTCAAAGGAGACTTTGGGGTTGCGGCACTCATCTCGCTTTCAGGTAGAGGGAGCCGGCATTTGTCCACAGACAACTTTCCGGGTCACGTGGCCAGCATGACTAAACTGCTTCTGGCACAACGGAACACCGTGATGGAAAGCAGAGTGCACAGAAATACTGTTTATCTTCCTGCCACAGCAGTACCTATTTATCTACTTGCACTGGTGTGCTTTCAAACTGGTAGGTTGGCAGGAGCTGGGACAGAGCAATGGGAGCTCACCCCGTCTCGGGGATTCAAACTGCTGACCTTCTGGTCAGCAAGCTCAAGAGGCTCAGTGGTTTAGACCACAGCACTACCCATGCCCCACCGCCCTGTACCCGCAGGTCTCAGGGTGGTTAACAGGAAGGTTGTTTAGAAGGTTGTATAATCTAAGAAAGGGTGAAGCTATGACATATATGAAGGGACCTTTCACGTCTGAATTTGCCACCACATTTACTGGGTGAAATGAAGTATGGTAAGTATTTACCATGAACAAGATATGCTACTCAGTTTTGAGTTTGTTATTTTTTAATAAGGTGATTTTTCCGGAATAATTGGATTTGTGAAGGATAATGCACTAAAAGACAAGTTGTGCCAACCACATCTGCTTTAGATGCACAGTTTAAGATTATTGATGAATGACAGCACTCTGGGAATACCAGACACAATATTGACTGATTAGCTATTTTATGCAATTTGCACCCATCACTATTTACGGTGAAGTGGCGGCAGGTGGGGGAAAGGAGAGGGAACCCTGCAAATAAAGAGGCAACAATGGGACAAGGCTGGAAGTGAAAGTGGGGAAAGGAAAAAGATAACTCAAGTGACATAAAAGGTGTCAACAGTTTGGCCGAGCTGGATCAGCACAGGGTTAAGGCATGTGTGCTGAAATAGTCATATGGTTCTTCGAGTAAGCCAGTAGGCTCAGGCAACAGAAGCTGGGGAGAAAGGAACATTGTCCTCTAAACTAGCATGCTATCCTCTGTTGCAGTGGAGGAACACCACCAATGTTCAGGGAAGATCCAGCAGCCAGTCTGGTTGGCTTCTGTACATGGAGCCAGGGGCACTGTAATTTGGACATGTGGCAGAACTATCACAAAAACCCTTCATTAGGCACAGACTTATTCATCCTTGGATCTCCTCGACTCATTTTCCGAAGACACCATTTTGGCTGTGCTTGCTAGCCCAGTTTTCCACCCCAGTTCTGCTGCATCTGCACCCAGGAATCAGATCTCTGTTCAGTATAATTAATTTAATTGACACAGAAATGGGAAATGTATGTGTATTTCATGAAGGTTTAAAATGGAAAAATGGCTGGATGCATATTGCTAATGTTGGGGTTTTTCCACAGTAGTTTTCTAAGTGAGCTCTGATAATCAACTCTTGTTTTCTGCTAGCTAACATGTGAGTGTTGTAACCTTAGATCAGGTGCCCAAGGTCTTGAGTTGCAAATTCGCCATCTTGAAAGGCTGGTGGCTGAAAGCCTTTCTCTGAATGCAACAAACAGAAGTGATAAATGGCTCGCTCAAAGCTGCATAGCCTTAAAGCAGGCTAAGGCAGGCTGGAATGGGGGAGAGAAACACCGTTTTTGATTTTTGGAGTTACCTTTTATTTCTAAGATGCTGAGCCTGTGCTGGACAACACAAGACGTTGCATAACTGTTTTGGATGTATCATTTGAGGTTTCTGTTTTGTTTTGAAGAGTTCTGCCAGCAAAACTTCAAATAATACTTTTTTGGATCTGGACAACAATTCCTTTCAAAAGGACTCAGTTCTTATGCTTCTAGTACACAATATTAACATCTGCAATAATCTCCACCCAGTTTAAAGTGCTCTCCCCAGTTCTGATTCAAACTGTGGTGCATGAAGTGGCTAATTAGACAGCTTAATTGACCAACAACTTCATGTGTACCATTAAAAGAAGGTTTTAAAAAGAAGAAAAAAAACACTTTCCCCTAATTGTGATTTCCTCCAACTGATTACTGTTGACACAGTTTGATTGATCTGAGCCGCCCTTCTCAACCTGATGCAGAGTGTGTGCGGGATCTGGGGTTCTTCAGCAAGGCAAATCCAGAAGAAACCAGTTCTGAAAGCCTCTCCAAGCTGAGCCCCCGGAGCTGCCAAGTCTCACCCTGTGATTTTCTGTTTCCCAGTAACGAATGACTTCTTGGCTCTGGCGGCTCTACAGCTGAGTACTCAGCAGGCAAACATGAAAAAGATGTATTTCATTTGAACTAGCCACCCTCTCCCCATCCCACCATGGATTTAGCATTACTCTGAGCACTTTTCAGTTTTTGGAACATAACAGCAGCCCTGCAGGATAAAATCAAAGTCTCATCTTCTCAACAGCACCCTCTCCTTTCCATTGTGACCAACCAGATGTCTCTGGAAAGCCTACAAGGGGGTGGGTCTCAATGTAGTAGCCCCCTCCCATTTGTGGTACCCAGCAACTAGTATCCAGAGACATGTTGGGTGGATGTCTTGGACATTTACTGGTGGAAGAAGGCTACTGTTGTGCTGAGAAATGACTGAGACCTTTCCACACCTTTTCTCCTTTTTCCCTCTTCAAGAGAGTTTGAAAATGAGCTCACTCTGAAATATAGATGGATGGATGGATGGATGGGAAGATAATCTTGCATTTCACACAGTGGTAGGAAGTTTAAGTGGCATCCTTTTTACAAAGCAAGTTCTCTCCTGAATAGTTGGTGTTTTTCAAACATACAAGTTCAGCAGAGTGGCAACCTGGTGGCCAGTGGTAGCCTACAGAGTATTGACATTTCCCCATAATTACAGCTTAGAATACTGTCGCACCCCCCCTCGCCACCAACTGCCCCCACCCCACAAGGCTCCTTCTGTGACTGCCAGTGTGGTGTAATGGTTAGAGTACTGGACTAGGACCTGGGAGATCAGGATAAAAAAATTCCTTCCAGTAGCACCTTAAAGACCAACTAAGTTAGTTCTTGGTATGAGCTTTCGTGTGCATGCTCTGTTCTGGGAGCAGAGCATAGTTCTGGGAGCAGAGCATTGTTCTGGGAGATCAGGGTTTGTTTGAATCCCCACTTAGCCATGAAGCTCACTGGGTGACCATGGGCCAGTTACTGCCTCTCAGCTTAACCTACCTCCCAGGCTTGTTGTGGGGAGAAAATGGGGAGGGGAGAACCATGTACACTAGTTGCAGCTCCTTGAGGGGGGTGGTGGTAAGGGGAGGTAATAAATAAACAGAGAGAGAGTGTGTGTGAGAGAGAGAGTGCCAGTGAGCTGCAAAAACACCAGACTTCTTTCTCATTTGCTTGGCTGCATTGTAGCTCTTTTTCTCCCCTAAGCAGGTAAGAAGTGTTAAATAGGTAGTTCCAACCAACCATCAATGTTCATGGAATGAAGCATCTTTCAGCAGCCATTAAATTCTGGAGAAGAGGCACTTTGTATGACTATAATCGTTCTATTTCCCAGCAACCCTTTCAACTGGAACCAATAAGAAATGGCTATGCTTTGTGGTTTGCTGTGAAATCCTGCACTGTGCATGACGCAAAGCACACAATGGCGCCTTCTGATGGATTGTTATGGGTAGTTTTAAACTACAAATGTTTCAGAGCAGCTTTAGGCATCTGAAAATCTCTGCCGCACAATGTGCAATAAATTATTCCCTGTTTAACAAGTTTCACGCTGGGGAGAAGAAAACATATTTGATGACAAAGCGAGCAACAGGAACCATAAAATGACAAAAGAATGGAAAGCAAAAGGGAACCTGCCGCTCGTGGTGTGAGATTTGTTTGTCCAAACACTTCAGCTGAATCACTCCAAATGACAAATTCGCTTAGAGGGAAGAACGAATTTACCAGTGAATCAGGGAGACGGCCAACTGGTGCTCACGAATGCAGAGTAATCATTCCACGAGAACAAACCAGATTATAAATGCTTTGTAAACATGTTTTATTTTTTGGGTCACGCACATTCCCTTTCTAGAGGATTCATGTCCTGAGAAGACCACCACATTCCGTTCCTCCAAAACAACTGTGCCATTAATATGTGCAGTACAACTGCCTCACCTCCATGGGAGATGGACACAATTTTGAATGGTAGAGGAAATGTTCAAAGCATTTCAACCCCCAAATGAAGAACTATAAACTCTCAAGAAGTGCTAAATGGTACGAGGGGTTGTTTGGCCCTTACTCAAAGGTTTTTTAAAGCGGGAAATGAAACACAGCCTTTCTGGAGGGGTAGGGTTGGGAATTGTGTTAGGAGTGACGGGAATAGCAAGGGAAAGGGGCTGATAATTAACTCATTCTCCATAGACTGTCTGCCCACTCAGGGCTTTGCCACACCTCAGTTTGCTGCACTGCTTCCCCTCCAGAAAATCCTTGGTTTACTGCTGAATGGTTGTCTTGATAATTGAGAGTACCTCAGTTGGTAATTGTGTTTTCCATGGAACGGATCTCTGTTTGTTCTGATTTTGAGGAAGATGTTGAGAGGCTCCAGAGGTCTCTCCATCAATGAAACTGACCACAAAGGATGGGAGGACAGGACATTCTCCCTGTGCTCAAAATCCTTGTTAGAAACAGTTTCCAACATGCCTGCGTTAGTGTTAAGTCATTCCATTGGCCTTTTCAAAATACTGCATAAGTAATAGATGGTGACACACAACCAGCTCCTTGAGGTTCTCTCACTTATCAAGATAACCACTGACCTCTCCTTGAATTAATAAATTGTTCTGCTTTGCACATCTCGTTGGCAATTTAATCCCAGTTTGCAGAGGATTTTTTTTTATTGTCCAGGAATCATTTTTGTGATGACACTTCTCTGCAGCTCTCTCCATTTTCAGAAGCAGTATGCTAACAATCATAGCAGGTCTGAGAGACATTACAGCATTCAGATATTAGACTCCCACAAGGAAGATACTCAGAAGGGTTTCTCAGGATCGACCAGGAAACTGCCTTTTAAGGTAGTAAATTATGCATTCTCTAAATTGCTTTATATAACCTACAGTTAAAACACACACACACACACACACACAAACAAACAAACAAACAAACAAACACTCAAAGGCAAGTAAGAATACACACCACTCTGCCATCTCTTAGTTACTTGAAGGTAAGAACAAGCAAGGGACAACCTCCCCCCCCCCATAAGACCCTAATATTGTGTTCAGAGTTTTAGGCGGCATAATAAATATATCATCCTTATATGGGTTATAGAGGAAAGTAAATAAATTTTACTTTCCCCCCAAAAGCCCCTGGATCGAGTTGTCTGCAATTTGGCAGTCTTCATCCATTCTGGCTGGGCTCCTGTGACTGCAAAGTTTATCCACTTCTGCCAAATGTCAAAAAAGTGATAGCTGTTTTTGTATTTTGAGAAAGTTCATTTTACACAGAGCAGGTCAGAACAGAACAACAGATGAAAGCAGGCAGGGGGGCTTGGAATCAAATCAGAATTTTTTAAAAATGTACAGTTATAAAGTGGCTCTTGAAGCTGGCACACACCTCTAGAAGTAAATATTTATCTACAAAACTTTATATTCAGTGTCATGTAAAATTTGACCATCAACAGTTTATGAGAGTTCATATTTGATGCCCGTGAAAAATCAAAGTAAACATAAAGACTCCAAGTAGAATTTCCTAGTTAATGGACAAAGAAATCTGAAATTTTGACCACAGTGTCAACTAATGATTTAAGGAACAATATAAACCTACAACTAGCTACACTTTGCCTACTCTGACCTCAAAACCCTACCTTTTTCTTTTGAGGAATGTTGGTGTGAGTTTTAGGATATGCCCTTACCTAGGATGGCCATGTGGCCTGTGTTACAGAGGGCAGTCCTCTATTGAAGTGCCATGTGAAGGGTTTAAGTTGCTCATCAACCTGGACATCAGAATATACAGGGCATCTGGTCACAGTCTTAAACTATAGTAACTCTTTCTAAATTTGCCTTTATCAATCTGTATTTGCTTATTCACATTTTAAGCCAATGTTTCTCCTCTTTTTTGGGTGCTGTGCAAGTAGACACCCTACCTTGACCAGACCTTAAAAGCAGCAAAACTCCAAGAACAGGACTCAGCAATCCCTCACAGACATTGGGGACTTTAAGTTTGCAAAACAACCGTAAGTCTCCTGCAAGGCCGGAGGGAATCTCTTATGCGTTCTTAAAATCCAGTAGCAGCACAAAAAGAAAGTGGACTTGTGATCATTTGAGGAGAATAGCTAGGGTTGCTGAATAATTTAGTTCTGAGCAGGTTTTCTCAGCAATTTCATCCCCTTTACACTAATGTGGGTTGTTTATAAAGAATGAAGCAAACACCGATAATTTCCTGCTAGGCTTAAAAGCTGGGGAAATGTTTCCTTTGGAAGAACATAACAACAGCTTTGCTGAGTCAGGCCAAAGACTCATCTAGTCCAGCATCTTGTTTTCACCATGACCAACCAGATACTCATAAGCAGGGCATGACTGCAACAACATACTCCACACTTTTGCCCCCTGGCAGCTGGCATTCAGAGTTTACCCATCTCTATTACCTTCCCTGCACTGAATGTTAGATTCTAATCATCTTGGAGCAGCGACCTGTTCTCTCGTCCTTTGCAAAGTGCCATGCATGTTGATATAGCACAGGTAATTCTCACAATATCATTTTTAGCACAACACTTTGCAATCAAGTTGGCTCACACATCCAACTGGGTTATCAAGTAGTGAGAAGAAACTGAGCTGTGTGTGAACGTGTGCGAACCGGAATATGTCTACCCAGATTGAGAGTGGAAGCTTAAGATAGACATCCCTGCAGACACAACTAGGTGCAAGACAGAATCAGCCCTGTTTAATGCATCGGCAAGTGATTAAGGAAAGAGGACATCTAATTTCATTTCTCTTTCTAAAAGACAAGGGGGGGGATGAGGCTGAGGTGTGCACGCTTTTTTACCTTTTAAGGGTGGTGATGGGGAGAGAATTACTAAGATAGCAAAACATTTGCAAATATCAAACTCTCCCGTGAATAATGAGAGGCCTTTGGAGTGCTTTTGTGTGGTACTTGATTCTGTCAAAGAACAAAATGTGTGGCACACCTTGGCAATGTGTGGCATATAAGTTTAAGAGCTGATAACTCCCAAAGGGCCCTGCTTGACAGTATTATCAATTCAGATTGACAGAACTACTAATGTCGCCTTGCAAACTGTCAAAGTGTCACAAATTAATTAAATGTTAGCTCCGATGATTCACTTTGCAGGGGGCGGGAAAGGGGAGAAGAGGGGGATCAGGATGCTAAGCGAAGCAGCAGCACTTAAGACTGTTCACTTGTTGCCCTCGGAGAAGGCACTCGCGAAAGGACCACACAACATCCTGTGCTGACCCCGGAAAGATCTGAAGTTGCACGAAATTGTGAGCAGGAGGCAATGATGGCCACCAGCTTGGAAGGGCTTTAAAAGAGGGTTTGGACACATTCATGGAGGACAGTATCAATGGCTACTAGCCACAGCGGCTCTGCCCTGCTTCCATGGTTGGAGGCAGTAATGCTTCTGAATACCAGTTGCTGGAATCCATGGGAAGGAGAGAGGACTCTTGTGCTTCATGTCAGGGACTAGGCAGAGGAGGAATGGTGGAGACCGCCTCCCCAGCCTGAATCTTCCAGAGAAGAGAAAGACAGTATAGATGAGGGGTCAGCAACCTGTGGCCCAGGGGCTGCAAGTGGTCCATGGGGGCAGTTTAACCGGTCCCTGAACCACCCCTGAAACAAGCTGCCCACTTGGCAAGTCCCTGTGCACTGCGCTAAACCGGCGCAGCGCAGGGACTCACTTCTGCGGTGCCGGAAATCGTGTCTGTGCATCCCCAGAAGCCAGAAATCGTGCGCGTGTGTGCAATCCGGCCCACGGAGAGATCTCCGCAGGACTTGACCAGCCCAGGCAGGTAAAACCTTGCTGATCCCTGCTATAGATTTACAACAGTGGTTTGCAGGAGGTCACAGCTCAGAGGCTGGTGAGGGGGAAAGTTGGGAAATAATGGGAGAGGAGGAGGAGGCAGAGCCGGAGCGGCTGGCTGACACCTTATCACTAGAAAGCATTCCAGACCCGCCCCCTTCTCCCAGAACCTGGCAAGCACTGAAAGTAGGAGAGCAAAGGGCTCAGAGACAGATGGCCCTAAGCCACAGCCATTAGGTAGATGGTGCCATTGACGAATGAGGACGTAGGAAAGAAGAGGGGTGGAAATTTACTCGGAGTAACACCATTACTACAAGAGGTTGCATTTCTGCGCCTCTCTCTGTGAATATTGAATAAACAACATTGGTAAGAACTTTCCTTGTCTTATCCATTCCTGGCAATCTACTATGGCGGGTTGGATCCTCTGATGCCTGACACTTAGGTTCTGCTTGAGAGTTTCCCACAGGCATCTGGTTGGCCACGCAGTGTAGAATGCTGAACTAGATGGGTCAGTGGCCTGATCCAACATGCTCTCCTTGTGTTCTTATCTTCTTAACACAATCAATAGTCAGGAAGGATGGGAGTGGGAGTCCAACAGAATGGCTACGGGTTCCCTCCTATGTAGGGATGATTGCTGGGTGCGGAGCACACTCCCCACCTGCAGGCAGCCTCAGCTGCCTGCACGCGTGACCTTGGGGTGCAGGGCACACTCTCCCTCACAGATAAAGCCACAGCTGTCTGAACATCTTGCCCTCTGTCTAACCTTTTGCGGTCTCAGTAGTCTGTGGTGTCCTGTCTGTGACCTTTGTCTCTGAGACCTTTGTCTCCTTCGTCATACACTGGGCAAGGGGGAAATGACGCGGTGGAAACAGGTGCCAAAATAACTTTGTACCACCCCACAATTTCAGGACTGGAAGACGTGTAAAGGTCACCGCCCAAAATATATCTGCCTGGGTTTGCATATTGTGTCAATAAAAGGAGCCTTCACAGAGCTGGCCGGCAGCTTGCTTGCAACTCACCTGTGTGCAGCTCACCTGCATTATCAACTCCTGCCCCATGTCCTTCACTTCACTCCTACCCATGCCAAACAACCAATGCTGACCAGTGTAGAATTATAGAACTTTCTGCCACCAAGTCCCACTTGAGAGGGCAGCAGATGTGAGAGGTATAGTGACATAGCTTTCCCAGTTTAGGTAGAATTTGTGGTACCGAAAAGTAGAGATCCACTGGGGAACATGCTGCAAAGGGGCAACCTATTTGCAGGAATGAAAGGAAGAAAAAGGGGGAAATCACAGATTCCCCCCCCCCTCAGAATTCTGTCCTCCAAGAAATTTCAGCTCTAGCTAAATTCCACTTTGTCCTCCTTAGCATGATGAGAAGGATCCTCTGTGACCTGGAGCACTACACCTCTGTATAAAGGAATACTTAGAAATAGCCACTTTACAAAATAGATCACATCTCACTTTAGTGGGGACAGCTGTAGCCGGGTGACCTGTGTTCCTGCCGCGAACTGTTATGGGCAACTTAAAGGATCTTACATCTCTACCTTCTTATGGTTCTTCTTCTTTAAACCAGATTTGGACCAGACAGCCTTTCAAATGGTGTGTGTGTGTGTGTGTGTGTGTGAGAGAGAGAGAGAGAGAGAGAGAGGGAGGGAGGGAGGGAGGAGGGAGGGAGAACTGGCTATCTATCCCAGGCCCTCAGCTAAGTTCTGCAAGTCAAATGCCAACCTTGCTAGAGTGTTCTAAATTGCAGGACAGACCCAATGGCAATTCTGCGCTATCCAGACTTAGATGAAGAAAAGAAAAGGGAGAAGGAGAAGTTAACATGCAACCATTCCCACAACACCTCCTGCTGAGGCAGACCTCACATCACATTTATTCTTCATTGCCGACACTAAGATAGATGCCGAAAGTGTTTAATTACTGTTGGTCTTTTGGAGATGGCGGTGGTGAGAGCTCTTTCAAAGTGGTTATACCTTGAAGGCTTTTTGGCAGCACATAGAATCAATTTTCTACTAGTGGCAGGACGTTAGTTACAAAAACTACTCCCTCCCTTTCTGAAATAGCAACACCAGCAAAACCCAGGCGCTGCGTGTCTCTCCCCGGGGAGGCAGGCTTTCTCTACAAATGCCCATGACTGTGCTTTTAGGGAAAGGACATTCTTTGGGGAGTATAAATTGCCTTTCGTAAAACACAAAACTAATCTCTCACCCCCCGCCCCCCACGATTTCCCCTGAAGATTTGGGTGAAACATAAAACAGTACAGTGGTACCTCTGTTTAAGAAAAGTTCTGTTTACGAACAATTTGGTTTACGAACTCTGCAAAACTGGAAGTAGTGTCCCGGTGTGTGAACTTTACCTTGGTCTACGAACAGAATCCGAATGGTGGAAGGGCACCAGCAGCAGGAAGCCTCATTAGGGAACGTGCACCTCGGTTTAAGAATGGCTTTGGTTTAAGAATGGACTTCCAGAATGGATTAAGTTTGTAAACCGAGGTACCACTGTACAGTGGTACCTCGGGTTACAGGCTCTTAAGGTTAAAGACACTTCAGGTTACAGACTCCGCTAACCCGGAAATAGTACCTCGGATTAAGAACTTTGCTTCAGGATGAGAACAGAAATCGTGCGGCAGCGGTGGTGGGGCGGTGGTGGGAGGCCCCATTAGCTGAAGTGGTACCTCAGGTTAAGAACAGTTTCAGGTTAAGAACGGACCTCCAGAACCAATTAAGTTCTTAACCTGAGGTACCAATGTATAAGATATGAGTGGTGGGGACACAAGTATTTCCCCTCTCCTGTTCTTTTAAATGGCCGCAGAGAATTGGCAGGAGAGGTCCAAGCTCTTCTCTGCTAATGCGTCACACACATCCATATGTTGCTGACCACAGTTATGAAACTTCCTTCCTTACTATAAGCCATTTGAATCAAGGCCCCTTTTAATTAGATTGAACCAGAGGCAATCCTTGGCAGGATCTTGACATTTATACATTCTCGGCACATAAATAATGAAACATTTGCCATCAAATGCCAGCTGTATCCCTCCTGCTTTCTTACTACCACCAGTGCAGGCCAACTCCAGCTCAGTTCTTCATGGCACAGGGAGCCAGACCGGGTCTCAAGGTATGGGGAAATGCCACCTTAGGCTGTGGGGAAAGGGGCATGCATGCATGCCACAGGAAAAGAGGACTCCCAAGGTACAGGGCTGGTCCCATCATGTCAGAGACCAGGCTGATGAGTACTGCTCTGATGAAGAATGGCGGGAGCATCCCCCTTCCCCTGCTCCTGGCCAGGACCCTGAAACTACACAGGAGCAGGAGAGCAGTATTGATTTGGAACAATGGTTTGTGGAGGGACACAGTTGACAAGGGGGGGGGGGGACAGTCAGAAGAAGACAACAACAAACTGGCAGAGAGAGAACAAACAGGCTCTCCCTCTCTGGAAAGCATCCAGTCCAAGGTCACGGAGATTAGATAAGGTAGTTGAACAAAAAGCTAGGTGGTGGAGAGATCATGTTTCCAGGGCTGGAAATGATGGGAGTAGCTAGGAGGGAAGTGGGTGTAACCTTTAATTGGGAACACCGCCATTTCAAGATGGTTGCTTTGTTCTTTTGTTGTCAGCATTAAAAGCTCTCTCACCAAACTCATTTTGCTTTGCCTTTCTTATCTTCTGGCCAAGGGGGGGGGGGAGCCACATCCCCTAAGCCTGACACATCTTTGGGTACAGTGAGACAAGCACCTCAAGTGACAAGTGCTGTTGGGCAGCAACAGCAGATGCCCAGTTCTTCCTCCTTAGTCACTCAACCATCTCTCACATGGCCTCCCTTGGGTACCCTTAACTGGTGAGCTGGTTCAGGAGCGACAGGTGTGTGTGTGTGTGCTTTCCCATCACTAGGGTTGGAGTCAATTCCTGATGCAGAATGAGAAGGGAACACCATCATGTATTGTAGCCAGTGCTTTTTTCTGGGGGTATGCAGGGGTACGCATACCCCTAAACATTTTGTGAATCTAACAGGAGAAGAAACTTAAAATTTTTAGTTTCTTCTCTAGCACAGTGAATCATCAGTTCCGTTGCTACCCCCGATGGCAGCCTCATTTCCTGTCACGGTGTTTCTCAAGTCTCAGACAGAAGCGAGCGTTTAATGTGTGAAGTAGGAGTTGGAATCTAGCATGGGGATTGGTCAGTTTCGTTGTCGCCACCTCTGACAGACACCAACAGCAAGCAGAGGAATTGGGAAGATGTTAGGGTGCACAACCTCATGCCAATGTGGAAGTTACTGTGAGCTGCATAATATGAGGTAATGCATGTTCTTTGTACTTTTGACCATTTACTGTATTTATTTTCCCTGATTTGAACTATAAAATGGTGATTTGCTTGAAAAAAATCGCTGATTGTACCAGTGCATTAAGACAGGCCCATCTTCTTTTCCATGAACATCAATGATCTGTTATGGTAAAAAGCCCTGCCTACAAGAAAGAAAAAGGACCAATCTGCCATGGGGGAAGAGGGAAGGGGGAACCACTGCCTTTGTGCTTTTGAGACTATCATGCCATGGCTATGGCCTATATCAAATGTGGGAAACCTCCAACCTGTGAGTCTAATTCAGCATGCCAGGCCTCCCCATTTGACCCATGAGGCCATTTTGAGCAAATGGCCCAGCTGCCTTATACATAACATCACGTGTGGGGCAGGTAACATCCTGATTCAGCCCAAAGGGGGGTTGCAAGCACTAGCAATCAGCTAATCAGTGGCACCTGCAACCCCCCTGTGCAAATCACTCTGCAAGCCCCAACTACCAGCTGATTATCAGAGCTCACGGAGAGCTTTGAAAGAGACACCTGGCTGGTCCCTGTTGGAAGTAGACGTTGATAAGCCTTTGGCACGATCCGGCAGGGTTGCTCTAATGTTCTACTAAGCACAGATAGACATATCATCTTTTAAAATGTCTGGTTCCCTTTTGCTTTTCTTTTAAAAGGCATCTAAGCTGGTGGCCATCACCATATCTGGACTGCTTATGGGAATGCAGAAAGCTCCCCACTCTTTGCCCACAGCATTTGGTCGTCAAGAGACCTCAGGCAGGAGATGAGGGTCTTTTTTGGTGGTGGCTCTATCCCTGCAGAACTTCTTCATGTGCGGTGTGCAGTTTGTGGCTTCCTCCTTTTTTTAAAAAAAAAGTATTCCAATTTGCTTCTAATTGAAAGAGGTTGTTAGTGGACTTTGTAAACTGCTGCTGTCTTTTATGGACTTCATTTTATTGGCTTATTCACGTTTCATGAATTTTATTTACGGCATTGGATTGCTTGTCATGATTTTAAGGGTGTTTCGCCTACAGCCCTGAAAAACAGTCCCAAAAATACTTAAATAAAAGGAATGAAGAAATAAATAATAGCTGTTCTAACAAAAAATACTCGTTTGCCATTTTGCTTTGGCACTTTCCGCCCACCAGGTGGGGTTCTGGCCGCAGTGCACGTCTCCAGACTCGCTGATCGGTTCATTTGCCCTGGTTAAGTGCAAAGACATGCTGTTAAGTCAGGCTCCTAGTAGGAAATGCTCTAAAAGAAAGGAAAATAAAACCCCATTTTACCTCTCCACTTCTGGCTGCCACAATATTTAACCAGCGCTCGCAGTTCATTTCTGGATAATTGCATCATTTGCAGCACTTGGCTCTCATTCCATAACATGAATCAGATCCCTTGAACTGAAGTATTAAAAGGGTTATAGGGAAGAGGGAAGTGAAGAGAAAGGGAGCTTGATCAAATCCTCTCCTGTCCCATCTTGCGGCTTCCTGGTATATGTGGGATGGGGAGAGACAGGGGCTGCGTTGGCCATCCATGGTAGGGTGGACTGCTTCCACCTGCCATGACCCAGCCTCTTGTCCTACGAGTGGCTGATAGGGTTGCCATGTGTCCTCTTTTTCCAGGATACATCTTCTTTTTCAGGGGTAAAATTTCTGTCTGGGTGGATTTTTTAAATTTCTCTGGCTATACTTTCTGGATGAGACATAGACATAACTGGTGGTTGGAGACTTGCTTTCCTCTTCTCTTCTCCTGCTCCCCTCAGCAATATATCACAGCTTCTATAGCTTACATATAGTAGGGGGTATTTAAAATGAAAGTCTTCATTTTGCTCTTCAAAATATGGCAACCCTAGCAGGGGGATTCTGAGCCTAGGTATAAAAATGTGGAATGGGTCTGCTAGATACTTATGCCATGAGTTTTTTTTTTGGGGGGGGAATTCACCTCTTGGTTAAGCGTTAAGCTTGCTTAAGTTTTCTTATGATCAAAAATGGAGACTGTCAGATCCAGATGTTAATTGTGGCCCTCCAGGCCTCTTTACCTGGCCCTGGGGACTCTCCTCATGTTTCACCCAGCCATGCCATTCCCTGGCTCTACTTTACTCACTCGTTTGCCTGGTTAGAAGGTATCCTTAAACTAAATTCTGTCAGTTTGCATTTCTTAGTGCAGAAAGTTTTGATCTGATGTGTAGAGATCTTTCCTTTTCTACTTAATTCAAGAGGGTTCTGGAAGCTTCTGGAAGCTTCTCTGTGTGAAAGAAATTTCATGATGTTTGGGTTATTCCTTCATAGAAGCTGAGTACAGCTGGCTTAAACTGGTTCTCTTATCTTTTTCTGTCAAGGTCATGCTGATTATAGAAGTAGGGCCGGAAGGAGCCTGGGTCTCACTTTTTCTATCTTTTTTCTTTCTGGTGTGCTGTTCTGTACATAGTATGCTTAGTGTTAAGGTTTAGACTTATCATAAGTTATTGTAAATTTAAGTTAAGTCTGCTGCAACTGGATTTCTTATGGGCTGTGCCAATCCCGAACGTATTGGATTTGTGACCATTATGCTCATTTGCCTTCAGTAATAGTAACTCTCTGCTGGATGAAATACAATTGCCTCTGGTCTATTTTTTGGGGAACTCTGCAATGTGTTTAAGTTTTTCCTCCGCTTGACTCATTCTTCTGTAGAAACAAACTCCGCAAAGATAAATTAACATGACTTGCTCCACTCATTCTTGCTTCCAGCCCCACCCACCACTGGGCTGAAAAGAGGTTTTCAGCTCCTGGCCTGAAAAGAGGTTTCCCCTATGTCTGTTTTGAATCAGTTATTGGTGACTGAATTGTTAGTGTAGCGATACAATTTTTATTACCTGTCACTGTTATTCAGATTTTACTATTGGAGCTTTACCCTTCAGCACAGATGTATCTGTGGAACATGTGGTATATTAATAACCTGCCTCTGACTGAATGTATTCGGCTGGAATCCAAAGAGCCTCATCAAGGCACATATACAAGTACTTCTGTACAGAGTTTCTGCACTCCCTGGGACCACTGGGGTGCCAGCAGCACAGCATCTTTTAATAGACCATTTTAGGACCAATGAAGGCCTGGCATTCATTTCAGACCCTGGAGATCTGAGTGACAGATTCTTCTCTTTTGCACACAAAAAGTCTGCCTTGTGTGCAGTGGTTTGGGACGAGCATAAATATTAGCCAGCCCAGAGGAGACTGAGCATTCATCAGATCAATGCGGACCACAAGGCAAAAGCAAGGTTTTGTCACAGATTGTCTAAGAGAAGTCCTTCCATGCCCAAGCTAAGCCATGTGCTGGAGGGCTACACTTTTTTTTTACAAGGAGGAGGCAGAGAAGGAGGAAAGAGTGAAACTGTTCTAGTGAGGGCTGAGCCAAAATTTCTCTTGTCTGTGTTTTTTTTTTTTTTAAACACTCTCCATCAATAAATGGGGAAAGAAATTGCCATTGAAAATCGTCAAAGGAGACAGAAGACTTTAGAAAAAATTTTCATGAATTGGGTGCTTGCTGAGTTTTTGTAATGTTCATCATACGTTAAGGCAGCCAAGAGAAATCTGCAAGTTCCCTTTCCTTTGTTCTGCAACACATTTCTCTGAGGTTCTGCATCATGCAGCCTCCCTGGGTGCCTGGGCTTCAAACAATGCCCAAAGGAAGACATCACAAGGTTCACTCCTTTTTCCGATCAGGAAGCGTGGGAAGCCAAAGTGGTGGAGAATTGTTTACTGGGAAGAAACACACACAGTCCTTGGCCACCACACAGCAATAGGGTAATCTCCAAAACTCCACACCCACTGAAATTCTAAAGGAATTCTCAAGTTCTCTGAGAATGAGGTGGGGAAATGAAAGCTTTTTTTTTTTTTTTTGCAAGCAGAAAACTTTTGAGAAACTAGGGGCAAGATTTTGGTATAGCACTAGCTCTAGCATCAAGTTCTATCATCCCAACATTGTGTGTGTGTGTGTGTGTGTGTGTGTGTGTGTGTGTGTGTGTGTGGTCTATCTGGGGCTTACACTTAACAAACTGCATTACGCCGAATCACACCATTGCTCTATGTAACCTAGTACTGTTTTCTCTGAGAGACAGTGGCTCTCTGAAGTTCTCCTATTGGAGATTCTTGCAATAGCAATGCCAAGGATTGAAACTGGAACTTTTTGCATCCAAGCAGCTGTTCTACCACTAAGCTATGGCTCTTCCTAAAATCTGAATATGCCTCTGCAAGCTAGCCCAGCTTTCGCAAGCCTGGATCAGGGCCATTACAGCCTCCTCAGCCAATGCTGTGGAAGGTTGGAAGACCATGGAAGAGCCCAGAGATGGAAAGAGCCCAGAGATGGAAAGAAGACAGAGAAGAACTTCCCTACCAGAGAAGAATGGCAAACTAAGCTGTTGGACAATGCTGAAATGGCAAAACATACCGGGAAGCTCAGAATTCAAGAAACCAAGGAGTCCAAAACTTTAACAAAGAATGGGATAATTTTATAATATATCTGGGATACCACTGTGATCAGATGAAAACATTAGCAGGATTGCAATAACACTTGTAATGTAGCAGATACTATGGACAAAATGGAGTGACATAAAGTATGGATTATGAAATAATATGCAGTTGAAAAAGTTGAGAATTGGACCCAAGGAGGGGGAGGTGGGATGTCCAGAGATTCGGAGAAATCTCTAAATATGGATATGTATTTTGTATTGTTACAATCTTACACTTGTAAAATCAAATAACAATTATTTCAAGGAAGACTATGGAAGTAATGAAATCTTGGGCAATGGGGGGGAAATACCATAAAATAAAAAGTGATGGTTGTACTGGGGAGAAAGCTTGTTTTATTATAGTAGTGGGGAAGCATATAAAATATGCTGGTGCTTTAAGAAAATGGGGTAGCTGTAACTCTGCACAAGATAGTGTCCTTCCCCCTTTGCATTTATATACCGCCTCTCTTCCACGAAGGAACCCAGGACAGCATCCATGTGATTCCTGGGTGGTCTCCCATCCAAGTGTTGACCAGAGCCAGACCCACTTAGCTTCAGCAAGGTGGTAGGCTCATGTGCCTTCAGACCATACCCTGTGATAGATTGGGTTTTATAAACAGGAATAATATTATACAAATAAGTATACCAAGTTTTCTCATGTCATTTATATATCACAAAAGCAGCATAATAAATGTGGAAAAATATCTACAACATATGGTTTAAACAATTAGGAGGAAGAAGAAGAAGAAGTGAGAGAGGTTGGGTGTGGCTTAGGGTGTGGTTGGTTGTCTTTGGTTGGCTGCAGTGAGAATTGTTTTTGTGTGTGAGCGGGGTATGAGTGTGTATTTTTGAATCAGGTTAGCCAGATTGATTCGTATGCTGTTGGGGGATTCTTGTTGTTGTCTTGTTGGGCTGTGTATGTGATAAAGGGGAACCAAACCGGGGTGAACATGTCTTCTTCTATTTGTTCCCGTGTCCGTGTCAGTTTATTGGTTAGTTTTTCTAATAAGGCTTTCCCCCATACTATTTGACACCATTGGTCCATGCTTACTCCTGACAGGTCTCTTCAGTGTCTGGCTATGATGCTTCTGGCTGCTGAGAGTAGGTGGGTTATGAGCTCTTTATGATGTGAGTGGGCATTATTATCTTGGAAGTTGTTTAGTAGGGCCAGTTCTGGGGTGACTTCTAATACTTGCTTAGTTATTTTGCACATTTCTTGTATGACTGATGCCCAGAAGAGTTGGATTTGGGGACATTCCCACCACACGTGGAGGTATGTGCCTGTGGAGGTGCATCATCTTCAGCATTTTGGTGAGGTTCCTGTGCATATTAGCGCTAGTTTCTGTGGTGTTAGGTACCATCTGTAAGTGACTTTCAAAGTGAGTTCTTTATACCCTTTGATAGATGTAGGTAACGCCATCCTTCATTTGGAGAAGGCTGTTTTTTTGAGAAAGTCACAACACAAAAGTTCAGCACTATCCTCATTCTCAAGGAGGCAATCTGTTTGCTACAAAGGATTACATTCATGCCACTGAAAAGGAAGCCCAGTCTCCTGCAATCTGCTTTATTCTTAGAGACACAAAAATATATGTATTTATAATTTCTCCCCAGAATATAAAATCAATGTTGGGTATCTAGGGAGAGACTTCATGTCCCCTGAGTAGTATTATGCAATTTCTGAAGAGTAACCATAAATGTATGGATGGCGGTGGGGGTGGGGAAAGAAATTCAGCTCAGTTTACAAACCTGCCTAATTTTCACTTTACAAAACAATACAAAATCTGAAACACAGCCGGCATTAGAAATTTGCATTTCTCTGAATTTTGCAGTGCAGTTTTCAAGCCAAGTAATATGCACAAAAAATGCATCATAGCAGAGAAAATTGCTTTGCACAAATGGTTGATTAGGCACACAAAAACCTGCATATTAGGAAAAAATGTCCTAAGATGCTGATGGATTTACTGATGCGGAAGTATGGAGAACCTGAACTTAAGACTGGGGAAAGGAGAAAATGAGAGGAACTGAGGTTAGATTTGCCTTCACCTATTCCCATGGACTGCAAGAAAATCAAACCTATCTTTTCTTAAGGAAATCAGCCCTGAGTGCTCACTGGAAGGACAGATCCTGAAGTTTAGCCTCCAGTATGTTTGGCTACGTCATAAGAGGAGAAGACTCCCTGGAAAAGACCCTGATGTTGGGAAAGATTGAGAGCACAAGGAGAAGGGGATGAGATGGTTGGACAGTGTTCTTGAAGCTACCAACATGAGTTTCACCAAACTGCGGGTGGCAGTGGAAGACAGGAGTGCCTGGTGTGCTCTGGTCCATAGGGTCACAAAGAGTCAGACATGACTAAACGACTAAACAACAACAACAACAACACTTTGATGGCTAAATCCATAGCCAGAATTCAAATGAGAGGTGGGATTAAGAATAGCTGCAACTTTCCCATTATTTCATTTGGTGATGTTTCTTTCTGTTGCATTAAGATCTGATGAAAGGGACAGTTTCCCCCGCATTCGTTCTTAGCGCAGGTATTTTGGTACCTTGGATATTTTTCAAAAGAGTTATCTGTGGAAGAATCTAACAGGCTATGTGTTAAGGCCTCTTAGATTCAGCTTCTTCCAAAAATAAAGGTGTGCATTGGGGGGAGGGAGCAATCCATTTGTTCCCAATCCTATGATCCAGTAATGTTCCCAGCTGAAGCAATGTCTCAGCTGTCACTATAATCAATAACATCCATGAGGATTTGCGGGAGGTGGGAGAAGGAGCTCAGATTATACGTCTTTGATCTTTAAATAGAAAAGAAGAAAGTCTTGGCAGTTGAGAGGAGAAAGTTTATTTCAAGGCAAGCTCACAGACTGCAGAGGCAGAGGTCTCTTGAATCAAGACATCAGAGTTCTCTTATCGGGATGTTTTCCAAAAGAGGAAAAAAGATCAACAGTGAGCGGGGAGAGGCGATGAAGGAAAGGCTCCCATAGCCTTTAACTATATGCCTTTCCTCCCAAGGCCATTTGTTGGAAGCATAGCGTAGATGAAAGGTCTTGATTATGATTTCTGCATTCACAGCTAGCCTTTTAAAAAAACAACACAGCCACTTTAAAGGTGATGATCACCTTTAATGTAACATGTTACCCTGGTATAGCTCATCCCCACCCACTTGATTGCATTCCCTTTGTCACACAACTCTCAATAGTACAAGAGCTCTTTGCCCTAGACCACCTGAAGTGCCTATAATCTTATATTCATTCTCCAGCAACGGACAGGCAAGAAGCTTCCAGGGAAAGTGCCAGGGGTCAAGACTGCTTGTTCCCAGTGACTAGTAATTCACTGGATGGAAAACTCTTTCTTTCTAGATGTCTGTCCATCTCCTAATTCCCTGCAACCCAGGTGCCTCATTAAGAATTGAAGGAGGCAGGATGTCAACTTTCATTGTTTCACCTTCCAAATATACCCATCAGTGGGATTCACAGCTATACCCTAAAGAGCCGGTAATTGTAACAGAGCTCTGTAGGAAGGATGTGGTGTGTACAGTATCCCCCACCAGCAAACAGGCAATCAACCAGCATCCTGCCTTGCTTCTTGATGTAAATCTTCAGACTCCTCTCTCTTTCCTGGTTGTATTCCCATTTCAAGCAGCTTCTCTGCAGCCTCTACCCAAGCAAGTAAAGAAATGTGAAGTAGATATCACCAACTATCAGAAGTCATCAGAGAACCCTCTCTATGCAAGAAGCTAGAGTTGGTTCTCTCTTTGACACAGTGATGTTCTTTTTGCCATGGTATGCAATGGATCATCATCACATACAAGGTAGTTTCTGGAGGATATTATACCACCAGAAAGTATGCATTTGTAAGCCACTAAGCCAGTTTTATATAGATATATTTTTACCCACTGAATAGCTTTAGGCACAAAGAACTTCACAGTTGGGGGATCTAAGCTACTGCCATCATCTCAAATGAGACATGAATATTGTAGAGAATCCCAGCAGGCTTTCCTCCACAGTAATGATGATCAGAATCACAAATTCAATGTGTGAATGCAATGCCCTATGGAGCGCAGACCTTAGAAGAGGTTCTCTTTGGTATAACCTTCCATTGACCTGCTAGTGCTACCTCAATATTTTGCATTTCTATTAGCAGAAAGTTGTCGTATCTAGGGATAGGGAGGGGAAAAATCAGTTCGATTAACATTTTAATATGCACCTATTTAATCTGCATTTCATGAACCAATATGTAAATCCTAATACAGCTATCATTTGAGATTTTCACTTCTCTGAATTTTGCAAAGCAGTTCTCCATCCAGTATCTATATCTGTCTGTCTTTCTGACTGTCTGCCTACCTACCTATCTATCTATCTATCTATCTATCTATCTATCTATCTATCTAGGGGTTTGCATAAAGATGCATATATTCATGGAAATAACAAAACAGCAACAACCCCATAATGTATTATTCAAGAGAAAATCCATTGCAAAAGAATGTTATTTTAGGAAAAATTGCATAAAAGTTGTATTTATTATGAGGAATGCACATTAAAATTCAAGTGACTTTTCTTGAGGATTGAACCCTCAAACTGATGCAGAAATGTGGGGGATCTAATTTAAGACAGGGGGAAATGAAAAACTGAAATAGACACATTTGTTCACTCCCAGTTGTATCCAACCAAGTTCTACCAGTAGGCTCACTGAAATAATGAAACTACACTGGTCAAGTTCATTCATTCAACTTTCTAGTGGATCTGGAGGAGGAGGACTAATAAGAACCACAACCAGCCTGGCCTTCTCTTGTGCCTTGAACAGGAGCTGAAAGTGTAGGAACCAGTAGCTGAAGCTTCTCACGACACAGAGATGAATGCAGTCCTCCTGCTAAATGGCTGCTGATCAGAGGGCCGTTAATGACCAGCTATAGAGACTAATGCAAAAGTTGGCAATCTGATTTCAAAAAGCAAATTCAGTATCTTCGCAAATATTTTATAAATGTGGAGGGTCAAATTTCATTAGACGAGGGAAGGGGAGCCTTAGAGCCTCCAGATATAAATGGACTCCATCAGCTCCAACCAACATGGCCGCATACTTATGGCCACCATTGCAGAGAAGCTTTTTAATGGGATTAGACAAATTTGTGGAGAATAAGACCACCAGTGCCTTGGCTACTAGTCACAATGTCTGAGTACTACCTCTAGGATCAGGCACTGGATGCTGCTGAACATCAGTCGCTGGAAAGCATGAGTTGAGTTGCTGTACTGCTTGTAGGCATCTGGTTGGTTACTGAGAGAAGTGGAGACTGAACTAGATTGGACTGTGACCTGATCTGGCAAGACTCTGCCTATGGACTACCTACAATATATTCTATGTAGGGCTGTTCTGGAGGTTGGCCAAGAAGCTGCTGGCAGTATAAAATGCAGCAGCTTAACTGCACCTTCTCCTATGCCACTTCCGAAAGAATGGCACTGCCTGAATTAGTTCAAGGGGCTGATTTTGATGTACAAAGCTCTATACAGAAGGTTGATAGGAGACCGAAAAGCATAATCTCAGTCCTTATATACCCAAGTGATCATTGTGGTCTCATGAGGTCCATTGCATATGATGTCAGAATTAGACTTTTATGGTGGTGGCATCTACCTTTGGATCTCCCACGTATTACACACCAGACAGGTACAAGTTGTATTGCCTTCAGTGCCTACTGGTAACCTGACTTTTCCACTAAGCCATTTAAGAGCATAAGAAAAGCCTGCTGGATCAGGTCAATATCCCATCTAGTCCAGGATTCTGTTCTCACAGTGACCACCCAGAAAGCAGGGCATGCACACAAGAGCTTCCATCATCCTGTGACTTCCAACAACTGATATTCAGAAGCATTACTGCCTCCCAACTGTGGAGGTAGAGCGTAGCCATTGCAGCCAGCAGTCTTTGATAGCCTTGTCCTCCATGAATTTGCCCATCCCAGTTGGTGGCCATCACTGCCTCCTGTGGCAGTGAGTTCCACAGTTTAGCTTTACGCTGCATGAAGAAGTCCTTTCTTTTATCTGACCTGAATCTTCTGACACTCAGCTTTACAGTGGTACCTCAGGTTACAGATGCTTCAGGTTACAGACTCCGCTAACCCAGAAATAGTACCTCGGGTTAAGAACTTTGCTTCAGGATGAGAACAGAAATCACATGGCGGCAGAGGGAGGCCCCATTAGCTAAAGTGGAACCTCAGGTTAAGAACGAGTTGAGGTTAAGAACGGACCTCCGGAACAAATTAAGTTCTTAACCAGAGGTACCACTGTATTGGGTCTTCACAAGTTCTAGTTTTATGACAGAGGGAGAAGAACTTTTCTCTAGCCACTTTCTTCATGCCGCACATAATGTGATAAACTTCTGTCACGTCACCTATTTTAAGGAGAGATTTGTTTTGGTTTCCCCCCGTTCTGTATCTGCATTTGGATTTGAAATTGTTTTTATGCATGAAATTGGTTTTGTTTTTATATATGAAATTGTTTCAGAGATATTTTTTATTGCTGGTGTGTTTATTGTTCTATTGTTTCAAGAGGCCTCATAGGAAGCAATCTGTAAATAAATGGAAATAGAGAAATAGAGAAATGCCCTTATCCTATGACCCTCCAGGTGTTGCTGGACTACAGCTCACAGACCCTCCAAGTGTCCCTATTTTCCAGGGACAGTACCGGATTTACAAAAGCTGTCCTGGTTTCTGATTTTATCCTGGAATGTCCTGCTTTTCCTTAGGACATCCCTATTATCATTGGAGAAGTGTTGGAGGGAATGGATTTATGTGACCCCTAAGCCAAGGTGGTAACTAACTATATAGTTCTACCTTGGTTCTCGAACATAATCCATCCTGGAAGTCCATTCTACTTCTGAAAGTGTTTGAAAACCATTGTGTGGCTTCTGATTGGCTGCAGGAGCTTCCTCCACTTATTCGGAAGCCGCGGAAGCTATGTCAGACATTTGGCTTCCAAAAAAATGTTTGCTAACCAGAACACTCACTTCCAGGTTTGCAATATTCGGGAGCCAAAACTTTCAAGTAACAAGTTGTTCGAGAACCAAGGTGTGACTGTACAACCTTTAGAAGACATCTGAAGGCCGCCCTGTATACAGGAGGTTTTTTAAGTAACATTTTACGTTTTATTATGTTTCCATGTATGTTGGAAGCCACCCAGAGTGGCTGGGGCAACCCAGTCAGATGGGCGGGGTATACATAATTAGAATCATAGAATCATAGAGTTGGAAGAGACCACAAGGGCCATCGAGTCCAACCCCCTGCCAAGCAGGAAACACCATCAGAGCACTCCTGACATATGGTTGTCAAGCCTCTGCTTAAAGACCTCCAAAGTAGGAGACTCCACCACACTCCTTGGCAGCAAATTCCACTGTCGAACAGCTCTTACTGTCAGGAAGTTCTTCCTAATGTTTAGGTGGAATCTTCTTTCTTGTAGTTTCTTATTATTATGGAATGGGAATGTCCCTATTTTCATCAGAGAATTGTTGGAAGGGTTGTAGCTCCCTGATGGAATCTAACAGCAGCTGGAGGGGGCCTACAAGTTTTCCATCTCTTCATTAAAGCCACCATTTCTAAGTGCTGGGCATTTAGCAGCAACTCCATAGAATTAAATGTGCCCATCTCAAAATACTCAGTTTCAAATCCAACATAAATGTTAAAAAAGCAAAGCATTGCATTCACTCGCATCTCAGTTATCTTAAACACCAACTTCTTTCCTCTCTCTCTCTTTCTCTCCCCATCCTGCCTGCTATCATTTCCATTCTGTAAATACATCTTGGCTTGGTGTGAACCCTAGGGAATATGGATCTTGGCTCAGTTTTTGTATTTGTTCACCTCATTAGGACTAGGAAGTGCAATTAAGATTCATGGGCTGGTTGTATCCTAACAACCATTTCCCAGGCCTCCAATATGATGGCATAATTCAACCATTAACATGATGTAAACAGGACTAGAACTACTCATTCATAACACTGACAAAGACCTTTTCATTCTTTCACAGCAATTGCTTCCGTGACCTGTCTCATAAAGGAGAGGTCATCAAGGGAGCATACCACCAATCTAGGACAAAGAACATTTTCAGCAACTTTCACTTAAAATAAATTGGGACCAATTTTTTTTAACAGCATCATAGGTGACATTGGGCAGAAGTTGCCAACATCTCCTCTGACAGATGATTTTCCGTGTTGCAGAGTAGGTTTCGTTTCACCATGCTGAAGACAGACACGGCTCTATACTATAAACTGAATCTTCTACTGCATCTGGATACAAAAGAAGAAGGAAGGAAGGAAGGAAAAAAGAAAGAAAGAAAGAAACTGCACAGGCAATTTAGGAAAGCCACAAAGCTTTCTCTTCCTAGGTACATTAACAATTTGGTTTTTCTCTCAGCACATTGGGATTAATTAAAGTTTGTTGCTTCTTCCAACACCTCTTTCAATCTCAGCAAATTAATTACCCGGCTAGGCTCATTTTACTTAATAGTTTACAATGATGCTGACCTGATAAAGGTTTTGTTAGACCATCTGCTATCATACCTTTCGTAGGACAATACTGCAGCGCTATAACCCCATCAATCTCTTAACAAATGATATTTCACACCTGTATGTGTGATTCCGGGGTTGATTTTCTCCATTTGTGAAAGTGAAATACATCCTTGGCTGCCTTTCAGAATTTGTGTAGGTCCATTCATTTCTTGATCCAAACCACCGAGTCACCCTATTTGCATGCCAGCAAACCTACCCTAGTTCCATTACAGGAAGTGGCAATCAGTTCCCTCTCCACCCACATTTCACAGGCAAAAATGGGGATATTTGCAACATCCTGTTGTGGCACATCAGGGCACATTGCTTTGAGCTGCCACCCACCAACCCTTGAATTATTCCACATGTCTGATGCCTTTCTTCCACACATTCCGTATTCTGCAATCGCCTGACACCACAGGCTTCAGACGCCAGAGGTGTTCCAAGTGACTAAAGCAGTACAGAATGCTTAATCCTACAAAGTAACTGGTTGTGCTTAATGCAGAATAGTGTGTTATAAAGGAAAATTTCATGAGCATCAAAAGAATTGGATAGCCTCCTTCCCTCATCCCTCAAGCCTGTGTCTGCCTCCTTTCCAAAGTTAAAACCATACTCAAGGTGGCTGACAACATATAAAAAATTACATACCACAAAACATAACAAAAGCCATCATAAACTATGAACAAAACATAAAAGGTACCCAACTAAATTGAACAATTTCCACATAAACGCGCTGGTGTTGTACCCAACTAATTCCTAAAAGTCATTAATGGGTCTCCATGTATTCATTAAACGTTTCCATCTCATTATTTGAAGAGTCTACTATTTCAGATACGGACGTCAGATGGAACACTAATGTTTTTAATTATGGAAGGGCGAAGCTGTGGGTAATTGTGGAACTGAGGGCTTGCGGGGGGAAGGCTGGGCCGTTACGGCTCAAGTGAAACTCAATGGATTGAACATGTCAACTTCATTATTGGCGTAGCATTAATGTGTGCAGGAAAAGGAGAACTTAGGCAAAGGAAAGCAATTGGGAAATTGGTAACAGAGTTTATAACCTGTGTGGAGAGAAAACCTCACATAATCTACACAGTGAATTCCATTGCAGGATGGAAATAACTCTACTGTTTCCCTGAAATTTATTATATTTGTTGTTTCAGCCCCACTTTTCTGTTGCGCGTCGAGGTCCCCAAGCCACCCCAGTAACTCACACCACACACATCAATTTTTTGTTTAAGGTTTTTGGCATGAATTTGGCCACAACTTTAATTAAATACACACACATGAGTGGTTGCTTAGGCATTGGTTACGACTATCTGTCCTTGCCCCAGGGACAGAACTGACTTCCGGATTCCAGCAGAAGCCAGTCAGGGAAAACAATATTGGGGAGAAAAGAAGCTGGGCATCAGTCCCTCATTTCTCACCCTCATGCCCCTGGGGGCTTGCACGGGGGCCAAGTCCGATGCCAGGGACTAGGGCAAAAGAATGGCAAGCCCCTGGATTCCTTTAACGGAATTCCCTATGCAGCACCACCATTGGAGGGGTAGGCACTTACCCCTCCACCAACCAATTTTAACCAATGCCTAACCGTCAACCTTACAAGTTGTGACGATTTGCTACGCAGTAGGCAAAAAACCAAATGGCAACAGCCAATCAGCCAAATGGACAAAATTCCTACCAGGCCCCTGCCTCAAAAGCAGACGACCCCATGACAGGCATAACAAAGTCAGAGAGCAATGAACCCCCCCCCCTTTTCAGGGAGGGTGGGCGGGTGATCCGGTGCACCCAGCCCAAGAGAAAGCCCCTAGCTGCATGCCCTGTATTTAAGCCCTCTGACCCCTCCCACCAATTTGCAACATAACAAACTTCCCAGCAACACACTTTTGCCCAATCACAGCTCATGGCCTTTAAGCAAACAACAGTGGGGTGGCTGCAGGCCCCCACCACAACACGTGCTCTCTGTTATGGAGAACACGCTTTGCAAAATGTACACAAAGTGGCTCACATAAATTAAAGGAGCTCATTTTACTATATTGTAGAGGGGGGGGGGAAACATCCCCATGGAACTCTCCCCAGGCCCCACACCCTCTCTAGAGGCCACACCCCTTCACTGGCCTGCTTTGCACCCTGAGTGTTTTTGCCTCTTTGGAATCTCTGTGAATTCTTATAAGGCTTCCTGCTTCTTTAGATGAATGGGCGTGAGTGGGTGTAGAAACTAGCCCACTGTGATGGCCTGGGATTCCGAGTCTGAGAGTGAACCGGAGGAATCCCAGCCGGCACAGGAGTCCCCGCCTCCAGGGCCGGCTGAACTGGGGCAAGGCCTAGATGCTGAGGAGCCTGCACCTGTGCCAGATCCTCAGGGGCAGGCACCAGGTGAGACCATTCTGGCCCCAGAGGTGCTGGAGGACTCAGTGGCTACAGGTGAGCCTCCCCCGGGGCCCAGTAACCCTTCGGCCTCTCCTGAACTGCAGAGGCTTAGGGCAGAGAGGCGAAGGGAACTGGTCTCTCCCAGGAGGAGTGCTCGCCTTAAGGCCAGGAGAGGTGGGGCTCCTGGGGGCTGGGACCGCCCCCGGCCTTAGAAGAAGATAAAGGTCAGGCAGCCCGGTCCCAGGTTGCGGGAGCAATGTCGTTGTGGAGTACCTGCTTTACCCAGACCTAGATCTGCACTCCCGGTGTGCCTGTGCCTCGCCCGGCTTCCTGCTCCTGACTCTCCGGTGTTCCTGTTCCTCGCCCGGCTGCCCGCTGCTGACCCACCAGTGTTCCTGTTCCCCGCCTGGCTCCCTGCTTCTGCTCTACCAGTGTTCCTGTTACCCGCCTGGCTTCCTGCTGCTGCCCTACCAGCGTTCCTGCTCCCCCGCCCGGCTCCCTGTTTCGGACCTCGCGTCTCATCTAGTGATCGTCTACCCTGCTAGTGACTCTGGACTGAACTTCGGCTACGGTATTAGTACCTCCCCCCCCCCCGGGACCAGCACACCCACTGTGCAAAGGCAAAAATCCACAGTAGTTGCTCCACCTGCTTTTGTCTTTGGTCTCACCCACTACAAGCACACCCAGTGCTATAGAGGTCTTGTACACTTGATGGAAATTGCTGTACAAAACATATCCACAAAGAAGGATTATTCTGAAATGAGTCGGGCACAGAATAAATCTTACTTCAAGCATCTGCCATATCTTCCTTCTCTCCCCGCCCCCCCATACCCAATCAGTAGTACTTTGCCCAGTTTTCTGGTGATTTTTCTGCAAATATTAAAGACCATAAAACAGTAAATAAAAGAAAGAACCTAAAATGCCAAGCATTTTTCTGAAAAGACCAGCGGGTAACAAACTGCACAGTAAGTAGGCAGAGTGGAATCCCAAACTAAATGCACACTGAAACCCAAAATGCATTCAACAAATGTCAAAAAGCACGGTGGCTTGGCTGATTTCCAGAGGGAAGGTGTTTGACAAACTGGGTGCCACCACCGAAAATGCTTCGTCTGTTATCAGTGTGTCCCATATGAGGATCACTTCTGTCCCTGTGGAAGACGAAGTAGCCAAAACTTTGGGTTGGGTCATGCCTTTTTTTGAACGCAATCTTCACATAGAGGAACATAATAGATTACTTTGCTCCCTTATAATGAAACACCTTAGAAGGACACTGGAATGGTATCTTGAAATTTTTTTGGCTGATGCAAGCAAATTAATAACAGAGATAGTGGTGAAGTTCCTATTCTCTACTCAAAGGCCTCCTAAGAGGATAAAGGTAAAGGTAAAGGGACCCCTGACCATTAGGTCCAGTCGTGGTCGACTCTGGGGTTGTGGCGCTCATCTCGCTTTATTGGCCAAGGGAGCTGGCAGATCATGTGGCCAGCATGACAAAGCCGCTTCTGGCGAACCAGAGCAGCGCATGGAAACGCCGCTTACCTTTCCACCGGAGTGGTACTTATTTATCTACTTGCACTTTGACGTGCTTTCGAACTGCTAGATTGGCAGGAGCAGGGACCGAGCAATGGGAGCTCACCCCGTCACGGGGATTCGAACCGCCGACCTTCTGATCGGCAAGTCTTAGGCCCTGTGGTTTAACCCACAGCGCCAACCGCGTCCCTCTCAAGAGGATACTTTCACTTTAAACATGAGGTACACAGTGCAGTTAAAGTGAAAGTATCCTTCCTTTATCATATTGCATATCTCATATTGCATTTAAGTGTATTTTAATGATAATGTTTTTATTCTTTGTTCTATTTTAATGGCTCTGAAACTGTATAATAAATGAATTGATTGCTTGATTGCTCGCTCCATCTGTCTTGGAATACAACTCCCATCAGCTCCCGCTAGATGACTGGAGGGCATCAGCTTGGGGATCACTGGACAAATCTTACAGAAAGGCAGAGCTGGCAGAAAAAGTAACACATTAGCTCTATATCTGTGTCCTTAAGTGCTGGGTTGGTGGTTTGTTTGTTTGTTTGTTTTTTAACACAAAGTGGCAGCAGCTGGAGTCCATTCCAGACTGGGACTGGTGCATAGGGATCTTTAACTGTGGCCTTGTTCTGGATCTGATGTGGGGTAGCTTTTCCCACCTCAATCTCAGCAATTTAAATGGGCGAGCTGCAGTGGGGGTGGGGGTGGGGGTGGGGAATTGCCTTTCATTTGCTTAAATGGCATTTCCTTTAACCTCCACCCTGCATACAGATTTCTGGCATGGAATGAGGCATACCACCTTACTTGGAACCAGAGTGGGGGGCAAAGGGTTAGATTTTCCCCTACCCCACACTAGGGGCCCAATCAGAATCAGGCTCCCATCCCGTGTAAAAACACTTTACACTTAGGGGCACACAGTGCTTTTTTCTTTAAAAAAAGTTTAGCGGTACTCTCATTTTGACTCAAGAAAATCACCATTTTATAGTTCAAATCGGGGAAAATAAAGACATGTCAATGGACAAAAGTACAAAGATTCACAAAAATGTTTAGGGGTATGCATACCCCTGCGTCCCCCCAGAAAAAAAGAACTGGGGGCACATATACAGAGCTAACATAAGCCTCAGGTGCCAGTAAGCAGGCTTGTGTTCATCAATATCCTGTTATTATCAGGGTTATTATCAGGGTTATTATTTCATATCATTTATGATGTCACAGTTGTGACACTCAGCTTGTTGTTTATTTTGCTAAAGCTGGTTTTTTTAAAAAATAAATGAATGAATACTGCCCTTCAATTGAAACTTTCCAGAGGAGTTTACGTCAGCTCATAAAACAGCAATAAAACAACAATGATCAATAAAAACAACAGTTGAAAACAATAAAAAGGCAGATCTGAAAACAAATCCCAGCAGAAATAAAAACCAAATGAGCCAGAGCTTAAATGCCTGAGTCAGTTAAAAAGAAGAGGAAGAAAGGTATTTGCCTGAGGTGACTGCTACAGTCTCTGTGCTGGAGAAGGTTGCAGTTCCCCCTGTGCTATCGAGGAAGTGAATTAAACTGGGTGTCCTTGCACTGAAACTTCGTTTGATTTTGCACTGCAATAGACCTGGTTCCTTTGAATCTTCCTAATTCACAGTTGTCTCGCTGTGGAAATGTCAGGTGAAAATCCCCAGAGAAATGTATTGGATTGGCAGTTGCCATAGAAACTACACTCTCTGACCCCGCTCCAAACATCTGTATATCCCATGGAGTTGAGGAAAGGAGCAGAGGTTGGTGACGTCGGTCCCCTTCCTTGATAACCTGAGAGCTGCCATTTCCAATGATGCTTTGTAGGCGAAGGCAATGGTGTCACTCTGCCTGCCCTGTGGGGGCTCTCAGTGGTAGAAAAGCCCCCTCAAATCAAGGGTGGCATGTTTCGTCGCTATTGTAAACTCGCCATGACATACAACGCCTTGTTTTACATGGCCATAGTGAAAGGCAGTTCCTTCATTTTTACCACTGATGGGATTAATTAGCACCAAACTTGGCCCAGTCTGCATGATCCTGGTCTTTCCTTTGCATCCTCCAGCTCCTCCACTTGCACAGCTCCTTCTTGGGTCTGTCTCTTAATGGCATCTTGAGAAGTGGTTCTTATCACTGTACATAAATCTCTGCCAAGATGCTATTTGTAAATTGCTCGCATGTCTCAAATATTCCTCCATTCTGAAGTGAAGTCCTTGATGTTCAGTCCTATGAATATACATGACATACTATATATTTTTTTGGATGGGTAAATAGAACAGTGTGCCACGAATTGTAAGTAATCTCCGTGTACATCAAGAACACAAAAGTTCACTCCGTACAGCTCCTGCCTGTCTATCACACCTAGCTCAAACTGAATAATATACCGTACTTCAGCCACTCCACATTGTCTTGGGCTATTCATTGGCTTTGTTACCTTACTTTCCAGATCTACACCAGCTGAACAGCAAGTTTGTTCCATGTTATCAAATCTCCATGAAACTTAAAATCCACAGGGCCTGAATGGTATGTTAATGGAGAAATTGATACTAGCATACTTGCATGCTTTGAATTTTCAATGCCTCGTTTATGTAGGTTTATATAAATAAGAACCTGGCGAAGAAATTCACAGAAGTAAACAACAGTTTGTATAGATTGTGCAGCTAAGGACCTATCCGAACATCCTTTTTATCATGCATTCATGGTGATTTGTGTACACTCTAGGGTGGTTATACACTACACCTTTTAAAATATAGTTTGCACCTGCAAAAGTTGCATGGCAGAAATATGCCGCTTCATTTCCAGTTGGTGAATGTCCTATAACTTCACACAGAAGAAATGCTTTCACCTTTTGTACTATGAATGTTCTAGGGTGCTTTTTAATCCTGCTTTTGCTGCATCAGAACACAAGTGCCTCTTCAGTGCAGAAACATAGGTGAAGCAGCACAGAATATCTAACAAAGCCGAATGCCATGTGGACAATCCAGAATAAATCTACCATTCATGCGCTAATATTGTATCACTGACGTGGTTCGGAATACACCAACCCTCCCACAAAAAGAAACATTGGTCTGAAAGGGCCATGAGGCTGTGGAAAGAAGAATTGGAGAGGTCAGGTTCTAGCCCAAAGCCTCCCAGTTCATAAGACTGTAATCACACAGTCATTCCCCTTTGAGCACATGTTCTGAGTAAACAGATATAAAAGCACAATAAGCGATTCTACAAAGAAGAGGTGAGAGGTAAAGTTCAAGGAGAGACCAGCTAAGACGCAACAGAGATGCTTTAAAGTGCTTTCAACAGTGAAGAATGGAGAATCTGATTACTGGAAGGGAGAGATCAAGAGAACCATAAAGAGAGACAAGAACCAGAAAAATAAATATCAAACATGCAAACTACGTAAGCACAGGAGGAAGCAGATGATGGCGTGTACACAGAAGAGGAAAGTACTGTGTGTGCAAGAGGCTGCAAATGCTTGCAGACCAAAAAGACAGGGACAGAAAGCAGACGCAGGGAGGAGTCACACAGTCCAGGGAGCCAGGGGGTAGGATGTGCCCCCTTCAAGGAACTATCAGGCCAGCCCCTTCATGATTTTTTCAGCTTTCATCTAAAAGAAGGGGAAAAGGAAACCACTAGCCCTGTGGAACTATTAGAAGCCTGGAAGCAGGACACAACCCAACAGCTTCATTGAGAACTGGACCTGAGCACAGGTGCCTCAATGGCTGCCAAGCATGAGAGGTAAAAATACAATAAAAGAAGAAATAGAGTCTCCAGCTTAAGAAGCAGTCTATGCCTGCTAAACAGATTATTGTGCCGCGCAGATTCTTGAGGTTACATGATTGCACTTTTTCACACCAGCAGGAGGTAGCTTCAAGGGGCAAAATCAGCTGTGTCAATCTGCCTATCGGTCTTTTCCATCCTTACCATTCAAGTTCTGTGTCTCTTGTCAAAGTTGCATGTCACTGTCGAGCTTTTCTGAAACTATGTACTGAGAGAGCATTTCCATTCCATTTCCCTGCAGCCTCTGTACTGTTTTGGCCCAAAGCTGGGAGTGGGGCGGAGAGATGTTTGGAGAGTTTTATCTAGTCAGAGCCTTACCCATTGTGTGTGTTATGTGTATTGGGGAGGGGCAGGGCTTTGTGACAATAAAGCTGCTCTCATCCATTTAGTGCTGGTCACAACGGCATATAGTGATTATATTCTGGGTAGAACTGAACAGCTTTGTCTGAAGCCAGTGTAACCATCAGGGCCACAGAAAACCACTGTGACAATGTTGGCAGTTTGCATATCCTGATTCTCCAGAAGTATAGGATTTTGGTTGCCAACAGAATCGCTGAGTTGTAAGGGAACCAAAGTGAATTTGTTCCAGCTGTCAAACAATTAAAAGCAACAATGAGCTAACAACCAGATTAAAACACATGCCAGCATTTTACATATTTGGGTAGGCTTGCCGAAACAAAAATCTTTTCAGCAGGCACCAAAAAGAGCACAATGAGGGCCTAATGTTACTAGAGTACTGGAATATGAAATATTAGTTGTACAATTGTAGAAATGATCTTACTGATTTTAGAGTCTGTATTGTATGTTATGTCCTGTTATCTTATTTGAAATCACTTTTATAGCCGAGCTATGGTTTATGGTTTAATAACAATAACAACAACAACAACAATAATAATAATTCTGCCTTGGGCAGTTTGAGAGCCATACTCCCGAGTTCCTGCTTCTATGCATGTTATTTTGAATTTATTTCATCCTTTCATGGTGTGTTCCTTCCCCGTTACTGCAAATAGCAAGAATCCCAGGGTAGCCAAATTCATTCCCAGAGAAATTATCACTGCTTTTCTCCTCTGTTCAGAATGGAAGGGATAGTGGGTGCCCAGTCCTGGCATCCAGGGAAATCTTTGATTAAATGTGAGTTTAAGGAGGGCATCTTCAGTGTGGGAAAGAGTGAGTCAGACACAATCTGAACAGCAAACAGTTGCTCACACATTGTGGATTTGCGTGTGTGTGTGTGTGTGTGTGTGTATTTACTGAGAGCTTTTGTGGGTGCTCTGGGGAAACCCAGCCAGATGGGAAGGGTATAAAAATAAATTATTATTAATATTATTGCTATTATATTATCTATGAAATATTGGCAGGCACCCTAGCACCTATGGGTGCTGAGCTGGTGACCTCTCAGAGTTTATTGTTTCACTTGGATTGCACTTCTCCAGATATAAGCTCATGGCTTGTCTTTAAGTTGCATGGAATTGCTGCAGGCAGTTAAAGAATTAGCATAACATGAAGAGGCCAGAGCAGGTCATTCAACACTTCTTGAGCTCTAGGGAAAGTATCCTGGGTGCCACTGGTCTGAGCCACCAAGGTGGCTCTGACTCTGCTGCTGTGCTTAACCTCTTCACCAGACTACCTTTGAATGTGGTGGACTCTCCATCAGAGGTTTGTTAACAGAGTTTGGATGGCCAACTGGTGTTTTTAGCTGTGATTGCTGCATTGCAGAGCATTGATGACCTTTGGGGTCCCTTCCAACTCTGCACTTCTATGATTCTCCTTTGCCCCCTTTCCAGAAGGAGCTGAGTCCAGCAATACTTCACATTCTCTGCAACATACCAGGGGTTGCACCACTCTCTGTGTGCCACACCTCCTTGGTGTCAATAGAATTATACTACCCTAAACCCTCTCCATGCCTTCACATGTGGGCATGCCAGCTCTGGAGGAGAATGTGATGCGTCAGAAAAAAACCACCAAACTTTTAGGAAGCTTCTCTTTATCATTCAATCCACAGCTACCACCGTCAATTCCACACCATCAGAGGTGCTCGTAATCTTTTAATGGAGTCTCTTTATCCTCCCAGCACTTTTGTGAGGCAGGGAAGTGATGCTATCTGTGTTTTATAGACAGGAAAACAGAATACAGGTTTAATTTTTTTAAGAGTCCCTTTGGCTTAGCATTCAGGTTTCTTAATCAGATACTGGTTGATCCTTACTGCCTATCAACATATCTTGTGCTGGTTCACTCATGTATACACAGCAATGTGTTTTACTGGACCACTGATGGCTATCAGCAGAATCTGTGACTATAGACGCCAACTGAGCTTTGCAATGGGTTGGCTCATAATGACATGCTCATAAAGCTTATCAGTATTCTGAACTGAGCTATCATTCCTTATCATTTTTTTTTTGCTCAGATCGTAATCTAGGCCCCCATGTATGATGGTATAGATGGTGATAGGAAGTTGTGAAGTATCTTTCTCTTCCTCTCTGGTATTTAAAATACTGTTATAAGCTTACAAACACCAGGGGTTCTAGGATATGCCATTTTCCCAACTTCTTGAACTGTTCCCCATAAGGCATGTCTGAATGCATCGCAGCAGCACATCCAGAAAACATGTTATCCCCATCTTTTTATAGCCATATACCAAAGCAATGGTGTCTGTATAACCTAGTAATTCCAAAATATAGACGCACTTTTACCCTCACAAGACTGAATGTATTGTATACCAGTATACCTGAAGGAGTGTCTCCACCCCCATTGTTCTGCCCGGATGCTGAGGTCCAGCGCTGAGGGCCTTCTGGCGGTTCCCTCACTGCGAGAAGCAAACCTACAGGGAACCAGGCAGAGGGCCTTCTCGGTAGTGGCGCCTGCCCTGTGGAATGCCCTCCCATCAGATGTCAAAGAGATAAACAACTACCTGACATTTAGAAGACATCTGAAGGCAGCCCTGTTCAGGGAAGTTTTTAATGTGTGACTTTTAATGTATTTTTAATCTTTGTTGGAAGCTGCCCAGAGTGGCTGGGGAAACAAATAATAATAATAATAATAATAATAATAATAATAATAATAATAATAGTTATCACCCTTGGCTGTACTTGAGGGATGATTCCAACAGATTCCACAAGAAAAACGCTTATGTCCCTGCGGGGATGGCAGCACCGAATCAGTGGTGCATGCCCTTCTGGCTTGTACCTGGCCTCTTTTATTGTCCATTCCAGGTCGCCCAACCACTGCCACAGTGTCTTTCCTCCTGGCAGATCAAGAGGAGCAGATGACAGCAAAGGTTGCAAGGTTTTTAGCTGGGGCAATCAGATTCAGGACCCTAAACTATGTTTTATATAATCAATTTTTATTTTGTTCTGTGTATATTGCAATGTTCTTTTGTTGCTATGGCCAATGTCTAACGCAAATAAAGTTTTATTCATTCAAAGCAATGGTGTCACACAAAGCCAGACCAAATGTTGTGTGATGCCCCTGCCCAGTGAACCCAGCTGTGCGATGTGCATGACAGATGTATGCCCTATGAAAGCTAAATGCTATGTTAGCTTCCAGTCTTGCTGCTTTTCTAGTGCTTGAAGGAGGAAACCTTTGGTAGGTGGTTCTTTAAGAATCCTGTGCACAACTCAGCCCTCCCTACATCTTAATGCAAGCATTTGAAAAATGATTGCAGATTTACTTCAGATATTGGAAACGGGCATGCCATGGTCATTGGCCAATCAGCACTGTTCACAGAACTGTCCATTGCTTAGCTTATGTCAAATATGATTTTACAAAATATTCAGCCCTGGAGAGGAATATATACATTTGATCAGGACACTTCAAAACTGGCTTCCCAGCTCTACAAATATCTCACATTTCTTTACCCAGAAGAATTTGAGAAATGTTTACTTTTCAGTTGTGCTCATTAAATCGTTTGCACAGTGGAACTACTGAGTTACCATCTTCCAGGAAGAACCAGATTTTGTGCTGCTTTTAGTGCTTTGTATGGTATTGTTAATATTATATTTTGTTCCTTAATTTTTTGTGAGCTGCCCAGAAAACATATGCGATTGGGAAGCCAATCAAATGTAGTAACTAAGTGAATGAATAAATATAAATGATTTTGTTATTCCTTTTTGGTACGGCAAACCCAGCAGAATGGAAGACATAAAGTTGCTACAGGCTGCAGCTGTAAATCATCACCATCATATTCATTTGCAGAACTCTTCATTTGCATAGAAAAGAACATGTTGACTTTTGGTTTGCCCCCATGAGAACCAAGTTAATTGAAAAAGCTTTAATTGTTATTACAAGCTGCATGGAGTTCACAGGAAAAAAATGAAGCAGCTTTAAGCAGTCAATTTGATTTTATTGTGAGCTAAAGAGCTCCAGCCAACTGCAAAGGCATTTCCTGCATCTTCCCTAACCGTAGGGAGAGGAGAAATGTATCCGCTCCTTACTTGCAGGGTGAAAAATGAGAAATAGTATTCCTCTGATTGCCAGATGCTGGGACAAAAAACAGCAGGGAGCTGACTAAGTGAGGCCCTGCTTAGAAATTAGAAATATTTGAGGCTGTTTGGCAAGAACAGCTAGCGCAGAATGTGGCAGCTAGATTGTTAAGTGGAACATGAAGACATGGACATGTAACACCAGTTCAGGCCTGACTGTACTGGCTACTGGTTTGTCCTTGAGCCCAATTCAAAGTGCTTTTTTGACCTTCAAAGCCCCTTCCCTTCCTCCCCAGCCCCTTTTCCATGCTGGGCTTTGGCTCAAATCAAGGTCCCATCAAGCCCTCTCCACTCCACCCATTCCCTTCCTCCTCCCTCAATTACACTCTGGAGTCTCACTGTCAACACCTGAGTCTCTCCTCAGATGTTCCTTATCTAGCTTATCTCCCACCATTCTCCAGCAGGGACTTGATCCTGCATCCAGGGGCTGTAGGTCCAGGCCCTGGTGGTCCTTCACACCTTGTATGGCTTAGGACCCCTATACAATAATACAATATGAACCTCTTTGGACCCTGAGATCACAAGCTGAGGCCCTTCCCTGCAGATGACCTCCAAGGGTGACAATGAGAGAATGGGACTTTTTTGTAGTAGCCCCTCATTTATGGAATGATCTCCACAGGGAGGTCCACCTCCTGCCAACTTGGTCATTGTTTCAGCACCAGGCAAAGACATTATCGCTTTCAAGATGTTTGGGTAGTGCCAATGATATGGTTGCACAGTTAAATCTATTTTTTTAAAAAAAAATAATGATGCTTAGGTGATTTTATTATTGCATTTTTAATTAAAAAAAATCTGGTTTTAAATTGCTTTGAGGATTTCTTAATGGAAAGTGATGTACAAATGTAATAAACCTAAACTGAAAAGCATCTGGAGGACCACTGTTAACACCAGTTTGAGAATCCAGCAAGCAGCATTTGGGCAGGCGGAACAGCACCTATTCCAAGCCAGTTTCAGCAAATCACATCAATAATACCAGCACAGATTAATGACCTTTCTAGGATTAAATCTTAGATAACATGTATTAGCAGCATTTTGAATGCTCTTGCCCTGTCCTGAACTGTTCTGATTGCAGGATATGGTGGATGCCTGCAGCACCTGGTTGGATTTTCAGGACCTTGGATAGCTCCAAGGAAGAATCTTCCTCAACCAGGGCCCCCATTCAGGTTTTCCAAGTGCAAAAAGATTCCTGGGTAGGGAACGTGGAGTTCCTTTTCAGATGTCCATACCCAGCGTATGGACTTGATCAATAATTTTGTACCCAAACAGAGATTTAATATCTAGCTCTGCTGCTGCTTTTAAGGATTTGAATGACTATTGCTTTTAATAACTGTTCAAAAGCGGTGTCTTTAAATACTGTTGTCATTTATTGTTATTTCATTATGTTTGCCAATCTTTGAGTCAAAGAGTGGGGTAATAGATTTTAAAAATACTACAACAATAGCAAACAAACAACAGAACAAGTAAGGGCTATTCGCAGATGCAACACATTTCACTTTCGCTGCAATAATTTTTAGTGAAGTCAGTATGCTCCTTCAGATGAAACCTAGGAAGATACCCACTCTGCCGAGAAATATAGAGTATCTGTTGCAGCAGCTTGCTCCCCGCAGTGGCCAATCAGATGCCTCCAGGAAACACCAATAAAATGAGAAAGTGACAGCCCTCTATGACAGTGTCTCATCAGCAAATGGTATTCGGAGGTAGACTGCCTCTGAATTTGGATGTTCCATCTTGCCATTTTCACTAATAGCCATCCATTTCCTCCTGCTGATTCATGAATCCCTCTAATCCTCTTTTAAAGTGACCAAAACAAGAGGCTGAGTTGGACAGCACTGAGTTCTAGCCTTATGGGAGATGGAGTAATACCTCTCTCTAGCCGCTTTCTGCACACTGGTTATAGTTATATACTTCCACTATGTCCCATCCTCTCCCAGTTGTCTTATTTTCTAACCCCAAAGATGCTTCAGCCTTTCCTCATAGAAAAATGTATCTTACTCTCTGACGATTTCAGTTGTCTATTTCTGCAGCTGTATCCTGACATTCAGAGTCATGAGGTTTCTCCAGATCAAGTGGTGTGACCTGCCTGTGCAGACTGCTCCAAAGAGCCAAGAGAAATGCCAAAATACTTCCTTCACGAGATGTTGGTTCCCCACCTTATAGGCTAGGGACAGCCAATGTGGTATCCTCCAGTTGTTGCAAGGGATCCCACCACTCACCAGCCCCAGTCAGCATGGTCAATGGTCAGGGATAATGGGAGTTGTAGTCCACAACGTCTAGAGGGCCTTAGGCTATCCAGCCCTGTTTTAGATCAACACAAGAGCAACCCCAAGCAGAAAGTGCAACTCTTTGAAACTCCCTTTCACTAATGAGGTTCCTCACCCAGAGATTCAGCACTTCCATCATTCCAGCCAATGTTCTACAAACAACTGGGTCTGCATATGCAACCAGACTTTGAACCAATTAGGCTATCTGAAATAACCACTCACAGTTCTACTATACCCCCCAAAAAGCAACCTGATGTTCCCAACAGATTCTTTCAAGAAGTGAAGTGTCTCAGTGGCTGGCCTGGGAGTGGATTCAAGATAAGAAGAAGAAGAAGAAGAGTTTGGATTTGATATCCCGCCTTTCACTCCCCTTCAGGAGTCTCAAAGCGGCTAACATTCTCCTTTCCCTTCCTCCCCCACAACAAACACTCTGTGAGGTGAGTGGGGCTAAGAGACTTCAAAGAAGTGTGACTGGCCCAAGGTCACCCAGCAGCTGCATGTGGAGGAGCGGAGACGCGAACCTGGTTCCCCAGATTACGAGACTACCGCTCTTAACCACTACACCACACTGGCTAAATGGAGAAACGCACACAGAGGCAGATAAGGCTGGCAAGACACAAAATTCATATTGACTACACACGCGCACACACACAATGGGAGACAACATATTGCTCCAGTGGCCTCAGTGCTGGCCTTCAAGCTGATAAGCTGCTACCAATGACTTCTCCACGCAGGCAGTATGCTAATTTTGCTTGTTTGGTGCTTGAAAAACATGGTAACCCAACCAATGTTTGCTCCAGACAATGCACAGCATTTAAATGTGGCATCCTGATGTTGCTTTGGCTTTGCAAGCTGGTACTCTCTCTCACACACCTTCCCTTCCCCACCTCCACCATGTGTGCTGCACAGCATAGAAGATGAGGATGGCAACATTTACATTTTCTGAATGGGCTAATCACAGATTTGTACTTTCCACATGCTTGCCTCCTCCAGAGCTGCGTGGAAGGTGCAGGAGGAGCGGGCTGAAGCCAAAAAAACACATGTCTCTTTATGGGGAAAGGAGGAGGAGGAGGAGATAATTAGGAAGATGTACAAGGGGATAAGCAACAGCACATATGCAGTTGTGATGCTTTCTTTATTGAACAAGAATCACAAGGTTAAAAATAGACACTTGAGGGACAGCTGAAGGAAATGTGATGGGAGAAAGAACAATTCGGAAAGGAGGTGGTACTTATTATTAAGAATAGTTTAAGGCAGACAATATGCTGCTTTTAGAATGTTTCGAGGAGTGATTTTGCTTTGACAGCAAAGCCTTCCTGCTTTTCAGAGCACCGTGGAAGGACCAGTTTGCTTACTCAGTGTGGCCAAGTTGCAAAACTTCCCCTGAATGCAAGTTCCACTTCAGGCTTTAAGTGGAAGATCACAAGTTTAATTCTCTGTCTTATACACATGTGCCCCCAAACCATCCCCTTGACAAAGAAATACAACATGTCAGGGGGAAACCTAGTCTAAACCCCTCTGTAAACCCCAGTATACCTGAAGGGGCATCTCCACCTCCATCGTTCTGCCCGGACAATGAGGTCCAGCGCAGAGGGCCTTCTGGCGGTTCCCTCACTGCAAGAAGCCAAGTTACAGGGAACCAGGCAGACGGCCTTCTCAGTAATCCACCCACCCTGTGGAACACGCTCCCACCAGATGTCAAAGAGAAAAATAACTACCAGACTTTTAGAAGACATCTGAAGGCAGCCCTGTTTAGGGAAGCTTTTAATGTTTAATAGATTGTATTTAATAATATTGTATTTTAATATTCTGTTGGAACCCAGCCAGATAGGTGGGGTACAAATTATTATTATTATTATTATTATTATTATTATTATTATTATTATTATCATTATCATTATTATCATCATCATCATCATCATCATCATCATCTCCCTGACATGCTAGGTTTATAAATGCAGAGAGGATTTTAAAATCATATATATGGGAACAAAGAAACATTTGTTCTTTGCCATCTGCAGCCTGAAGTAGCACAGCTTTCCCACTTGATTGTGCTAAATGCATGAATTGGATCTTAACCCCCCCCCCCACGGGTGTAAAAAATGACAGGTAGATGAATTGCATACAGCCAGTTAAACATATGGTTGCTACTTTTTAGTGGCTCAAACCACACGGGCAGCTGATCAGCAGCAGCCTCCACCAATCTGTGAGCCGCGTGCTGCCACTTCATGCCTCCTCCCCCGCAATTGTGAGAGCGCTGTCATATTTACTTGCTGCGATGCCAACGTTAACACAAATAAAAACAAAAACACCGGGCGGAAAAAGCTCCCGTGTCACACCTTGTTTGAGAAAATTACCACTAGAGATTGAGTAAAAATGAATGGGCACCCAGCATGACTGGGATGGTGTGGAACTGTTGCAAGATACAAGTGTGTTTAGCCTGGTGAAGAGGAAATTTGAAGGGGAGGCACAGCAGTAGTTTGCAAAGACTTGCCCAAGAAGAATCTAAAATTAGAGGTGCATAACATTACTCATGGTGTGTAGAAAGTGAACAAGGAAAAGCTTTTCTCCCTCTCTTTCTAGAGCTTGGAGACATCCCATGAAATGGAACATTGAAAGATTCGGGACCAACGAAGCATAGTTAAACGATGGGATTTACTCCCCCCAGGAAACTGTGATGGCCCCCAGTTTGGAGGCCTTTAAAAGGATTAGGCAAATTCATGGAGGAGAAAGCTATCAAAGACTGCTGATGAAGTGTTGGATATTGCAGAGTTGGGAAAAGGTCCAGAAAAGGTCAACCAAGTGGATGGAGCAATGACCCTATGAAGTGGTTGCAGTGCCTGGAGCTTTTTAGAGAAAAGATGAGTAAGAGGTGATATGACAGAAGTTTATAAAATTATGCATGGTATTACACATGGTGTGGAGAAGTGAACAGAGAAAAGCTTTTCTTCCTCTCGCACGATACTAGAGCTTGGGGACTATCAATGAAACTGAACATTGAAAGAATGTAAGACAGACATTTTTCAAAAATGTCTAAAAATGAAAAAAGTTTATGTTGGAAGTGCAATGAAACCGAGGGATCTTTTGTTTGCACGCGGTGGTCCTGTAAAATAATTAAGGAATATTAGGAAACTATATATAATGAATTTAAAAAAACTTTCCCCCAAACACCTGAGATTTTCTTCTTGGGAATGGTAACAATGGAGGTCCCCCCAAAACAAAAAAGTTTACTACTATACACTACCACTGCAGCTAGAACCTTATTGGTACAAAGGTGAAGAACAAGTATAGTACCCACTAAGGAAGAATGGCAGTGTAAAATGTTTGAATATGCTGAACTGGCTGGTCAGGATAAGAGAAAACAAAGATAAGGAATATAAGGAGGAATGGTTAATTGATTATTTCAAGAACCAGTATAGACAAATACATAGCTTAGCAGGTCTCGTGTAAATCCAGCAGAGTTGAAATGGAGTATTTAATAGATAACGAATGGAATGATTAAAAAGATGTGGATTACACAGAGCAGTAGGAAAGCAAAAGGAATCAGGAAATGTGTGGAAGGGAAGTCATATGGTATATGTATACATGCTGTATTTGGTATGAAGTTGTAAGTGGGACAGGGGGAGGGTAGGGGGGTTAAGCATGCTCTCTGTTCATGTTATTGAAAATGCAATTTTTTTAAAAAAATATATATATAGAAAGAATCAATAAGAAGAGAAGAGTTTGGATTTGATATCCCGCTTTATCAAAGCGGCCAACATTCTTCTTTCCCTTCCTCCCCCACAACAAACACTCTGTGAGGCGAGTGAGGCTGAGAGGCTTCAGAGAAGTGTGACTAGCCCAAGGTAACCCAGCAGCTGCATGTGAAGGAGCAGGGACGTGAACCTGGTTCACCAGATTACAAGTCTACCACCCTTAACCACTGCACCACACTGGCTCAAGACAGACAATGCACAGCGAAGCTATAGAATCCATTCCCACAGGAGGCAGCGATGGCCACCAATTTGGATGGCTTCTTTTAAAAAAAAGCATTAAACAAATTTACAGAGGTGAAAGCTATCTGTGGCTACAACCATGATGGATGCTGTGCTCTGCTTCCATGGTTGGAGTCAGTAATGCTTCCGAATACCACTTGCTGGAAACTGCAGGAAGGGAGAATGCTCTTGTGCTTGGGTCTTTGCTTGTGGGCTTCCCCTTGGGGTATCTGGCTGTGAAAGCAGAGTCCTGGACTTGGTGGGCCACTGGTGTGTGATCCAAAAGGCTCTTCTTGTGTTCCTATCTCATGCCTCAGTTGCTGGGAATTGTAGAGGAGAGAGTTGCTGTTGCACTCGGGTCCTACTTGCAGGTTTCCCACAGCCTGTGAGAACAGGTCATCGGCCTGATCCTGCAGGTTCTTTTTGTGTTATCCCCTCTGATGTGCCAGAGGGAAGGACTAGAACCAACAGGTGGAAATGGCAAGGAAGTGGGAAGACTTTGTAGCACTAAGAGCCATACAACCATGGAAGAGGCTGCCTCTGCCAGCCGTGAGCTAGCCTTCACTGGAAGAATGCAGAGGCTGGTTGGACATCTGCCAGGGATGCTGTAGGATGCTGCTGTTTCATCCCGCATTGCAGATCCTGATTAAGCAATGGGTTGGACTAGATGACCTACAAGCTACCTTCTGATTTGATGATTCTAGCTGCACTCAGTGCACAAGATGGTATGAATAGCCCTTCTGCATCAGTACAAGTCAGGTCTCTCTAGCCTGGCATTCTATTCCCAGCAAGGATATACTAGAAGGAAGGGCAACCATGCCTATTGCAAGCAATGCTAATCCTACTCAGAGCAGACCGCCTGAAGTGAATGGGAATGACTAACTTGGTCCATTCACTTCAATGGATCTACTCAGAGAGGGACTAGCCTTGGAGACAAGCTAGTGAAAGCTACCTGGAGGTCCATAAGACTCAAAGAGAGGAGCAAATGCCATTTGATGCAACCAGACTCCATTGAAATAAATGCAAGCGGCAAAATAATAATAATAATAATAAAAATACAGCATAGAACGTAACTGAGCAGGAAATTGAATGGGTCATGGGGAAAGACCACATGAAACTGCATGGATTGCACAAAATGATATGGGAGAGATGTGACACAATCCTGAAGAGCAGTCAGCCCCAGGAAGCTCACAAGCAGAGGGGGAAGGTGATAGACTCCCTCGGCTATTTGTCCTCAGCATCTTGCCGTCAAAGATATACTGCCGCAAAACATGGAGGCTTCATTCAGTTTAAAGTTGCTACTTGGCTTAAACATCTTCAATTTGCAGCACCCTTTTCCCACAAGCTGTTTAAAAAGCCAATGGCATCTTCTACCCAGAGGCAACTTGCAGCTGGGGGGAAGACTTTGGTCGGAATTGTAGCCCAGGAACAGAATAGATCAAAACCCCTTCTGTGCAACATGAGCCCCATCCTGTAACCCACCCATTGCTGCTGTTTAAAAAACAACAACACACAGAGGTAAAGAAGCACATCGTGCCTTTAATATAACACATTGTTTGGCCACAAATATGTGACTTTTGACTGTGACTGACAGCTGAGTGCACAGGACACAGAGAAGCTCCATTCATGTTGATTAACACACTATTAAGTAGTCACAAAGCCGTATTAAATCCCTGCTTTTTTTAACGGTGCTGTGTGATCCCTGTTGACCAGCAGGACTCTCCAGCATGCAGTATAATAGTTCACTGTGGAAGTTTTAAGGCTGTTTTGGGAAAGAATACATGGTGTCATACAGAATTTGCACTGGAGTCTTATAGCTTAGTGGCTCCGACTTTGAATTCCTAGTAGCAGATGATGGATCAGGCAGCAAGGTAAGAGGAATGAAAGACCTCTCCCCTCTGAGACTCTGGAGGTCTGCTACTCATCGGAGGGCTGTATATGCACAAGTGATCTAATTTCAGGTAGCTTCCTAGGTTCACCTCTTTCAAAGCATTGAGCTGTACTCAGAGGAGACTCGGGGAATCATTGAATTTAATGCACTTGACTAACTTGAGTCCATTAATTTCTATTCTGAGTAGAACTTAGGTCACATCTACACCTTATATTAAAAGCACTTTAAAAGTCATGCCCCCCATAAGAATCCTGGGAAACTGTAGTTTACCCTCCACAGAGTTACAGTTCACCACACCCCAAACAAACACAGTTCCCATTATTTGCTTGGGTTAGCCATGTGTTTTATACATGCTTTAGGTAGGTGTCTGGTGTGATTGTGACCCATTGTCTTGGAGAGGCTGTGATAAATTTCTGTCTTCAGTGTTAGATCTGTCATGTGGCCCATTCATTTTTATTGTGTGTTGTATTTATGTTGCTGTTTTCAATGTTCTGTAAGTCGCTCAGAGACCTTCAGGTTGCAAGCAAGTCTAATAAGAATAGTAATGATGATTCACACATCCATGTTGACACCCAATGGCGCTATGGTAAAGTGAAGAGCATGCACACAGGAACCCTTCCTTTAATCAACGTCTTTTTCTTGATGCCAAGATTGTCCATAAGATATCTCTCAGAAAAACAACCACCAGGAATAAAAGAGCGAGTGGGAGAGAGAACTTTTTCCCATTCTGTTAGTACATGATCTATGAGGACTACATAGTCTAAATCTTTACTAGATGCTAACTGGAGTCCCTTTGCTTTGATGGCTGCTCATTTGGCTGCCCTAAGAACTCCATAACAACATTATTTGCAGTTATTAGAGGAGGTAATCAGTTGGCAAATGGAAATCATTGTAATATCCTGCAAGGTCTTGAACCAACTGCTGTTGCATGCAGAAAACTTGCTGCGTACAGCAACCCCTGTGTTCTGTGTTTAATTAGTAACATATTAGGATTATTGCTGAGCAATAGGCAGGCTATTGAAATAATTATTATGGTAATATGGGGTTTGCTGATGCTAAGTGCACGAGCGTGGCATTTGGATAACATGGCATTCAAAGTCCTGTAGCGCATACAAAGAACAAACGCCTGTGTGTGAAAAGGAAGCAGCTCCAGGCATCAGAGGCATTCCTCAAACATATTAATAGGAGCAGGGCATCCTGGCATGTCCAATACATGTTTTGTTTTTCAGTTAGCATGGAGTGAAGGTGCTCATGCAATGCATTACATGGGGTTTAGAGGACATATTAATTCTTATGTGTAGTCAGGCAGTGGCCAATATAGGATTTTCTGGTTCCCACCCAGGGTGGCCAGTCAGAAGCAGCATGTCTAGTATATATATGTGTGTGTGTATTGTGAGAAGGGAGGATGAAAAAGAGGGTTCGGGGAGAGGAGTATCCAACTCTGTCTTGCATGCACAAGTGCAATGGAAGTGGTGGGGAGAGGGGAACAATTTGGGAGGGTGAAACGCTGGTCACCTGTTGTGGTACTTATATGGGAACCAGCATGGTATAGTGTCGGACTATGATCTGGGAGAGGGATGCGGGTGGCACTGTGGGTTAAACCACAGAGCCTAGGACTTGCTGATCAGAAGGTCGGTGGTTCGAATCCCAGCAATGGGGTGAGCTCCCGTTGCTCGGTCCCTGCTCCTGCCCACCTAGCAGTTTGAAAGCATGTCAAAGTGCAAGTAGATAAATAGGTACCGCTCTGGCGGGAAGGTAAACGGCGTTTCTGTGCGCTGCTCTGGTTCACCAGAAGCAGCTTAGTCATGCTGGCCACATGACCCGGAAGCTGTACGCCAGCTCCCTCGGCCAATAAAGCGAGATGAGCACTGCAACCCCAGAGTCGGTCACGACTGGACCTAATAATCAGGGGTCCCTTTACCTTTACCTGTATGATCTGGGAGACCAGGATTCAAATCCCCACTTGGCCATGAAACTCATTGGGTGACCTTGGGGCAATCACTGTCTCTCTCAGCTTAGTCTACCTCACAGGGTTGCTGTGGGGAGTGGAGAACCATACATGCCATATTGAGCTCCTTGGAAGAAAAAGTGGGATGTAAATGCAGTTAATAGAAGTGCATGGTGCATCATTTTTAGTTGATTGGTAACTGACGGGTAGTCAGAGATATGCCATGTCTCATGCTTTTCTGGCTATCAAAAAAATGGCCAGGACAGCAGCCAAAAAGTTTAGCTTTTGGACCTTCATTCTTTTTCAGCCTCTGTGCCATAAAGGTACCATAAATTCCATCCACTACTATAGATGCATCTTCACTTAAAGGCTTCCCCAACGCACAAACACCTTATGCCAGCTGATCCTCCTTTTTAGTGTGTTACCCAAAATTTTGGTATTTTGAGAGAAGGAATAACTTTCATCCTCCTTTTCAACCTCCTTACACCATTTATGTGCTTATCAAGAGGACTGTGTCTGGTTTTCTCTCTCTCTTTTCCCTTAAGCTAATATGCTTACTTTATATCTTTCCTCAAATGGATGGGGGCAACAGTCAAATCACACTGACATTCTCAGCATGTGCCAAGAGAACTGTGGATCTATCTGTTACACAAGGAGCTGTTAATTTATATGGTCAGCACATTCTACATCAGTGGTTCTCACATATTTTTCTCCCCTGTGGACCACTAGATAAACCTTTTTTTTAAAAAAAAAATTATTCGAATCAAAGTGCATACATAACATTATTTTCATTACTGTAGCCCTTTCTTTAACTGGTGGTTTTTAAATGGAGAATTAGTAGACTGCGCCAGCTTCGTATTCTGAAAATCATGGGCACTAAGCTCAGATCTTATTAGCGTGTTCAGTAACCAGGCCTTGGTTAAAATTAGCCTCTATGTCAACTATTAGAGAAGGCAAATGAAATACGTACGAGGTCATTACAGATATTCTGGATTATTCCAAAAGCCTTTTGCAGACTCTGCAAAAAGAAGTCAGGGACAACCAGTCTGTGAACCTCTGCACTACAGGAATATTTTAATGACACCCCTGTCCAAATGGAATATTCTGAGTGAGACCATCACTTTTTCCATCAGCACCTCTGCCTGTTGACTGACTGACACAGTTTTTTCTGTTTAACTTTTCCAGCTCAACACTGTTGATTCACCAACTTGCTTCTTGTTGCTCTCTTCCTTCAACATTTTCACTCCAAGATCATTTTGGATCTTCACTGCCCAAAACGAAAAAGCAATCAAGGTTTCTTGTTATTTTAGGGGGGGATCCCTTGCTGTCCCATTAGTAATTAATTAATTAGTAATTAATGTTTGATGATTTTTCCTATGAACCAAAACTGCACACACTGTGCGTATGTATGTATGTATGTATGTATGTATGTATGTATGTATGTATGTCTTTTTTTCAGCCAGAACCTCTCTTTTTTTACCAGCACCTCTCAGGTGGGTACCATTTCAATTCTAAGACTACAAGGGAGGTGTTCAGAGTGAGTTCTGGCACCTCTTTTTCTATATAAAAAAATTAGCACTATATGTATGTAAAGGAAACTCACATTCCTCTGGGGAAATAATGGAACCAGACCGTGTGTGTGTGTGTGTGTGTGTGTGTGTGTGTGTGTGTGTGTGTAAAACAACTCCTTCTTTTATGGACAAAGGGAAAAAAGCAGCCAACTCCTTCAGGGTTGCCAGTAGCAACCCACAGAGAGTTGTTCGGAAAGACAAAAAAATACATAAACAGGAGATTGCACCATGTCAGGGCCCTTGAGTGATTAATCATATTTGCACAAAATAAATGAGCAATGTTCTTTAAGTGTACCCAGATCTTTTCAGCATGGAGAGTGCAGCTCTTCTGAAATGAGAACTGCAGCGTCTTTCAGCTCCTTTGTATCACTAACTTTTTCTTGCCCTTGCTGGTGATCACAAACTTTGAGTTAGCCAGTGCGATTCCTGAACTGCAGCCCTTCGCTCTGTTAAGAATTTGTTGGTCAACATCTTATATTGGACTAGGAAAGAGCTAATTTAACACAAAACTTTCTTCTCTCTGCTTCCTAAACATGACATCCATGCAATCTTGACTACACATTTGTGTGGATCATGGAATGTGAGGTGGAATACAGAGGTGATGGCAGTCCCCCCCCCCCAAGTGTGGGTCTGGAGCCCTTCCGCTACCCAGTGCACCCTCAAATTTTCCATGGGTTGTATCCATGGCCACCTAAATCACAGCAGAGGCAGAGGTGCTCCAAATCTTGATGCCACTAAAGAAGCCGCTGAAATTTGAGACCCCCAAGATCCGCCACGGATCACAAGTTACAATATCTATGCAAATAGTTGCCTGAAGATGGATGAGGTCACTAGTGTAGAAAAAATAACAATTGTGTAAAGTAACGCTCAAAAGGGATTTTTTAAAAGATGGCTCAAAGTAACTTCTTCATTTAAATGATGGATCTATGCACGCAATGGATGAAGAAGGATCCAGAACCAACTCCCATCTAACATTTGCCACTGATTTCTTGAAAAGATGAGATAGATTTAAAGCTGAGAAACAGTAGAGGGTAGGATTGCCATAGTCTCAGTCCCACACCAGCAAAATGGGAATAGAAGTGATTGACTTCACGGTGTTGTGAGAGCAAGAAATATCAACAAGAAACACTCTTTGCACATTCAACAATGCTGTGTGAATGGTTGCTTTGGCATAAAAGAATCAATGCCAAAAAGCATACATCTATAATAAAACTGCTGTGATTATGGGGTGAGTTTGCCTGCTGATGTGCAGAAGGGAAGAGGAAGAACGGTAGTAGAAACAGTACTATATCCAGATGTCTGTCTACATTATTGCATTGGGAGCCGGAGCTCATAAAAAGCTCTGTCTAGGCAGATGCTGTTTCCTCCTCTCCACCCACCTTTCTAAACTTTGCCTTTCATCTTGGGGCAATGTAAAAGGCCTCTGCAAATGCTTCTTGCTCCACAATCACTTCTCATTTGTTTATTCATTTCTTGCAGTCTGGACTTGTTCTGCCTACAGACCTCTGGAGTTGCTCTGATTATTTTGTTATCTGATTAATGGGAGTAAAACAGATTCACTATGACAGATTCTAAGATTTTTTAAAATATATATATACAAATATTTAATAAACATTACAAGCAACACACACACACACATACACAAGAGAGCATCTTCGCAGTTTTAACATCTGAAAATCTTTCATACTTGCAACTCTTCCAATCTTCATTCTGGATAAAATGTGTTTTCTAAGTGAAAAGTATTCAGTTGTTCTCTCAAGTCATGCTTATACAATACATATTTCTTTGTATTTTGATACCCCCCATCTTTTTGTGCCCCCTACAAATAGGTGAATATGTAATACATTACTATTTATTGAGCCATCGCTACCACTGAACCTTTTACACCCTTAGAAGACAGTTTCTGCTATCCTTGAAGAGAAAGTGAAATACTGATGATTTTGCCCTTACCTTCAAGCCATAAGATAAGACAGCGAGAACCACGAACCACAGCGCTGACTTCAGGTCTTGACCTGTATATCCAAAAGTTTCCACGTTTTTGCTCCTCTCTTCCTCCTCTTCTCACTTCTCCCTGCTTCCTGCCAGACTTCCCATCTCCATGGGATCTCTGGAGATACCCAGAGAGAAAGCAAGGCTAGTAGGGTCTTGCCAAACGAGCATGGATCCCCCCAGTGGAGAAGAGGCACTCTCTCTCGGAATCTCCCCCCACCAAGAAAGACTATTTCTGTTCTCAGACAGAACCTCCTGAGGCTAAGGAGGGTCAGGCTCTTGGAAAAAGGGACATTGACTGGGTAGGAGCTCCCACCCTATGGATTTAGCCTTTGCCTCCTCGGAGAGAATGTCCTCCAACTTCTCAGGAGAGCAGCTTGAGTTGGGCAAAGCTCTTATGTCGCTCCGTTTAAGGGAGACAGGGTTTCTTGAAGTGGGGTTCATGCGAACAGGGCGCTCCTCCCTTTCATTCTCTTGTGGAGTTTATAATAACAATAGGAGGAGATAAGGGAAAGGGAATCTTGAAAGGTGAGCCAAAGCTTTGTGATGCTGTTCCGAGCAGCAAAAGCTCTGGAGATCCTTCCCCGCCTCCCACTCCCGTCGGCTTCCCAGGGGATAGCGGACGCTGGCTGGCGAGGAACTTGCTGAGCGCACCTCAGCCGGAGTTGCCCTGCCTCTTCTCAGAACCAAAACGGAACACCAGGGAAACGCAGAGGTGGGAAGATAATTCAGCACCAAGAGGACGGACAGCTCCGACGGAGTCGGCGAAAGGGAAGGAAAAGAATAGGGAGGAGGCGGTGGCTCAGGTTGGGGCGGAGACTCGTGTGTGTGTGTGTGTGTGTGTGTGTGTGTGTGTGTGTTTTATAGTGTTGACGGGTAAGAAACAGACCGTGACCCGCCTGGCAATGCTACAAGCCCTAGGCAGCTAGTGGCACACGATTCCCTTACGTTGAAGGGAGCAGCTGCTTTGCACACGCAGGCGCACCCCGTCGGCACGGACCTCCGATGCAGCTGAGTCTGGTGTCAGGCACACGAGGAGGGGGATGGGGGGCGCGCTCTAAAGTCACAAGCAAAGATCGAGAGACAAAAGGATGTCGAACTAGAGGTGAGAAAGAGATTCAGAACAGATTAGAGAGCTGCGGGACAGATCGATAGACGAAGCTTTGATAGGACCTCGGAGAGCTCCCAAAGGGATACGCGGAAAGCTGCCATTCATCCTAATGGAGAGAAGTATCTGGCAATAGCAAAGTGTATTGATACACATGTAGAAATGGGTAGATTTCAGCTGAAATGGTGGGGGGTGTCAAAGCGCTGTTTGCGTGAATGGAAGAAGGGGTGTAGAGAGATGTTAGATGGATGCAACAGTTAGATGGATGCAGGGGGAAATCTCAACAGACACAAATGGGTCAGGGTGGAGAGGGGCGACCGAATGGTGCTGAGGAGCTGAGGAGTTCAGACGCATACAGACGACCCTGGGTTGCTTTCAACACACAATGTCCTTAGACCAGGGGTCTGCAACCTTTAAGACAAAAAGAGCCACTTGGACCCGTTTCTGAGGGGGAAAAACTGGGAGCCGCAAAACCATAGCGACATTTAAAACAAATATATCTCCGGAGCCGCGATCTGACAGCGGGCGGGAAGGTGACGTTGGGACGGTGCGTGACTAATGCACGCACCGCCCCCATGCGATGTCACAGCCAGTACAGTGCCCACCACAGTGGGGAGTGTCGGGGCGCACAATGCGCCTCCTCCCCTCGCTAGTATCCGCCCCGGAGCCGCGGCAAAGGTGTAAAAGAGCCACATGCGGCTCCAAAGCCACAGGTTGCAGACCCCTGCCTTAGACTGTTGCATTAAACACTATTGCGTCCATTTATCCTGGAACATGATGGAACGGCAGAGAGCCCTAAAAATGATGATGCATCTAGCCTAGCTTTATGTTCCCAACAGCTGGAAGCTCACAAAAGGTCATGGAGGTGACAGCCACCACAGCCTCATTGCCTTCCCTCAGCACCTGGGCCTTGGAGGTTGGTTGGCTTTAAATGTGGATGTTTCATTATCATGAGGAAGTTGGGTATTAGCCTGGTAAATAGTAGACTGAGAGGAGATATGATAGCCACCTTCAAATACAGTGGTACCTCTGGTTATGTACTTAATTCGTTCCGGAGGTCTGTTCTTAACCTGAAACTGTTCTTAACCTAAAGCACCACTTTAGCTAATGGGTGCTGCTGCCGCGCCACCGGAGCACAATTTCTGTTCTCATCCTGAAGCAAAGTTCTTAACCCGAGGAAATATTTCTGGGTTAGCGGAGTCTGTAACCTGAAGTGTATGTAACCTGAAGCGTATGTAACCCGAGGTACCACTGTATCTAAAGGGCTGTCACATGGAAGATGGAGCAAGCTTGTTTGTCCTGCTCTGGAGAGTAGGATTCAAACCAAGGGCTTCAAGTTACAAGAAAGGAGAGTCAGACTCAACATCAGGAAGAACTTTCTGACATTAAGAGCTGTTCAACAGTAGAACAGATTCTCTTGGAAGGTGGTGAACTCTCCTTCATTGGAAGTTTTTAAGCAGAGGTTGGGTTGCCATCTGCCATGGATGTTTTAGTTGAGACTTCTGCACTGCAGGGGGATGGACTAGATGAGCCTCAGGTTCCCTTCCAACTCTACAATTCTATGATTCTATGATCATGGCTAGAAGCCGCTCACAGGCATTTCCCTCTAGGAATCCTTAAAAATTAAATCCTTTAAAACCTGTCTGATCTAGTGACAATTGGAACAGTGAGCCCCACATGAATTATGTACAGAAATGTCTGTCCAGAACTGACCAATCAACTTTTGTTGATGACTCCTGAGGAAAATACCTCTTTAGCCACACTGATCATAATTGTATCCCTTTAGTCACTGCTTCCAAACTAAACAAGTCCCAAGTGCTCCAGATGTTACTTGCAGGGAAGATGTGCCAACCCCTTGGAACCACAGAATTGTTCAGTAGGAAAGGGACTCGGAAGGTATCCAATCTTATGTGGTCTTCAACCTTGGATCCCCAGATGCTGCTGGACTATGGTCCCCATAATTCCCAGACAGCTTATCCAACTGTCAGGGTTGAAGGGAGTTGTAGTCTGACAGTATCTGGGGACCCAAGGTTGAAGAACACTGATCTAGCCCATAGTTCCTCCTCAATGTAGGAATCACTCAGTGACAGCATTTCTGACCACCATCTTCTGTAGCAAACAGTTCCACTGTTGAGCAGCTCTTCCCATTAGGAATCTTCTTCTAAAGTTTAGCAGAAATCTGCTTCCCAACCATTTCCTTCAGTGGGTTCTAGTCCTGCCCTCTGGGATCTTTTCTATATTCTCGCTTGGCAGCTGCTCAGAGATCTGAAAATGGCTATTGGGTTTCCCTTCATCCTCTCTCTTCCCCAGGGTAACCATCCCCATCCCCATCCCCCATCCCCCTCACTTTCAACCATACTTAATCAGGCTTGTGCCATTGCAACGCTGCACCATTGCATTGTCCTACAGATTTCGCTGCCCTAGCTCACCTCCGTGAATCACAACATTGCACTAGTACAAAGCAGTTGATCATCTCCACTTTTTCCTTGCCCAGCAGACCAAGGCATGGAATTGTCAGTGTTTTGCCCGCACTACCCCTATTGTATACTTTACAATGACCTTTATTTATTCATTTACTAGTAGTCTCATACCCAGTGTTGGTTGAGGATTCGAAGGAACCAAAAAGATGGGTGCAGATCCTCAGAGAACAGATGGGCAAACAAATTTCCAGAAGACATAATAGATTATGATATATTTATATCCCACCTGTCCTCTGAGGAGCTGAAGATGGCATGGCAGACATGGTTCTGCCGCTCTCCATCTTATTCTCACAGCAACCTTTTGAGGTAGGTTAGGCTGAGACAGTAACTGACCGAAGGCTGCCCAGTGACCTTCATGGCTGAGTGGGGAGTTGAACCCTGGTCTCCCAGGTCCTAGTCCAGTGCTCCAAACACTACTACACCACACTGTCCCCAAGCAGCACACCAGAGCTGATGGAAGCATCTGTAGGGCAGCAGGTTGTAAGGAAGGCTGCTTTACAATATCTGCACCTTTAGCAAAATCTTCTTATGCTGGGTAGCAATGTCTTTTTCTTACGCTTCCCAAGTAAACTGGGGAGCATTTCTGTGTTGCCCTTTCCATCTGTCTAATATAATCTGCTTTCTGCTCAAACTGCAGTAGTTATAGGTCACCTCTTATTATATATTTATCCCTGGGTCTTAATATCCTTTTGTGCTTCATCACAGAGTCAATGCATTCATTTCCCGACGAACAACAGGCAGTGCGAGGCACAAATTATTGCTTTCAGATATTTCAGCTTCTTCTAAGCTCAGAAAGCCACTTGTAATTATTTTAGACCACTGTGCCTTTTAGCAACCCCCTCCCCCCCACCCGCAATTCTCTTTTATATCCAGCCACTGGCAGGGAAAGGGGGGTGGTGGCAGGGTTAGAACAGAAAAATAGCAGTGCTGTTAATATAAAATTGCAAGTGCCACAGCAGAGCTGGGAACAGGAGACACTACAGATTAGGACTTTGCTTTCCATTGATTCTTTATCATGTGTCAAGGCTGTATGTGCCAATCAATACAGCCATTTTTATTTACAGGCTTCAATAATGCAGTGGGGGTGTTGTGCAGCTGTCCCTAATAATCTTATTTATATTGGCTGTCACCTCGTTTTTCCTCTCTCATTAAGAACGGTTCCGTGCCTGCCTGCCCATGTGATGGAATGAATGACAAGAGAACAGGGAGCCTGTGTCCCTCCTGATGTTTCTGGACCACAACTACCACCATCCCTGGCCATTGGCCGTGCTGGCTGCTCAGAGCTGGAATCCAACAGCATCTCCCCAGGCTCCCCATCCCTGAATTAGAATACACAAAGTCGTCTGCTGGATCAAACTTGTGTGTGTGTGTGTTCCCATGTGACCCAGCATCCTCTTTTGAAGAGCTCCAAGCCATATGCCTCTGAGGCAACCACAGATAGTGTACGAAGACAACAGACTTATTCTGACATTCCCCCTGTATCCCTTGAGAAGTAGACTGCACCCAAGCCTGGAGGTTGCATCTTAGTCATCCTAAAATCACAGCAATCTCAAGAGAGTTACACTAGCTACATTATATCCAACCACCCTCAGTCCCTAGATCTCATGTTCCTCCTCCATTCTTACAATCAAGCTACTACTGCACATACTCAATGTAGGAGACCAAGGCACCACACACACACACACACACACACACACACACACAGAAACCCCACCACATTAGCTTTTGTTCTAACTGCTGAATGAACATCTGTAGAATGTGAACCTTTTTTTTCCTGAAGCTCATATTCTTGATGCTAACAAGAGACAGAGAATGCATCAGATAGTGGACTTGGAAAAGGGTAAAAGAGTGTTGGGAAATGATCCATAATGAATTGGGAGGGGTGTTTAAAAGTACTTCCCCCCAAAAAAAACCCCAGAGTAATTTCTGTTGGAGATAATTCAGACTGAAATCCCCATGTGTCAAAAAAGGTTATTTATGTATGCTACTACCGCAGCCCATGTTTTGTTAGCCCCCAAATGGAAAATGAGTGAGGTTCTAACCAAAAAAGAATGGCAACTTAAGTTGACAGAATACGCACGGCTCTCAGAACAACAACAACAACAACAACAACAACAACAACAACAACAACAACAACAACAACAACAACAATTTATTTATACCGCACCCATCTGGCTGGGCTTCCTCAGCCACTCTGGGCGGCTTTCAACAAAATATTAAAATACAGAATATAGAATATATAGAATAAAAGAACAAGGAGAACATATGTTTAGAGAAGATTGGAAAACGTTTATTGAATATATGGGAAATAATTGTGTACAGCTGAAAACGCTGTCAGCATTAAGATAAATTCAACAGTGTAAATAAGTTGTGATGGATGTAATAATGGAATACTGAATGGTATAGTTTCTGTAAAATATGCAGGGATTTATGATATGTAAAATGAACCGTGGAAAGAAAAGAAAGGAAATCATTGATACCTTAAGGATGTAAAATGAGTACTTTAAATTGTAAAACAGAAAACATAATAAAATTATATGCAAAAAAGAGAGAGAATGCATCAGAAGGTGGGTGGGAAACCTGTCCCCAAGTTACAAACCCCGATAGTTGAGGATTTTCCAGGTAACAAGTAGTCAGACATTTAGAGAGAGAGATTGTGAATTAAATTATTATATAATTAAAATATACTTGGGGAAAGCAGTACTAAGTCTCATGCTTCAGGCATACAGCCTGTCATTACAAATTAGGGCAAGAACTGCAGGGAGTGGGGGATGGACCCAAAGCATTATCCTGAAACTGGGAGAAGCTAACCCCCAGTTCAGGGTTTCATCTCTCCACCAGCAGCCCCCCCCCCCAGTTCACAAAGAACTCACAGATTTGGGTGGCAAATGCAAAACAACAACAACAACAACAATGTAGAGACAGTGCTGGAGAAGGTAAAGCCGAACATTCTGCTAGGATGCAAAGCACTTCTCCCTGGCCCTGCAGTGAGGGGGTGTTAATCCTTGACTGCAGTTGTGCACATATTAAATGAAGTGTATGTGTCTACCTGTCTGCAGCCTGTGTGTACATGTGGGGGGGGGGCACGGTAGCCACACCCACCTTTGCCCCTGCCCACCAGTGGCATGTGGTCTCTGAGGACTGTGCAAGGGTGAATGAGGCCCTCATACTTAAAAGGCGAGCCACTCCTTGTCTAAAACGTCTTGTTGGAGCAATGCTTCTTTAAGTACCCCGTTGCTTATTTAAGCATCCTATTTGTTTGAAACTGCAGACATTGGTGAGCATGCAAAGGGCATCGGCAATGGAAGGCAATGGGCTTCCCAGAATCATTTTGCCAGCTTGTGTTCCCAAAATAGGCTGCTAGACCAGGAAGGCTTTAGACTAAGATAGCAGCAGTGGTGGAGACAGTGATCAGGGTTTCTAAAATTCTGCAGAAAACTGATGCAAAAACCAATGGAATTGGTGCTTTCCTCTGTGGTGGCCTACACTTATGGAAGCAATCTCTGCACTGAGGTGTGTTATGCACTGATATTACTGCCATTTCACTCACAGTTGAAGATGCACCTATTTGCCCAGGCCTTTGGGAGGAAATGAGGTTTAGTGCCTGATGCTTTGTTCTCTGAATTTTCCATTCACCAGCCTCTCTGAAGGATGATTATCAATGGTTTTAAGTACTGATTTGCTCTGTTTCACATGTGTGGGATTTTAGAAATGCTATTGTTTTAATGATGTGTGTACCTCCACTTGGCGAATGGTGTGCTATAAATAGATGAATGAATGAATGAGCGAGTGAGTGAGTGAGTGAGTGAGTGGGTGAATGAATGAAAAAATAAACAAGATTCAGGACAGAAGAGGGAAAGGACTTATTCACACCATGCCTTCATGGAACTCACTGCCACAAGGTGTAGCAATGGCCACAAGCTTAGAAAGTTTAGAAGGGAATGAGACAAACTGATACACCTTTTCGTCAGTGGTTCAGATCAATTCTGCCACGAGGACTGTACAGAACATCCATGTTCAGTGGCAGTCTACCCTGAGTACCAGTAGCTAGAGAGCTGTTGCCTTTATGACCTGCTGTGACTTTCCTGGAAGTATTGAGCAAGATAGTGCTGTCCTGGATGGACCAATGGTCTGACTCATCCAAAGGGCAGCTTCACATATTCATATATTTGTCGGCTTCCTGGAAGCAATGGATTGACTGCAGTTGGAGGAAAAGGATACTGGATTAGATGGGCTTTTCTCCTCTGGTGAATGCATGTTGGGTAGGAAAGGGTGGTGGTATTTGGGAGACACAAATCTAATTCTGACAGTAATTCAGCTGGGAGGTGTGAAATTTGACTTATTAATGCTAAGTAAGTCAAATAGTGCTTCAGAATTAATTATACAATATGCTTTCTGGCTGGAAGGAATTCTCTGTAGTTTCAGAGCGGAAATTAAACTGTGGGTAGATTGCTCAGAAAGAAGCCTTCATGGAAGGACCACGCTGGAATAACCCCAGCACCAGAGCCTGTTAACACTATCAGTGCAACATCTGACACAGAAAACTAAAACGGTATGCGGTGGTGTAAGCTTTTGAGTCCTGAATGAAAGAGAGCAACCCACTGCAATGCTAAGAGCTACTTTACTCAGTCAGGTCATATATGTGGTATAGATGTCCAATTAGCATGTAATCAGAGGATTCAGAGAGACAATTTCCTCCCCGGGAAATGAGCAGAAGACTCTTCAGCTGCCATGTGCCAAAGGCAGTTTAAAGAAAATGTGATGAAAATGATGTATAGGTGGTATATTACACCCGTAAAGTTAGCGAAAATGTATAAAGTTAGTAATAAATGTTGGAAATGTAAAGAAAAAGAAGGAACATTTTATCACATGTGGTGGGAATGTAAAAAGGTGAAAAGCTTCTGGGAGATGATATATAATGAGATGGAAAAAATGTTGAAATATACATTTATAAAGAAACCAGAAGCATTTTGACTTGGCATTGTTGGGAGGGATATAAATAGAAAGGAATGCAAGCTCTTTTTATATGCAATAACAGCAGCAAGAATATTATTGGCCCAAAAATGGAAGCAAGAAGAATTACTGATGATTGAGGAATGGAGGATGAAGCTAATGGACTATGCAGAACTAGATAAACTAACAGGAAGGATTCGAAACCAGCGGGACCAGAAATTCACGGAAGACTGGAGTAAATTTATGGACTATCTGAAAAGTATTTGTGAAGAGCAGACGGTGTTTGTAGGTTTGCAAGAAGTTTTGTGAGGAGTATTAATGGAAGTATTGCAAAAATGGAGAAGGGGAAGGATGATTTGTTAAGAGATGTAAAGGCAATATAAAGTTTAGAAATGCATAAGAAGTGGTTAAAACGGTGGATCATCAGAGGTGCTGATGGAAGTCTAAAAAGATTGTATAAGTGACAAGTTTTGTGGTACACTTTATAATTTATATGTTAAAATTAATAAAAATTATATAAAAAAAACAAAAAAACAAAAAACAAAGGCAGTTTAAAGGCCAAGAAGTGGGTTGAACAAGAAAGTAGAAAGAGGATGGCAGAAAGAGAATCTTGATGAGGAAGGAGGGAAAAGACAGAAGTTCCAGCTCTAGGAATTAGGAGGTTTCGAAACCTGAGAGGCAAAGGAATAATGCAGGGAACAAGGGCAGGGAAACTTGACAGCCCTCCAGGCCTCTCAATCTGGCCATTGGAAATCTCCCAGGCCACAGCCCTCCCCACCCCAGGCCCCACCTCCACTGTCCTGGCTTTCCAAATTCCTTGAGTGTTTTTGCCAATCCTTGAATTCTGATCTCTGCTGTTGCTTGCCCAGATGGAAGACAGAGAGGTGTGTGAGCATGTATAGAAACTAGTTTAAAACACAAAGGTGAAATTTACATGAATTGCTTTGCCTACTTTTCTCTCTGGCATCTAGAAGGTTTTCCAGAAGGGAATAATGCAACCCTTGGGATGAAAAAGGTCCTCCATTAATGACTTTGTTGGATGCTTCAGTCACCATGAAAGCTACAAGACCAGTAGAAAATTAGGACCATTGTCTTGAGGTCCCCTGGAGCTGGCCCAACAGCTGGATCCGTCCAAAGGTTATCTTGTCCATCTTTCTGTTCCCACAGTGGCCAGATAGCACACATGCTCCTATCAACCTGTATTCAGAGACATGTCTCTTTGGATACTGGAGGTAATGCAGCCAACATATTAGCTATTGATAACCTTATCCTTGGTGCATTTGCCATACCCTCTTTTAAAGATGTCCAAATTTACACAGAATTGCCGTAAGTGATAAAGTTCAGTGGGTCTTACTTTCATGAAAATGGGTGCATAATTGCAGCTATAGCCGCAATAATAAATAAATAAATAAATAAATAAATAAATAAATTTTATTTATACCCTGCCCTCCCCAGCCAAGACCGGGCTGAGGGCGGCTAACAACCAATAATAAAAACAAGTTGATTGAAATACAACTTAAAAAACAAGATTAAAATACAACATTAAAACAATTAAAACATTAAAATGCAGCCTCATCGCAGAAGGAGGAAGGGGAAAAGAAAGGGGGGGGAGGAGGGAATCAAATTGATTCTAATCCAAAGGCAGGTGGAACAACTCTGTCTAACAGGCCCTGCAGAAAGAAATCAGATCCCGCAGGGCCCTGGTCTCATGAGACAGAGCGTTCCACCAGGCTGGAGCCAGTGTTGAGAAGGCCCTGGCTCTAGTTGAGGCTAATCTAACTTCTTTAGGGCCCGGGACCTCTAGGGTGTTGCTATTTATGGATTTACAATTATTTATTTACAATCCTAGTTTCAGAAGGAATAGCTGCTGCAGAGCAACAGGAGAGAAAGGATGCTGGCTTTACAGTATGTCCTGCTCCTGGGAGGCTACTATGGGATGCAGGAGGCTGGAACAGGTGATGGTACTTTCAGCCTTCTTAATATTCAGAAGTTGCACTTTCTGTCTGGTACGCAATGCGTGAAAATTAGAATCTAGATTCTTACTGAGTACAAATCAGCAGTATATCCCACTGGTCTCTGGAGGTTCAACCAACAGGAGCCATGAGTGTTCCCCTCAAAAAGGGCACTGAAAATGTTAAAACATTTCTGATTAATAGTCACTTAAACACACTCACTCACAGCCCTCACGCGCTATAGCTTTAAACTGCTTGGATTTTCTGGAAGTGGATATTAACTCCCCTGCTCTCCCCTGAAGGGCTGTTTGAAGATAAACGAAGTTGACATTATTATATGCAGAGACTTGAATATGAAAATAAATCCTGTACATTATACCTGTAACTCTTCACTTTATCATAATCCGTTATTCCTCGTGACTCCCTCCAGTTCCTCAAAGACCTCTCTTTTTGTAGCCCTTGTCGGCGAACTCTGTTAATTTAAACAGAAATTGCTGCTGCTGTAGAAAACATTTTCTTTAGGATTTCTTCTTCAAATGCAAATGAGTGTAAGGAAATAAACAGTAGTTTGTTAAATAAGCATATTTGACTCCCCTTCTTTTGAAAGGTGGGGAACGTCTCTTTGCGCCATGAGTGGCTGGCAGGCTGGGTGGGTGAAGTGGGGAGGGGGAGAATTAATTTCCTTCTTGTGGATGAAGCCTGGCCAGATGCTTCTAACAAGGGCTACAGATACCGGCATCGCCTTTTCTCCTTTTTGCCTTCATATCTGGATGATGGATGCTGGTCTTGCGGTACACAATATTTGCTAGCAGAGATAAGAGCTGAGTTTTCAGCCTCAGGAGTAATGAAGATGGCCAGATACCCAAAAGAGAGCAATTATTTTGGATTATGGAGGGATAGGGGAGGCGATGCAAAAGATGCTTCCTGGGCAACAGGAAGGAGATACTTTTCTTGAGCAGAGCTGTCCTTCCTACATCCTTTCACTACCTGGAAGGTGCAATAATGAATAAGATATGGACAACAATGGCTGCGAGAGCTTGCAGTGGTCATTTGTGTGGGCAAACAGTTTGCTTGCTTGCAAATTATTTCACGTTTGGCTGAGAAAAAGAGAGCCAAGGAAAGGAAAATGAGGACTGAGTGAGTGCAGCAAGTTGCTGGCAGAGGGTCACTTTAAGCAAGTGGTCTAGCTCCCTGGTAGACCACGCAGAAGGTCCCAGGCTGAACCCCTGGCACCTCCAATTAGGGCTGGGAAGGCCTAGAGAACCACTGTGAGTCAGTGCAGAAAATACAGGATGTATCAATGGTTCAGCTCAGTATGACGCAGCTTCCTAGGTTCCTGGAAATAGTGTGAGGCTAGAAATAGTTGGCAAGGGAGTGTGTGCCAGAAGGGAACAGCATCTCCAAAGATACACAAGTGAACTGTAGCTCAGTGGCAAGTCTTACTTTCAACTGCAGGCCTCTAAGCTCCAGTATACCTGAAGGAGTGTCTCCACCACCATGGTTCAGCCCGGACACTGAGGTCCAGCTCCGAGGGCCTTCTGGCATTTCCCTCACTGTGATAAGTGAAGCTTCAGGGAACCAGACAGAGGGCCTTCTAGGTAGACGCTCCTGCCCTGTGGAACGCCCTCCCATCAGATGTGAAGGAAATAAACAACTACAGTGGTACCTCAGGTTAAGAACTTAATTCGTTTTGGAGGTCCGTTCTTAACCTGAAACTGTTCTTAACCTGAAGCACCACTTTAGCTAATGGGGCCTCCCGCTGCTGCCGGGTTAGTGGAGTCTGTAACCTGAAGCGTCTGTAACCTAAAGCCTCTGTAACCTGTGGTACCACTGTGTCTGACTTTTAGAAGACATCTGAAGGCAGCCCTGTTTAGGGAAGTTTTTAATGTTTGATGTTTTATCGTGTTTTTAAAATTCTGTTGGGAGCTGCCCAGAGTGGCTGCGGAAACCCAGCCAGATGGGCTGGGTATAATAATAATAATAATATTATTATTATTATTATTATTATTATTATTATGGCTTTCAATATTTCAAAAAGTAAAAACCAGGACACCCTGAAAATTGTTGAGCTTCTTTTTAGGAAAACACAAAAGTTTTTCAGTTTTTATTTTTTATTTTTTACAAAAACACCAAAAAAGAGCAATTTTTCAATTGACTCACCTAAGATCCAGGACAAAGCGCTGTTTGGAAATCCCACCCCCACCTCTGGACATCAATTCTGGTAATGTCTGGGAAAATCTGGATGTATGGCAGCCCTATATTAGTTTATATAGTGCTAGCAGTGCACACCATGTTGCATGGCTCCCGTGCTGGACTCTGCTTGCTGTCTCACTGCAAATGGAGCCGGCCACAGCTTCCCAAAGACCATCTGCAGCCTCTGCAGCCAGCAACTCCTTCTGGTTTCTCTAGGCCTTTCTGCACTTGGGACCCTGCGATGATTTAAGTGGCAAGCCCACATATCCTGACGCATCAAGTCTAGGAATCTAAAACCAGCTGCTGAGTTGCAAGAAAAAGAAGCAAGAGGGGGGAAATAACAGAGGGAAAGTTCTACAAGGAATTGATCTCTCAACAGATGGTGACTGGAAAGGTTAGGAAGTAGAGAAAGGCATCTTCAGACTATTATTCACTGTCACTCTTAAAGACTGGCAAAAAAGTGAGAAATCGATCCCTAAAAAAGCACAAAAGCTGATATGGTGGCAGCCATCCAGCTTTCGAAAAGCCCTCATTTTTCGTAGCTGGAGTTGGGTTAAGTAAGAGTTGATCTCATGGCCTATGAGTCTCAGCTTGGCTAAGGAGCTTTCGGTGGTTTCCCTTAAGCCACTGGTGCTTAGAGGAACAGCTACTTTAGTTGGTTTAGATGCTGATGCAATATATAATATTTGGTTGGGGAGTTTGTGTTGGACTGAAGCAGCATCTCCAAAGATACAGATGCGGACTGTAGCTCAGTGGCAGGGCATGCAGAATGGGGACAGCCTGCCCATTTATTCCACTTCCACTGTGCTGCCTCCTCCTTCTCCACAGCCCTGACCACATGCTCCCCACCACCATGGCCACTCAGCCCACCCTGCCCCACCACTGTGCCAAGCTTCCTCAGGCTTCCTCCAGGCAGTGGTGGCACAAGCCACGGTGGTGGGATTTTTTTCCACCTCAAATAACAAAATGTCTTGGGACAGACCTGATGTGGAAGATCCCAGGTTCAACCCCCAGCTTCTCCACATAGGGCTGAGGAGGTCTCCTGTTTGAAAGCATGGAGATCCATTGCTAGTCTGTACAGACAGTACTGAACTAAACGGACCAATGGTTTGTCTTTGTAGAAATGCCTGGTGGCCTGCCTTCTATTGCACGAATTCACTTCCTAACCCTTTGCTCTTCACTTCACACCTTCCTCCAGATCCCCTGCAGTTGAGTGGTAAGGGGGCTCTCTGGATTGTGGCACTGCAATGCTGGCTGGAGCTGATGAGAGTTGTAGTCAAACGCCCCTTGAGGGTTCCAGGTAGAGGAAGACTGTTCTGTGGAATGCCCTCCCCAGACATTTCATCTCCTGGCACCACCAACTCTGATGTCCTTTTGGCAGACGGCAAGGATTTGTGTGCTTTGGTATGTTTAAACATTTTCCCAGGGCTTGCAGCATGCCTTATAGTTCATCAGTCATGATTCTTTTTTAATGGATTCTGCTGGAGTTTATGGATTTACTCATTTTGCTTGTTCTTGACTGATGCCTCTACAGCATGTACTGATTTTTATAGGCTGGTTTATTGCAGTGTTTATATTCTTTGCAGCCCTGGAAGGGTGGCTTATAAATGAATAATTGACTGAATGACACATCATTTGATGTTATATATACATAATGACTGACATAAGAACATTAAAAGAGCGTTGGTGGATCGGATGGAAAGTCCATGCAGTTCAGCATCATCCCACTTTCCCAAAGTGGCTAGACAGATGCCACCAGGAAAATCACAAGCAGGACATCAAGGCAATTGACTGGTCCTGTTGTTGCCCTCAGCAACTGGATTTTCAGTAGTGGCAGATTAACTCTGCACTCAGAGGTGGTTTTTTTTAAAATGTTGATATTGTGATTAGTGTCCATTCATAGAATTATGGAAGATACAAAAAGGGTTATCTAATCCCAAGTGATGCAGGAATCACAGCTCAAGAACCCTTGACAGATGGACATCCAACCTCTGTTTAAAAACCTCCAATCAAGGAGAGTCCACCACCTTCCAAGGTGGTCTGTTCTACAGTTGAGCAGCTCTTACCATCAGAAAGTTCATCCTAATGTTCAATCAGAATCTTCTTTTGAAGATTTGAATCCATTTGATAGCCAACCCTCTGGAGCAGCTGAAGACAACCTTGCTCCATCTTCCATGTTGACAGCTCTTCGGATATCTGAAGATGCCTGTCACATCACATCTCAAACTTTTCTTCTCCAAGCAGAACGTACCAAACTCCCTCAACTGTTCCTTATAAAAGATTGATTTCCAGACAGATCCATCCTCCATATTTCTTATTTCCCACAGTAACAACAACAACAACACTGGCCCTACTCTCTTGAGATGGAAGATTAGCACAGGAAGCCTCTGATATGAACATTCAATTCAATGCATATGTTACAGTAGGGAGTCTGAGTGGGGTAAGGTGTCTTCCCCTCAGAGGAGGTCCCATTGGTCCATTTCATTCGTCCATCCAAGAAACGGCTTATCTTACCACTGATTCTGCTCTTATTTTTTACTTCTGCAGCTAAAATTGCTTCTGTTAAGATGTTCTGAGTATAATCACTGTGTTATATCAAATCTTTCTATTCTGTTCTATATCAGAACTGTCATGCAATGACAAAACAAGCAGTGTTGAATCATCATAAAATTGCAGAGTTGGAAGAAATCCAGTGGGCCATCTAGTCTAGGGCTGCCATATTTTAAAATGTGATAATCCAGACAGAAAAGTTGTTGAGCTTTCTTTGCCAAAGTTGTTGAGGAATGAAATTGGATGTTTTTGAGCTATTTCTGGGGAAGACCAGCAAAATCTATACTGCCGACATGGGCTGCCATACGTCCAGATTTTCCCGGCCATTTAACCGATTTCCACCTGGACACTGCTTGCATCTGCAGTATTCTGGGAAATTCCAAGCATATGACAATCCTAAATAGGAAACACTACTGTTCTGATCTGTAGCTCCTTGGGAACAATCAGGGAACACCCATCCCCAATAACTACAATCTGCCATGTAAATGTTGGTTGAAGAAAGCATTTACAGAAACTGGTCAAATACAAATTTTGTCCTTCATAAGGAAACATATTCATCACACCCCTAATTGTGCCATTTCATGTAATCCTTTCCTGGAAGCTACCATTCAGACTCTTTCTGCAGACACCCAACCTGGATTTTTATTATTTTTTTGCTCCTGGGTAAATAATTACTCCAAGCATAACAATTTGCTTAAAACTGTGGCAGGTTTAATGATCATCTGGGGCTAAATGACAGCTCAGCGTGGCAGCTGGTGAAAAGCCAGCCTCTAAATGACAACAGAAGCCACCTAAAAACAATCCCAATCCACTGAGAGAGTTCAAACAAACATCACTTCTCCACTTCACAAAGATGTGCAACATATGCCATGTTGGAGACCTCCTTTTCTTTCAGTAATTAATTGTGCCCAAATACCAGAGACTCTCCAGCAAAAGACTGCCCTTTCTTCTTTGTGGGAAGATAAAAAATCTGTTTGTCTTATCAGAGCATTTCTCATCACTCTGTGTAATTAGTTGGAGCCAGAAAGCAGAGTTTAATTAAATTCTAGAGTGCTCACTAGATCTTTTCTCTGGAAGATGGTGGACAATGTGGTTAATAACAAAGCTTTTTGTCACATTTTCTGCTGTCCTTGGGCATGGGCAAGATCTGAGCGAGGAATTGCTCCAGAGGCAAGGATATAATGAAGTACCACAAATGAGCAGCTCTGAAAGTTATCTTGGCAATTATAAATGTACAACACAGCCCCCGAGTTGAGCTGTCAAGAGGCCAGGATTCTAGAAATGACAAGAGTTCAGCAAAAGAAGCCGATGGATCAAGCTTGGGGCACTAAGATGGCAGAGGTGTTGTGAAAGCTGCAGCTAATGGGTCATGCAGACTGGATTGTTAGGAATATTAACAGGAGACATCAGACTGAACTGATGCAGAGTCCTGTGCGATCAAAATTTAAATAGGCATTTAAATAGGGATACAGAGGCCTCCACCAGTGAGAAGGTGTGGAGGAGCTAAGAAAGGTTAAGCTTTCCTGTCTGTTTCTGAAGCAGCATCAGACCCTAAATGGCTTTCCCACTTCTTTTTGGGAGACGTATGTAATCTGCCCCTATTTCAAGGGTGCATTGATGCTGACAGTAGCCATCAAAGTACATCTTCTCCACCTTCTCCTTCCCTCAGGTACTCTTCTACATTCTCATCTTGATACAGTGCTGCTCCTTTGGCCAACAACCTCTCTCCAGCTCCCCTTCTCCAGGCTGCCATGATTCAAGCTTGGTGTCAGCCTTTAGCAGAGCAGTTCTTTCATCCCTTCCACTGAGGGAACATCCTGATGTGGATTTGTCTGGTAATAAAGATGTGTTACATGGGGGGGGGGCAGAAGGTAGATTGGCATCTCTGGTAGGTTTCTGGCACACTGGGAGTAGAGTGGCAAGGGTTTCTGGCTCTCAGATGTTTAACAACCCCACCCCCACCCCCAAATGTAGGGGGCTGAAATGAAAATTAACCAGAGGTTGCTGAAAACAAATCCCTAGGCTCAGAAAGTACTCAGAGGTTCCTGCTCGTTCATCCTAGGTAAAGGTAAAGGGACCCCTGACCATTAGGTCCAGTCGTGGCCGACTCTGGGGTTGCGGCGCTCATCTTGCTTTATTGGCCGAGGGAGCCGGCGTACAGCTTCTGGGTCATGTGGCCAGCATGACTAAGCCACTTCTGGCAAACCAGAGCAGTGCACAGAAACACCGTTTACCTTCCCACCGGAGTGGTACCTATTTATCTACTTGTACTGCATGCTTTCGAACTGCTAGGTTGGCAGGAGCAGGGACCGAGCAACAGGAGCTCACCCCATCGCTAGGATTCGAACCGCCGACCTTCTGATTGGCAAGTCCTAGGCTCTGTGGTTTCACCCATAGCGCCATTTGCGTCGTTCATCCTGGCTACACATTCTTTTTGTTTTCACATGGAAGGTGGAGGAGGCTTGTTTTCTCCTACTCTGGAGGGCAGGACTCGAACCAATGTCTTCAAGTTACAAGAAAGGAGATTCCGACTAAACATCAGGAACCTTCTGACAGAAAGAGCTGTTTGACAGTGGAATGGACTCCTTGGTGGTTTTTAAACAGAGGTTGGGTGGCCATCTGTCATGGGTGCTTTAGTTGAGATTCCTGCATTGCAGGGGGTTGGACTAGATGGCCCTTGGAGTCCCTTCCGACTCTATGATTCTATGCTTTGGAGGCTAGCCCACTAGAGAGAGCTCCACCATCCTCAGCCTGCCCTCTGCCATGCCCCACCTGCATGTATTCTTATAAATATAAATGTTCAGTCAAGGGAATGGCTCTGCCTGCCAGCTGCCTCCTCCTTAGTCTCAATGTAGCTCCCTGTGAAACTCAGAGAGGAGTGTGTTGTGCTCAAAGCTAGAATCAGTTGGCTTTGCTTGTCTTCTATGTTCTTCTTCCACCCATTAATGGCTCTAGCTCCACCTTCTGTTGGCCTCCCTGCCTTCCGTCCTATCAGTCTCAAAGGGCACTGGCTGCCAGTGGATTTGACTGGTAAATCTTGGGGTGGTAAACCAATGTAGATCCAACCAGCCTGAAATCTTCCCACCCTTCCACCCACCGCATTGCAGCATATGTTACATGGTGAGAAATGCAGAATAATTAAGACACCTAAATCTAATTAAAACAGTGAACAGGAACAAAATGCCCAGAGCACTTTTAATACAATTGAGTTACAATTCAGTGCAACTCTTGGATAAGAATCCTCAATCATCTGTCAAATTTCTAATGGGTATTCAACTGTTGCATCAACACCATGTTTTGTATCCGCAGTTGTCTAGTTAATTGTGGTGCCAAAAAGTTCTTTTCTTGTATCCTAGTTATTATTTATGATGCCCAGACAGCAGCGTAGGGAAGAACACCCAGAAACCTTTCTCCAGACTAGTATGCCTCCAGCTGCAGTAATGAACAGCATCTAAAATTCTACAGTTCCCTTTGCTGCAGAAATACCTCATAAGTAATATCATGATGCTTGTTCAAAGTCACTTGATAAAGAGACGCTGGCTTGTTATGCAGAAGCTGGCACTTATTAGCTGAGATGGAAAAGAATGTTGCACAAATTTCAAAATTCCAGGCAAAGGATATTATTAAGAGGCACACACACACACACACACACACACACACACACACACTTCAAAAAGTGTTATTGGTGAATCTTCAGTTGGGTTAACATTCCACACCCTGGGTGGGTGGGTGGGTGGGTGTGAGGAGAATAGAAGTATATTAATCCAAATTTTATGAGCAAATTGGAAAATGTCCCTGTCCAGGTTCATTTCAGCTCTATAAGGAATCTATCCTTGAAATTAAAAACAGGTATTAATTTTCACTCAATTTGGATTTCCACCCTCTTACTCCCATATTAGTCAGAATTGCACAGAGGCAAGAGTAAAGTGCTCTGCACATCTTTAGAGGCATTCAATGTATGATTGCATGATTATTCCAAGGCCAAGTCCTAGTGCCCAAAGCAAGCTCCAGGGATTGGCTCTTGTTACCCCAAATGAAACTTGCCCAGGGCCAGGACAAGGCATTTTGATTTCCAAGGGAAAACACATGATGAGGCACCTACCATTTGATGCACAGAAGACAACAGTACTGGCAGCTGAATCAGCACCTGGATAGTGTCCCTCACCACACCTGAGAGCAGCAGATCAGCTGGTAGGGTGCAGAGCACCGCACATGGCACACGCCCCTCAAACAGAGGCTTCATCAAAGGGGCTCAGAAGGGACAACCAGGATACCTCCCACTTCCCTCCAGTATTTGCCACCTGAGGCGGCTACTTCAGCATACCTAATGGTAGGGTTGGGCTCATTTTCCTCCTCACTTGGTTGAAGCAAAGTTGTCATTCTGTTTAGACTACATCATACTGGCAAAGTCTGGGAAGGGGCTGATTTTGGAGCTGGAGAAGAGCAGTTTGGTCCTCCTTTTTGGAGAGGTTCTGCACTCGCCAAGCTTAGGAACAGAAGAGCATCAAACAAAGCCTGAAACTGACCTCTCTCAGTTGTGTGATTGTTACATCTTCACTGTATATTCACACACAAAATTGCGCTCTCGTGCTAGGGGACCACAACTCACATCGTTCTATTTAGGAAAGGTTACAGAAGGTAAGACACTTTCTCTGAAGCTCGCCTCTCATTTAGTGGCCCAGTTTTTTGGGGGAAATAGGAAAACATCCATCTTCGGAGTTATTAGCTCATCTTCTTTCTCCGTAACAAAACTCCCTTGTGGAAAAACTGACAGTGAAGAAGATAAATTCTGAACACAACATAATTTACTAGTGTGTATAACGATGGGCTTTTCTGCCTTCATAAAGCAGCCTTTTTATACTGCAGGTGTAAAAAGAAAAAAGAAAATAAGTTGGGCTGTTACTCTCCTTAGTTGTTCCCTTGTTAAGGCTTTTGTCAAGGTCAATAAAACCATGCAAATAAGTAACCCAAAACAGAAACTTCTCAGCTTGATTGATTAAATGCAGGAGAGGTAGAAAGCTCTAAAGAAGGAATTCTGTACACCATGTATAAAAATGTGATCAAATGTGAATTTAGAGCTCACCAATTAGTTTTGCATTCTTGAGGAAACCAGAAAAATTGGACCGCTCCAGTGAGCTGCTGGAAGACTAGTCCGTCAATCAATCCATGCCAAACAATAACTAGTCCATAAATGTATTATATTATCTGTCTGATTTGCAACATAGTGCACCAACTTAGTAGTTAGTCTTACTAATTAACCCCTCTCTCTTCTCGGTGTGTGAATTGAGGTTATTTCTATGCTGCCTTTCAGCCAAAAAGACTCTTAAGATGGCTCACAAAATTCAATAAAAGTACAGCTTACGTTTTGTAAGACAACAAAATCCTAGCAACATCTTTAAAAATAACCACACACCCACCTCCCTGCTTCAAGGCAAAGGCAGTAACACCCCCTACCCTATCAAAGAGATAGCGGGAGCAAACTCTGGGGGAGCAGCTCCTCCTTGTCCTAGGCAGAGCAGGAGGGCAGAGCAGGGGAACAAGTCTGTCCCTTGACCCAACTTCCTTGCAATGCTCAGACACAACTTCCCCACAATGTTCACTCCAATAGTGTTAAGTGTTTCTCAGACTGAAACACAGCCCTTTACATGATGTGTAATGTATGCACAGGAGAAAAGCATGATGTGTCATGATGATGGAGAACAGCCTTCGCCTTTCATACATTTTGGAACCAAGCTGTAGAAACAGGTAGCTTTTACCTTAAATCTCACAAAACCTCATTTGCTCCCCCCCCCCTTTTTTCCTCTTTCCTCATTTCAAAGTCCTTCAGTCTCATAAATGTCCTCTCTACAACATAAAACACTCTGGCAAGTTATAAATACTGCTCAAACTGAATAGGAAGTAAGTGAGCCTTGGGGTTTATATGAAAGGAACTGGGAGCTGGTTGGTTTATTCTGGTCCCGTGACTTTCTGGCTTACCAAATTCCTTCCAGAAGTTTATCTCATAAACTTGCTGACTTGCACACAAAGCCTTGCTTCTGGGGTGACTTTGTGGTTTTTCCTTTTCTTTCCTCTGTGTCTGAAGTGAGAGCTGCCATATAAATCCAGGATTTTTGCAAAAGAAATCCGAGTAGAGGCTATTCATCAGCTTGCCCCTTCCTAGCAACAAAAAGACCAGCAAAGCTCTTTATAACTTCGATCTTACTGGTGGTGGGAAATGTTTCCCCCCCTCAATTAATAAAAAATAGATTTAAAATATTTAAAAGTGCAATGCAAGTAAATGGGTTCCAAGGTTTCTATGTGCAACTGACTGCCAGATTCAGACTGGGAAAGAGGCTGAGTTGAGAATTGAGATAGAATGAACTTTGCAGCAACCAGAGAGGCGTTTGCATAGGGAGACTCTTGGCTTTAAAGTTTAAAGCAACTCAGCTCAGGTTTCCAACCTGCAACATTAACAGTGAACTACACTGCAAGGCTGTCATATGCTACTCTCTTCTCAACTACACTACTTTTAATGTGGTCTAAACCATTGAGCCTCTTGGGCTTGCCGATTGGAAGGTTGGTGGTTCGAATCCGCACGACGGGGTGAGCTCCCGTTGCTCTGTCCCAGCTCCTGCCAACCTAGCAGTTCAAAAGCGCAACAGTGCAAGTAGATAAATAGGTACCACTGCAGCAGGAAGGTAAACAGCGTTTCTGTGCATTCTGGTTTCCCTCACGGTGTTCTGTTGCACCAGAAGCGGTTTAGTCATGCTGGCCACATGACCTGGAAAGCTGTCTGTGGACAAACGCCGGCTCCCTCGGCCTGAAAGCGAGATGACCATCACAACCCCATAATCGCCTTTGACTGGACTTAACCATCCAGGGGTCCTTTAGAAGAGTTTGAAGAGTTTGGATTTGATATCCCGCTTTATCACTACCCGAAGGAGTCTCAAAGTGGCTAACATTCTCCTTTCCCTTCCTCCCCCACAACAAACACTCTGTGAGGTGAGTGGGGCTGAGACACTTCAAAGACGTGTGACTATCCCAAGGTCACCCAGCAGCTGCATGTGGAGGAGCGGGGAAGCGAACCCGGTTCACCAGATTATGAATCTACCACTCTTAACCACTACACCACACTGGCTTTACCTTAACTTTTACCTTTTTACTTTTAATAAGTGGCAGAAGAAAGGTATGCCTCCAACATTCACTTAGAGCTTAGCAGCTGGCATGCTTCAGTACCTTCCTGTGCTGCTCACATGCAAAGCTTGTGTCATAATAATCAACCAGCACTTGAACCTGAGGCAGATAGGACCTCCTCACCAATGGGACAGGGAATCCCTGGGAATATAGAAAGCTTCCTTACACTGAGTCAGACCATTGGTCCATTTAGGTCAGTAGCAGTGACGGGCAGCAATGGCTCCCCAGGATTTCAAGCAGGAGTCTTTGCCAACCCTTCCAGGGATTGAAACTGGCACCTTGGGCATGGAAGGCATGCTCTATCCCTGAGCTATTACCCTGACTCCCAAGGCCCCACTACATGCTGATTAGGGTTGCCATATTTTGAAGAGAAAAAAAGAGGATGCTATGACGGCCATTCAAAGCAAATAAATGCAATTTGTCTCAATTTTTTACCTCTGAGAAAGAGGTTGTGTCCTGGAAAAAGAGGACACATGGGAACCCTAACTGGCACCAGGAGGAGTTGGTTTTCTCCCCCCAGTGGAGACTCTGCAATGCACACAGAGTGTAGGAGCTCTGATATTTCAACAGACTGCGCCTTGCCTCTAGCCACTTCTGAACCAAGAGGAGACAGAAGGTTTGGCTTCTCCTCTTGGTCCCTCTCAGGATGTCAATGCAGAATGTCAACACTGTGCCCTATTTTAACAGAGCAGAATGCAGGGTAAGTGGAATTGAATGAGCTTTGCCAAGGAGCAGGGGTCTGCAATATTCCATCGGTAGCTTTAGACCATATTTTCTCCTAAACATCCTATTAATATTCATTGTTGAGAACAGGGCAAGAAACGAAGCCCATCAAATCCTATTATGCGGAAAGTGAAAGGTGAAGAAAGCATGGCACAGAACTGCGTGCTGCTCATTTTGAACGTGCCTGGACTCCATAAAAGCCCATGAAGAGTTATTGGGGGATTTAGGTGAGAAGGGGTTGACAGGGCATTCCCTGGTGTACTCAATGCTTAATCCCCATTGCCATCTGCTGGGTGCAGCCATCCTACCCAGCTCCTTGTTCATGGTAGAGAAAGTTAGCCATGAAACTGGCCATGATACCTATGCTCTGCTTCCATGGTTGCAGGCAGTAATGCTTCTGAACACTAGTGGCTGGAAACCACAGGGCGGTAGAGCGCTTTTGTGCCTGGATCCTGCTTGTGAGTTTCCTGGAGGCTTCTGGTTGGTCTCTATAAGAGCAGGATCCTGTCAGGGATTGGACTCAAGAGGGCGAGGTAGAGGAGGAATGGTGGAGGTCACCTCATCTTGTCATGACACTGCAGGAGAAGGGGAATGCAGCACTGATTTACAGCAGGGGTTTGAGGGGTCTGAAGGACATCACAGCTCAGAGATAGGTGAACAGAAGAGTTGGGCAGTGTTAAAAGGGGGGGGGACACAGAGGCAGGGTAGCCAGCTGACACGTTGTCACTGGAGAGTATTTCTGATTCCCTCTGCATTCGTTAAGAGTTCAAGAACAATGGAATCAGAAACATTTGACCACAAGCAGCCACCGTAAAGGCAGATACTGTTAGGATATTTCCGTTCCACCTTAAAAGAGAGCAGGCTTTTGTAAGCAACAGAGTCTGCGCATGTCCTATTCACAGGATGTTTATGTCTGTTGTTTCCTTTCGTTTTTGCTCAGTCGGCTCAGACACGCTGACAGAATGGACGTGTTTTCTTTTGTTCTGTTCTACGCTAAATAAAGTCTGTAAATAATGCTCTTCTGCTCTTCTGTGATGCAAGCTTTTGACTGTGCTTTCTGCTGAAAGAGGGTGCACCAGCCTAGGAATGATGCCAGGAATTTCCAAAGGCTTTGTGCCCCTAACTGTTGGATCTGCATGAGTACGGGAGGCCGATGGACGTCCAGAACTCCAGCTTGGGGGCTCATGATGGACACTATCTCCCTGGCAGTTTCCCAACAACAAGGTTTCGGGCCCAGATTCACGGCACCTACAGGAGAGTAAAGCTGCAACAGACTGCGTTCAAGAGGTACGGTGGGAAAAGCGAAAGAAATGAGGGAGGCTTTTGGCTTTTCTGTTTACCTCTCCGGCAAGGCTTAATTGGCCTGGGAGCCGAGCCAGAAAGGCTTCGTGATTAATGAGCTGCCAAGATAAGGGGTCTTTGAAGGCATAGGGCTCACGGCTCAAGTAAAAAGCTGAGATGGATCTCTTACAGACCTCAGAAACTGCTCCGTGTCCACTAAAGCTGAATGGCCACAACTATCAGACCTGGGCAAGGTACTGTGAGGGCCAGATGAGAAGGCTTGGAGTGTGGAATACTGTTTCTGAGAACCCCCCAGCCCCTGTGACAGATGAGTGGAAAGCACAGGATTCGAAAGCCATGGGGATAATTTTGCTCTCAGTAGCTCCTGAAGAGTTAATCACCTTGGCTGGCAAGGCAACTGCCCGTGAGATGTGGGATGGGCTTAAAGCCTGTCATCTCCGACGAGAGGCTGGGTCTGTGTTGCTTTATTTCAGGAAGCTGCACAGGAAGCGTTTGGAGCCAGGGGAAGATCTTAGAGCCCACGTTTTGCAGTTGCAGCATCTCAGACAGGAGTTGGCTCAGAGAGGTTTCAATATGCCTGAGTCACTGTTTGCTATTCTCATCCTGGACTCCCTGGATGAAAGCTATCATGCCGTGGCAAGTCAGCTGGCGACCCTCCCTGCGCAAGACCTCACTGCTACAAAGGTCTTGGCAACTTTGCAAAATGAATATGATAGAAGGAATGCAGCTGAGTCGGCTTGTGCACTTCAGGGGGAGCAAAGTGGGACAGCATTCCAGCCTCCAGGGGGGGCCAAAGCGTTGGCAGCTGTGAAGTGCTGGAACTGTGGGAACCAAGGTCATACTCAGAGGTTTTGTCCAAAGACTGGAAATAAACAGAGGAAAAAGCCTGCAGGTGGCCCGAAGCAGAAGGGGGGTGGAAAGCCTGCGGCGCCAGGGAAAAACAAAGCGATGTTTGCTGGCACAGCTTTACCAAAGGCTAAAGGCACGTCTGCTGGCCAGGAGCAGCAGGGGGGCAAGCTGCAAAAGCCCAAACCGCTGGAGAACAAGGGTTTGCTTGCTGTAAGGACTGCTCCAACAGCCAAAGGCAGATTTATTGTGGATTCAGGTGCGAATCGCCACGTTTCGAAGGACAGGCATCTCTTTATCTCCTTCAAGCCCCAGGAAGGTGAGATCCACCTGGCTGATGGAAGGACGTTGCAAATTGCAGGAGAAGGGACTGTGAAACTTGCAAGTTTGCACACAACCATCAGCGGTGTACTTTTTGTTCCAGGAGCGGCGAGCAACTTGTTGAGCGTCCCACAGCTTACTGGACGTGGTTTTCAGATTTCCTTCAAGAGGAGCGTCTGTGTCATCAGTAAAGGCAAAGAGGACTATTTGCATGCAAAGTTTATGGATGGTTTGTTCCATATAACTTATGAGGACACTGCTGTTGAATCTAATGCTGATTCTTGTTGTGTTGCACAAACTAACAATGTTCTTCATGCAGGTTGCATTCATGATGCGCATCGAAGGTTTGGTCACCTCTCTTGGAAGGCACTGGCCAAGATGCCAGAGGTGGTTGAAGGTTTGAACATCAAACCTTGTAAATTTCACATGAAATGTGTATCTTGTGCAGAGAACAAGGTGAAGGTTGCTCCAAAAGGCAAGGAGTCTAGCAGGCAGGCTTCCAAGCCCTACCAGCTAGTGCATGCGGACCTGGTTGGGCCACTTGCGCCCTCTATAGGAGGAGCAAGGTACTTCATGATTCTGATTGATTCTTTTTCCAGGTACATTCATGTGTATTTGCTCGAACAGAAATCGCAAGCGTTTCCAAAGTTTAAGGCATTCTGTGCTTGGTTGGAGAATGTGCACAGTAAACGTATTTCTTGTTTGTTTACTGATCGGGGCGGGGAGTTTACTTCTCAGCAGTTTGAAGCTTTCCTGACTGAGAAGGGAATCCAGCATGACATGTCAACGCCCAGATCGCCATGGATGAATGGGCTTGCGGAGAGAGCAAATCAAACATTGCTGCAAGGAATCAAGACCTTGTTGCATGATGCCAATCTCCCTGATAAGTTTTGGGGGGAGGCTCTCGGGAATTTGGTTTACACCGTTAATCGCAGATTGTCATCACCCATTGGTTGTACCCCCTATGAGAAGATGTTTGGCAAGAAACCCAACACCAAACACATGAGAATTTTTGGTTCTGACATGTGGGTACGCACACAACAAACCAACAAGCTTGGGAAGCGTGGGGCACATGGTTTGTTCATGGGGTACGAAAAAGGTGCATACAGGGTATGGATGACTGACTCTAAGTCCATAAAGTTCACAAGGAGTGTTGAGTACAATCCTAAGTGGGGGGAAAATGTGGGAATTTTCCAGAGTTACCCAGAGGAGGATGAAGGTGATGTCAAGCAAGCAGCTAAAGATGAGAAAGCTGCTGCTGATGAGGATGAGGATGAGGATGATGATGATGATGATCAGAGTTCGGATTCCAGTTCAGTGGGCGGCGCTGCTGCTGCTGCTGATGTCAGTGACAGTGATGACACAGCAGACTACCAGAGCGCAAAGGCCTCAGTCAGACCATCTGATGCGTCTGACAATGAACTGGAAGAACCACTGTTCACCATTGGTCATTTTTCTCCTAAGAAAGAGGAGATGAGTCCAGAAGACTTGCGTCTAGTACGCAGATCTGAAAGGGCGACCAAGGGCAGACCTCCAAAGAGGTATGCTGATGAGTTTGCTAAGACAGCAACTGCTGTTCTTAGTAGCTCAGAGAAGGTATGGGAGCCTTCAAGCTTCAAAGAGGTTCAGGAGTTGACCTCTAAAGATGCTGAGCCTTGGCTTAATGCCATGAAGGCTGAAGTTGATTCCTTGAACAGGAACCAAACTTGGGAATTGGTACCGGTAGTCCCAGGAATGAGACTGGTTGGCAGCAAATGGGTCTTCAAGGCCAAGACAGACCAGAATGGCAAGGTAGTCAGACACAAAGCCAGATTGGTTGCCAGAGGTTTTTCACAGGTACCAGGACAGGATTACCACGAGACCTACTCACCCACAGTCAAATATGAGAGCATTCGGCTGATGCTCAAGGTCGCTGCGGAGGAGAAACTGCATGTTTCCCACCACGACATTAATACAGCTTTTTTGTACGGGATTTTGAATGAACAGCTGTTCATGCTTCCACCTGATGGGATGGAGATACAGAAGGGTATGGTCTGTAAACTGCGGAAATCCTTATATGGTCTCAAACAGAGTGCCAGGTGTTGGAACACAAAACTCACTGAGACATTGCTTTCTCTAGGTTTTCACCAGGGCAAAGCTGATCCATGTGTGTTTGTCAAGGAGGAGGGGCAAAACAAACTGTATTGTTTATGTTTTGTTGATGATCTTCTGATGTTTTGGAAGAATCAGGCTTTTTACCAAAGCACCCTAGCTCAACTGAAGGAGCACTTTGACATGAAGGATCTTGGTGAGGTATCCAACTATCTTTCTCTGCAGGTGGAGAAGGACCAAGCAGGTAATTTTCTGGTACACCAAACACAGAAAATTGCTGATGTATTAACCAGGTTGAATTTGGTTGATGCAAACCCAGCAGACACACCGATGGTGACAGGTTACCAGGTAGACAGTACTGCTGAAGCGTTTTCTGACACAACGCTATACAGATGCATTCTAGGCAAGATGAATTTCATTGCCAGATGTTCAAGACCTGACATAGCTGTAAGCTGTAATCTGCTTAGCAGACATGCCAACAATCCTACGGTTCAGGATTGGAAAGCTCTGAAACGCATAGCCCGCTATTTGAAAGGGACTATGCACTACAGGCTGAGGTTCACCAGTCAGAAGACTGGAGGTCTTGAAATCTTTGCAGATGCTAGTTTTGGAAGTGACACCACGGATGGTACAAGCACTTCTGGAGTATGCTACATGTACAACCACTGCCTGTTTGACTGGTTGTGCAAGAAGCAGACAACAGTGAGCCTAAGTTCCTGTGAAGCAGAACTCAATGCTCTGTCATTTTCACTCATGGATTGTGAATGGTTGATGCAACTGTTTAAGGACATCAGAGTTTCTGTGAAATGTCCTGTACAAGTGTATCAAGACAATAGATCTTGTTTGGCTTTGCTGAACTCCGAGAGTTGCAAGCAGAGAACCAAGTACTTGCAGATTAAGCTACATCGTGCAAGAGAGTGTATTCAGAAAGGACTGATTCAGGTGTCCTACATGCCAGGAAATGAAATTCCTGCTGATCTGTTGTCTAAGGTTGTTAACAAAGAACAACTAAAGGTTTATGTACAAAGGTTGCGATTGAGTGAACCACAAGTACAACAGGTTACACGGAAAGGGGGAGGATGTTAGGATATTTCCGTTCCACCTTAAAAGAGAGCAGGCTTTTGTAAGCAACAGAGTCTGCGCATGTCCTATTCACAGGATGTTTATGTCTGTTGTTTCCTTTCGTTTTTGCTCAGTCGGCTCAGACACGCTGACAGAATGGACGTGTTTTCTTTTGTTCTGTTCTACGCTAAATAAAGTCTGTAAATAATGCTCTTCTGCTCTTCTGTGATGCAAGCTTTTGACTGTGCTTTCTGCTGAAAGAGGGTGCACCAGCCTAGGAATGATGCCAGGAATTTCCAAAGGCTTTGTGCCCCTAACTGTTGGATCTGCATGAGTACGGGAGGCCGATGGACGTCCAGAACTCCAGCTTGGGGGCTCATGATGGACACTATCTCCCTGGCAGTTTCCCAACAGATACTGTTGCTAGGAAGGAGGGAGGAGGAGTCACTTGGAGCAACATCATTGTCAGGGCTGGCTGCGCTCTTTCGTTTCTCACTATTACGTTTGAATAAACTCATTAAAAAGGACTCTACCTTGTTTTCTCTACTCTTGCTGCAAACGGGGGGAGGAATAGTTTCCTGAAGCCTTGACAGATGCTAAACTAGATGAGCCATTGGCCTGATCCAGCAAACTCTTACGTAGGACTAGACCAGCAGTCCCCAAACTAAGGCCCATGGGCCGGAAAAGGCCTGAGGGACTTGTTTATCCGGCCTACGGTGACTGCCGCCACCCACTGCCGCCACCCGCTCTTACCGGCGCTACGCTGCGTGGCTGCCCACTTCCGGGTCAGAGGAGCACCGGAAATAGCTTCTGCACATGTGCAAGCGTTATTTCCAGTGCACATCCGGGTCGGAGGAGGCCCGTGCACATGTACACAAGCTATTTCCGGTGCTCCTCCAACCCGGAAGTGCACCAGAAATAGCATGTGCACACGCGTATGGGCACACGCTCCCCCACCCTCCTGCCCGCCACGTGATCGGCGCTGGAGACACCAGCCCGAGGTGTGGTAAGTTTGTTGACCCCTGGACTAGACAGAGCAAACCTAGTACAGACCAGTTATCCAGGAGGCAATGAGATATGCTGCTCGTCCTATTTAGAGGAAGGTTCCTGAAGCAGATAAGAATAGACAGCAAGGAGACTGTGGCTGCAGTCCTATGCATGCCTACCTGAGATTAAGTCCTAGTGAACTCAATGGGCTTTTCTTCCAAGCAGACACACATAGGTGTGGGGCTACCTTTGAAGGTGACCCAGAAACTACAACTAATCCAGAATGCGGCAGCTAGACTGGTGACTGGGAGTGGCCACCGAGACCACATAACACTGGTCTTGAAAGACCTACATTGGCTCCCAGTACGTTTCCAAGCATCATTCAAAGTGTTTGTGCTGACCTTTAAAGCCCTAAATGGCCTCGGCCCAGTATACCTGAAGGAGCATCTCCATCCCCATCGTTCAGCACTGAGGTCCAGCTCCAAGGGCCTTCTGGTGGTTCCCCCACTGCGAGAAATGAGGTTACAGGGAACCAAGCAGAGGGCCTTCTTGGTGGTGGCGCCCACCCTGTGGAACGCCCTCCCATCAGATGTCAAGGATATAAACCACTATCTGACTTTTAGAAGACATCTGAAGGCAGCCCTGTTTAGCGAAGTTTTTATTGTTTGATGTTTTATTGTATTTTTAATATTTTATTGGAAGCCCCCCACAGTGGCTGGGGAAATCCAACCAGGTGGGCGGGGTATAAATAATAAATTGTTGTTGTTGTTAGTTTGCATTGTACAATCTCTACCCTCCTCAGCAACCCCCCATTCCCACAACAATGACTGCATTTAACAGATCAAGAAAAGTTTTATGCTAAAATACAACTTCGTGCTAACACACGCTTTGTGTCTTGGGAGGCAACCCACCGCTGTTATCTGACTGTTACATTCTTCCATGGGAATAATGATTCTGCCTTTGCTCTCAGTGGATGCTTTGTTTGTGACAATTCCATTCTGCTTTGCACATCAGGGGAGCCCGGTTCTTTTTTGTATAAATTAGCTGGGCAAATGTAGATAAACATCTGCTTTATCTCTCCTCATAAATTACCAATTTGACTGTAAATACAATGCAATGCAAATGTTCCCCATTATTGTTACTGTTAGGGGTCTAATCCGCCATGCTTACATGGAAAGCAAAGGGAAGAATCCATCGCATTCTTTTAGTGAAGGAAGCAAAGGACTGGTAAAATCTTCCAACAGCCAGCAAGTATACTTATCGCCTTAACATGGGCACCTGCAGAGGGATACTGAATCACGCACACTTGTGTGGGTACAGCCATAGTTTTTAATAGTATCTTGTGGTCTGTTTGAGAGTAGGATGTGATGGAAATTTACCCTTTAGGGGGCATTTCAGCAGTGCAGTATATTGCCCAAATCCCTTCTTCCACGCAGTTATTAAAAGCAGAGCCCCCTTCCCTTGCGTCAAAGGGATGATATTATTTCTGGTTCTCAGAGTTGGGGAGGGGGGGAGGACACAAATCCTAGCCTAAGGCTGTATTTTTCCCTCTATTCCCTTTTCTCTCACTTATGCCAGTTTTTTTTTAAAAAAATAAAAAAGCTTTGTGAAATTTAAAGCCTAGAGACAAGGAATAAAATGGGTTCTATTTGCGAAACATGATTTCCTAATACTGTGGATTCATAAGTTTCTAAAGCAAGCATGACCATGCATGTGTCTCTCACTGAATGGAGCAATCACTCTCTGCATCTCTGCTGAGCAATGAATCCTACCATGTCCCACTGTGTTCAATGAGTCCTGGGTTACTGTGTGCAGAATTTCAGCCTTAGGCTGCAGTTCTAACCCTACTTATCTGGAAGTAAGTCCTATTAAATTCAGCAGGATTTCCTTCAGGTAGACATGGTTGGGGCTACACCGCTAATCAATTACTCGGTAACATTTAAACAGCATGGGAAGCCACTTGGCTCTGTTAGGAAAATTGCAAAAATTCGCAGTCAGGCAATACTGTTATAGGTATCTTTCCATTGGTTATTGTGTAACTAATGTTTATTAAGGTATTGCCCAGATCCAGAATCTGTTTCATAGCCTGGGTAGAAATAGAGGAGGCATAACAGGGAGCAGGTGGCACTGGTGTCTAAGCCACTGAGCCTCTTGGACTTGCTGATTGGAAGGTCGGCGGTTTGAATCCGCACGATGGGTCGAGCTCCCATTGCTCTGTCCCAGCTGCTGCCAACCTAGCAGTTTGAAAGCACACCAGTGCAAGTAGATAAATAGGTGCCACTGCCATGGGAAGGTAAATGCCATTTCCGTGCACTCTGGCTTCCGTCATGGTGTTCCATTGCATCAGAAGCGGTTTAGTCATGTTGGCCACATGACCTGGAAAGCTGTCTGTGGACAAACGCCAGTTCCCTCAGCCTGAAAAAACGAGATGAGCGCCACACCCCATAGTCACCTTGGGCTGGACTTAACCATCCAAGAGTCCTTTACCTTTACCTTTTAGAGGAGGCATTGCAGTTTTAGTAAGGAAAGAATGAAATATAAGAACTCAATTCCTCTCAAGATCCATATGCGATTTTGTTTGCCAAATTATGAATGAATGTGAGACAACTCAAATGGGACCATCCAGGGTGCTGATTTCTCTGAATCTCTAGACTTCCCACCATCCCTTCCATGGGTCTTTTTGTCAACATTTTCAATTGCATATTATTTCATCATCCATATTTTGTTATCTGTCCATATTGTCCATAGTGACTGTTACATTACAAGTGCTATTAAAATCCCGCTAATGTTTTCATCTGCTTACAGTGGTCTCCTAAATAACTTATAAATTCCCCCCATTCTTTCGTAAAGTTCTTGTCCTCTTGGTTCCTGAGTTTTCTGGTCAGTTTTGCCATTTCGGCATAGTCAGCTTGGTTTGCCATTCCTCTATTGTGGGGACTTCGCCTTCTTTCCATCTCTGGGCTAGTAGCATCTGTGTGGCTGTTGTCGCATACAGGTACATAAAGGGTCTGTTTTGCTCCTCTGGAATATCGCTACCTACAATTCCTAATAAGAAAGCTTCTGGGTTGTTGTTTTTTATAAAAGTTATTTTAAACATTTTTTTCAATTCATTATATATCATTTCCCAGAATGCTTTTATTACTTTACACGACCACCACATATGATAAAAGGTACCTTCTTTTTCTTTACATTTCCAGCAAGTATTTTTACTTGTCTTATACATTTTTGCTAAATTATTTGAAATTCTTGGCATGTTGCACGCTGAAAGAAAACTATATGAAAATGATGTACAGGTGGCATTTGACTCCTCATAAGTTAGCAAGAATGTTGTGTTCCAATGTAAATAACAAATGTTTCAGGGGAATGAACACACAGCTCCTGGAATGGGCAGGCAGACAGAGCCTTTAATGTGCAAGTTGAAAGATTCTTGCAACCCTTTATGGAGGAGATCCAGGTAAGGAAGGGGAGAAATTTGATCCTGAAGAGGCTTTTTTCACAAAGTGGCATATAAATTTTGTTAAATAAAATAAATTACATTTGGGAAAAAAAGGTTTTTCAAAAAATTGTAAAATCACATAAAATGTGTATGTTTAGACGCGTATGATGAATTTTCACAAGGACTTCTTAAAAATAAATCACACACCAGTGCAGAAATGTGGAAAAGACTCATTTTCTTCAAGACAGGAAAAATTAGAAAAAGAAATTGATTTCTCCACCCCTAGATCCACTGCATCTTTACTTTGCTCCTTTAATAAGTCATTGATTGTCATCATAATTCCTCCGTTTTGTCACACATATTGTCCGTCAAGAGTTGCCCTTACGTAAACCTCACATCCCAGGACCTATGGGGAGGGGAAAGGAGAAGGGAGGGGAAGGATTCAATTGGAGTTCATCTGATAATAGTTCCCTCTGCCTAACTCCTTGAACAAAACGATTTATTTCTGTATTTGTTTTTGCCATTGGCCATAACAAACGAAAATCTGAAAACATAATGTGTATATATAGTAACAGGAAACTGAAAATAGTTAAAAATCATATTTCCAGCGCAGATAACCCTGAACATATCCTCAAGGGGTTGACCCACATGACAGTCAAAGGCCTGGGTTTCATTACATTTTATGTCTCATTTGGCCAGAGCAAAAGTCAAGGAAGCTCTTGTTTATATAGACTGATTGTTTTTGAGTCTCTGTGTGTGTGTGTAAAACCGCAACTGACCTATACAGAAGTTCTGAAACCACAAAGAGGCTCTTTTGACCAAAAATATGGAGCGCACTGTTGCTAATCTCTTTGATTCTGAGAAGCGCAGTCTGTCGAGCTTATCAATAATTGCTGCAGAGATGTTAACGAATCCAACAATGTGAACAGAATGGGTGAACTTCTGGGTGTACATGTCAGACATATTAATACCACACGCCTCAACCTACAGCATCGCTCAGAGTCAGCGAGTGAAAACCTTCTGAGCATTCAATCCACAGATTGCTATATTGGAAACAGCATCATTTTTGTTAGAGCAACAGGTGAAGGTAGAAGTGGAAACTTTTTGACATACATATGCAACATTTCTCTCTCTTTTTTTGAAATATGGTTTATTCACATATTTACACCTTGATTTAGGAGGGAGTCCAGATCTTACAACATGGTCATCTGAAGAGGAGCTTGCTTACAGCAGTGCAGCGTTCTGACATTCATCAATGTCTTGGGTTTAGGTGGAGTCTCCCCCTCCAATTTAGAACAGCAGTATTGGATTAGGACCAGGTGGCTCCAGATTCAAATCCCCATCAGCTTTGAAGCTCACTGGGTGACCTTGGGCCTGTCATGATTTCTCAGTCTAGTCTACCTCACAGGGTTGTTCTTGTCAGGAGCTCATCCTACACTCAAGTAGGACCCTGGTAGAAACACATGCCCAACTGGCATGTTCCCTCCCTCCTGGTCGATCATTCGGGAGCTTCAAAAGCTTTCTTCTGCCCGAACATCACAGCGCCCGATGCCAACAGACATCGGCACACTTAGGGATCCTCAGAGTCTTTGCAGCTTGCGTGACAGACCTCAGCAACTCAGCATTTTGGCTAATCTACTTTATTTACATATAAACATACACGGAGCACTGCAACATGGCTCCCTCTCTCTCTAGCAACAGACAGCAAAGAGAAAAAGAACAAAGGACAATAGTCCCACTTCACTGAACACAGTAACAAAAACATTCTGTTTCCATCACTTCCCACTCTGTGGAGTCAAACATATACCGTCATGTGATAGACAAAAACCCAATGACTGCAATCATGGAGCAGTAATTCTAACAGTTCTATAAACTAGGTGGAGGGGAATGTTAGAATTGGGCCCACCATCTGTCGTTGATACTGCCCCACACTTTGACCAGCGTGATCGGAGAGTATGCACAGTTCCAGCAGAGTCCTCTAGCAGAACACCAGAGTTTTCCTACTATCCAGTAAGCCAGCCTTTTTCAGAGATCCCAGTTCAGAAAACTCCTTTTACACTCAGTTCAGTTTAGAGTATAAAGTGTTTATCGTCTCATGGCACAAGCAGAGGTGGAAGAAGCCGCTCGGGCGCCTGGGGCGGTGCGCCCAGGGGTGTGGTGAACTGCCCATAGGGGCAGGGCACACTGTGGGCTCTCCAGAGTCTGCCTGCCTCCTCCCACTCAGCCGCCCTACAGCTGGGAAGGGAGGCAGCGGGTGGACCATTTGGGCAGCACAGAGCATGCGCGCGCCCAAGCCACAGTGCCTCTCCCTGGAGAGATGCATGGCTCGGGCATGCTGCAGGCCCCACGATGCGTGCCACCCGGCATTTTGTCACCCCCCTCAGTGGTGACACCCGGGGCAGTCCGCACCCACTGCACCCCCCTTCCTCTGCCCCTGGGCACAAGACACGCATAAGCACACTAGCTACAAAAACTTTCAAGACATGCTGGTACATTGCAGACTAATCTACTATAATACAGTTTTCCTAGTCTTAAGAAGTAAACCTTGTAAAGATACAAGTACAGTGGTACCTCAGGTTACATACGCTTCAGGTTACAGACTTCGCTAACCCAGAAATAGTGCTTCAGGTTAAGAACTTTGCTTCAGGATGAGAACAGAAATTGTGCTCCGGCGGTGCAGCGGCAGCAGGAGGCCCCATTAGCTAAAGTGGTGCTTCAGGTTAAGAACAGTTTCAGGTTAAGAACAGACCTTCAGAATGAATTAAGTTCTTAACCTGAGGTACCACTGTATACAGAGAAATCCTCTAGCACTTTACTATTCTAACTCATCATGAACCACATAGCATGCAACTTTCAGCTTCACCATGGATACTTTTCACTCAGTGAATACCTCACACTCCTGCCAACACTGCTGAATGCATCCTTGGCTTTTTAACCACCTCTGCATATTCCTTAGAGAAAGAGAGGGTAGCCGTGCTCCAAGAATTTAGGCTTGGACTGTTTCTAAGTCACCAAGCACAGCTGACATGCTAACTCTAAACAGAATCTAGACACAGAGGATGGGCTGCTCAAGACATGGCCTACTTAGTGCAATTTCACCCATTTATTTATTTTTCAAATTACACCAACAGGGATGAGCTATGAATTCTACCTTCAGTGGAAAGAATGTACTAAAAAGTCTCTCTGTCCCTGTCCCCCACTACTGTTCTGGATGTTTGCAAACCTGAGCAATAAAAGAGTGTGTGTTCAAAATCACTAATACAGAACCTTAAATGTATACATTCATTTTAGTGTCTTTTCTGACGGACTGTAAGATAAATAAGATTAATACGAGAAGGATAGAGGCATTTCTCAGGGGACAGCTAGAAACAACACTAGAAAAATAATATTTTTTTAAAATGCTGAAATGTTAATATGGTATAACCAAAAGCAACTTTAGCATTGGCCAAAAGAATAATGTCATGCTGAATATGAACATCTCTTTCCCTTCTTGCAAGTTCATGTTGAGCAAAACAGAACCAAATAAAAGAAAGCTACCTCGCAAATTCTCCTGCGGACCTTAACATGAGGTCAGCTTACAGATCACACAGAATGTCAGGTTACCGGGAAGAAATCCACAGACAAGCCCAACACTCAGAGTTACCAATTTATATCTCGAAGCTGCCTTTTCTCCATGAGTCAGAAGAAACCTTTTCAGCATTCATGCAAAGCGTCACTTTCATATATTATGCAACATAGGAAGAAGAAGCGAGAGAATAAAGGAATGGAAGATGCCGAAAACAAATGGAATGAATCTTCCGCTCCAGTTTCAGTTAAGAGAACGCTGATCCTTACATCTTGCTTTCAACAAACCCTATAAACTTGAGATTGAATACACAAACACTCACTGCCCACCATAAACCACCATTGACAGGCTTGGCAGCAACAGCAGCAGCAGTGTTCTCTGTCTATGATAATATTTTTACTCTGTTGTTAAGTACGCTGTTTTAAACGTGTGCTTTATATCTGACTTTCTTTAGTAATATTTCCTTTTGAAAAGTTTGAGATAATTTTTTGTTAACTTTGCTGCATTAAATGTGCATTCTGTAGCTGACCTCTTTCGTAAGGCTTTATTTCGAAATCCTGAAGATAATATTTTGCTTTCCTGTTAATTGTGTTGCTCTTAATGTATGCTTTATATTTGACTATCTTCAGTAATGTCTTATTGTGAATTGTTTCATTTGATATTTTGATATGTTGTAAAATGTTTTTTTTAAAATAAAATAAAGATTTCTTAGTTTACAAAAACAAAAAAACAAAAAAAACCCCTCTAAAGTCCATATATGACAGGAGTGGGGAACCTCAGGTGAAGGCTCCAAACAACCCATCAAACCTTTCTTTCCAATCCTTGACATTCTCCTCAAGCCACGCCCCCTCTCCCAAGGCCACACCCCTCACTTGCTTTGCATCTTCCTTGATTGTTTTTGCTTTGTGTCCTTGAGCTCTGACAAGGTTTCTTGCTTGTCTGGATGTGGGGGGGGGGGGGCGTAAAGAGAGGAGAGAGTGAATCTGTTTGAATCGAGACTGTTGTACAAAAGTATAATTCGTATTCATTGCTCTGAAAAAAAGGTTCCTCACTGTCAGGACTTGATGACCCTTGCGGTCCCTTCCAACTCTACAGTTCTATGATTTAGAGCATTTGTACCCACTCTTCAGCCAAAAAGCTTCCCAGAGTGGCTGTGGTGATCACACACGGTCCCTGGACGTTTAACGGTCTATTGATCCCTGTGCCACCACTGTGATCGCTTCCCTGCTGCCACCAACCAGTTACTCTCTGGTAAAACACTAAGTCCAGTCAGTTGTTAAAAGTGAGCCAAAAAAACAAGTTTATTTTTCAAACATTAACAAGTTTATGGTTTCTCAGATAATATTCCTGTCAGTATCTTAATTTTAGTTTTTTTATCGGCCTATACCTTCCTAATACCTTCTGACGGATTATCTCAACTGTTTGACTGACTCCTCTTAACAAATTCTCTCACTCTCTCACACCACACTAGCCCAACCCACAGACTTATCTTCTCTGTCTCTCCTAACTCCAGACTGTCTTCTCAACAACTCTAACTCACTAAAAACCCCTGTGCTTAAATCTTATACACCATTAAGGCTGCCCCCTGGGTTCCCATTGGTTAGTCATTTTACAGTTAGTTAACCCTTTCCCTATGAACCCAGTATGATGTCACACACATAGGAGGGCAAAGGCCACAGTGGCTTACATACAATTAGTAAAAGCAAGACAGTTCCTGCCTGCTGGGTTATTCTTTTTTAAAAAACAAAGCTCAAACACATGACACACAAGGGGGAAAGGACAGGGAGGGAAGAGGAAAAACTCAGGCACCAATTCTTAAATGATTATTCTTATTTTTAAGAAAGAAAGGATACAAGGGTCTGGGGAACAAATATTACAACTGGAGAGAGACCTGTTGGAATGTAATGTAAAAGTCTTGCCTAAAATGTATAAAATATTATTGTAATGGGAGACAAATTAAAATTCTCAACGATACATTGGGCAATAGATATCAGTCATCATATAGATATGGATGCATGGGAACAATTGTGGAATATGGATATAAAATTTACAGCATGTTATGGTTTAAGAGAAAATTATATGAAAATGATATATTGATGGTATATAACACCGAGTAAACTGGCAAAAATGTATAAGTCTAAATCAAGTGTTGGAAATGTAAAGAGAAAGAAGGTTCTCTTTATCATATGTAGTAAGATTAAAGCTTACTGGGAAATGATATACAATGAATTAAAAAGGATGTTTAAAATAACTTTTTTTAAAAAAAAAACCCCAAACGTTTTTCTTTTAGGACAGAATTACCCAAATTGTATAGAAATTTATTTATGTATGCTACCACAGCAGCAAGAATGTTATTTGCCCAAAAGTGGATAGAAGCAGCAAAGGAAGAATAGATACAAAAACTTATCAAATATTCAGAAATGGCAAAACGTACTGGAAAAGTAGAGTAAGAAATCAGAATAACAAACTGTTTATAAAAGGAGACTTCTGGGTTAGCGCCTCCGGCAATGGCGGATTTCCTCTGACTAGGAGGAATCCGCTTCGTGAGAACTAGGGTCTGGACCGCCGCGGCGAGGCGGAGACCCACTAAAAACCACAGGCGGGAGAAGCCTGTGGACGTGGGATTCGGCTGGCACCTTTTGCGCCTCCCCTACTCGCGGGGAAACCCGGTTTCGGGGATCCGGAGCGACGTGGGGTGAATGGCGTGGTGCTTCAAATCGACTGTTTTTTTCATGGAGTGAAGCCGCATTGCTGTTGCCGGAGAGCGCTGACTTTTTCCTGTGGACAATTGGATTTTAAACAACTGCCTGTGAGTAGAACGGAAAATTGGATTAAGAAACCTTTTAATTTGGCACCGAAGCGGGAAGGTCTAAACAGGAAGTCCGCCTTCCGCTTTTGTAAATAGATTGAAGCAAAGACGTTGTAAGCTAGAGCCTGGAAAGTCATTTGTAAAGGACTAAATTTCCATCAGCTAAAATTACTAAACCCCCCTTGGAAGCAGGAGAAGAGGGGGGAATTGTTTTAGACTGTTTAAACCTGCAGGAGAGAGAGTAAAGAAAGATAAATTTCCACTATCTTGATCCTGGGAGCGGGGTGTCAGAGACAGACACTTTGGGGAAGTCCACTGACTGTGGATAAAACGTTTTTGACAGATGGTTAAAAAAGAGAAATATATTGATTCCAATGTTCCCTTTCGCACTTAAAAGGAACAAAATATCTGGAAAACGAAAGGAACTTTGTTGCTAGATCTGCTTTTTTTTTTAAAAAAAGAAAAAGACGGATACAAATAGAAATTGTTTCCTCTAGAGGGAGCCTGTGAAACTGTTGCTGGAGTTGATCTGGGGAATTCTACAGCTGTAGAGATAAAAGATCATGGAAATTAGACACCAACCTTGAACAAGAATGTGCCCAGAACAAGCTTTAGTGCTTGCTCTTTGCAAGACAAGTGCTTTACTGGAACAGCTACATGAGAAGATGGATTTGATGACTGTTGCAGTTGGAAATTTTGGACAAACAGTGAATACTTATATAGAAACCACTCCAGAATTAATCCAGGAATATGCTTTGACAGAGAAAGTGGTGAAGAAGATAAAAGAGGAGGTAGTGGCTGAACCTCAAGTACCAGAAATGGAGAGAGCTGCGGCCTTGCAGGAACATAAGTTGCTGTTTTTGATGACTGAATCTGGAGAAAGTCAGATTTGGAGAGATGGAGTACTGTTTGGTCTGGAGACGGGAAGTTGGATAGATCCCCCTATGCAGGGATGTTTTGACTTTTTGGATCTGGCTTTGGGCCAGGGTGAGTTTGGACTTGTGGGGGCCCTTAACCTTGGAGGGACTTTGAAACATGCCTTCAAATATTGTATGGATCTCAGTGTTGACTATGGAGAATGGGCTGACTTGTTGAGAAGGGATAAAGATATTGCCAAGTTGGAGTCCCCCCGAGAGAAAGGAAGGAAATTAAGAATAAGATCAGCAGAAGATAAAGTAAAGTACAGGTGTAAACATGAAGAAGACCTGCAGAAGGGACATGGAAATGACTTAAGAGCCTCGGATAGAAGGTCACCAGGTTGATGGACTAGATGGATGGGACAGAAAGGACTGACAAAACCCGAGACCAGGAAGAAGAGACGACGGATGAAGATTGGAAGAAAGTTTTAAAAATTCATCTAGAAAATAATTGTAAAATTAATGAGTATTAGAAAAATGTTGGAATGAAACTATTTGGCTTTAGTAGAAAAGTTAAAAAGAATTATGTATAAATATGTTTTGTTAAAAAGAATTAAGTATAAATAAGATTTAAGTTTTAAGCTTTAGGGTTTTTTATGGTAAGATAAGGTTGAAATAGATTAAGGCAATTCAATGACAGAATATTGTGAAAGATGGAAAGGATTTGCTGAGGCAATTAATAACTAGAATACAAAAAAGGGAGGTGTGAGGAGGTTGATGAAATAAGTTTATTTTTGTTTTTTGATTCTGATGTATTGTGTGTTTTTTATTTTTTGACTTTTGTTTTTATTGACTTATATTGTTTAATCTTTCTTTTTGTCTATCTTTTTTCCTTTTCTTCTTTCTTGTTTTTTTTCCTTTCTTTTTCTGTAATTTTAAATTCTCAATAAATATCATTTTTTTAAAAAAAAACCTGTTTATAAAAGAATGGAAATGGCTTATTGAATATTTACAGATAAATTGTAAACAGATAAAAACATTTGGAGGGTTATTGTAATAACCTGCAGCTTTATAAAGAGTATATATTTACAGTAGGTAATCAAACGAGCAAGTTAAATGAATGTGGATATGCTGAAGGCATTAAAAAATAAATTTAAGGAACCACAGAAAGAGGGGGAAGGAATTCAAATTTTGAAATGTTAAATTGATTGTAAAATTAGTGAAATGTATAAACTTGAAAACTAAATATTCTTATGATGACCAGCTGGCACATTTCAGGAGTAGGGTGTGCTTGGTCGTACGGGGCTTTTGGCAAAGCTGGTAGAATAAGTGCTGTCTCATATCTCCCCTGCTTAGGCCAGATGGCAGTAGAACATGAGGCGGCCTGATGGAGGCGGCAGCAGAGCTGATGGGAGTGAGCACTGCTTCTCATCTCTCTAATGCTGCTCCCAGATGACAGTCGAGGGAGAAGAGGCCTGATGGAGCTGGTGGAAAATGGCTGTGTGCTGGTCCCGGGGGGGGGGTTACCGTGCGGCGAGGTCCGTGTTTGGTCCGAGGCTGAAGCGGGGTCCAAGGCAGGGAGTCGGGCATGGTCAGGAACTCTGGCAGAAAGCAGGACAGGGTGCTGTCAGGAACAGGTAACCAACGATGTTGCTCCCGCAACCTGGGACTGGGCGGGCTGGCCTTTATCTCCTCTGAGGCATAGGGCGGCCCCGGTCCACAGGTTACTCGCCTCTCCTGGTCTGGAGGCAAGCACTCCTTCTGCGAGAACTTAGTTCCCTCTGCCTCTCTGACCTGAGCCTCTGCAGCTCAGGTGAGGCTGGAGGGTTACTGGACTCAGAGGCAGCCTCACCTTTCCCTGACAGGGCTGGGAGAGGAGCACCTGCAGGCAATGGGTCCTCGATCACCTCCGGAGCCAGAGCAGATTCAGCTGATGTCTGCTCCTGAGGATCCGGCACAGGTGAGGGCCCTTCAGGCTCAAGCCCCTGCCCTGGCTCAGCCGGCCCTGGAGGCGGGGACTCCTGTGCAGGCTAGGATTCCTCAGGTTCGGCCTCTGAATCAGATTCCCAGGCCATCACAGGCAGACATTTACTGGCCACAGGTGACAGAGAGTGTCATGTGGTAGTTGGAGGGTACGATTGCGGGAGCCCCGTGGCACGGCACTTTGCAATTCTTACCCTTGCATTCTCCACCAGATGTCTTCTGCTTAGGCGCATCGATTGTGGATGTGAAAAGTTTGGACTCCCCGCTGGACACACCACATTTGCAAACACGTCGCACAATAAAACCATCATTTGCAAGGTGCCTGAAAATCTTTAGGAAGTTCTGGGATTTGAAGTCACAGGATTAAATGGCCAGCTTCCCGAGAGGTGGCAGCTCTCCATTTCCAGTAAATTGAGCAAAAACTTCCTCTCTCTTTTTTGCCTGTGGCATTTTTTAGGCTGCTTTCTCCAGTGCAAGGTTTGCTGAACAAAGCCTGCCTGCCTCGGTAGGTTAAACTCTGCATATAAAAATGGTCTCCTTGCTTGTTTTTTCGACAGAATTGGAGGGAGGCAAAAGTCTGACCCCCCTGATATTTGGATGCTGAGGTAGAGACTTGAAAAAAAAATTAGTTGAGAGACTTAGGGAGTTAGTAAGTTTGCCTCCTTCAGCTTCAGCAGACAGACAGAGCCCAGCTGGTGCGAAGCGGACAGCTCAAAGTGTGCTGCAGATGGTACTTTGGGGCAAGTATTTCAGAATTGGGTCAGACTGGTTCTTTTCTCTTTGGACGGCTTCAGGAGAGAAAAGTTATTTTCAGTTTATTTGTGCATTTATAAAAGTATTTCTGTACCTTATCGTAAAATAGCAGGGCAGTGAACAAAAGTAAAACTCAGAACACCACTAAAAGCAATGCAAATAACTGTTTAAGTGACGGCTAATTAAACAAATGCAAAAGGACTGTTAGCATAAAAAGGTCATCAAGGAAAGCAGACTCTCCAAGAGTCGCTATTTTCCAGGGACAGTCCCAGATTTACAGAAGCCATCCTGGTTTCTGATTTGATCCTGGAATGTACTGCTTTTCATTAGGACATCCCTATTTTCATAGGGATTCATAGGGGACGAGGGTGGCGCTGTGGGTAAAAGCCTCAGTGCCTAGGACTTGCCGATCGAAAGGTCGGCGGTTCGAATCCCCGTGGCGGGGTGAGTTCCCGTTGCTCAGTCCCAGCTCCTGCCAACCTAGCAGTTCGAAAGCACCCCTAAGTGCAAGTAGATAAATAGGTACTGCTTTATAGCGGGAAGGTAAACGGCGTTCTGTGTGCTGCGCTGGCTCTCCAGATGCAGCTTGTCACGCTGGCCACGTGTCTGCGGACAGCGCTGGCCCCCGGCCTCTAGAGTGAGATGAGCGCACAACCCTAGAGTCTGTCAAGACTGGCCCGTACGGGCTGGGGTACCTTTACCTTTTTACCTATTTTCATTGGAGAAATATTGGAGGGGACGTCTCTATTTTCATCAGAGAAATGTTGGAGGTTATGGAGAAGCCTGCAAGTCAAAAGATGGAGGATGCCTGCCACATCTCTGCTGGAAGAGTGCTCTGTGGCATAGGACATTAAATGCCTGACTTCTAGATGAGGTCAGTTGGGCCTCTGTAACATGGGAGACAACTGGTAGACTTCCCCACAAAGGTCTTAGTGATCAAGCTAGGCTATGAGGGCTCAGGAATTTCTCAATCAAAGTTGCTCAGGACTTTCAATACCAACACAAGAGTCTTCAACCTTCTGGGCAGCCTATGGACAGTCGTTGTAGTTGTTTGAGCAATGATGCCACATTCTGTTAGCCATCTGCCCCCATCTAGCAGCTCTGCTCTGAGTCAGCTGGTATCAGGGACCGTGCTGAGGAGGTCTGCACTGAGGAGGAATGGTGGGAGCAGCCCCTGACCCTGAATCTTCCCAGAAGCAGGAAGACAGTGTAGATTTGGAACAGTGGTTTGGAGAGGGGCCTAGTTCAGAAGGCAGAAGCTGGGAAATACTGGATGGGGAACAGCTAGCAGAAGAAACACTGGAAGAGAAAGAGTTAACAGATTCACAGTCTCTGGACAGCATTCCCCCCCCCCATCCCCAAGGACAAGGAGAGCTCAGAGAGTGTTAGAACATAAAGTGCAGAGGGTACAAACTCAGATTACAAAACATAGAAATGACATAGATTAATAGGGATGGAGGGGGTACATCTTAATTGGGAGCACCGCCATAACAGGGAAACGCTTTCTTTTGTCTCTCACTGTGTTTATTAAAGAAGCTAACTGGTAAGACTTTCCTTACGTTTGATCTGCTCATTTACTGCCACTGGGGAGGAAGCAGATTCCCCAAAGCCTGACAGCTGGAGCCTCTGGGACAGGCCTCAGCTGCTGAGGTGACTTGGGCGTCTAATGACAAAGACAAAATAAGGATAATGCAACTGAAAAGAATAGCTGATTGGATGTGAACATCAAATACACATAATCACTTGAAAACAAACAACCCACCAAGCTGAATTATTTAGCCAAATAAAATTCTGAATTACTCAGTTTTCTTCTCCTATGGAAAAGAAGGAACAATGATGAAGACATCTGACTTCTTGAGGTTAAATAATTTAAATTGCCCAACTCATTTAGTGTGATTGTTTTTGTGGGCATCTTACCGGATCCGGGAACTAGCTTGTCATCGTACATGCTATAGTCTAGGAAATATCATCATGCACTTTGCCACAAGCATACACTGAGCCCATCATTTTGCCTATTTTATAATCTCCAACTACCTGAGCTCGCTGCAATGTGTTTTTTCAAAGTATGAATATTTATGACCCAGCAAACCAAATAGTGTGGATATTTGTTTTCCAAATCTTGTGTAGAAACATTGTTTTTGTTCAGTAGCTGCCATCCTTTGTTTCTGGAAAGCTATTGACAGCCCAATCCAATGCATAGTTATCACTCAAAAATGTCCCACTTTGCTGGCTGAAATCTACTTCCAAATAGGTGCAAGAGTACTGCAGACCTAGCCATTCCTTAACTTACATCCATGTAAGTTTCATGGAACATTCAGGGGTGGTGTCTTAAAGGTGGTTCCCAAGGTGTTTCCTGCAGGGGGAGGGGGGAGAGCAGTGGTATTTTCTAGTGGGGCACTGAGAGGCAAGGGTGGGGGCTCTGGTGATGTAAATAACTATCAGACTTTGAAAATACGGTATCACTGGGTCAAGTTCATCAATTTTGTTGAATTAATTGAACTAAATCATTTTCATTGGATTTTGAATTAATGTGCAATTAATCACTACTGTCTTTTTTACATACTTTATTGAAAGATAAAAAGGAATCTTTGCACCCAGTATAAAACTATAAGTGCACAAGGTAAAAAAAGCTGTGAAAAGAATAGTCACTGTAAGATACACCGGGGCAGGGGGGGGGGAATCTTATAACGTAGTTATTCTACTTATCCTAAACTTAACCTAATACAGTGTTTATAAAAAAGTGATCTAGCAGCTAAATTGTTACTGATTGTTACTGTCTTGAATTGCATTGTGTTATTATCTCCCTTAATGGGTCATGCAAACCACTGTTCTGAATAATGCTTTTTATAGAGTAGGGTTGGGGGCACTGAAGATGAGTTTATGGAATTAGAGGGGCGTGGCCTGAACATTTTTGGGAACCTCTGTTGGAGAGACAAGCAAAGATTAAATTAGCTCTGCGGAACACTTGCAGGCAAAGCCCTGGGACTTTCCTGGATTTAGATAAAGAGGAAAGCATCTCTCACCCTGTGGCCACTGTCTCTTTTGTGCAGAGCCGAATGTCTCTTGATAATAGGCAGACATCTAAAATTAAGGCTGCCTTTGAGTCCAGTTGTGCTCCTTCATGTGCTGCCTCCAGCTCTTAAGGCTACTTTTGCCTTATCTGCCGCCTAAACGAGAAACAGGACTGTGCAAAGTAGCTTCTTCATCATCTTGCTTCATGGCCTTCTGCAACCCACAGAATTACTTTGCTCTGCCCAAGAGGATAAATGAGCTATAATCTTATTGCTACACTAGGGGCTATTTTTTTAAAAAGAAACTGCTAGTCAATTTGTATGGTGCCATTTTCCAGCCTCTTTTGCTGAGTGTGCTCCGGGCATGAGCTGAGATGGGGCTGACCTAGGCAGGTAGCTGGTTAATAGCCCAGAAGGGTTGGCTGAGTGGGAGCTAAGGCTTTTGAAGACAGCTGGGGATCTCTGTATGGGATTGAATGGGAGCTTGATAACACCTCTTCACTGGAGGAGAGGGGGTGGACTTTCTCTCCCCTTCCCTGTGTGTGTGTGTGTGTGTGTGTGTGTGTGTGTGTAAGAGAGAGTGAGAGAGAAGCTGCAGCAGCAATTTGTCACATTTTTGGAAGAGGGAGAGAAAGGTCACAACCATATCTTACATTTAAAGCACAGCTCCTCCCCCAAGACACCTGAGAGCAGCAGTTGCACAGTAAAACGATCATGACGTTATAAGAATTTTAAGGTCTCAAACGTAGAATAAATATTCGTAAATGCACACACATCTAAATATATGAACCATGTGTCTGAAATAGCATGGGAGAGCAATCCTGAAGCCATTTGGGCTCTCCCAGTGACCTCAAATATTCCTCTACAGCAGTGTTTCCCAACCACTGTTCCGCGGCACACTAGTGTGCCGCGAGATATTGCCTGGTGTGCCGCGGGAAAAATAAAAAAATTCGAAAGATAGCTTCATATCCGGAGGGGCGGCCTTCAGGCGAGTTTTAATTTTAATTTTCCTTCTCCCACTTAATGCCCCACGCTCGCCCGAGCAGCTTGCAGTCCTCGGTAACCACGGCGACCCGAGGGAGGGGAGGGAACAGGGAAGTCGAGGGCGGCGGCGAGCCGCGATGATGTCAGTGGGCCGCGCCGCCTCGCCCTGGCACGGTGTGAGAGCCCTGGCTGGTGGCGCGAGCTTCGGAATAAGTGGGATCCGCGTGCGCGAGACCGAGATCGCGGGTAAGGAGCTCAGCCCTGGGCAGGAGGAAGCGGGGCCGCGCGTGCGGGCCACATCCCCACAGAGAGCGAGCCTCCCCCGGCCCACCACTCCGGGCAGGTCCACTCGCATGAGGGGGCAGCGATGGCGACGGCCGGCAGCTTGCCTGCAATGCCATCCCTCGAGCAGGCGAGGAGCCCGGAGGCTACCAGATGCGAGTCCTCTTTCCCACCCTGCTCGGGAGTCCAGAGCACTTGGTCGCATTCAGGATCTAGAGTGGGGAAGCGGGGCTTGTGTCTGGGCTGGACACATTGGGCTGCCTGTGCCGCTCGACCTGCGGGGAGAAATCAGGGTGGGAGTCACGACCGTGAGGCAGGGCTGCCAAGTGTGGCAGAAGAGGACACGGCCGTCGCACCTGTCCTTAGGTAGGAGCTTCTTCCGTGTCGACCTGCTGCCTTAAAGTCTTGGCTTTTTGGCGGTTGGCACAGAAGGAAGGCAAGGGGGAGGGGAAAAAATTGAAACTTACACTTTCGTGTGTCCCTCCCGGCGTGACGCTGCGCGCTGACGTCACGGGGCTGTAATGGTGGTGTGCCTTGAGATTTTTTTCATGAAACAAGTGTGCCTTTGCCCAAAAAAGGTTGGGAAACACTGCTCTACAGTAATGGAGGCAAATGGGGAACGCCTTCCCATTGTCTTTTTGCTTGCAAATCCTGTCTCCAGGGCATATTTGTGTATGAATAGGGTGAGCCTGTGACCTGGATTCAGGAACTAAAGTATTAACCATCACAAAGGAATGGCCAGGCTGCCCAGGTAATGCAATCAGTGACCATTATCAGGTATCCTGACAGGCAGGATTTCTGCTGTAGACTGCCTCCTTCTGTGATGTATGTATGATTTTTTTTTTGGTGGGGGGTGTTCTTGGGCTACAGGGCGGGCAATTTCAAAAGTCTACATAAGGGCTTGTGCAACATTGTTCAGGGTTCTTCTCCCCCCTGCGTGTGATGAGTGGTAACCCTGTTACAACAGTTCCTTTAATAAACATCAGGCTTACTAGCTCAATATACTCAATATTCTCTGGTTGGTCTCTGTTATTTTCTCCTACCAATAGGGAACCCACTTTAGGACTCTGGAATACGCAATAAGGGAAAGGGAACAGTTTTTCTCATAACAATGATCACAGCCACCCTGCAAGGAAGTCCAGCAATACTTCCATCATATTGCAGAGGAGGAACAGAAGTGAAGAGATCAGCATCTCATCTTAGACCACCTAAGCAAATTCTTGAGCTTAGGCTCCACTGCTTCACAATCATTTTGCAGCAGCTGCCATTAGAGGTGCCAGCATTTGGTACTGCCTAAGCTCTTTGTAGGAGCAGGAGGTCTATGTGCAAAGTGGATCAGCCCCTTTGTTCCTGAAAGAGGACAGCCAATGCTTTTGGCAATTTGAATCAAGCAAGATACCTTGCCACAGCTTTTCAGCTTTGAAAAGCACCAGCATTTGAGGGCAGAGGGAGGCGCCAGATAATGAGAGAACATGGGAACAATGCTGTTTAGGGAGGTGGGAGGAAAGAGCAGAGCGTCCAAATCAGTCATGAAAAGCAAAAGAAAAAATTATTAAACTGGCCAACATCTCTTCCGGTTCTAGTCTGGATCTTGGCAATAAATCAAGAGCTGACAATGTCCTAATTAGCCCTTATCATAGAAGGCTATAAAGTCTGATTCCAAACCAGTTGCAGAGTGTCTGAGCACGCTTTTGGGGAGTTCCAAGCTGCTCTGCTGTTGTCAGTTTTCCAAAAGGGGAAGAAAAGACATACATTGGGCGGGATGGTTGAAGATTCATTTAAGCTCTCCGTTCCTCTCTCTTTCTCTCAGCAAAAGGCATGAAGGAAATCAACCTGCTAATTAGCAATGGCTGCATGAGGCACGAGGAGAACAAGGGGAGGGACGGTACTCTGGACACAAGTTATGTGAAACAAACAATATTTGCATGAGCTGGTAAGTAATTACATTTACAGTTCATGCACCGTTGGGCTCACTTGAGCAGCAAAGTGCTGTCTTTGTTTTGCAGACGCAGATTAGGCTAAATTAGAGAGCATAAGCCAGCCTTCTACAACCAGGTGCTATCTATGCTTTGAACTAAAACTCCTACCAGCTCCAACCAACAAATGCATACTAGAGGCCATCATCTCACTGGGTGTGTAAATGCTTCGCCTAGACATGTTTCTGGATGCTGGTTTCCAGGGGTGTGTGATCAGCTCTGTGAGCACCTCAAATAATGAACTAAACTAGGGTGATTTGAGGCAGGTCCTCACATTCTTGGTTTGTGCATTACCAAGGCATGCCAAGGTGCATTAGGAAGTGCCCAGTCTTCCAAGTAGCTCTATTGCCTCAGTTTTATTTTTTTGTAATATTTTTTATTATTTTTCCATACAAATATATATAATTTCCAATCAAAATTTCACAAATTATCTCTTTTTTGGACTTCCCCCAGCTTCTCTGACAATCATTCATATCCAGATTTTTAATTACACATTTCCACGGTTAGTATTGCCTTAAAATACATCCTTCTACTCCTATATTTTCTTTTTAACAATACTTCTCAAATTTTACAAAGCTTCTTGAAAACCAACTAGCGTTGTTTGTTTGTCACAAATGCTTTTCAGATACTCTTTAAATTTCCCCCAGTCTTCGATGAACTTTTGGTCTCGTTGATATCTGATTTTCCCAGTCAGTTTACCCAACTCTGCGTAGTCCGTCAATTTCATTCTCCATTCTTCCAACGTCGGTAGTTCTTCCTGCTTCCACCTTTGGGCCATAAGTATTCTTGCTGCTGTCACTGCGTATTGGAAAAGTTTATAGTCCCTTCTTTTTATTTCATTACCTGTTATTCCTAAAAGAAAAAGCCTCTGGTTTTTTTTACAAAAGTATATCTTAACATCTTTTTCAATTCATTATATATCATTTCCCAGAAACTTTTCACTTTCTTACATTCCCACCACATATGATAAAATGTCCCTTCCTTTTCTTTACATTTCCAACATTTATTACATGTCTTAAACATTTTTGCTAATTTTACCGGTGTGATGTACCATCTGTAAACCATTTTCATAACATTTTCCTTTAATGCTGTGCACGCTGTAAATTTTAAATTTTCATTCCATACTTTAAACCAATCGTCAAATATTATATCCAAAGTCTCTGGCCCATTGTATCATTACTGATTTGACTTCCTCATCCTTCGTAAACCATTCTAACAACATCTTATACATTTTTGACAAAATTTTTGAGTTATTATTAAGCATTTTTGTTTGAAATTTTGACCCCTTTTCTACATATCCACTCTCTTTTAAATCTTTTTTAAACATTTCATTAATTTGAAAATAATGCAACCAATCATACACATATTCCTTAACTTGTTCATACGGTTTCATTTTCCATTTTACTCCATCTTTTACTATCAATTCTCCATATGTAATCCAACCGCTTCTTATATTGATTTTCTTTACACTCATAGCCTCTAGCGGAGATAACCAGTGTGGTACTCTCGGTTCCAAAAGGCTTTTATACCTATCCCATACTTCTATTAAAGATCTCCTGAAGATGTGGTTCTCAAATCCTCTGTGTTTTTCCTTTTTATCATACCATAAATACGCGTGCCATCCAAATCTGTTGTCAAATCCTTCCAAATCTAACAACTCTGTATTCTCTAATTTCATCCAATCTTTCAACCAACAGAGACATGATGCCTCATAATATAATTTCAAATCTGGCAAGGCGAAGCCTCCTCTTTATTTCGCATCTGTCAATAATTTAAATTGAATTCTCGGCCTCTTACCCTGCCAGATATACCTTGAAATTACTCTTTGCCATTCCTTAAAAATCGCTGTCCCTTTGATTATTGGGATAGTCTGAAATAAGGATAACATCTTTGGAAGCACATTCATTTTTATCGTTGAAATTCTACCCCAAAGGGAGAACTTAATTCGCCCCCACACCTCCAGGTCTTTTTTTATCCCGTTCCACACCGGTATATAATTATTCTGAAACAAATCAATATTCTTTGAAGTTAACCATATTCCCAGATATTTCACTTTCTTCACCACCTCTATCCCTATTTGCTGTTGCATTATTTCTATCGTGTTTTGGTCCATATTTTTTTGCAATTATCTTAGTCTTTTTCTTATTTAATATAAACCCTGCCACTTTTCCAAAACTTTCAATCTCCTCCAGAATTTCTTTTACACTTTCCCTTGGTTCTTCTATCGTTATTACCAGATCATCGGCAAAGGCTTTCACCTTATATTCATTCTGACCTACTGTCACCCCTTTCACTGACTGATTTTGTCTAATCACCTAAGAAAGACCTCCAATACCAGTATAAATAACAATGGTGAAAGGGGGCATCCTTGTCTGGTTCCTTTAGATATCTTTACCTCTTCTGTGGTCACATTATTTATAACCAGTTTTGCTCTCTGTTCTGTATATATTGACCTTATTCCATTGAAAAATTCTTGCCCCACATCCATATATTCCAATTTTTTTAACATAAAGTCCCATGATATGTTGTCAAAGGCCTTCTCTGCATCTATAAACATTAAAATAGCTTGTTTCTCATTCCTGGCAGTCAGATATTCCAAGATATTAATTATATTCCTTATATTATCTTTCATTTGTCTGCCTGGAAGGAAACCTGCTTGATCCTTGTGAATTACTTCTTGTAGTATCTTTTTCATTCTATTTGCTAAAATCCCTGCAAAGATTTTATAGTCCGTATTCAACAACGATATCGGCTTATAATTTTAACTTGAGTTAAATCCGCGTCCTGTTTTGGAATAAATGTAATAAATGCTTCTTTCCACGTTTCTGGGATGTCTTTTTCTTTCAAAATATTGTTCATTACTTCTTTCAATGGTGCAATCAAAATATGTCTTAAATCTTTATAATAGCTTGATGTAAATCCATCTGGTCCAGGAGCCTTTCCTCTCTTCAATCCTTTTATGACCTCTTTTATTTCTTCGGTCTGTATTGGGGTGTTCAGCATGTCTTTCTTATCTGTCGGGATCTTCTGCACCTTTTTCTCTTTTAGAAATCTTTCTATTTTCCTCATGCTATTCTTTTCTTTACTTTTGTATAACTGTCTATAAAAGTCCAAGAATCCCTTTCTGATTCCTTTCGAATTGTCTACCTCTTCGTCATCCACGATGATTTTGTTTATTGTGTTCTGTTCTTTTCCCCCCTTAATTTGCCACGCAAGCCATTTACCTGCTTTGTTCTCAAATTCAAAGTTTTTTGTCTTAGTCTTTTGATATTCCATTCCACTTCTTTATTTATTATCATTGCGAATTGTGTTTGTAATACCTTAATATTTTGTTTTATTTTAAAATTGTTTGGTTTTTTAATTAACTTTTGTTCATTGTCCATTATTTGTTTTAAAATTTCCCTTTTCCCCTTTTCTCTGTTTTTATTTCTAACTGAATTTTGTTGAATAAAAAAACCTCTCATCACTGCTTTGCTTGCGTCCCAAACTATGCTCATTTTCATTCCTTTATTGCAGTTTTCCATAAAATACTCCTTCAACTTCTTTTGAGCCTTCTCTATGATTTTTTGATTATCAAGAAGAGCATCTTCCATCTAAAAGTTCTTCCATCTAAAAGTTCTTTCCTTGTAACCTTTTATTTCTAAACTTATTGGGTTATGATCAGAAATCACTCTTGGTTGTATCTCAACTTTTGGAATTCTTGGAGTCAGTTCGTTAGAAACCCAAATTTGATCTATTCTTGACAACGATTGATTTGGATCAGAATAAAAAGTGAATTGTTTTTCTAATGGATGTCTAAGTCTCCAAATGTCCACTAAATTACAATTCTTTATCATTGAGAAGAAAGTCTTAGGTAGTTTCCCTTCTTTACTTATTCCTTTATCTCTTAATTTGTCCATTTCCAGGAAGACTACACCATTCATATCTCCCATTATTATGATCTTCTGATCCAAAGATTCAAACAATTTTTCTTCTAAACTTTTGTAAAATTCAGTCTTGTTACCATTTGGTGCGTAGATCCCGACAATTATTAATTCCCCCCCTTGCCATTTGATCTGTACTGCGATGATTCTTCCTTTTTCATCCTTAAATATCTGTTGAGATTCTATTTTGTTTCTTATATATAAAACTACTCCTGTTTTTTTTCTTTGTCCAATGATGTAAATTCATTTCCCAGTCTTTTATTAGTCAGAATTTTCATCATCATCATCATCTTCATCAATGTACAGCTTCCTTCTCACCCTGAGAAATGGAACCTACTTGGCCAGAGAAGTGCTCAAAATTTGTGGGGTGAGTGGGTTTACAAGAGAAGAGAGTGGTAGAGAGGTGGGATAATATTTTGTTACCAGAGAAGAATGGCAGATGAAGTTGATGGACTATGCTGAAATGGCAAAATTGACCGGAAAAATCAGGAACCAGGAAGACCAAATCTTTAATAAAGAGCGGGGAGACCACTGTAAACAGTTGAAATTGTTAGCAGGGTTGTAACAACAATTGTAATGTAACAAGAACTAGGAAAACAATGGAAATATAAAAAATTGGATTATTATAAAAAAGATCCAGGAGAAAAAATTTAACAATGTGACCCATAGAGGGGGAGGAGGGAGGTCCAGAGATTTGTGGAAATCTTGTTGTGTTGGGGGTTTTTTGGAATGTGTTTTGGTATGATTGAAATTGTTAATACTGTATGTAAAATCAGATAAAAAAATTGAGGGGGGAAAATAGAATATTTTATTTTGATGGACAGGTCTACCATTTAATCAAAGGGTTATTTCTCCAGTGTACTCCAGAAACAGTGATTTCGGGGGTGAATCAACTTATGTCTTTTCCTATGTCATCATTTTCCTCAGAGTTTTGACTGTGAGACCAGGACATAAGTGGTGGAGTTAGACTACTGGGGCGGCCTGCTTCTAGCACAGTCATTGTTTTTCCTAAGAAAAAACTACAAATCTTCTTTCTCTCGGGTATTTCCAGGGAGTGGGGAGTGAGGAGAAAAAGACAACTTTTCCACTTTCTTACAACAAAGGTAAAATTACTGAACATAATAGTCTCTGAACCTAATTTTCTGAATCTCAACAGGTTACTTACCAGGGGCAACTCCCTCATACTCCCCACACCCCAATTTTCAAACTGATTGCCAATAGAAAAACTAAGGAAGGTAAGGAAATTTGTATTTTCCCACCCAAAATGGTAACGTCAGTCATTGAAGAAGACTGGCTACACCTTCCTTTTTTAAATTTGGCACACTATATTCTTTCAGAAGGAGTAACAATGCCTACAATTTTCATTCAATTCCAGCAGAAGAATGACAAAGTTAGATGCTTTTTAAATTTTTAAATACATTTTAAAGGTTTCCTGCTCAAACTCACCTAGATGGATCTGCCTGAAATTTGCCAGGTTTAACCCACTCTAGAGCAGTGTTTCCCAACCGGTGTTCCGCGGCACACTAGTGTGCCGCGAGATGATGCCTGGTGTGCCGCAAGCGAGTCCAAAAAAGGGGGAGTCCCTTCCCCCGCGGACGCCCCCTCGGCTCCCGCATCCCCCAGCGCGCCTGGACGCCGCCGCCACCGCCGCGCGCAGCCTCCCGGGCCTCGGAGGCTCTCCAGCAGCGGCAACATCTGGCGCTGCACCGCCTCCCGGGCCGGGCGGGCGCGGTCCCTGGCCGCCGCCGGCGCCTCCCCTCGAGGGCTGCCGGTACCTGGCGCCCCGCCATCCCCGGCCAGGCTGGGCGGCCGCAGCCGCGTAGCCTCCGCTTCCGCGGGTCAGAGTGCAAAGGGCGCTCGGGGAGGCGCTGCGAGCCGGCACCGCCTTTTTATCCCGCCCCGTCGAGCCGGGGCCTCGCGGAGGCTCCCAGCTCCGCGCCGGGGCCTCGCGGAGGCTCCCAGCTCCGCGCCGGGCGCCCCTCCGCACCCTCCCCTACCTGCCGGGCTGCTGGGAGAGGCGACGGCGGGACGGCGCCCCGCGCCCCCCAAAGCGCCTTCCTTCCCGTCCCCGCCGTCCAGGCTCCCGGGGCGCATGGCGGGCTGGAAGGCAGCCTCCCTCTCCCGGAGCCGGAGCTGAGCCTCGCCGCCTCTCCAAATCGAGAACAAAGCCCGGGGGACAGGCGAGAGGGGGGCGCGGGACCCCCGACAGAACAATGGGGGGCCGGGGAGGGGAGGGGGCTTCCAAAGGATTAAGCAAATCCCGCGGGGATCCGAGGCCGGGATGTAGCTACAATGCAGCCACAGTTTTTATTTACAGTTTTTATTTACAGTTTCGACGAAGGCGCCAGAGGACCCCCATCCTCAGCTCCTTCAGAAAGGAAGCCCCGCCCCTCGGCTCCCTACGCCGCCAGGCAGCTCAGCTGACTGACGAGGACGTTCTGCGGCGGCGGCCACCGCACAACCACCGCAGTTGCTGGCAGCGTCCGTAGCGCAATAAGTAACAGCGCCTGGTGCTGCCAACTCTTTCTCTCTCTCTCTCTCCCGCCCCGCCCCCAAGCTCTCGCGCGCCCCGCGTCAACATCGCCGCGCGCAGCTTCCCGAGCTCGAGGCCAGCCGCTGCACGCACGCGCCGGCTTGTCATCGGCTCCGGTTGTTGCCTTTCTCCGCCGAGGTCGGTGGACCCCGAGCCTAGGCTTCCTTCCCGCACCCCGCTTTCCGAAGACCGCACACCAGTTGGGCCAGTACATATTCCCCTCCCGTGACTGGAGCGGAATAGCCCTTTCTCTTCTTCCCCAACCCTTCCCCAACCCTCAGTCCCTCGCTTTGCTGCCTCCTCCCCCCCCACCCCCAAAGCTTGGAGGTTCCCCGGCAAGGGGGAGGGAAAAAAATTGAAAGTTACACTTTCGTGCGTCCCTCCCGGCGTGACGCTGCGCGCTGACGTCACGGGGCTGTAATGGTGGTGTGCCTCGAGATTTTTTTCATCAAACAAGTGTGCCTTTGCCCAAAAAAGGTTGGGAAACACTGCTCTAGAGGGACTTGATTGCCTGCAAATTTCACTCACTTATGCAAAAGGGGAACCAATGTTATACCTATTTTAGTTTTCCCATTATAGTTGATGGGGGTGAAACAAGGCTTTGGATTTAATAGATCAGATCCCTGAATAACAAATCAAACAGGAATGATACAGAGCAGGTCTGAAGCAGATCTGGCCGACTCCAAATGCTACAGATGCAAGGCAACTTTTGTGGTTGCTGCACATCTCTGATGATTACATAAAGATATCTGTGTACATACAGATTAACAAACAGAAGAACCAGGAAAAGGACAAATTATGAGTCCCACATCCAGTTTCAATTCCTACAACAGTCAACCAGAAGCCCCAGAAAGCCCACAAGCAGGTCTTGAGGGTAATTGCTTTCTTCTATATCTTCTTAACAACTGGTGTTCAGAGATAGACTGCTTCTGAGGATGCAGGTTCCATTTGGCCCCTTTGCCTAATAGCTGTTGATGGACCTCTCCTCCTGCTGCAGGAGTTGCTTTCTTTATTATATTAATATCCCACCCTACCTCCCAAATGAGCCCAGGGTGGCCAGTGCACAAGGAATAAAATAATTTAAGCATATAAAAACAATCCCAGTGAAGATGAAGACTGGGAAAGAGCTCAATATATCTGCTGCTTTGGGTTGTTGTGGTTTCTTTTATGGGCCATGACTAGGTCCTGCAGCAATTTCCCTCCATTCTTTGGCTAATAGGTATTTTTCTCGCCCTCTTTGTCCTCAGTTCCTGAAATTGCTTCCACTCCCCTGGTTATTTTTTTGTTTATGCCCCACATCTGCCAAATTATCACTTAGCGAATAGGTCCTTTCACAGAGAAATTGGTCTCCATAACAATATACATTTCCTGTGCACGGGTGCATAAAATTACTAAAAGAGAGAAAGGGATCGGAGATAATTAGGAATGGAGAGATAATCTATTTTCCAGAACAAAGCACATCTTCCAAATCAAATACCCTCATTTGGTTTTTAAAAAATTTGCATCTCTGTAGTGTATGATTAGCAAACATGTCTTAGTTAATGGTTACACTGCGGTCCCTTTTCACACGCCAGGTAATACTTACGCAGTGAGCTTGAGCCCATCAAACCCATCCCCACTGCACTGCAAATTTCACTTGTATAACATTTGCGCAAAAGAGATGTGCAGAATATCTCACCCACCCAAAATACAGAAGCAATTTCAAGAAATTGTAAATAAAGTCATTTTGGAAAAGAAAGGATCTGAAAATAGGAAAAAGTGAGCAATTCACTGTGGACTCCAACTAACAAATACAAATATTTAATGTATTTGTGAAAGGTAAAATGCTAATTTCCCTGCTGACAGCACCCAGGAACAATTTGACAATAAACGAATCAGCAGTATAAAGATGTACAAAAACAATTTCAAATCCATTACAGATGCTGACAGCAATAAAAAAAAATTGCACTTAAAAGGTTTTGGAAGAAAAGACGGTATTCAACAGGCATGGAAAAGGCACTGGAGATGGTGTCTGTCTGATATGTAACAGGACTATTCTGCCTTTGTCTCAGACCATGCCTGGAGTACTGTGCACAGCTGTCTTTCCCATAGGGCTTAGTGGTGCATCGCGCCAGGGCGCCGGCCTCTCAGGGGTGCCCCAGAGAGTGAGGGAACTTTGCGGCTTTGCAGGTGGCCTCCCCTTTCCCTGCATGCCTGCCAGCTGCACCCCGCCAATCATATGGCTGGCAGACATGCAGTTTGCCTCCCAAGCCTCCGCGGGAGGAGAGCGATCCCCGCAGAGGCTTAGGATGGAAGCTGTGCCCCGCCAATTACTGTATACGGCTGGTGGGCATGTAGCTTCCTTCCTAAGCCTCTGCAGGAGGAGAGTGATCTCCACAGAGGCTTAGGCTGTGCTCTCCTCTCACGGAGGCTTGGTCGGCGTGGTGCAGCTTCTTACGATATAGAAGCAATGCGGCCGCGAGCTGGTAGCTTAAAAGCAAAACATAATGGGAATGTTGGGACTGTTCCGTGGGAAACAGAGGGACAGTCTATTCACAGTGCGAAGCACCGGAATTAGCTCAGAGTGTAATATGAGCTGTACAGGAAGTACAGGAGGAGTTTGTCTCTCGGCTGCTGGAGTTTGAAGAGAGCAGTCATGATTTTTGTAACGCTGCAAAGACAGAAATAAAGGCATGTAAATACGTTTCTGTCTATCTCTTTCCCATGCCTGGGGGGGGGGGGCAGGAAAGAGTGGTGTGTTCTTCTCACGCTGAGAAGGATCGCCTATCGCGACCTAGCCTGTATCCTGCCGGGGAATGCAGACAGGGAGGTCAACAGGAGATCAAGCCAGGTGCCTGGAGAGTGGCCAGTTTCTGCTGATAAAGGCTTGATTCCCAACACAGCTTCCCTCCCAAGCCTCTGCGGAATATATTTTGGGGGAAAAATAAAAATGAACGAATTCCTATGCCCCACAAATAACCCAGAGATGCATTTTAAATAAAAGCACACATTCTACTCATGTAAAACCACGCTGATTCCCGGACCGTCCGCAGACTGGATTGAGAAGGTGATTGAGCCACATTCGGCCCCCGGGCCTTAGGTTGCCTATGCCTGACAGAGATCATCCAATTGTGGTTTGCATTCAGGCAGTACTTGGCTTTACCCTGGATTTGTTTTTTTGTCTGTTGATGGAAAATACATCAGTCTATCATCTATCTATCTATCTATCTGTTATCTATCTATCATCTATCTATCTATCTATCTCTATCCAAAAAAAATGTTTAGGGGTACTCTCATTTTGACTCAAGAAAACCACCATTTTATAGTTAAAATTGGAAAAAAATAAATACAGTAAATGGACAAAAGTGCGAAGATTCACAAAATGTTTAGGGGAATGTGTACCCCTATGTCCCCCCAGAAAAAAGCTCTATCTATCTATCTATCTATCTATCTATCTATCTATCTATCTATCCCAAAGAGTTGGACATGACTAAACAACAACAAATCTATCTATCTATCTAGCCCTGGTTTAAAAGTTGAATACATTTAGACCAGGGCCAGATAATGAAACTGATAATAAGATCCTGACAGTGGGTCCCTGATACTGCAATGGTTTCCGTAATAATGCTGACATTGATGAAAAATGTTATGATTGAATGAGTTACATGCTTTGATTTGTGGAATGGAAAAGTTTATTGAATGACCCACAGATACCCTTTAGCAATGTTTTGTTTTGTTTTTGTGGTTTTTTTGGAGGGGGGTATTGAGAACCATTGCAGTGGCAGAAGTAATTAGGCAAATGTGCATTCAATTTGCTGGAAGGTTAAAGGTACACAATAACACACAAGTCGTCTTGCAGCAGTGCAATTCCAATTTGAGGTTTTTCCAAAAATCCTCTTTGCATGTCGCCTCTGTTAAACACTCCCTTTTGCACTATGCGAAAGATTCTTTGCAAGGGAGCTCTGATAACATAGCGAAGGAGGAAGCATCCTGACTCGGTTCTGGGGGAAGGGAAATTCTCCCCCCTCCCCTTCATTTCTGCCTCGGGCCTGCCAGCAGCAACTCTAGCAGCAATGTAATCACACTGCTTTCATCATCTCCAAATACTTTTGGGATCCCTCCCAGTAATCTAAGATTTTACATCCCATTATTCCCATCGCCCCTAGTCTCCAGCTCATTTTAACAAAAAGTTAGACAATTCCCCACTTACCACAATTTTTTGGCTGACATTTTTTATTAGCATTTTGCTTACTTCTTGCCATTTCTGATTAGGGTTTGGGTTCTTTCTTTTTTCTTTTTTAGATTTCTTTTGCTAACTGTACCTTCAGGTACAAAAGAATAAAAAGGTTCATTAGAGTTTGAAATTGTGTGGTGATTTATTGTTTCCCCTTCATATTCTTATTAATAATGACTTGTCCCAAATGGGTTCTTTTGCTTTAAACACCCCCACCTCCGCCCTTCCCCAAAGGCTAATTTTCTGAGTTAATGAAATGCAGTGATAATTAAACAGCATCTATGGAATCCGTGTTTCATCCTGGGATATGAGTGTTTGCTTTTGGGTAATGATTGGTGGTTTTTCCCCCTTAGCTTATTTCTGCAAAGTGAAAAGCAAACTTCACTTTCTGGAGCTGTAGTGTGAGTTCCATTAAAACAGCCTACACCTCAAGTGGGTTAATAGTGCTTTGTTGTTGTTTAGTCATTTAGTCATGTCCGACTCTTCGTGACCCCATGGACCAGAGCATGCCAGGCACTCCTGTCTTCCACTGCCTCCTGCAGTTTGGTCAAACTCATGCTGGTAGCTTCGAGAACACTGTCCAACCATCTCGTCCTCTGTCGTCCCCTTCTCCTCGTGCCCTCAATCTTTCCCAACATCAGGGTCTTTTCCATGGAGTCTTCTCTTCTCATTAGGTGGCCAAAGTCTTGGAGCCTCAGCTTCAGGATCTGTCCTTCCAGTGAGCACTCAGGGCTGATCCTTAAGAATGGGTAGGTTTGATCTTCTTGCAGTCCATGGGACTCTCAAGAGTCTCCTCCAGCACCATAATTCAAAAGCATCAATTCTTCGGTGATCAGCCTTCTTTATGGTCCAGCTCTCACTTCCTTATATCACTACTGGGAAAACCATAGCTTTAACTATACAGACCTTTGTTGGCAAGGTGATGTCTCTGCTTTTTAATAGTGCTAGGGGTGCTCAAATGCTCAGAGATGGCTATAGACCTGTTTGGTCATTTGCCCATGTATACAATAGACATGTGGAGAAGGTGTAATGAGGACATAAGGACATAAGGAGAGCTCTGCTGGATCAGACCAATAGCCCATCTAGTCCAGCACCTGTTCTTGCAGAGGCCAAGCAATTGCCCGTGGAAAACCTGCAAGCAGGGCTTGAGCCTAAGGGCACTCTCCCCTTCTAATCTAGAAGAGGAGGGATGCGATTGCACCTCTGTCTTTGTTCCCCAAAAACAACACTCAACTTTCCATACCCACAGCATTTTGCACATAGAATCCAAAGGGTACCAGCCCGATTAAAAAATGTGCCTCTTTGAAACCTTTGGGTCAGCAATGATCGGGGTGAAGCTAGTCATGCAGTCCCACTCTCCCTGCTCCCCAGTCCTTCTCCATGCAAACATCCACTTCTGAAATTAAATGTTGGGTGATTCAGGATGTCAAGGAGCTGTCAGCCAAGCACAGGTCATCCACAGGGTAGGAAAGACCGCGAGGCAAGAAAGGTAATTAGCTTTTATTCACAGAATGTAACAACACAGCAGAGTTCCTCTGGTTCGTCTTGATCCAGCTGGGGATGTTGCTGGAACTGACCACTGGTTCTGCCTTCCATCCTCTAGCCTCTCACTCCAGATCCCTCCCAAGCAGACATAGACTGTGGAGAGGGGGTGGACTTCTCCTCTGGGCCTGTCTGGCCCGTTGCTTAGCAACGTGCAGAACTCTCCTCAAGTGGGTTGTCAGGGGAGGAGGACAGCAAGCAGGAGTTGGGCAGCGGGGGGAACTTCTGACTCCTCTCTGCCTGACTCTGCACTCACACTGCGACTTTCAGCCTCTAGCCCTGTCCTGGAAGGGCCTCCTTCTGCTGACCCCTCTTGGTCACTCGAACTTCCTGCTTCTAGCACCTCCCTTCCCCAGACTGCTCCCCAGTGTTACACCACCACAATCTAAGTCTTCTTCTCCCATGTTCTCTTGGCCAGTTGGCACCCACCACTCTCCCTCATCCAGCCAGTCCCTGACACAGAGCAACCAAAATGAAGGACTTATTCATCCACACATAGTTAAACCATGTGATTTTATCCCACAGGAAGCAGTGATGGCCACCAATGTGGATGGCTTTAAAAGAGGATTAGACAAATTCATGGTGGACAAGGCTCTCAATGGCTGTTGGAGGCAGAATGCCTCTAAATACCAGTTGCTGTGAATGACAATGAGAAGAGTGCTGTTGTTGGGCTCCGGTCTTGCTTTTGGCCTTCCTTTGGGCATCTGGTTGGCCGCTGTGAGAACAGGATGCTGGAAAAGATGGGTCTTTGGCCTGATCCAGCATAGCTATTTTTATGTTCTTAATGTACATGCAGGGATGAGGTTGAAGACATTTTTTTGTATGTTGTGCAAAGGGAGGTCTCTAATGGATGCATGAGATGGAAAGAACTGGCTGATTTCTAAAAGCAAGGATGTGTGAGATTCTGTGAGTGGAGGAACTCATTAGTCTTTTTGAAATTTTTGTTTGCTTCCCTTGAAATTCCTCAGAGGTACCACTTAAGCAGAACCTTCAAAATTCACTTCTGCTCCCTCATGATTCAACCATGAAAATGTCCGGAAAGAACTCTGTGCTTGTATATTGCCCAAAATTTCATGACTCTACTCCTGAGATATTCTGGATTAATGGGGTAGTAAATGGATTTCTTTCTTTCTTTTTCCTTCTCTTTTGAAGCAATTAACATGGAAATGAGTGCTAAACTTCCATCAGAGTCCACTAGATTTCTGAAAGTAACTTTTACCTGAAAGTTCAAATATAATGCAGATATTAGCAGGAAGCAGTTGGGGGAGTGGAATAAGTTGACATGTGCATGGGGCCTATGTTTTATGTCTTAACCACACCTCAATTTGGGAAACCCAGTCTTTAGCGCTGAATCAGAACAAATGGCAATCAAGTTTTATGTAGATTCCGATTTAGCACTAAAGAGTGGGTTTTCCGGCGAAAGCAAAGGCAAAACTTCCCGAACCCCTGCTTCCTAGGCACGGGGCAAGTGCAAGTGCGAACAAGGCAAGAGTTGATGCATTGAAATGAATGAACAGGGCTAAGTTAAGTTCATTAATTTCAATAGGTCAACTCTGAGTAATGCTTAGTTGAATACCACCCATTAGCCCCTGCCTGCTCTTGAATTAAATTCAACTCCTCTGTGGAAATTTTTTTCTTAGAAAGTAATCTAGTCATCATGATGGAAGAGGTCAAAGTCTGTGTCTCCTTCTGAGCCCACTTTGGTCCTTCCCAGCAGAGCTCAGATGGGCCTCCTGATTGATAGTGACTATTGTGGTAATTGCTACTGGGATGTTGGCTGAAGGCAGGATTTCAACATGTACTGTGTCACTTCAGTGAGACCTCCAATTCTCTCTGGCAGAGATAAATGCAGCCCAGCTTAGAAGGCTGATGGGTTTACAGACAGGAAAATGTAGAGGACAAGATGCGAATTCCCACCTCCCCATCATGTCCTCTGCCTGTGTTTTTGTTTTCTTTAAAGGCAGCAGCTGGTAGAACAGACTCGGATGCACACAACCTTGCCAGATGGAAAAAGAAGCCAAGGGGCTAGAGAGGCTTATCTTAAAAAGAATCTGAAAGTTTTGCAAAACAATTTGACTAGTGGATAGCTATATTTTGTAATGATGCTCCTGGGTTTTAGTTTTGGGAACAGTTGTTTAGTATCTCTTTTCAAGGGAGCTCCATGGGGTCTACATTTATTATTATTATTATTATTATTATTATTATTATTATTATTACTACTACAATTAATTTATCAATCGCTTTCTAAACCACCATCTCAAGGCAATTTACACACAAAGTAATTAAAAACAATTAAAAATGTGAAACAACAAAAGCATCCCAAATCATAGCCATCTCAATAAAACGCTCACATTTTCTTCCTGCTTCAGCAAAACACCTGTGGGATGTAGTCCATTGGAGCAGTCAAGTACAACATTCCTTGTTTCCCTAGAATGGACACAGACAGGGAGATGTTACTCCAGCCAAAGTAGAGTTTCCTGTTCCACCTGGTCTGGAGCATCCTCCCCCCTGCATGTGACCAGGTAGGTGGGCGTGACCCTTGCAGACCCCACAAAAGGTCCAGTCATGGAGCCATCTCTCTCTCTTTTGCTTCTCTCTTCCATTTTGGCCTCTGCTCCTGATGCATCTGATGCTGTCTGCTGGCTCTTTGCCAGCAGCACATGATGCAAGCCACACTGTATCTGTAACTACAAGCTAAAGCCTGCCTTCATACTGTGAACTGAATGTGAGTAAACTTTTCATTACAGTGGTACCTTGGGTTACATACGCTTCAGATTACAGACTCCACTAACCCAGAAATAGTGCTTCAGGTTAAGAACTTTGCTTCAGGATGAGAACAGAAATCGTGCTCCGGTGGCACGGCGGCAGCAGGAGGCCCCATTAGCTAAAGTGGTGCTTCAGGTTAAGAACAGTTTCAGGTTAAGGATGGACCTCCGGAACAAATTAAGTACTTAACCTGAGGTACCACTGTACTTATAAGAAAGACTCTTGTGTCTTTATTCTTTATTCTTTAGTCTTTTAGGAGGGAATTATCTCTTTAGTCTTTATTCTTTTAGGAGGGAATCAAAGGGGTCTTCCCAGAAATATACTCCAATCTGAAATATACTCCAATCTGAGATTGGATTGCTTAACTAAAGAGATCCAAATGAATCTGCAACTAGCTTATCGCTGTGTAAAGGGGAATAAGCTCTGCTATATGTAACTCACTAGCGTGAGTAAGGAAGGATAATATTTAATCAATATATCCTCTCCACAACATTCCCACATCACCGCCTTGCAAGAGCCAAGCTTCCTAGCCACAATCTGTTGTACAGCCTGAATGGTTCAGTTGGTTAGAGTGTGGTGCTGATAATGCCAAGATTGCAGGACTGATCCCTGTTGAACCAGATGATCCTCAAGGTCCCTTCCAACTCTATGATTCCTGCTGTCCCTGCTCCTGCCAGTTCTAAAATCTAAAACCACAAGACTGTCAATCACCTCTGTCTTCTGCTTTCCCACTGGAACCCATGTAAATTTTTGCCCCAAGCTCATTCCTACAATTCACTGTTCAAAGGAAAGAGAGCTGTATTTTACTTCCGCCATAAACATAATTACCTGCTATAGCCTGTGGAGCTCAGAAGGGACCTTGAGAAACTGGCTGAGACGTAGACAATTTGACAGTTGGCAGTGTGTTTTGCTCAGAGTTAATACAGCATTGATATGGAGCGGGGTTTTGTTGTTGTTGTTCATTCTGGAAACTTCCGCTAGAGCTTGCTTGTTATTTTAGGGCTTCCAACAACCTCCAAGGGCAAAGCCCACAAGCAATTTCATGTGGAGCTTCACATGTTTATATAAGCCAAATGGCCCATCCGTTCACCGGATCTTGCAGCCAGTGACATATTCTTTTGAGCAGAGTAGAAATCTGATCTGGATTTGATGGAACTCCCCCTTGCTCAGAGCAGATGTCAGAGTCCCAAATTTTCCACATAGGCTCTCACCTAATAAGAATGCAGAGGCACAGGTGCAAACTTGATTCTTACTTTGCATATTTACTGAGGCGTTACCTGTAGCAGAAGTTTTCTTTTAGCTTTGTCTCTCATTTCCATTGGATGCAGGAAGTGACTTCCTATAAATTCTGATCATAAAAACATAACAGTATGAAAAGAGCCGGCTGGATCAGGTCAATGGGTCATCTAGCCCAACATTCTAGGTCTCCTTTCCATTGTGTGCCAAGGCACCCGAGCCACAAAGTTCCCAGGAGAACAGTAAAACACACAGACACAAAGTATTTTGGCTTATGGGTTCAAATAGGCCACAACTTTATTGGTTACAGATGTGAGCGGTTTGGCTTAGACACTGGGGTGAAACCAGGTTATATCTTGACTCCTGCCCATCTGCAGGGAGTCCATGGAAGGGTAAACCACCAATAGTGGCGCCCGATGACTTACCTCAAATAGGGGCACCCCAGGGGTCCCTGTAGGGGCTGTGACATGGCGCAAGCCCACATCCAGGCTTTGGACAGGATTCACATCCCGGATCCCTTTAGCAGGAAACCCTTACTGAGGAGGGGCAGGCGAAGGCTACAACCTCCCTTCCATCCAAACAAAGGCTTACCCAATGCCTAACCTTGCAAAAGTTGTGATGATTGCTACTAGGAAGGCAAAACCAAATGGACGGTGCCAATTTGCCAAGTGGGAAAATTCCTACCCAGCCCCAACAATATGGCGGCTGAGAATTGTCCATAGCAAGGTCATAGCATGAAAAGAGGGTGGAATGGGTGATGAGCGAAAGAGAAGGTCCCAGTTGGCCTCGCCATGGTTAAATTGCTGCGGCCACACCTACCCTGATTGGCTAGGGCTGTCCCACAGGGGGAAGAACCCCAGCAACAATGACATGGCCGGCATGACACAGGGGAGAGGTGATGTCCCACCACCCCTTAGGCTGTAAGCTGTTGTGACCTGGCTGCCCGGCCGCAACACCGCCCACCAGGAAAAGATGAGTGGACTTCAGAGAACTGTCCATTTATTCCGACTCTCTGCTTCTGGTTACTTTACCAATTACTGATACACAATACAACTTCTCCTTTTATTCCATGACTGCTAAGCTTACTCGGCAGCTTTTAGTGAGATACCTCGTTGAAAGCTTTTGGAAAGTTCAAGTGGACTTTGTCAACTTGATCACCTCTATCCATATCAGGGCCACAATACCTCAAGGATTGTGTCTCGCCAGATGAACTGATCTGGACCCTGGAATCATCACATGAGGCCCTTCTTCATGTTCCTCCTCCATAAGAGGTCTGGAGAGTATCAACACGAGAATGAGTCTTTTCTGCAGTGGCTCCCAATATATATCCTTAGGAGTCAGGTAATAACATTTCTCTTCAACCAGGCCTTGGGCTGATTATGTTCTTTTAAATGTGTTTGTGGGAGGGGAGGTTATGGGTTTGCTTTGTTCTTGTTTTTGTTACGTATTATGTATTATTATTTTATACATAATACATAACAAAAACAAGAACAATGTTATGTATTATGTATTATGATTTTAAATTATGGTGCTGGAGGAGACTCTTGAGAGTCCCATGGACTGCAAGAAGATCAAACCTATCCATTCTTAAGGAAATCAGCTCTGAGTGCTCACTGGAAGGACAGATCCTGAAGCTGAGACTCCAAGACTTTGGCCACCTCATGAGAAGAGAAGACTCCCTGGAAAAGACCCTGATGTTGGGAAAGATTGAGGGCACAAGGAGAAGGGGACAACAGAGGACAAGATGGTTGGATAGTGTTCTTGAAGCTACCAGCATGAGCTTGACTAAACTGCGGGAGGCAGTGGAAGACAGGAGTGCCTGGCGTGCTCTGGTCCATGGGGTCACGAAGAATCGGACACGACTAAACGACTAAACAAATTATTATTTTGTCTTTTTATGCTGTGGGCCAACCTGAGATCTTCGGATGAAGGACAGTATACAAATGTAATTAAAAAATGAAAAATGAAATAAAATTTATGCTTGTTGACACTCTAAAATAACTCTAATAGGTTCATGAGAAAATACTAGCCCTTGCAGAAGCCATGCTGGCTATGCTTCAGCAAGACTTGTTCTTCTATATGTTTGACTATTTTACATTTAACAATACTTTCCACCAGTTTTCTTGGTACAGATGACAAGCTAACTAGCCTGCACTTTCCAGGATCTCTTTTGAAAAATTGGTGTTACATTGGCTCCTTTCCAGCCCATAGGTATCGGAGGCTGATCTGAGGGGCATGTTACTTATTTTTTGTTGGAAGTTCAGACATAGGTTGGTTGTTACTTTAATAATTGCTCCTCAGACTCTGCATCTTTCTGAAGTCTGAGTTCAACTTCTTCTTAAACTTCTTCCTTTGAAGTCTGTAGGGGCTTCAAACTCAAGCTGAGATTAATTATACATCTGGACATGCATTGAAGGATACTCACTTCCTTCAGGTAGTAGTTCCCAACTGAAGTTGTTAGAGAAAACTACCCATGGTGAAAAGGACCGTGGGGTGATGGCTGCTGTTCTTTGGCATGAAGTTGTATGCTGTGTACTTTGCAAAGAATTGCAACTTTTGAAAACGATATGAACAGAAACTGGCAGGCTGATTGCAAGATTGTTCTAGTAAATTATCTCATAAATGTACAAGGATTCACGCCCCCCCCCCAAAAGAAACCCTACCCATGCCAGTGGCCTTTCTAGTCCAGCATCCTGCTCTCACCAGTGTCCAACTAGATCCTCTTGAGAAGCCTACAAAGCAGGACTTGAGTGCAACAGGGCTCTCCTCACTTCTGATTCCCAACAACTGCTGTTCAATTGTATGCAGCCTCTGATACTGGAAGCAGAACATAGTAATCATGATTAGTAGCCATGCATAGCCTTATCCTTCAGGAGTATCTCTAAGGCCCTTTTAAAACCATCTAAGTCACAGAGAGCCAGTGTGGTGTAGTGGTTAAGAGCTATAGACTCATAATCTGGGGAACCGGGTTCTCGTCTCCGCTCCTCCACATGCAGCTGCTGGGTGACCTTGGGCTAGTCACACTTCTCTGAAGTCTCTCAGCCCCACTCACCTCATAGAGTGTTTGTTGTGGGGGAGGAAGGGAAAGGAGATTGTTAGCCGCTTTGAGACTCCTTCGGGTAGTGATAAAGCGGGATATCAAATCCAAACTCTTCTTCTTCTTCTGCCCATCGCCACATCTTGTAGTGGCAGATTCTATAGTGAATTATGACCTCAAGATCAGAGCTGTAGCTGGGTGATCTTGCGCCCCTGGCAGAACCGTCCAGATTGCACCCCCTAGTCATGGACAAATTAGCTCTTCTTTTTGCCTCTCCTCCAACCCCCCTCCATTCAATTCCTCACACACTTCACCTTGTTCTTATGAGGCAATAATTAATATTTTTATTTATAGACATATTTATGGACATATTTTAAAGCCGATTTTGCGCACACCCCTCATCTGTGCCCCTGGCAGGGGCCTTCCTCACCACCCCCTAGCTATGGCCCTGCTCAAGATCCATTATCTGGTCAGTTGCCTCCAGTTCATCGGTGCATATGTATGAAGTTATGAACTTCGCCATGAGGTGCACAATTTTACATATACTCACATTGGGCCACACTTACCTTTTAAATGCCAGTCCCACCAGTTCCAAGCAATGCTTTTGTGAACAAATTCCTCTGCCGTTCATGCAGCAGACCATAAACAGCTCTTAATTTGTCTTTAAACTCATCTTAGAAATCCCAGATGTTACCAAGGGACACAGCACTAAATATTTAATTGCCTTTCCCTTTGCAAATTATGTACAAACAATGTACTACAGTGTCTAATTACCTCATTAAAGCATGAAGGAGCATTATAAAAATAAAATAAAAACCCAGATGGAATGACCTTTTATAATATAACAAAGGCCTAGAAACTGCATGTTATAAGAGGAAAAGTCTACATTCCCCACATAATATTGTGTGGCTTCAAGTCCACGGAAAGTGGTAACTGTGATATACCATACCTCCTATTTCATGTCTGACACCTCGTCTGTGCTCTTAGGGGAAAGGCTAAAGCCATCTATTTTAGATCCATAGTCCTAAACCAGACATCCCCAAATCAGGTGATTTTCTAGCATTCACATGCCTTTGTAGTCTTATTTCCCCACTCATCCTCCAGTTCAGAGGAAGAGGTGGCTAGCCAAATCTGGATCTGACGCACTACAAACTATTGCATTCATGCCAAGCTTCTAGGCTTCCCAGAGGCATCTGGTTGCTGGACTAGATGGGCCATTGGCCATTGAACCCCATGGCTTGCAGTTCTTCAGAGTCTGCAGAACCTGTTGGTTCTGGACCAACAGAGTCTGAGCAAGGACACTGCCCCCTAACTCATCAGGGGATCAAGGGCTTCCTGTGCTGCAACACCTGCCAGCAGGTATGTGAATGTGCCAAATGTGAGGCCACGGGAAAGGGAAGAAGTGCTCTTCTGAAGGCCAGGGGTTTGGCTCTTTAAGAGCCACAAGGGTGGTGCTTCAGATCTGGAGACTTATAAAGGCTCAGTTCACCTCAGGCCTTTGTTGGAGCAAGTTGCTCATTGAGAGATCCATGTAATGATGCTACCATCAGTTGCCTTGCCCTGTGGGTACCTTGTGCACATAGCTCAGAGCACTTAGCCACTATTGTCTCATTCCTGTTGACTCAGGAATGGTCTGCGCCAATATCAAGCCTCTTCATATGTCCATATGGCAGCTGTTGGGCAATTAAAAATACATACAAATATCTACAGAAATGTGGGCATGGTTAATTAATTATGCAACCATCCAACAGGGTTCAGTTGAGAGGAACTCAAGGGAAGAACACAGAACACACTCCCTAACATCTCTGGATATATTAAATATAGGGCTGGTGGGAAAAGTCTCTGAGTTCTAGACAGCGCTTGCCAGCTCACATAATTCTGGGCTGGGGAATCTGCAGCTCCCATTATCCCTTGTCATTGGCATTGGTCATGCTGGCAGGGGCTGATGGAACTGGAGTTCAAGAACACCTGAAGGGCCACAGGTTCCCTGTCTCTGAAGAAAACAGCAGTCTGAATGAATGAATCGATTGTAAGCAGTTTGCTATGTCTATCCACTGGTGTTTTTTGGGGGGTGGGGTCGGGTGGCTTATATTCAGGCCAATACGGTATATGTTGGAATCTACTCTGGATCAATATTGAATAGAATTTCCAGGACGCCATTTAGGTTTGGGTTGTATATACGTATGAGTAAATAAAACATATATCATTAAAAACAGCACAGTCTCTGCTGCACCTCATTGTCCAAAAGGGAAAAGAAACAAACCCTAGCTAGTGCACCTGCAACCCCTGGACTCTCACCCCACACATGGAGATCAGGGAGGCGTGTAACAATAGGACTCATCTTTCACAGGAGCCACATTGCTGCCTAGCTTGCCTGCACAGCTAAGAGGCCAGGTGTGCATCAAAGCTTTGACTGGGGCTGTGTCTTCATAAAACAAAGGCCCTGGAGAAGCGCTTTGTGTTCTCAGCTTTGAAATCATACTCTTCCAGGTCCCACAATCGCCCCTTTGCACATTTTACATTTCATGACGGAACAACAAAACCTTTTGAGGGGATGTCAGGATTCAGAGGGACTAATAGTACACACACCATATGCTCCATGCATGAAATCTATTTTTAATGGGGGAGAAGCTGACCCAGTGGCCCACTGGAGGGTTTTGTTTTGTTTTTAATTAGAAGTATAATTAAACTATATGTATTCATATTTTTTTTAGAGTATAAAAGCTTTTTGAAGATCAGCTGAATGGGATGGGGCGGGGAGAGAACTGGGGCCTAGCTTCACAAAGCAACCTGGAAGCTGATGAGAGAAGGTATATCCCTGTTAATGCCATTGTGAACAATTGGAATACATTGGTACCTCTGGTTAAGAACTTAATTCGTTCTGGAGGTCCGTTCTTAACCTGAAATTGTTCTTAACCTGAGGTACCACTTTAGCTAGTGGGGCCTCCCGCTGCCACCGCTGCGCAATTTCTGTTCTCATCCTGAAGTAAGGTTCTTAACCCAAGGTACTACTTCCGGGTTAGTGGAGTCTGTAACCCGAAGCATTTGTAACCCAAAGCATTTGTAACCCAAGGTACCACTGTAAATTGCTGCTTTAGAGTTAAAGTGTTTGCAGCTCACATCCTTAGAGGGAAGGAACCATTTCTTTGAGCTTCTTTTCAAGACTAACTGCAGACCTGCATGGCTGTACATGTGGGGATTCTCAGTGCTTTTACACTGACCACCTGCTTATGTGCAGGTTGAAATATGTCACAGTATGTGTTGGCCATATATTGGTTGCGTATCACTGTACAACTGAATCCTACATGGCTCCTTCTAGGTTGTTGTTTTTGTTTTAGAAAAGCAATACTCTTAGTAGTCCAACCAAATGTAACGAAATATTCACTCCCGCTTTTCATCTCCAGCATTTATCTGATTCAGTCATACATTTTAGCAAGCCTACTCAGAGTTTAATACCATCTGTAAATCATTTTCAAGTAGTTCTCCTTCAAAGAATAACATGCTGTGAACTTCAAATCACTTTTCCAGAGTTTTCCCCAGAAGTTGAAATCAATATTGTGACCTATATCTACTGCCCAGTATGTCATTGAGGCTTTGACATGCTCGTATTTTGTTTCCCACTCTAGTAACAAATGATACAGTCAGAATTCAGGCCTCAACATGGGACTGAAACTGCCTTGGTCGCACTGGTCAATGATCTCCGGTGGGCTAGGGACAAAGGTGAGAGCTGTTTCCTAGTTCTGCTGGATCTCTCAGCGGCCTTTGATACAATCGACCATAACATCCTTCTGGACAATCTAGAGGGGCTGGGAGCTGGGGGCACTGTCATACAGTGGTTCCGTTCCTTCCTCCTGGGCCGTGTTCAGAAAGTGGGGGGGGGATGAGTGTTCAGACCCCTGGGCTCTCACTTGTGGGGTGCCTCAGGGTTCTGTTCTCTCCCCCATGCTTTTCAACATTTACATGCAGCCGCTGGGAGAGATCATCAGGGGGTTTGGGCTGGGTGTTCATCAGTATGTGGATGATACCCAGCTCTACCTCTCTTTCAAATTGGAACCAGTGAAGGCAGTGAAGGTCCTATGTGAGTGTCTGGAGGCGGTTGGAGGATGGATGGCAGCTAACAGATTGAGGTTGAATCCTGACAAGACAGAAGTACTGTTTTGGGGGGACAGGAGGCGGGTGGGTGTGGGGGACTCCCTGGTCCTGAATGGGGTAACTGTGCCCCTGAAGGGCCAGGTACACAGCCTGGGAGTCATTCTGGACTCACAGCTGTCCATGGAGGCACAGGTGAATTCTGTGTCCAGGGCAGCTGTTTATCAGCTCCATCTGGTAAGCAGGCTGAGACCCTACCTGCCTGCAGACTGTCTCGCCAGAGTGGTGCATGCTCTAGTTATCTCCCGCTTGGACTACTGCGCTCTATGTGTGGCTACCTTTGAAGGTGACCTGGAAACTACAACTAATCCAGAATGCGGCAGCTAGACTGGTAACTGGGAGCGGCTGCCGAAACCATATAACACCAGTCTTGAAAGACCTACACTGGCTCCCAGTATGTTTCTGAGCACAATTCAAAGTGTTGGTGCTGATCTTTAAAGCCCTAAATGGCCTCGGTCCAGTATACCTGAAGGAGCATCTCCACCTCCATCGTTCTGCCCGGACACTGAGGTCCAGTACCGAGGGCCTTCTGGCGGTTCCCTCGCTGTAAGAAGCCAAGTTACAGGGAACCAGGCAGAGGGCCTTCTTGGTAGTGGCACCTGCCGTGTGGAACACCCTCCCACCAGATGTCAAAGAGAAAAATAACTACAGTGGTGCCTCGCAAGACGGAATTAATTCGTTCCGCAAGTTTTTTCTTCTTGCGAGTTTTTCGTCTTGCGATGCACGGTTTCCCATAGGAATGCATTGAAAATCAATTAATGCGTTCCTATGGAAACCGCCTTCAGACCAGGTCCGGGGACAGTCTGTCCCCTGACCTCTTCTGAAGGCTGGGGGGGACGGACAAGGGCTTTTCTTCCCACCCCCAGCATTTTAAAAAACCCCGGGACAGCGGAGGACTTCTCCGCTGTCCGGGGCGATGTAAAAGCCCCTGGGAAGGCAGGCAGGGGGGGACAAAAACTTTTGCCCCCCGCCCGCCTTCAGAAGAGGTCCTGGACCTCTTCTGAAGGCGGGCGGGGGGCGAAAGTCTTTGCTCCCCACCGCCTGCCTTCCAAAGCCGTCCGGGACAGCGGAGAAACGCGCTGCCTTTCTCCGCTCTCCCGGGAAGGCAGGCAGGGGGGAGCAAAGACTTTCGCCCCCCCGCCCACCTTCAGAAGAGGTCCAGGACCTCTTCTGAAGGCGGGCGGGGGGCGAAAGTCTTTGCTCCCTCCCCGCCTGCCTTCAAAAGCCGTCTGCGATAGCGGGAAGCGCTTCCCTGCTATCCCGGACTGCTTTTAAAATGCTGGTGGTGGGGAGCAAAGCCTTTCGGCCCCCGCCGGCCTTCCTGGACCTCTTCTGAAGGCCGGAGGGAGGGAAAGGCTTTGCTCCCCACCACCAGCATTTAAAAGAGGTCCCCGGAGATTTCCCTATGGGCTTTCTTCTTGCGAAGCAAGCCCATAGGGAAATTCGTCTTGCGAAGCGCCTCCAAAACAGAAAACCCTTTCGTCTTGCGGGTTTTCCGTCTTGCGAGGCATTCGTCTTGCGAGGTACCACTGTACCTGACTTTTAGAAAACATCTGAAGGCAGCCCTGTTTAGGAAAGCTTTTAATGTTTGATAGGTTATTGTATTTTAGTGTTTTGTTGGAAGCTGCCTAGAGTGGCTGGGGAAACCCAGCCAGATGGGTGCGGTATAAATAATAAATAATATATTATTATTATTATTATTATTATTATTATTATTATTAATAATAATAATAATAATAATAATAATAATAATAATAGAAGGTTGGCTGATAGCAGACTGTGGATGGTGGGGCAGTGCCTCACTTGCCCTAATGGACCAGTCTCTGGCACTCTCTCCATCAAACAAAGCCTAACTTGGCTACTCCTGCTCCTAGAACCTTTCACTGCTTGAGGAAATATGGAAAGTGGAGCACTTCGGTTCACATTCTCTTCTGCTTTCTGCATTTGTTTCTCAGCAACGAGGAGCAGGAGACAAGAGTGGTGGTGTTTGCTCCTGGAAAGGCTTTTGGTTACAAAGGCAAACCAAGTCTCTCCAATGTATGTATTTGTCTCCCCAGAGGGAGCCAAGGTAAAGTTCAGAGGGGAGCTTTTTGCTCACACACAGAAACACACACACACACACTGCTTGCTTGCTGTTGTGATGTTCTGCAGCTCCTGATGCAAAAAATAAATAAATTAAAAAATCTTCCCACAGCTGTTAAATGGAAAGCTTTTAAAGGTCAAAGGCATACCTCAGGGTGGCTCTACAAGGCTTGAGGATTGGATTTTGTTGGGGTCCATGTCAATTCCCCCAGGCTCCAATGAGAACAACCATGGCTTCAAGGACTTGGACAGAAGAACCCTGTGTTCAAATTTTCATTCAGCCACGAAGCTCATTCTAGGGCCAGTCCCTATTGTTCACTTCAGGTGATGTGTGGATCACACAGTTTTTATGTATGTTTACGTATAATGTCTGCAGGCTACCTTTCAAGCAATGGTTCTCAAAGTGATTCATATTATGAATGAGAACTTCAACAACATGTGGCAACACGGAGTGCTCTTGTCCAGGGTCCTGGCCTACCAGCCATTCTCTTCTCCAAAATGCTCCACTCCTCCTCCCTGCTGTTATGCTGCCTCCTGCCAGTCAGCCAGCATTCTGTCCCCTCTGAGTCTGCTGAGTCCTCATTGGCTAGTTTGGGTGTTTGTCCTCCTAAAGGTTTGTTGTGCATTTGCAAATGTTGGCAGACACAGGGCATTTCTGAGTCTGCTGATCTCTCTCTGTCGTGTGTGTGTGTGTGTGTGTGTGTGTGTGTGTTGCCATATTAATAAATCAATGACTTAAATCACAGGAGTGGCAGCCAGCTATTTTTGGAAAGTCGATGACTCACTAGCCTAGGGCTTTAGACAGCCACATTCAATTGACTAGTTGGGGACCAGTATTTCCTTTAAGACATGAAAAGCTCTGGTAGATCAGACCAAAGACTTGTTTGGTCCAGCATTCTCTTTCCCAGAGTCCTGTTTGTGGGTATGCGCTCTCTCTCTCTCTCTCTCTCTCTCTCTCTCTCTCTCTCTCACACACACACACACACACACACACAGAGAGAGAGGGGGGGGCAATAGTATACTTCCCATGTTGTTTTCAGAGAGCCAACCATCTATTTTTTTTTATAAAATATTTATTGCAATTTTTTAAACAGCAAAGAAGATATCAAATACATAGCAGACGAAAAAGATTGAAGTAAGATTATAAGAAAAAGTAAGAAAACACAAAGAAAATACAGATAAAATAAAGATATTCTTAAATCATAATTTCATAAACTTTGGACTTCCTCACATCCCCCTTCCCTGCGTTCTCAAACATATAGTTATATGCAGCAATTTGTTACCTTGCTTCCATTCTTATTTTATAGATCTCAAATATTCAATTTCAACTTTAGCATGTATTGGTCATAAATTGAATTACTTAGCTTGAACAAAATATTACTTCGAATTTCATCATTTCTTTAAACATCACATATTATCATATATCTTACAATAAATTTACTGCTGCCGTGTTTCTTTCAATCGTGCATTCTCCTAACATTCATACAATTTGTGGTGTTTTTGTAAATAGTCTTTAAATTTTTTCCAGTCCTCTTCCACCGTCTCTTCTCCCAGGTCTCGAATTCTGCCGGTCATTTCAGCCAATTCCATGTAATCTATCAGTTGCGTCTGCCATTCTTCCAGAGTGGGCAAATCCTGTGTCTTCCAGTGCTTTGCAATGAGTACAGAGAGCCAACCATCTAAATCAGTCTTCCTCAACCAGATGCCCTCCATGTCATGTTCTGGTCCAGTGCTGGAACCCATGGGGAAAGCTGGAAAGATGGGGGCAAAAGCTTCTGGACCACAGATAGCTCCAAGCAAATAGCTTACTCTAACAAATGCTGGGAGCAGACTGAAGCTCTTGCAGGCCCCACTCCCTTGAAAGAACTTCGAGTTATAAAGGGCCAACCCTCTGGACCGAAGATGGGCACTCTTCCTCTGTTCCATAGCCTCCCTCCTGGTCTGCTTCCTGTGCACCCAACTTGAGATGTGCATTGGGAGACATCTGGTTCTTCAGGCTCAGAGAAAGGTGTCTGTGAATATCCAGGCCCTGGCAGTCTGGCGGGTTTCTCCAGGAGGTCTTGTCCAACCACCCCAGGTGCAGTGGTCTCCCTATCTTCCACACTCAGTTCTGAGCCATGACTCAGACCAGGCTGCCCATCTGGTGCCCCTGCAGCCTTCAACTCTGTGTCCAGATCACTCCTAGATTCAGGGGTCTTTTGCACTAAATATCCCAGCTGTTGTATGCAGATGGGAGTTGGAGTTCCACATATTGAGGGTACCAAGTTGGGGACAACTAACCTAAACTGTTCCTATCTGCCACTTTCTCAACCCCCTCACTGTAAACTGGTCACCTCACCCTATGGCATTTGTTGGTGACCATAATTTGCCCTGTATTAAACTGTATGATTCCATTTAGTTGAGATTCCTGCACTGTAGGGGGTTGGATTAAATTATTCTTGGGGGTCCCTCCCAACTCTACATTTCTATGAAAACAGCAACATATGTAGATTAAATGTTTGCCTGACAGGTGTTGCTGTCCAAGAACTTCCTTCTGGCCAGTGAAATGCTATTGTCCATTTATGTAGTCATGGTTGGTGGCCTTCACCTTCCTGGATTTATGGAGCCAGGTGGCAAACCTACATTGCCAATACATTGCATTACAGTCCTCTCTGGCCTCTCTCACAGTAAGCCAGGGATTTGCATATCCTTCTAGTGCAGGGGTCTGCAACCTTTAAGACAAAAAGAGCCACTTGGACCCGTTTCCGAAGGGTAAAAAAAAACTGGGAGCCGCAAAACTCATCATTATAAAAATAACTTTTTTCTCACTTTTTAAAATTATTTCTTTGTTTGACTCCTCAGAATTACTCCTCCTCATAGAAATAAACCTTAAATTAACAAGTTACCTTTTTTTTGTGTGTGTGTGTGTGTTCTTCACTCTCCTTCAAAACAGTGACCAGCGTACATGCCCCTTACAATGTAGCGGGCGGGCGGGAAGGTGACGTCGAGACGGTGCGTGACTAACGCATGCACCGCCCCCATGCGACGTCACAGCCAGTACAGCGCCCGCCAGAGTGGGGAGTGTCGGGGCGCACAATGCGCCTCCTCCCCTCGCTAGTATCCGCCCCGGAGCCACGGCAAAGGTGTAAAAGAGCCACATGCGGCTCCGGAGCCGCGGGTTGCAGACCCCTGTTCTAGCGAGTTCCATTTTGGCTGCCGATTCTTCTGGTGGATGCTTCTGCCAGTGTCACCTACCACTTAGTGGGCATATTTCTGCTGGTTTTCCTCCAGGAAATGCAGAAAGCTTCAGAGCTGCCTTCATCAACCTGGTGCCCTTCAGATATTTTGGCCTACAGTTCCCACCAACCCCAGCTGTATGATTCCAGTGCTGATGGGAGCATGGCCCTGCTGGCTAAGATTGATGGGGGTTGTAGTCCAAACATCTGAGGACACCATGTTGGCAAAGGCTGCTACGGGCAATAAAAGGCTCCACCTCCAATAGACTTGACTTCATGTGCTTTACTCAAGGATAATGTCCAGAATAACCTGGCTCAATGACTAAACTGCAGATACAAGAAGAAGAAGTGTTTCAAGACTTCTGTGACTTCTCTCCAGTGTGAGCCTAAGACATTTTGCTGCCTGAACAGGAGCAGCTCTCTTGAAGTCAAAGTGCAGAATGCCCAAATCTGGTCAAGATACAGTATTTTGGGAAGTTAGGCAGAAAATCCCACAAGACCTTATTACTCACCCTGGCAGTACAAATAGAATAATAGACCACCAACCATTTAATTCCCTTTCATGAGGCTCAGTCAGCTTTCCTTACCTTTTCAGACAGTAGGACCGGCTATGCTTCTTTCAAAGAACTTTGGGATTTGTAGTTTACTGAGGATGCAGATAATCCTTTTATTTTCACGGATCCTTAACCCTCTCTCCCTCCAGAGTTCCCCTGCGAGGAGTAACCTCTGTTTCAACAGTTTCAGTATTTAGTGTACTTGGTGTCCTGAATAGTATTGTTATGAGTTTAAGGGAAGTTGAGGAAACAGCTCAGACAAATTTCTTTGAAGGCAAGGCCAGGTGGCCATTTTAGTGCTCTGATGAATACTTCAAAGGCAAGAGCCAGGTTGCAATTAGCTTCATCTAAGTGAAAAAGGACCGGTGGAGGGGGGCTGGGCTGGGCTAGGGAGTTGCTTGTGTAAGTGAGCTGTCAGCAGGCTGCAAAAGCTGGTGACAGAGATATGCCTTGCTCAGTGCTGGATCCCAAGCTGTGACTGATGGAGAAGCAAGATCTGATGGGGCATTATTGTCGTGAGTCCCTCCATTCTGTGTTCATGTTGTATAGATGTGTGAATAAAACCATATATCTTCGAAACACCGTAGTCTCCTCTGACCTTCATTCCAAGGAAATTTAACCCTGGTAAGCGCACAACCACTGAAGTCTCTCACTACTCAGAGATTGGGGTGGCATGCAACAATATCTTATGTCTTCTGTTTTGTTACCACCATAAATGAGAACTCAGAATGAGAGTCACCATTAATAAAGATCCAATGTGGTGTAGTGACTAGAGTGTCGGGCTAGGCTCAAGGAGACTGGAATTTAAATCCCCATTCAGTCACAAATCTTGCTGCATGACCACCATGAATCCATCACTGTCTCACAGCCTAAACAACCTCGCAGGCTTGTGGTTGTTGAAGATGAAATAGGAGGTGAAGTACAGTATATCAGCTTGAACTCCTTGGAGGAATGGCAAGATAAGAAAAGTTTTAATTCCAAAAACAAACATGAACTGTGAGCAAATACAGAACAAATCTGAAACCAGAGTCAAACACAGAATCCATGAAAGTGTTGTAAGAAAAACTGCCCCCTTTCCCTTAAGGGGTATTCTAGAGCCCGTACAGAGTCCTTAAGTGGGTTCCCTATCAGCAGGAGAAAACAACAGAGGCCAACCAGAGTATATTGAGAAGCAAAGCATCTAGTAAGCCTGATCTTTATTCAAAGAACTGTTGCAACAGGATCCTCACCCACCACACGCAGGAGGGAAGGGAATCCTGAACAATGGTGTGCAAGCCCTTATATTTGTTGTTTAGTCGTTTAGTCGTGTCCGACTCTTCGTGACCCCATGGACCAAAGCACGCCAGGCACTCCTGTCTTCCACTGCATCCCGCAGTTTGGTCAGACTCATGTTTGTAGCTTCGAGAACACTGTCCAACCATCTCGTCCTCTGTCGTCCCCTTCTCCTTGTGCCCTCCATCTTTCCCAACATCAGGGTCTTTTCCAGGGAGTCTTCTCTTCTCACAAGGTGGCCAAAGTATTGGAGCATCAGCTTCACGATCTGTCCTTCCAACGAGCACTCAGGTCTGATTTCCTTAAGAATGGATACGTTTGATCTTCTTGCAGTCATGGAGTTTTCTTGGCAGGGATACTGGAGTGGCTTGCCGGTTCCTGCTCCAGGTGGATCACGTTTGGTCAGAACTCTCCACTATGACCTGTCCATCTTGGGTGGCCCTGCACGGCATAGCTCATAGCTTCTCTGAGTTATTCAAGCCCCTTTGCCACGGCAAGGCAGTGATCCATGAAGGGGTCCTTATACAGACTTTTGAAATTGTCCTCCCTGTAATCCATGACCACTGGCGGAGGAAGGGGGTGTGATGGGTGCGGCCCGCCCAGGGTGTCATCCCTGAGCCCCACCCCCAGGTGCACAGCTCTGGGTGCTGGAGCAGCTACCTCTGCATCTGCCCATGACAACCCTCCCAAACATCCCTGTACATCACAGAAGAGGGAGTCTACAGCAGAAATCCTGCCTGCCAGGATACCTGAAAATGGTCACTGGTTGCATTACCTGGGCAGTCTGGTCATTCTTTTGTGATGGTTAATACTTTAGTTCCTGAATCCTGGTCACAGGCTCACCCTATTCATACACAAATATGCCTTTAAGACAGGATTTGCAAGCAAAAAAGACAATGGGAAGGCTTTCCCCATTTGCCTCCCTTACTGCAGAGGAATATTTGAAGTCAATGGGAGAGTCAAAATGGCTTCAGGATTGCTCTCCTGTATTATTTCAGACACATGGTTCATATATTTAGATATGTGTGGGTTTATGAATATCTATTCTATGTTTGAGACCTTAAAATTCTTATAACAAATGATTTCAAACAGTTGAACTCATAACCCACCTACTTTCAGCAGCCAGAAACACCATAACCAGACACTGGAGAGACCTGTCAGGAGTAAGCATGGACCAATGGTACCAAATAGTATGAGAAACAGCCCTACTAGAAAAATTAACTAATAAACTGAAACTGACACGGGGACAAACAGAAGAAGACACCTTCACCCCGGTATGGCTCCCCTTTATCACATACACAGCCCAACAGGACAATGACAATAATCCACCAACAGCATACAAATCAATATGGCTAACCTGATCCAAAACACCCACCCACCTCACTCACACACGAAAACAAAGATCACCACAGCCAATCACAAACAAACAATCACACCCTAGGCCAACCCCAACCTCTCTCACCACCAAAGGAACACAAGTGAACAACACAAGCACGCTGACACCAAACTCTACATACATTAAGCATAATAGAAACATGGCTACCCGACCCCACCCCCATCCATCTCCCCTCCCTCCCTCCACCCCCCTTTCTTTTTTTCTTTCTTTTTCTTATCCCCCTAATGCCTCAACAAATGAAACGGATTTGTAAAAATGTTACATGGGGGGGAAAATACGAGGCATTACACTGACATTGTAAAACAAGAAAACCCTTAATAAAATATTTTTTTAAAAAAATGATTTCAAACAGTTGTGTGGTTCCTCCACACATTCAGGAAGCCCATCTCTGTTTGCTGGCATCAAGTCCAGGGTGTAGGGGGCGAGAGGCAACCCATTGTGCAACAACATAATTAACTCTAATTATATATGTTGAAGTGTGACTCCATAATTGCATGGGGTCACGTTGTGCTGCTGAGATGATTCATTGATGTTTCAGCTCCAGCTGAACCCCTCCCCCAAGTTATGTCAAATAAAGAACTGAGATGAGAAATGGAGGGTGGTTGTCTCCAGAAATCTCTTAAGAAGGGCCCAGAGAGGAGCATTCTTCCCAGTAATTGTTGCTTTGCAGTCCCAGAGATGTTTATTTCCAGCAACAGCACACTGCTGGAATTAAATAAATGGTACATGGCCCAGGCAGAAGTGTCTTAGAAGGCATTCAGGATCCAGACACCAGGTACCAATGGTGAAAATCTTCCCAAAGTCTTCGCTCTGAAATTAGGAGACCGTGGCTCCAGCTGAATCCAATGCTCTCTGTTCCCCCAGGCTCAAGACAGAGGTTACCTGCGAGTGGATTTTTGCAGCCTATGAACTGACACTCTCCCAAGCCAGTTTGCTTTTTCTGACAGCCAATTAGCAAGCCAACAGGGAGCTTGTTTGTTTAAATACAATAACAGGTAGATTTTCACACACATCCCCACCCCAACTCATAGGCTGAGGATGCAAGCTGATCGCTTTACAAGACCTCATTAGTTGGGTGGTTCTGATGACAAGGAAGCTGTCCCTTGTGCAATTACCATTCATTAGCCACACTGAGTGCAGGAAGCATGTGCCATAAAGAAGACATTCAATCAAGCTCTTGCCAAATGCCATCAGCGCTTATGTACCCTGATTCCACTTGATCAAAGACCAGGGGAGAGACACTGTTCATGTTCATCGGTGCTCTCTAAGGAACTTCTTATCCAGATAATTAAGACATCTCCCCCATAGATGTCTCCAAACCTCAATTCCCTCTCTTTTGTTTCTGTTTGTCAGCCTTCAAAAATAATTGAAGAGGGCCGGCCCAAACATTTGGCAAAGTGAGGCAACTGCCTCAGGCAACAGAAGACATGGGTGGTGGTGGTGGCAGCATCAACATCTCTTTGGCTGTTAATAATAATAATAATAATAATAATAATAATAATAATAATCAGTGGCGTAGCGTGGGGGGTGCCAGGGGTGCCGGCCGCACCGGGCGCAACATCTGGGGGGGGCGCGAGTCCAGAGGGCCCAGCCGCGTCGTACCCTGCCCCCTAGCTCCCCCCGTCCTCCCTCCTCCTCCGAGATCCCTCCAAACCTCCAAACTCAGCGCGCGCGATCCACCCCCTCCGCCGAGTTTACTTCCCCTGTTCCCCAGGCTCTGCCGATCCGCGGGCGGCGACCCGAGGAAGCGGGGAAAGCGCCGTGCCTTGGGTGGAGGGGCGCAGCAAGATGCCCGCCTGCCCGCCTGCCCCCGGCCATGAGCCCGGCCCGCTCGCCTTCCCCGCCTCTCTGCCCTGCCCAGCCGGCAAGCACGGAGGGAGGGCGGAGAGGCTCGGAGCGCGCCGGTAGCCAACGACAACAACGGGGAGTAGAAGGCAGCAAGCGCCGGCAGGCGGCGGCGGAGCGGGTGGCCGTAGCCTCCTGGCGCTGATGGGCGAGCAAGAGGCGGGCGAGAAGCCCGGGCCCGGCGTGCCCGGCCCCCCGGACGGGGTGGCCGGCGGAGAGCGCCCCCACGCCGGGGCCGGGCGGCGACGCCGAGGAGCCGTGCACGCTCTGAGCAGGCTGGCGCGGCGCCTCTTGCAAACTTTGCACGGCGCCCGGCAGCAGCAGCAGCAGCAGAAGGCGCTGAGCCCGAGGACGACGAGGGCGGCTTCAAGCGCCCGCCCGGGCCCGAGCGCGAGAGAGGCCAAGCCAGCGGAGAAAATTTGGAGAAAATTCTCAGAGTGGAATGTGAAACAAAAATGTCTCAACACTGAACCTTAAAATGTGGCATGCGGTGGTATAAGGAAGGGGCTAGATTCAGCCCCTGATTCAGCCCCTGAAGATGATGACATACTCTCACCTTCAGACTTACGGTATTTCCAAATTAATCATACTGAAGTTCATTTAAAATTCCTGTTTTATGTTGGATGCAAAAAAGGTTTGGGTAAGGAGAATGGTGGTGGAAAGACGATGTGCTGGGCAATGTTGGGTGGTGGGTTTGAGCCCCACATTGGGCAAAATATTCCTGCATTGCAAGGCTTTAAACTAGCTGACCCTCACGGTCCTTTCCAATTCTACAATTCTGTGGTTCTGTGGAAAAATGCTGGGGCAGCCACGTCCTCACTCAATGATGGCAGCATCAAGACAGTTGCTTACTTATGGTACATCTTGAATGTGCCATCATAGCTCTAACGCCACAAAAAACCCAAAAACCCCCAGTAAGGCTCACTTTTGTGGTGCCTCAAATGCAACTTGGTGGCGCCTCAAATGCATCACTGTGGTGTCTGTTCACACACGCGTATCAATGGGCCTTCTCAGTGGTGACTCCACACAGTGGCGTAGCGTGGGGGGTGCAGGGGGGGGCGGCCGCACCGGGCGCAACATCTGGGGGGGTGCGCTCGCACTCGCAGCTCTCTGCCCCTACCTAAATCCACGGGTTAGGGGGCGCAAATTACTTGCCTTGCCCCGGGTGCTGACAACCCACGCTACGCCACTGATAATAATAAATAAATTATTTATCACCCACCCACCTGGCTAGGTTTCTCCAGCCACTCTGGGTGGCTCCCAACAGAATGATAATGATAATAATGCAATAAAACACCAGTCATTAAAAACTTCCCTAAATAGGGCTGCCTTCAGATGTCTTCTAAAAGTCAGATAGTTGTTTATTTTCTTGACATCTGATGGGAAGGAGTTCCACAGGGCAGGCGCCACCACCGAGAAGGCCCTCTGTCCCCACCCTGGCCAGTCTCCTTTGCTGGAGTACAGAGTTGTGCATTTATTTATTTATTTATTTATTCATTCAGTCCATAATTTTTTTAGTGTAAAACCAAAACTTGAAAGCGGCTTACCGAAAGAATAAAGCAATGAAATCAACTGTAAAAAAGCAGTTTGAAATTGTTGTATTTAACTTTTTAATTTTTTTTCAATGAAATATCATTAAAACCAATAGCAAACTAAAAACTGGTTTAAAACACATGTCAACATACTACGTATCTAGACAGGCATGCCTAAACAAATATACTTTTAGCAGACACTGAAAAGAGTACAGTAAAGGTGCCCATCTGATGTCGATGGGCAGAGCGTTCCAAAGTTTGGGTGCTGCCACACTCAAAGACTGATTTCATACAAATGAGGAATGAGTATTATGGGGCACCTATAACAGCGCCACCTCACAGACCAAAGAAGTAGAGTGGGCATATATGGAGTAAGAAAATCTTGCAAGGAATTTGACAATCTCGCAATATATTTTACATAGTTGGGTTGCCCCTCCACTCCAACTAGGATACTACAGTATCTCAGATATCTTGGGACATGGGGGCCAATGGGATAACTTCAGATTTGCAAAGCAAATCCCTTTGCTCCACACAAAATGAATCGCTCCGTGGATTATTTGAAAGGAGACAACGCCATTAAAAACAAATAAAAAGCTGGCCTCAGAGTAATATTAGAGAAATTGATGTTGTTGTTCCTTTCCTGGAGAATATTAACATTTGGTTTATTGGAAATGATTTCACAAAGCTGACATTTCAAGGTGGGTAAGTCCCCATAAATTAAGGAATTCCAATAAGGGAGCGTACCATGCAGTGGCCTTTCCACTTGGAAGAAATTTCAGAAGAGATTAGCGGGGTTCCTGTGTATCCTCTCTCCCTCCTCTCCCCCCCCCCCTGTTTACAATACACACTTCCTTAATCTGCTGACATCTTGATGAGATGCATGCAACCATTGATCTGCTTGCATCAGAAGTCCAGTTGAGTGCAGAAACAAAACTTCAAAGTGGTTTAGAAAAAGAATAAAGCAATCAAATCAACAGTAAAAAAAAGCAGTTTGAAATTGTTGCATTTAACTTTTTTCATTCAAATATCATGAAAACCCATGACAAGGTGTTGAGTTTTCTAGGACTAAGGATCAGAGTGGGACAGGGGTGTAGCACAGGGAGGGCTAGGGGGCCCGTAGCCCCGGGTGCATGATTTTGAGGGGGTGCAAGCCACACAGGGATTCCCACCCTGCCTGCCACCTGGGCCCGGGAGCCCGGCCTGGCCTTGCCACCTCACCCACGGCCCCCATACTGAAAGGCCGCCTAGTCAGTGCTGGGGAGATGCACCTGCCAAGGGCCCTGTTGGCTGGACAGGCTCTCCCCCCCCCCCCATGTGGGCAGGCATAACAGTGCAGCCCCATGAACTCTCCATGCCCTGTGCTTGCCTGGGGGCAGGAGTGACAACAGTTAGACTGGCATGGTGGGTTTCGTTCACCTTCTGCACCCAGCCCCTGGTACTGCCTGGTGTGCGCACACATGCACCAGGCACAAACAAAGGATGTGACGCCACGGGGGGGGGGGGGCTTGCCTTGATTTATCAAGCAAGCAAAATAAAGTGATTGGGAAGGCAGGCTCCCAATTACAGTGGTACCTTGGGTTACATACGCTTCAGGTTACAGACTCCGCTAACCCAGAAATAGTACCTTGGGTTAAGAACTTTGCTTCAGGGTGAGAACAGAAATCGTGCTCTGGCGGTGCAATGGCAGCGGGAGGCCCCATTAGCTAAAGTGGTGCTTCAGATTAAGAACAGACCTCCGGAACGAATTAAGTACTAAACCAGAGGTACCACTGTATACACCTGCCAATATCTGTCTTCACACAGGTTGAAGGCAAGGGCTCTGAGATTAAATGCAAGAGGTAAAGGTGCTAGAGCAATAGCTAAAGGGTAAGAGCAGCAACTCTTGCCCTTGGCTGAGCCCCCCGGAGGAGTGTCTGGTAAACTCAGACAAATTTGCTCAGGGTTGTTTCTCAGAATATGCCTGCTTCTCTGCAGCGAACCAGATCTGAAGCTGTTGCATAAAGGAACAGTTAGTACCAGTTACTGGAGAATAGAGGAGGAGAGAGTCTTCTTGTGCTCCAATCTTGTCTGCAGGTTTCCCAAAAGATGCATCTGGCCGGCCACAGTGAGAAGATGCCTGATCCAGTCAACAGGCTCTTCTCATGTTCTTAACAGGCCTCTGAATTCCTCTTCCTCACCAAGAGTATGTCAGTGAAAGTTCTACTCAATATTGATCCAGAGTGGATTCCAATGTATAATAGGCAGGATAAAAACACGTTGCAGGATTGCCCCCCAAAATAGACCAGAGGCAATTGTACTTCATCTAGCAGAGTTTTACCACTACTGAAGGCAAACGAGCATAATAGTCACAAATCCAATACAGTGGTGCCTCGCAAGACGAAAAGAATCCATTCTGTGATTCTCTTCGTCTAGCGGTTTTTTCGTCTTGCGAAGCAAGCCCATTGACAGATTAGCGGATTATCGCTATTAGCGCTATTAGCGGCTTATCTGCTGATCGGATCAGCTGATAAGTGGCTTAGCGGCTTAGAAAAAAGGGGGGAACCCGCAGGAACTCGCAAGGCATTGTCGTCTTGCGAAGCAAGCCCATAGGAAATTCGTTTTGCGAAGCACCTCCAAAACGGAAAACCCTTTCGTCTAGCGGGTTTTCCGTCTTGCGAGGCATTCGTCTTGCGGGGCACCACTGTACATTCAAGACTGGCCATGTCCATAAGAAATCCCGTTGCAGCAGACTTAACCCAGACTTACAGCAACTTATAACAAGACTAAACCTTAACACTATCTATGTACAGAACACCACACCAGAAGGAACAGAGATAGAAAGAGAAAGTGTGAAACCCAGGCTCCTTCTGTCCCTACTATTATAGTCAGCCTGACCTTGACAGAAAGAGATAACTGTACCAGTTTAAACCAGCTGTACTCAGCTTCTCTGAAGGAATAACCCAAACATCATGAAGTTTCATTCACACAGAGAAGCTTCCAGAATCCTCTTGAATTAAGTAGAATAGGAAAGATCTCTACACATCACATCAAGACTTTCTGCGCTGACAAAGTATTCAGTCATGATGGGTTGCTGTACCCTGCCCTGGCTCCCATGCAGATGGAGAGCAGATTGTGTGTACATATTTTAATGAATATCTAAGCTCATTTCCCTGAATTGTATTAGGATAATTCAAGCTATTTCTAATCAGCAACAAAACTTGGATTGCTCAAGTCAATTCAAAATAAAAAAATTCCTTCCAGTAGCACCTTAAAGACCAACTAAGTTAGTTCTTGGTATGAGCTTTCGTGTGCATGCACACTTCTTCAGATACACTGAAACAGAAGTTGCCAGATCCTTCTATATAGTGAGAAGGTGGGGAGGGGTATTACTCAGAAGGGTGGTGGGAATGGGTGATTGGCAGATAGCTGAGATGAGCCTGTTGACGACTCTTAACGACTGCAATAGGTCTTACAGGAAAAGGCAAGTGGTGAGAAGGTGAAAAATGGCTTAGTCATGTATAATGAGATAAGAATCCAATGTCTCTGTTCAGACCAGGTCTCTCCATGGTTTTAAGTTTGGTAATGAGTTGCAATTCAGCAGCTTCTCTTTCCAGTCTATTTCTGAAATTCCTTTGTAGTAAAACAGCTACTTTGAGATCAAATAAGATCAATTTTGAGATCAATTCAGATCAAATAAAAGCCACTTATGGACCTGATGAGTTCCAACCCCCACCTCTCTATGAGCCTCAGGTCCTCCATGACCTGTGAACCTTCTTCCCCCACCTCCATGATCCTCCAAGAATGCCAGTTCTACAGCAGGTGCATGGGGAAAGAGAGATAGAGCCACTCCCTTCTGTCCATCACTGGCACCAGCAGACAACTCATAGCATAAGGAACCCATAGTGGCTAAGGAAGCATTCGAACCAGTTCCCTGGCTTGAGGCTCCTAATTCCATTACCTGGTTGGATAGCTCTCCTTCTGTCTCCTGAACATTTCCATGTACCTTCATTTCTGACCCTGCTGGTCAGAGGGCCTATCTGAGATGGCTATCTGAGATGGGGCATCTGAGCATTACATAGAGTGGGGTGAGTTCTTACGGAGTTCAGAATAAAATTGGAGGAATACTCAGGTCATGCTTGAAATGAGCATTTCAAGTTGCCGAGTTCCATATTATGAGCCCTGTGGCTGATGAATAATTTCCAGTAGTATTTATGCTGACTGCCACAGAAGGGAAATTGCCCTATTAAGAGAATCTTGCACTATGAAATTGCAAGCACCATCCCTACGTCCCCAAGCATTTATAATTCTGAGAAAGGGGACTTTATCTAGCAAATGTTTGGGACACTTTGCTGGATGCTGGCAAGCTTCCAGATTTCTGTTTCCTGTGTGGAATAGGGTTGACTCCGCAGGGACTAACTGCTAAAGCGAGAGAGAGGTTGGGTGCTGGGGCTTGTTCTTTCCTGGAAGACGCACTCTCTGGCCTAAGAACAGAGGGTTCATATAATCAGAGGAATATGTCTTATTCTGAGAGCTTAGTCACGCATACCTTTCTTCTGCTCTTTCCAGGCATGGTCTGCAATTTATATATAGCTTTGTGTCCAAGTGCCCCCCCTTTTTTGCTCTGGAGCTTTCCCCGGGAAAACTCACTCTTTAAAGCTCAACCAGAGCAAACGTCAATCCATGGAAAACTTGATGTTTTATCTGATCCAGCTTTAAAGAGCTGGATTTCACAGGAAAAGCTTGGAGGAAAGAAAAAGAAAGGAAGGAAGGTACGAAGGAGCTCAGACATGTAGCATTACAGTGTGGACCTATGCCTGGAAAAAACAAGGAAAAGAGTAAGTGTGGATGAGCCACACTACTGGTCCATAAAGCTTAGCATTGCTTCTGCATTGAGTGGTGGTGGTTCTCTGGGGCTTGGAGATTGGGGTCTCTCCCAGCCCTACCAAGAGATGCTTCCAGGAATTGAATCTGCAACCTTCTGCATGCACGCACATTCCTCTCCACTGAACAGCAGTCTTTCCCCTAGTCCGGCATCTCATTTCCCGCAGCCCTAATGCATACCATATGCGCCACATCGTGATTTTTCATACCATATGAAATTATCCCCACTGCCATGTCATTTGGGCGAGAGAGTCCCCCTTTAGTATACGGGCTCAATTCATTTCCACCTGACAGCCAATGGAAAATGGTTTGCTGGCTCCAGGAGGTGCGTAAAAGAGGCTCGATATTTTCAGACCTTGATAAACCTTTTCCCCCAACACTGTTTTTGGCTAATCAACTGCCTTGGGTAGCTTGGAACTGGTCCTGCTTTTTGGATTCTGCCACTTCCTTTCCGTTGCACGCAAACTCTCAATTATTTCCCAGTGTCTAAACACTGTCCCTTTTCCAACAGGCTAAATTGCTTTGCCAGTGGCTCTTTGGATCTGTGTGGAAAGGGGGATGGAGACAGGCAGAGCCGGTCAGCATAATATACTACTCTACTCTGTCGCCACTGCGTCTGCGTAATTGTCTCCTACATTTATGATCTGGCTTGAACTGCGGCAATGTGAACACATTTTTTCCCTGTCCCAGACACTGTGTAATTGAATTGGATGTGAAGCTGAAGAAAAAAAAAATAGTGGAGAGAGGAAGAGAGGGGATTTATAGTGAATTATAGCTGATGATTTTAAGGCTTCAACTGGGGGGGGGGGGAGCTGGTGCATTAACAGCATGCCCCCATTGTTATAGTTTCACTGTCAAGCTAAGTTTAGCAACAAAAGACTTGGCTTTCCTGGTCTTGGCATTGTTATCCCTTTCTACAGGGGTTGGCCATTATTATTGATACCATGCCATCCACACGCATGACACTTGGCAGAATAACAAATGCAAAAAGAGGAGCTTATCAGCTCCGTTTGGGCAGCAGGGGAGATGCCAGAAGAAATAAGAGGAGCCTGCCTGGTGGATCAGGTCAGGAGGGCCCATCTAAGCCCAGCACTCTGAGCTGGTTCACACTTCTGCTTGTCTACTTGCTTGATCCATGCTTTCCAGGTGTCAGTCCGAGTGGTTTTCCCCTTGCCCTGCTCCTTTCCCAGAGAAAACCCACTCTTTAGTGCTAAATTGGAACAAACATCAATCCGGAGAAAATTCAAATTTCTCTTTGCTCCCATTGAGCGCTAAATAGTGTTTTTCCCGGGCTGTGCTTTCTGCTGCGCGCGTGCACGTGCCCGGCTTCCCGCCTTCCTCTTTCTCTCCACCACATTCCTCCTGTGAAGATGTGTGTGTATACTGCATAAGAGCTGCTTGATTTGTGTGGTGCCTGGGTTTCAAAGGGCTTTTGTTGGGAAAACAGACTATGAATAACAACCCTTGCTACTATCCCAGAATGCTCTCCTCTTTGCCACCACTGCATTATGACATCATCAACCATATATAGGAGCTGCTGCTTGCCTTCTTTGAAACATAGCTTCATCTTCCAGCATTCTGAAAGCATTAGGAGATAGATCAGGAACTTCTGGTTTGTGGTGTAGTGCTGTACAATGGCTAAGAGAGTAGCAGAAAAGGAGCTGACTGACAGGAACTGGGATCAAGAAGAAGAAGAAACTGAAGAGGTGGGAACATTCTCAGTGGCCAGTGAAGAGGTTGTAAAGAACAGAGCAATTAAGAAGGCAAAGCGTAGAAATGTGGGGTTTGAGGCTGAGAGTGGTGGAGCTTTTGAAGGTTTTAAAGGTTTCGTTTTGCCGTCTGGAGGTGGAGGATTTTCTGGCTTTGGCATTGGCACCGGAACAAAGCCTTTAGGGGGGCTATCCAATGGCGGCGGCGGCATTGCAAATAGCTCATCGTTCACCAATTTAAAGACTGCTGCTGAAACAACTACTACATTTAGTTCTGTGGTGTCCAGTGGTTCAGTGAATAATACTGTAACTGAGAAAAAGCCTGTAAGTGTGGAAGCAAAGGGTGAGAGCCAGCAGCCTTTGTCCTCTGGATTCACTGAGAACAAAGCAGGCAGCCCTGATGCTTATCATAAACAGTTAGCCGCTCTAAATTGTTCGGTGCGTGACTGGATAGTAAAACATGTAAATGCCAATCCACTCTGTGACCTGTCGCCGATTTTCCGAGACTATGAGAAATATTTAGCTGAGATAGAGCAACGCGGAATGAGTAGTGAGAGCGGTTCTGAAAGTGACAGTAACAAGACAGTTGGAACTCAGCCTGGGTCTGCATTTGGGAGTCCAAATCTTCAGCAGAGTTCAACGTTTTTCTTCAATAGCAACAAATCTGAGAATGCACCAGGAAAGAAAACAGAAATGGAAAAGAAAACGGAACCAAAACTAGGGTCTATGTCAACTGTCTCCTTTACTTTTAGCAAGAGCGTAGACAACTCTGGTCTGAATTCTGGTGCATTACCTAGTTTCTCATTCTCTCCTGGAAGTGCAAGTTTATTTGGAAAAGATACAAGCCAAGGCAAGGTTGTTTCTTCATTTTCCAGCAAAGCACTAGATATAAAGACAGAAAGTGGTGGCAATGAAGATAAAGGGGGTGATGAAGAAGATGAGGAGCCACCAAAGGCAGTAGTGAATGAAATAAAGGAAGATGATGCCTTCTACTCAAAGAAGTGCAAAGTTTTTTACAAGAAAGATAATGAATTTAAAGAAAAAGGTATAGGAACGCTACACTTAAAACATGCAGGAAATCAGAAGATTCAGCTATTAGTACGGGCAGATACCAACTTAGGCAACATATTGCTGAACATTTTGGTGCCTCCTAAGATGCCATGCTCCAGAACAGGGAAGAACAACGTGCTCATTGTCTGTGTTCCAAATCCACCCATTGATGAGAAGAATGCTACCGTCCCTGTTCCTATATTGATAAGAGTGAAAACAAGTCAGGATGCAGATGAGTTGCACAAAATTTTACTGGAGAAGAAGGAGGTCTAAAAATCTGGGCTGTTGAAAATTACAGACGAAACTTGCCAAACTGCTGCTGCTCATTTCCTCTCTCTTGACTCTGCTAGTAACTTTTTAAACCACTTCTGACATTCTAAGGACTGTTTAGGAACTCTGAAGAGCTTTGGTGAGGGAAAGAAACTAAGATGGCCAATAAAAGCTTTTTTAAAAAAATCAAAATCAAAATAAATAAATAGTGTTTTTCCCTGGGGGAAAGCAGTGCGACAAGGGGAGATGTATTCAAGGGGATGCTGCCTTCAACAGTAGAGAGAAAAAATGGTGCTGAAATAGCTTTTCCTGTTCCTTATGGTCCTCCAGACCACCTCACTGCTAGAAGAGTTCCAGTCACCTCTTCCATTGGACTGTGTACAGAGGCCCAAAGGAGTCAATCTCTGGAATGAACTAGCCATTTCAGCCCAACAGCTGGATGTTACTCCCTCTGTGGCTCTCTCACCAGATGTTTCTGGCAGGGCTGTGTGCTGAGTCCCTAATTCCCTCTGTGGCCCCAATCAGTCTACCACTAGATGGTTTTGTTTGAAAATGTTGAAAACAAGAAGACAAAAACTTCAGGAAAGAATGGGGAAAATGTATAACTAAGATGATGGATGATGCCGAAATGCCAAAGATGACCGTGAAGATCAGAGATCAAGATGAAAAAAAGTTTGAGCAGGAATGGAATAAATTTATAGACTATTTAAAAGGCCACTGTAAATATATTAAAATGTTAGCTGGTTTGATATAACATTTATGTAATTATACAATTGGAAATTAAGATAAATAAGAGGGGAAACAAAGAGTTTGGAGAAATAAAATGAGATGCAAGAAATTATGGGGGAGAAAATTGGAATCCAGGGAAGGGGTGGGGGGAAGTCTATATTGTATTTTTTGGGAAAGTATTGAATTATTGTGATTATAAAATTTGAAAATAAAATTATTATTTTTTTAAAAAAGAGATTTTTAGAAACATCTTTCCATTGGAGTCTGAATCCCTAGTTCGTTGCCAATCATCCAGAGCCACTTTGAGACAGCATGAAGGGTTTTCCTCAGGTGCTTGGAGTTCCTTCCCCACCATTTACCCCATGGAAAGCATCAAATTCCTCTTGGAATCCAGTCCTCTCTTCAATCACACCACCTTGATACTTTTCCACTCTTCCCAGCATGGAAGTAGGGCTTCATTTTTTCTTTGCTCTCTCCCTCCTAACATCATGAAACCTCTTCACTGGGTAGTGAACTTGCCAGGTTCTTCAATGCATCAAGTTTGCTACCAGAAGTATTTCAATAATTATCTTGCCGTGCAGGCAAAGACCGGCAGCTGGGAGCCCTGAATTACAGCCAACATGAGGCCCCTGGTAATGCCCGGCAGCCCTTTTCCTCTTCTGTGCAATACTGCGAATGGAGACAGGAGGGAAATTAGGTTCGTTGTTGTATTGGTTCCCTGTGGCTCCTCTCTCTGGTGTTAGAAGTTAACATTAATTCTCAGGGAGCCCATTTTCTTCTCTTCTGGCCTGTTGGTGTGTTAATGAGATTACAAGAACTGTCTTCAAAGAACCAGCTCATTCCTGAGAGCGCGGTACAGCTGGTGGCAATTTTGTCCTCCAGATTCAAAGAGAAATTTGTATTCATATCTATGTTAGCATTTGACGATCTACAAAGGACCTCTCTTGCCATTGTCCTTCTAAGAAGGGAGAGCAGGGACCTTGAAGTTCCCAACAGCTGTTAAGCAAGCAAGCAAGCAAGCATACAGGTCACCTTTGTCACAGTCAGGACGCCTATGTCCTAGCCAGGCCTGCACACAATCTTGTTTGTCCTCAGTAACCAAAATTATATTATTCCATTTTTTCCAGCCAGAATGGCCAATGGCCAGGAATGATAGGAGCAGCAACATTGGGACGGCCACAGGTCCCCCTACCCCACCCCGTTTTAAATTCTCATTCCTATAATTTTGTCTATAGCACTGTGAACATTACAACTGTGTTGTAATTGGACAGCAAATAACGTGCCTTGAAATATCACTTCCATATACAAGCAGAAAAGTTGTTTTCCTTCATTTTCAAGGAATTGTAGAAAACAAAGTGGCACTAATAAAGAAAAGTTCCAGGGTGGCAACAGAAAGCAAACTAAAAATGCTTTTGCAGTTCATCAAAACTATCCAGCAATATCAAGTTATAGGAAAACTGGTGCTATTAACAGTAATCCTTCTAGTTGGTTAATTGGTTTGGCAACTTCCATGCACATGACATGTGATGCTAATTATTTCCCCCAAGAGTTAAATGATAACTAATCAGAGGCAGCTACAGGAGAGCTATGAGATTAAGTGAGGGTCAGATGCCTTGTCATATCAATATATAAGGTATATAAGAGGATGACCCGGCCTGCCCAGGCCTCACTCAATTTTGTTTATAACACTCTTCCATTCTCTTCTAGTTGTGAGGGTGTGGGATGGGGAGGAGCCTCACAAGTGGTGTAGCCTACGGCCTCTCATCATCTAAATCTGGCCCTGAATGTACCCCTCCCCCCCCCCGCCACCACCATTTTTATTGAAATGTGGCCACCCACAAACCTTGTCAAACCTTGGAAAGAGGGCAGCTTCCTTGGGGGGGGGGGGGAGCTAACTTAGCAATGCAAAGGTCGTCTCTCGCCCCAACCCCATGTAGTCCTTAATTTGCAGCTTTGCCTTTCAACACATGTAATGCACTCAGTCCACAAGCATTTCAAATGGGAGCCCGTGACATTTCAATGCCAAACCTTTAGAAATCTATTTCCTCACACTTTACAATCTAAACGTCTACCAGAATCAATAACCTCTGAATGGCAGGCAGCCCTTTGCCAGGCAATAATGTTGCAGTCTGAATTTTCTCTCTCCTTGTCAATTTCTCACTAAATAAACCTAATGGTCTCAGGACACAACACTGGCATCACAAATTAGGTTTTTGTTCAAGCGTTAGCTTCTGAGATGCTGCCAGGTGACTCCTTTAATGGCTGGCAAAGGTGAGACATTCTGGTGTGTGTGTGTGTGTGTGTGTGTGTGTGTGTGTGTGTGAACACACCTACTGTTGTTTTGTAAACAACAACAGACCCACTGTCATCTGGAATCCAGCCTGCATTGATAAACTTTAAAGGGGACAAATGTGTAAACTTTAAACTGTAAAGGTTTAATTTAATAACCTGGATATTGGATCAAGTCCCAGAAAATGTGTAAAAGAGCCTTGGAAACCATAAGGCTACTTTGGGACTCTATACAAAAGGATCCTAGCAACTGGCATCTATTAAAGAGCTCAGCAAAAATCAATAGAGGAGACTTCAGTGCCAACAATAATTTCATATTTCACAGAGCTGGGCAGCCAAGATTATAACCTTGGAATCTAACACTGCTTTTCCACTGGCACAATTTGTCATCGTTCTTTCTTTTCCTATTCTTTTTCTTTTGTTCTTCTGTACTTTCACATGTTCCCCTCCTCACACACACACACAACATAACAAAAGTAAAATACAATACAAACAAGGAGGGCATGTTGCGGGCATGAGAAAACATGTGAGTCAACCTCCCCTTCGGTACATATGGAGTGAGGTGCCATGAAAAGAGTTTAGGGTGGTTTTAAAAGCTTGGACTTTCCCTCTCAGAACACTTGAAAGGTCTGCTATTATCTCTATGTGGTAGCATTTATTGATAGCCAGCAGCAAGGTACAGTGGTACCTCGGTTTTCAAACAGCTTAGTTCATGGACAACTTGGAACCCGAATGCTGCAGAACCGGAAATAGGTGTTCCTGTTTTCGAACTTTTGGGGGGTACCTTCCAACCCTATGATTCCATGAGTTATTTTGCTGTGTGTTGCATTAATTTCATAGGCTGAAAGATGGGGGGTCTAAATTATATGTATAATTCATCTCACACACCAGAGCCGGCCAACCCATGAGGCAGGCTAAGGCAGCTGCCTCGTGCAGTGGAACCGCAAAGGTGGCACTCTCATGGGTGCCCTGCCCACCTTGCTGCCTCTGCTGCTTGCAAAGAGGCAGAAGTAGCAGTGGTGGCTAGATTCCAGTGAGATCCCACTGGAACCTGCCATGGCCACTTCACAGACGTAGCCATGCAACCCAGGGAAAGGAGCCTTTAGGGTGGTGCCGCAGCAGTAATGGGGTAGCAGCTTCCCATGTCGCCTTGACACAAACACAAGGCTGCAATCCTATTGTGGTGATCACACAGGGTCCCCGGACATTTCACCGTCTATTGATCCCTGTGCCACCACTTTATTTCTCGCTGCCACCACCCAGGCCCTACCTGGGACAATACTGAGTCCAGTCAGGGTTAAATTGAAACATAAACTTTTGCTTATTTATTGCAGTTTAACAAGCGTGTGGTTTCATAAAGAGTATCAGTCAATTACATTCATGGGGTGCCTATCCAGACCTATAACTTTCACTACCTGCTCTCACTCACTAAACTACCTCTCAGATGTTTACTTGTCTGCCTAGCCCCTAACTGTTCCGGACTCAGCCTATTTCGTTACACTAACTCAACCTACCCACAACTCTATCCCAATTCACTCCCACTCCAAGCAACCGCCCAACTCCCAACAAACTTCTGCCCAAACTCCTCCCAGAGCTGGTTTTATAGTCCCTCTGACTCCACCCTCCTGGGTCCTGACTGGGCAACCTGTTTAACTATTTCACCTCCAGCACTCTCTCATATGTTAACGTCTCAGCGGTCTCCACCATTCCTCCATCTTGAACTTTATCAATTCAAAGAATCCCCAGTTGGTCATTAGGCAAATCATGTTGGCTGTCATTGCTTGATTGCGTTTGCATACAGAATGACTTACTATGCACCTGTGCTTTTTCCAGTCATATGTTTACATGTGCGTTTTAATTTCTGTCCAGAAGGGTGCTGATTAGTTTATGGATACAGTAGCATTTAATTGGCCCTTGCTAATAACATGGACCTGCTGCTTCCCTGAAAGGAATGTTTGGTCATCACAGCTTGGAGGAGTCACAGAAAGGAGGAAAAATAAACCACAGGCAGGTCTTCTTCTTTTCTGTTTCCATTTTAAAATAAGAATAAACTGCAAAGTGTGTTTGAATATTAATAAACACACCCTCTCCCCACACCTATCTTACATTCCTGACATCTGAACAGTTCAGCTGAATTAAACACACAAAAAGAAAGTTAATAATGCAGTAGTTTAGGTGGGGAAATAATAAGTCTGATGTCTAATTGCAAATGAGGAAAGACTGAATTAATTATTGCTATTAACATTCAAATTATTCGGCAGTTTAAAAATGTGGGCTAACATGTGGAGAGTGAGGTACATGACACGACTGAACTTGAAAATAAGAAGGATAAATAAGCAAAAGCTCTCCAGCTCGCCGCCACCTTCCTCACCTTTTATGCAATTCAGCCTGAGCCGAAAAGAAACACTCAACATTTTTTGTGCATGGGGAATAGATTTTCATCTGTGCAGGGAATAATTAAGTCTGGAACATGTTATCAAATTACTGTGTTACTCTTGCTACATCTCCCAAACAAGCAAAATATTGTCGTTTTTGCCCCCAGAGACTTTATGGGCTTCCAATGGAGCTGAATGTTGGAAGATTAAGGGCAGATTAAAGAAAAGACTTAATCACAAAGTGCCAAGTTAAATTATGGAAGGCACTCTCACAAGAGGTAGTGATGGCCTCTAACTTGGATGACTCTAAAAGAGGAATGGAAAAATGCATGGCACATTAGGCTATCAATGACTGCTAGCAATGGTGTGTCCATGTTCTACCTCTACTATTGGTGGGAACTATAAGTGCATAGGGTGCTGTTGTGCTCAGGTCCTGCTTTGGGGCATCCCATAATAGGCATCTGGTTGGCCACTATGAGGACAAGATGCTGGACAAGATGAGCCATTGGCTTGATCCAGGAGGGCTCTTATGTGTGATTGCTTAATCAGCACTAGTGGTATTGCATGAACGCGGGTGGCGCTGTGGTCTAAACCACTGAACTTCTTGGGCTTGCCAATCAGAAGGTTGGTGGTTCCGAATCTCCATGACAGGGTGAGCTCCTGTTGCTCTGTCCCAGCTCCTGCCAACCTAGCAGTTCAAAAGCACACCTGTGCTGTGGTGGGAAGGTAAATGGTCTTTCAGTGTGCTCTACTGCATTTCCGTGTGCTCTGTTTTCCATCACGGTGTTCTGTTGCGCCCGAAGCGGTTTAGTCATGCTGGCAACATGACCCAGAAAGCTGTCTGTGAACAAACGCTGGCTCCCTCAGCCTGAAAGCGAGATGAGCATCGCAACCCCACAGTTGCCTTTGACTGGACGTAACCGTCCAGGGGTTCTTTACCTGTTTATTCCATCCATAAGCAGTGTGTGAGAGAGAAAGAGGTGGGGGTGGGTGGGAGAGAGAGAGAGAGAGAGAGAGAGAGAGAGAGAGAGAGAGAGAGAAATAATGGTCACTTCTCCGCACTGTGCATGCATGCACATGCAAAAGAGGAAGAAGGGAACAGCTTGGCAAAGGAGAAAGGAAAAACTGCAGTTTTGCATGCAGCCTACAAGAAGCAGGATTGAGGGTCTATGGAGAGCAGGTTCCATCCTATTGCTTTGGGAACTGTTACTTCTCCAGACTGTAAATAAAGAAGTATTACGAACATGCCATGGAACTCCAATTCTTGCTCCTCACAAAGAAGATGATCAATGAAACAGTCTCCCATTTAGCAAACTGGCAAGTCTCCCATTTAGGAAACCAAGCATTATGTTCTGTTTTCCAAACCACCACACTCCTGGGTCATTGGCACTTGTTGTGTGAATTGGTGTCAACAATGTGCAGGGCTCTCCATATTGTCAACTAAGGAGTGTCTGATTGCACCTTCACAGGGTGTAACAGGGCAGGAGCCATCTTTAGGCCATTCATATATCTCTCACACAAACAAACTCCCTGGCTACAATGCTTTTTATGGGTACTGTTTTGCAGATTAACCATGTAAAGCGAGAGTCTGCAAAAATCTATTTTGACCATAGACTGTGTTGCGTGTTCTGCATATTTCTGCACTGGAATAAAACACAGAGATGAGCTCCTAAGACCTCCCATCCCCAACCTTGAGATGCTAAGCCGGTTTGGGCTTTATCAAACTTGTCATTTTCTGTTGCTCCTAAGCTGTTTAATCCATGCGCTCGATGCAAAAGCTCCCGCTAGGAGGAAGAAATGTTTCTGGCAGTGGAACCCAGCCTGTCAGCTTCCACTACAGCCTGTCTTCTGCATTATGCTGTGAAATAGGAAATTATCCTTAATACGGTAGGGAAATCAAACGACTTAGGATGCCTATCAAAGCGTCTAATAGAGAAGAACATCTGCTTTGCTGGCTCCTTTTCTTCTTTTCATGTTTCAAACTCTTTTACATTTAAGGGATGACAAAGACAAGAAGCTCCGCTTCCCAGGAAACAATGAGGTGCGTCCCATAGGCGATCGCACCAACTGTCGGGGGACCACAACCAAGATAACAGGAAACGGTGATGGAAAACTGATTTAGTGAATACGTCATTTCACCTTATCTGTTCCCTCTGCCTTACTCTTCTCAGGGACAAGCAGATAGGAAAGTTTCTACGGGACAGCCTGAAAGCAGAAGCCATGCCCCATTCCGGAAATCACTTGCTTTCTTGTATGCGCAATCTCCTCTTGAAGATTGAGCCGTGCCCCCAAAAGTGTATAAATCATTTCATTAAAAATCTCATAGTCTTTATTGCTTTGCTAAGGGCCATCACCGAGTTTTGCAATAGAAGAAGAAAAGATAGTAAACCCCCAAATGGAAGACATTTCATTAACTGATTCAAACATGGAGAGAGGGGGGCAAATCTGCTCTCTCACTTGTACCATTAACTACTCGTGAGTCAGGTTGAAGGAAGAATCCAGAAAGTTTATTTACTGCAATGCAGTCGTACCTCGTGTTGCATCCGCTTCATGTTGCGTCTTTTCGAGTTACGTCCCGTGGTAACCCGGAAGTACCGGAATGGGTTACTTCTGGGTTTCGCGGCTTGCACATGCACAGAAGTGCCAAATCACATCGTGCGCCTGCGCAGACACAGCACTTCGAGTTGAGGGCATTTCACGTTATGGACGGGCCTCCAGAACAGATCCTGTCCATAACACAAGGTACCACTGTAAAGTGTTTCAGCGGGATCGCTCCACAAAGGCTGGAACTCCTCCCAAACACCCGGGGTGTGTGTGTTACTTATAGGTTTCTTACACAAAGCGTTGCAATTTCCTCCAATCATACGCATTCTCATTACCTTATTCAAAGAAGCATACAAGCTGTCGTTAGCCAGAACCTATTTTGTTACATTTCATTTTAGTGTGCCTGCACTTCTAGAATAAGCATATTCGTTGACATAACTTTAATTCACTGTGCCTGCATGGCCTTCACATAAATACATTTTGTTGCAGAAGCTATTGTGCTTTGCATTGTGTGTGTGTGAACCTGCGTGTATAGCTACAGTACTTGTGTTCTTGTGATAAGAGTTTTAGCTTCTCTTGGGGGCGGGGGGGGGGGCTACTTGTAAAGGAAAGACTTTCTCAGCAGTTTCTTAAAGCGATAGGCTATAAGTTCCCTTTACCAGTCACACTCAGGAGTCCATATTACCACATTTTTTGGACCCTTGAGGCCCCTCCCACACCATCACCAAGTCTTGCAATAGAAGAAGAAAAGATAGTAAGGCCCCAAATGGAAGACATTTCATCAACTGATTCAAACGTGGAGGGGGGGGGGCACACAGGGTAGAGTCCTCCAAGTGGTGCAGTCCTCTCCTAAATAAATAAATAGTGCCACTGCTCCAGAAAGGGCTGTGCAGAATATATATTTTGATAGCAGGAATAGGGTATGGCTGGCCCTACAACTGTAGTGGAATCACAGCTCCCAGCATCCTTGACCATTAGCCACATTGGATAGGGCTGATGGGAGCTGGGGTCCAAGGACACCCCTGGAGGGCCAGTGACACACTTTGGGCTCTCAGATTTCAGCAGCACCCTGTGAGACAGTTAAAATTTGGCATGCCTCCCACCTCTCTAGCTCTGTTCTCCAACGTAGTTATGGCGCCCCCTGCAGCATGGCACCCAGTGCGGCCGAACTGATCACGCTCTACCCTAGAACCCCATCTGCAGGGGGCTGTATGTCCCCAATCCCTAATAGATAGGCTGGACGCACCTGCGAAATAATGAAGCATCCTCTGCCCCGCTCCCTGGAGAAGCGTTGTTAGCTTTAAAAGCAAATATTAATTTGCAGGATGAAAGCATCCAAAATCTAAGTAGAGGGCTGTAGAACTCTGTGATGCCGTACATCTGAGACAGTTAAGTCCGTTGGTACGGTTATGGCAGTTATTAGAGGTCTTAACAGTTAGAGCAGCAGGGATGTTCTGTTGTGCTGCTGTCTGCCTCACAGTAAGTCTGTACCCGGATTTATCGTAGAGACAAATCTGTGTAAGATGTATTAATGGCATAAGTAACACCTACCTGCATTGCCTATTTAATCTGCAGCAGTTTAGACCACAGCGCCACCCACATCCCTCTTGGGCTTGCCAATCAGAAGGTCAGCGGTTTGAATCCCTACAATGGGGTGAGCTCTCATCACTCTGTCCCAGCTCCTGCCAACCAGAGTTTTGAAAGCACACCAGTTGCAAGTAGATAAATAGGTACGGCTGCGGCGGGAAGGTAAATGACATTTCTGTGCGCTCTGGTTTCTGTCACGGTGTTCCGAAGCAGTTTAGTCATGCTGGCCACATGACCCGGAAAGCTGTCTGTAGACAAACGCCAGCTGCCTCAGCCTAAAAGCGAGATGAGCGCCGCAACCCCATAGTCACCTTTGACTGGTCTTAACCGTACAGGGGTCCTTTAACTTTTTTACCTTAATCTGCAAGTGCAAGTACACTAAGTAAAAGTTATCCATTATTTGAACTTTAAAAGAGAGAGCCTTGCGTAGTTTTTATAGGAGGAAAGGGGAACTAATGGAGTTTGGCAGTTGCTGGTGCAACAACTCATCTGGCTGATTTCTTAGTTCTTTGAGATGCCACAAAGATTACCCTGATGGATGGACTTCTCTTGCAGCCTGATTCTTAATTTTTGCTGGCTCCCTTTAGCAAGACCAAGGTCCCACTGTTACCCTGAGCCAATCCTGCTGCCTTTGATCCTGTCCACAGGATCACAATCCACTGCCCATAGCACAGCTTCTTTGCAAAGTGTCAAGAGAGCAGGAGACACAGAGTTAGTGGGACAAGGAAAGACAGGAGGCTGCTTTGCAATCACATTCTCTCCCTGTCTCCCTTAAGCATTTTTCACACACTAAATGACTCAGAACCAAAACGTTGATTAATCAAGTCCTGAGCCCAACCACCCATGTCTGTACTAATAAGCTGCAATGCAAATTCTCACCCAGGCTCAACACCCAAATACGATTCTGTCTGTGTTTTGTCACACTGACACAACTGGGCTTGTTTTACGTTACTGATGTTCTGTTTTTTCTTCCCTGGTAAGCAATGTGAAGAAAGCAAGAGAGCGGAGTGATGGGAATAGCAAGTGGGGGGTTGGAGGCAGCAGAGAGAAGAAAACAAGGGCGCAGACTGCTGAAGTTAGTGGCAAAGTCACATTCCTACCTTACTGCAAATTGGGTAGTGTCAATTTCATGCCAGCTAAAAGGAGAACGGTTTTGCATTACCTTTCTCAGCCCTCCGAGACGGGATTTGTGAAAGCGTCAGCATCTCACAGTTCGAAGTATTGTAAGTTTAGGAGATTTGAATATATATAGAAGGCATGGAGTCCCATTGCTAAATCAGCTCACCCAACCCCAGCTTGGAATTGATGGCACTTCCAAAATACCTTCTGCCAATGAAATGGGATGAAATGTTTTGTTCCTGATGCTGCTTATTGAATTACCTCTTTCCGCTGCACCCAAGATAACCAATCTGCATATGCATGCTTTCTTTGATGTCACCTGGGAATTCATTGTGCAAACACTTTTAAGATTAATGATTCAAAGCATGGGGGAGAGAGAAAACAAAGATAACTCTCCCTTACTGGGGAAAAGATTTGGTTCTTCCAGAAATTAGCACATGAACAAAAATAGCTTTCTTTCTTTCTTTCTTTCTTTCTTTCTTTCTTTCTTTCTTTCTTTCTTTCTTTCTTTCTTTCTTCCTTCCTTCCTTCCTTCCTTCCTTCCTTCCTTCCTTCCTTCCTTCCTTCCTTCCTTTCTTTCTTTCTTTTGAAGGGGCTGCACTCTATCAAAAGTAGGGATGGGGAAAATATTCATTCTGTTCCCATTTTACTGCAAAACATACACACACATACACACCAATACGCAAACCAAAATTCAGGCATCTTTTGAAATTAAAATAAACAGATGAACAGAATGTTAGATTGAGAAAATAAGAAACTAAGAGAAATTAAAATTGACAGGTTCATCCATCCTTAGGTAACAAAGACAGTCAAGAATCCCACTGCCAAGCTTTGGCTAGTACACAAACTGCGCCCGTTTCTGGAAAAGATGGGCCTTCAAAGCTCAGTGCCTGAATGCTCTTTTTCTTGCTCTGTAGCTTTCCCTGCACAAATCTGCTATTTAAAACTGAAGCGCAACAAATGACAATTTGGATTTTCCATGGATTGTCATTTGCTCCAATTCAGCTTTAAAGAGTGGGTTTTCATGGGGAAAGCTCCAGAGGAAAAGGACCTTCTGACACAGGTCTTTAAAGTGCAAACTGTCCCTGGAAAGGTAAGTGTGGATGAGCCCCTTGTCACTGTCAAACACAAAGAGCAAAAAGCCATTCCTTTGGAAAATCCTTCTCCATGACCAAGTCAACTTCACTGACTCCAGGTCTACGTCCATCTCCCTGGTCACATTCAGGGGGAGGACATTCCAGACCAGTGGAACAGGAAGTTATACTGACTGAAGTAGCATCCTCCTGCTTGTGCCCACTCTAGGGAAACAAGGAATGTTGTATGTGACTGCTCCAGTGGATTATATCCCACACCTTAAAGTCCTAAATGACTTAAGACCAAGATCGTTAAAGGGTTATATCCCTGTGTATGATTCTGCCTGTCTCCTGTGGTCAGTGGAAGATTCCCTCTTGTTTGTCCCAGTCTGAAGTACAGTTAGTAGGAATACGGAAAATGGCTTGTTCTGCAATAGCACCTAGGACATCAAATCCCTGTGCTCCAAGAGATCTGCTTAATCCAGAAGTTGGTAACTTGCTTCCCACCAAATGATGTCAGATGATTTCCATCATACTTGACTATCAACCATGCTGGTTGGGGCTAATGGGAGCCAAAATTCAACAGCCTCCAGAGGGCCACCAATTCTCTCCATCCCTGGCTTAACCCCCTTTTTGTTGGTCTCAAAGACCATTTTCTTTTGGCAGCCACTTGGCCTGACTGTAACTTGGCATTTTCTTCATTCTTTCTCACTCCCCATGGTTTTGTTGATTGCCACTGTTCTGATGGTTAATAGGTGTTGGAAGCTGTTTCAAGGACCTTTCCCTTCCTTCCTCCCACCATCCCATGTGTGGACAAACATGTAATTTGCCCTATGGTCAACAGAATCCTTTGGCAAGGTTTCGAAATCCCAAAATCTGTTTTCAAGAGGTCATCTTTCAATGACAGAACCCAAGGGAAGGTATCAATTGTAGGGTGTCAGGAAAATGAATAGCTAATTCAGAGATAGCCAACATGCTAAATATTGTTGGGACTATAGATCCCATTGTCTCTGACCATTGGCTATGCTGGGAGGAGTTCAATATCTGAAGGATGCTCTGTTGGCTACCTGTGATCTAATGGGAAGCTGGCATTTTCAGGAAAAATGACATTTTGTCAATTATGTTTATTGATTTCCCATTTACTTTTAACAGATTGTCACCAAATTCATACAAATTTAAAAGCTGACATTTTGAATGTGATTTGTTTGACAGTAGAACTAAGAATAAGTTCAGGAGAAAATAGAAATGAAGCAGTACTGCTGAAAGATAGAGTTTGATTTGAACCAAAGCTTTCTTTGGGCTTAGTCCCAGAATCACATTTCAGGCTTAGCTCTTGGGCATGTGAACAAATAAGGGAAGAGTCCTTCTGAGGATGTGCAGAAGCCCTTTGACCATGTTCCTGAGTTCTCTTGGGCAGCCCTTGAACATCTGCAGTTATAAACAAGGCCAGAAGTCCTCCAGATGTTGCTGGACTCCAGCTCCCATCAACCCCTTCCGACAGCATGGCTAATGGTCAGGGATTTTGGGAGCTGGAATCCAAAACCATTTAGAGGGCTGCAGGTTCCCCAACCTTGATTTAAAGGCAGGCTTGAGACTCGGCGCGTCTCCCTTAAGAAATTTAGCACTGCCACAGACTGTTCTTGTTTAAGTCTTGATGTCTTGATCTGTGCAAAAAAAGGAAGAAGAAAAGAACACCTGGGAAGGTCATTCGGCAATTCTAGCCCCATGAAAAGCTGTCTGTTGAAAGCTGCCAACAACAGCTCATTTGCCCGGCCTGCAACTGAGCTGACATTTCCAGACCAGGTATTAAAATCTGACTTAACAAAAGCACAGATTGTTGGGTAATATTTCTCCCTTTTGGCAAAAGGCTGAGCACTGAAGCAACGCTAGTTTGGCCACAGGTGGGGGATATCACTGATGAATGCTCCACTGTGTTCAAACAGCAACAGCAACCATACAGCCTACAAGTGGAGAACCTCCACATCAGGGAGAAAGGGTCTAATCCAGGGGTCAGCAACCTTTTTCAGCCGTGGGCCGGTCCACCGTCTCTCAGACCTTGTGGGGGGCTGGACTATATGGGGGGGGATGAACGAATTCCTATGCCCCACAAATAACCCAGAGATGCATTTTAAATAAAAGGACACATTCTTCTCATGTAAAAACACGCTGAATCCCGGACCGTCCATGGGCCAGATTGAGAAGGCGATTGAGCCACATCCGGCCCCTGGGCCTTAGGTTGCCTACCCCTGGTCTAATCCAACCTTATTGCTGTTCCTCTAGTTTTATTCTTTCAGGGAAGCATTCAGAAAATCCCCCCCCCCCATTCGCACACTTATGTGGATCAGTAAATCAAAGCTGTTGCTAGTAGTTTTGGCAGCTAAAAGCATTACGGTGATTAGTAATAGGAGTGCTATAATGGGCAGGCAGAGACTCCTGACCCCACAGATAGTAAGGGCAAGTTTCTACATGCACAGAGCTGGGGGTAATGCACGGGGGGTCACTTTGTGTACATAAGAGCTGTCAGATTCTGCCCTATGCATATAGCCATAGACTGACGAAGGAGCACTATAAACAGAGACTGTTCTCATTTATGTATACAGGTAAGAATCATCCGCAGGAAACAAGGCAAGGGAGATTTCATCAGCTGGGGCCAAGCTGGATTCTATTTCATTATGTCTATCAGTGTGTTGCCAATGGTTCACTAGTGCTAATAAACCATACTGAGGTCTAGTAGCTTTTACAGTCTTTCTTACGTGGCTGAATTACAAAGCCAATTCTGTCCAGCTTCTCATTTTCTATCCGGTTAAATTTTTGCTGCTTGTTGATTGTCTCTTTGCCATTTCTCATATTGCCCAACGGATCTCAAACTGTGTGGTGTTTTTTGGGGTGGGTGGGTGGAGTTATTGCATAAGCCAGAGGCATGCTGATAGAAAGGAAGGCTTCATTAAACTCATAATAGTATGTCATTACTTCTGAGAAGTGATCGCTGTGGATTTGCTCAATAAACAATGCAGCATTAATTGCTTTAGGAACGAATTTGTATCAGCTGGCTGAGAGATCTTATCACACTGTGATGGGCAAGCCTCTTTTGAAAAAATGCATTGAAGAGCTTAAGGCCGCTCTGAGCCACAAAGCTCCCATCAAAGACAGTTCTTTAAACACCCACACTTATCAAACTTTGCAGCTCTCAGATAAGTTATTTTCCAGATAAAGTTATAACTATTGAAGAAGGGCCTGTGAAATATCGTCTCAGCTTCCAACATCCTTCATGCTCTTCTTCTTCTTTGGTGATCTCTCGTAGCCGAGTAAGATTGTCTTCCATGAACACAGTTTTAACAGTGAGTCCATAAGTGACTGTGGAGGCCAATTCTGGATCCACACGTTCTTCCACTGTGGGGACATAGGCAAGAGTTGATCATGGTAAGGGTTTGCCAAGTGTGCCTTCCTCTTAGCACATTTCTCCCTTTGCTCCTGAGTTCAAGCATCTTCAAAGCCCATGACACCTTTGGTAAAGGCTGTTCTCCAGGCTTGCAAGCCATTGTTTCCCAGTTGTCAGTGCTTTTACTACATTTTTTTAGATTTAGATTGAGAGAGTCTTTAAACGTCTTTTGTTGACCACAAGCATTACACTTTCCATTTTTATTTTCGGAATAGAGAAGTTGCTTTGGAAGATGATAATCAGGCATCCGCACAACATGACCAGTCCAATGAAGTTGATGTTGAAGAATTATTGCTTTAACACTGGTGATCTTGGCTTCTTCCAGCACACTGGCATTAGTTCTCCTGTCTTCCCAAGTGATGTGTAAATGTTTTTGGAGACACCGTTGATGGAATCTTTAGAGGAGTTGGAGATAGTGGCGTCACAACAGGGGTGGGAGGGTGGTGCGCCCTGGGTACCATGTCTGGGGTGTGACAAGAAGGCACCCCGCAGGGGCTCACAGTGTCAAGAGCAGCCATCGCGCTTCCGCAGCCGCATGTGGAGGGTCCTCTGTTAGTGGCTGCAGCCATGAGCAGAAGATCCCAGTGCCAGTGGCAAACCACTATGTACAATGCATGTGCTGTACATAATGACGCTACACATGCGCTGTACATAGCGGTTTGCCGCCATAGCCGCTCGAGCACCATACGGACGGTGGTGGGATCCCTCCATTGCCGCTACTGCCACATGTAGAGGATCCTCCGTTCACAGCTGTAGCAGTGATGGAGGGATCCCGGCACTGTCCGTATGGCGCTGGAGTGGCGCTGCTGGCAAACCGCTATGTACAGCGCATGTGCAGCATTGCTATGTATGGCGCATGCATCGTACGTAGCAATGCCCCGCCCCGGGTGTCACAATGCCTTCATTCGCCCCTGGTTGGAGATGACATTTATAAGTGGTCCACGTTTCACAAGTATAAAATGAGGTTGGTAGTACAATAGCTTTGTAAACAAGCATTTTGGTTTCCCCGTGAATGTCCTGGTCCTCAAACACTCTGCGCTTCAATAGGGAGAAAGCTGCACTCACAGAGCTCAGGCCCAGGCAGATGCTAGTCTAAACCTGAAGGGTATTTGTATGAGTTGGGGAGACCCTTATAACCCCTGGATTCAGCAACTGTGAAAATATAAGCCAGGCTAGCTTTTTGGTGAGGTGATTGCCTGGGCGATGGGCCATTAAGTGGAACAAAGGAAGTGGGTCTGTGTGAGATGACAAATGGATGGGGCCCTCTCCCCCAACTTGTGCATAGTTAGAAGGATGAAGTCAGTGTTGAGGGCATAGAGTTGGAGTGATGTGAGCTAAAAGCAAAGCAGCAAGCTGGAGAGAAGAAGATAATCCTTGCTGCAGATTTATAGTGTTATCCCACCACCACCACTCAGAGAGAATCCCTGAATTCTTTGTTGATTTAAATGTGTTGTCTTGCTCCCATCTTCACTGAGGGAATTTGTCACAGCAGGGACAAGAAGAAAAACTCTTTATCTACCCGCTACAAATCAGTCAATGATGCAAAGCTAGGTTTGTTTTTGTTTCTTTAAGAATTCTTACTTGCTTTCATGTCTTTTGAGTTCTTTCACTTTCTTCTCCTTTTATATTTCCTTTGCTTGTTCTTTTTGGATATGTGTATTTGTTTAGATTTGAGCATCTATGATTTGGTATAATAACCTTATTGTGAATCTTATGTAAATATTTTTATTTATTCTTTATAAATAAAATAAATTGGCAAACAGGTACTTCTAGAGCTAAGCCAACACAACACTCTTCACTAGGAAGTAAGTGGCCATAGTTAACAGCAGCAAGAACATCTTACACACTGCTGGGTGGAGCTGTTCCCCCAACAAACAACCTGATCAAAAGTGCAAAACTAAGGTTTGGTCTCCCCTAGCCATAGCTGTCAACTTTTCCCTTTTTTGTGAGGAATCCTATTCAGAATAAGGGAATTCCCCTTAAAAAAAAGGGAAAAGTTGACAGCCATGCCCCTAGCACAGCAATCATCACTGCCAACCTTAGGGGGAAAGACTGGAGAGTATAGCATTAATTCAAAACACGATCATGTAAGCTATGGTTTGCGAGCGCTCCCTCCAAGAGCTGGTGTAGCTGCTAGGAAAATGTTAAATAAAACATTTAACTCCTGGTGATGTATGGAGGGCAGCCCCACACCTCGTGTCAGGTACACCTGCACTATCATTACCAGCTTCTCTTGAGCCCAGCCCTGCTCTTTTTCTTCCTCTGCACTCCCTTCCATCACCAATATCTGGAGATGGAAGTTAATTGGGAGAGGCAAAGCAGGAGCAGAGGTAGGCAGAATTTTCCAGAGAGAGAGTGTGCTATGTTTTGCAGCTGGTTCCTGCTGGGCTGAAGCTTGCAAGCTTTGTGCATGGTCTCCTTATTTTTATAGATTCAAGCTCTCTACCTGCTACCTGGAGGGGGCTAGGCATATCTTCAAATCAGCCCTGGAAGTCCAGCAGCCCTTTCTGTATTACTGCAGAAGCAGTCAGGGTCCCAGGTACAAATCTGAGGCCTTATCTACACTATATATTTAAAGCATTAACAAACCACTTTAAAGAGTCATGGTTTCCACCCAAAAAATCCTGGGAATTATAGTTTGTTAAGGATGCTCAGAGTTGTGAGGAGACCCCTGCTCCTCTGACTTGGCCTGTTTTCGTTTTAGAGAAGCAGAAAGGAAATCAATTTTGTGGACAAGAAATACCATCCTTTTTGACAAATGCCTTATAATTTAGATACTTCTGTTTCATCCCCTGGCCTTTGAACCTCAGTCCTCCTTGCATGGGGGGGGGGGGGAGCAGGCTATTTTTCTGGTTTTCTTGAAGACATAATTGCTTCCTCTGTGACACAAAATCAGTACTTATCGAGTTGTCCTCAAAAGGCCAAGTATTAAATATTGGTTTAATAGCTGTGATAATGTTTTCATGGGAAACCTATCCTTAAAAAGCCACTTCTTTCCTTCCCCTCAACAACTGCAAAAACCAGGGGCCAAAAAAGTTCCCAAAATACACCTGACGTTTAGGCCTTCAGACAGCAAACATCGATTTCTGATTGGACTCAGCAGAGGGCCATGCGACAGAAGTGACAGAAAGGCTTCCAAAAATTCCATGTCAGAGCTAATCCATCAGAGCTGGTGCGTTGTTAAGAGGTTATTGTCTGCTTGGATCGATTGAGCCATTTTGCAAATGAAACTTTAATATTGATAGTAACTATAATTTTAATACTGGCCCAGCATGACACTATTGATTGGGAGGCTGGGAGGAAAGAGTTTTTGGTTTTGCTGCAAAGTAAATCCTGCTACAAGAAATATCAACAACCTCAGATATGCAGATGACACAACCTTGATGGCAGAAAGTGAAGAGGAATTAAAGAACCTTTTATTGAGGGTGAAAGAGGAGAGCGCAAAATATGGTCTGAAGCTCAACATCAAAAAAACGAAGATCATGGCCACTGGTCCCATCACCTCCTGGCAAATAGAAGGGGAAGAAATGGAGGCAGTGAGAGATTTTACTTTCTTGGGCTCCATGATCACTGCAGATGGTGACAGCAGCCACGAAATTAAAAGACGCCTGCTTCTTGGGAGAAAAGCAATGACAAACCTAGACAGCGTCTTAAAAAGCAGAGACATCACCTTGCCAACAAAGGTCTGTATAGTTAAAGCTATGGTTTTCCCAGTAGTGATGTATGGAAGTGAAAGTTGGACCATAAAGAAGGCTGATCGCCAAAGAATTGATGCTTTTGAATTATGGTGCTGGAGGAGACTCTTGAGAGTCCCATGGACTGCAAGAAGATCAAACCTATCCATTCTTCAGGAAATCAGCCCTGAGTGCTCACTGGAAGGACAGATCCTGAAGCTGAGGCTCCAATACTTTGGCCACCTCATGAGAAGAGAAGACTCCCTGGAAAAGACCCTAATGTTGGGAAAGATGGAAGGCACAAGGAGAAGGGGATGACAGAGGATGAGATGGTTGGATGGTGTTCTCAAAGCTACCAGCATGAGTTTGACCAAACTGCGGGAAGCGGTGGAAGACAGTGCCTGGCGTGCTCTGGTCCATTGGGTCACGAAGTGTCAGACACGACTAAACAACTAAACAACAACAACAAAATCCTGCTACTATCTCTGATGCCTTCCTCTTGGACAGGTAAATTACCTTCATCCCTGCAAAATGGGAAGAAGGCTGCAGTGATTTCCATCGTCCGATCTTCCACATGCCTTGATTCACCTGGTTGAGTTTTCTGTAGCAGTTTATTGCAGTGTCCAGTCTAGATTAATTATTAGCTATATATCTCTCATGAGCTCCTTTTAAATGCTCCTTGTTTACAGAGGACATTTTGGATGAAGTGGATTCCAGTCCATGAAAGTTTATGTAACAATAAATTTGTTAGTCTTTATGGTGCCACAAGACTCTCTGGGCCCCTGCGGACTGGCGTTTTATCGCAGGTGTTTTCTGCAAAATATTCTTGGCTCAATAATAGTGCATTGGTGGTGTATTTATTCTGCTTTAGTTTGTTTTGTGATGCTTCCCCAGTGCTACCACATTATTAATGTCCAAAAGTCCTATAGCACAACAAAAATGTAACCAGAACATTTGTTGTATAGTTAAAAGATTTCCGTAGGACGTTATGGGGCATGCACTGATTGGAAACAAAACAGTGCAACCACCCAATAAAATGGATGTCTGGAGAGGCTCTCAGTTGATTTTGCTACAACAGACTAAGGCCACATTTCCACCATATGGTCACAGCACTATCATGCCCCCCCCAAAAAAATCCGGGGGCTGTAGGTTGTTAAGGATGCTGAACGTTATTAAGAGACCTTCCATTCTCCCCACAGAGCTATGATTTCCAGAGTTCCCTGTGAATAGGGAATGATGATAATAATAATAATAATAATAATAATAATAATAATAATAATAATAATAATTTTTATTATTTATACCCCGTCCATCTGGCTGGGTTTCCCCAGCCACTCTGGACAGCTCCCAACAGAAAATTAAAAGCATAATAAAATGTCAAACTTCCCTAAACAGGGCTGCCCTCAGATGTCTTCTATAAGTCAGATAGTTGTTTACAGTGGTACCTCGGGTTAAGTACTTAATTCGTTCCGGAGGTCCATTCTTAACCTGAAACTGTTCTTAACCTGAAGCACCACTTTAGCTAATGGGGCCTCCTGCTGCCGCTGCGCCACCAGAGCACAATTTCTGTTCTCAACCTGAAGCAAAGTTCTTAACCTGAGGTACTATTTCTGGGTTAGCAGAGTCTGTAACCTGAAGCGTATGTAACCCAAGGTACCACTGTATTTCCTTGACATATGATGGGAGGGCATTCCACAGGGTGGGTGCCACTACCGAGAAGGCACTCTGCCTGGTTCCCTGTAACCTAACTTCTCGCAGTGAGGGAACCACCAGAAGGCCCTCGGTGCTGGACCTCAGTGTCAGGGCTGAAAGATGGGGGTGGAGACGCTTCTTCGGGTACACTGGGCTGAGGCTTTTTAGTGCTTTAAAGATCAGCACCAATACTTTGAATTGTGCTCAGAAACGTACTTTGAGCCAATGTAGGTCTTTCAGGACCAGCATTATATGGTCTTGGTGGCCACTTCCAGTTACCAGTCTAGCTGCTGCATTCTGGATTAGTTGTTCTACTACTCTGAGAATTGTAGCTCTATGAGGGGAAATAGGGGTCCCCTAACAACTTTCAGCGGTATGCGGGTGGCGCTGTGGGTAAAACCACAGTGCCTAGGACTTGCCGATTGTATGGTCGGCGGTTCAAATCCCCGCGGCGGGGTGAGCTCCCGTCTTTTGGTCCCACCTAGCAGTTCGAAAGCACCCTTAAAGTGCAAGTAGATAAATAGGTACCGCTTTATAGCGGGAAGGTAAACGGCGTTCCGTGTGCTGCACTGGTGCAGGCTCGCCAGAGCAGCGATATCACACTGGCCATGTGACCCGGAAGTGTCTGCGGATGGCATCGGCTCCCGGCCTCTAGAGTGAGATGAGCGCACAACCCTAGAGTCTGTCAAGACTGGTCCGTATGGGCAGGGGTACCTTTACCTTTACCTAACAACTTTCAGCACCCTTAGCAAACCACAGTTCCCAGGATTCTTTGTGGAAACAGTTTAAAGTGGTTTCACAGTGCTTTAAATGTGTACTGTGAATGTGGCATAATACAGCTACAGAGCACAAAGAATAACCTCTGAAAATGGCTAGTTTTGTCTCTTAGGGATGCCTTGTTAAACACTTATTAGTTCAAGTTGCTAGAGTTGCCACCTCAACTGACCCTTGTGAAGAACACCTGCAAGTAGTTCTGACCCCAGCTGGAGAATAAGGATGCCCTCTGAATGTTTTGAACTACAACTCCCATCAGCCCAATGATATAACATCTTCTTGAGATCAGGGAACTGCCCACCAGCACAGGTGAAAAGTAATTAATCAGCAAAGTGCCTTGGTGTTGTGTTCCTTCTCTTGATATGTGTTGTGGCTGTGTGGGTGTGTGATTGTGCTTGCTTACCTTTGGATAAAAGAATAAACTTGTTGTGGCTTTCATGAGCCCCCGGTCGTCTCATGGACTATTGACCCATACACCACTAATCCGCTGCCACCAACCAGGTTTTCCCTGGTAAATCACTTAGTCTTAGTCGGGTTCTCAAGTTAACAACAAAGTTTGTAGTTTATTGCCAACATAAATAAACTTTAAATGCATTTGAAATGCTGAAGAAGTGTGCTTGCACACGAAAGCTCATACCAATAACTAACTTAGTTGGTCTTTAAGGTGCTACTGGAAGGATTTTTTTTGTTTTGACTATGGCAGACCAACACAGCTACCTATCTGTATTTGAAATGCTGTTACCCTTTACCCTCTTAGTCTTATTTTATCCTATCTCTAACTCTTCTACCTCCCCTCACACAAGAACCAACTGCACTAACTGTCTCTCTATTTCCATCTGTCTTCCAACTGCTCTTTCCCCCAACTGCTTTTTCCCAACTGTCTAAACCTCTGGCGAAGCCTTTTAAAAACAGGTAGGCTCCGCCTCTGGCTTTCTATTGGTCTACCTATTAACCCTTTCTCTCTCCCTGTACAGACATTTCCAAAAGAACGGGCAAACGCCACATTTGTATGCTGTATGGGGGGTTTGAGCAACATTGAGTTTGTTCCACAGAACCTTTGAGAATGAACCAGATATTACCATTACTAGCCAGCACAGCTGTGCTGCCTGGAGCGGTTGGGAGTTTTAGTCCAGAAAATAATGGAAGGCAGCTATGGGATTTACAAAACACAAGACGTTTTGCAGCCTTGGAGTGGGTGGTAAATGGCTTGCAGGGATGGATATTGGGGGAGGTGGACAATAGGGATAAAATACAACACTTTTTTTCAGCCACAATTCGCCAGAACTCAGTTCTGGCACCTCTCAGAACATTTGGCGCCATTGCCATTCTAAGAGAATGAGGGAAGAGTTTTTGGTGAGTTCTGGCACCCCTTTTTCTAGAAAAACAGCACTGGAAAAAGAGAATTTGGTCTGATATGACTATTGAAATTGTAGTCTGCCTGTATTTTCCTTTCAGCCTGTCCATATTTGGGGTTGGTTTAGAAGGCATCTCTTATCACTGGAAAGGTAAGTGTTTGGCTTATTGCTTTGATCATACATAGCTTTGCCTTTCATTGCCAGAGTCCACATCTCTTCAATTTAGGTGAGGGGCGTTTTCTCTGGGTAAGCAGCAACTGTTTTTTTGGTAACGTGCAGCATGTTTTAACCCAGTCTTTCCCAATCTGGCAGCCTCCAGATGTTTGGAAATACAATGGACATGCAGGTTGGCACTGATGGGGATTGTATTCCAAAACATCTGTAGGGCATGGAGAAAGCTGCCTTAAACCATGCCATATTACCTGTGTTGACAGGCCACACTTCAAGATTAAATAGTCTCAGTTCTAAACATACTTACACACACTTGTTTGCAGTCACTTTAAAATTAATGGGACTCACTTTCAAGCAAAGGTGGCTAGTCTCTCCATTTACATTCTGTGGGTGTTTGTTTGCTGCTTGTTTTTAAGTGGAAGGAGGTGGAACAAACCAAGTGTGACATTTAACCAGCACTTCTGGACTCATCACTTCTGCAGGCCTCAGTTTTAAATAGCCTTGCATCATGCTGTTAAATGTTTAATTTCTCGCGGATAGGCAATCATGTTTGTTTGCCGTTGACTTCATTTCCCTGAAGGTGCTTTGTTGTTCTTTAAAAGCCCATCTCCAATATTAAAGATCTTTGTTTTCTTCATGTAGAACAGGCTTTGTGTACACTGAGAAGGATTTTAATGGCATTGGCTGAGCTGGTATCCTCTGGGGGCAGCCTCAATGAAGGAAGTGTCTTTTGATGCTGGCTACCATCTTGGAGTAGGTTTGGTTATGTCAATGCTACAAAAGCAAGCAGGTGTAACTTGTAGAAGGTCACCTGTGTAGCATCTGGCCCCACAGACATGGAATCTGTTGTTACCGTCTTGAAGAAGATGTACTGGGTCACTGTTGTCAAGACAAGCTGATAATATTGAACCAACTCAATGTATGATGATAAAAGAGTGTAAGAAGAGCCTTGCTAGCTATGAACAGGTTTCTTGGATCATACCAAAGGTCCATTTAGTGCAGCTCATAATGATCAACAAAATTCATCTGAGAAGCTCAAAAGCAGGGGATGGGGGGTTTTTGTTAAAGAAATCCCAGAAGCCTTTTTATTAGGAATTGTAGGTACCAATATTCCAAAGGAGCAGAAAAGACTTTTTTATGTATGCGACAACAGCCACAACAGATGCTACTAGCCCAGAGATGGAAAGAAGGCAAAGTCCCCACCAGAGAGGAATGGCAAACCAAGCTGATGGACTATGCCGAAATGGCAAAACTGACCAGAAAACTCAGGAACCAAGAAGACAAAAGCTTCAAGAAAGAATGGGAAAAAAATATAATTTATTTAGGAGACCATTGTAAGCAGATGAAAACTTTAGCAGGATTTTAATAACCCTTGTAATGTAACAAACAATATGGACAGATACAAAATATAGATCATAAAATAATATGCAGTTGAAAATGTTGACAGTAAGAGCCATGGAGGAGATGGTGGGAAGTCTCAAGAATCAGATAAATCTCTATATGGATATGTATTTGGTACTGTTATAACCTTGTAAAATGAAATAAAAATGATCTCTTCCCCACCCAAAAAAGCAGGGGACAGAGCTAACTGTCCTCCTGCTGGTATTCAGAGACGTTCTGCTTCTGAGGTTCCATATAACTGTTGTGGCTATTAAGAGTCTGGATGAATCACTCTGTGGTTTGTTTGTTTTTTAATTATTCAAAAGTAAAACAAAACATATTATCCAGAAACATATCATCCTTATTTTCCCCCATTTTTCCTTCCTCCCTTCCCCCACCCTCCCACATAAAACCCACCCACCCCCCAGCTTCCCTCAGTTCTAGTCTTTGATTTCTCTAAGAATGCTGTTTTCTGCATGATACACAGTTTTATAGATCTTCAAACTATTTAGCTGATTATTATCAATAAAAAGTTTGTGAATGTTTATTCAAAGCCAGCCAAGGAGTCCAGTTCACTTTGTTGCATCTTCAAATACTTTGTAAAGGGTTCCCATTCATCTTTAAAGTCACAGTTATCCTTGTCCCGTGAATCACTCTGCTTTGAGCCCTTTTCCCATTTATATCTGTTCAGATATAAGTCCTTCTCCATATTAATCTGCTAAAAAGAAAATACGCACAACTACTTCCATTTAAATACATACGTTTTAAAGCAGGATTGGGGATTTGACCTCCTTGAAGAATCATTGCCCTATCACTGGCCTCAGATGGAACTTATGGAGATGGAGTGGAACCTGGGAAATCCCCTGAGGAACACCATTCCAGGAGGTGCCCCATTCAAGAATGCAAAGATGTGGTGCACCCTGACTCATCTCACCTCATGCTGGGGAAGGGTACTTCTTCACACAGCACATAGTTAAACTTGGAACTCGCTCCCACAGGAGGCAGAAATGGCCTCCATTATTGAGCGGAAGGCTCTCAGTAGCTGCTAGCCATGATGGGTATGCCTTGTGCTATGTATTCAGTGGTCTGGGTTTACCCAAGGTTGAGTCTGGACTAATGATTGTGAGCTCCTGTGTTCTGATTCGATACATGATGTCCCATCACAGAACATTTCAGGATTTGGGCCTCTGCCATTGGCCCTTGACCTCGCAGCTTGGAAGTTTAGACAGCCAATTATGTTGGGAGTGGGAGTGGCCCAGGCTTTCAGGAATGCATATAAGCAGTTGCTTTGCCCCTGTTGTCCAGTTCTGTAGTTCAATAAAGGTTATTGCTCTTATGTCTGTGTCTTGCCTCGTGGGAACCCACCTACACTTCACTTTGCCTCCATGGTCAGAAGCAGTATGCCCATGAGGCTCAGTGGTTTAGACCACAGCGCCACCTGCATCCTAGTTGCTGAAAACTACAAATAGGAAGGTTACTCTTGTGGTTAGATCCTGTTTGCGGGTTTCCCATGGGTATTTGGGTCATACTGTGAGAACAAGTTGCTTGACTAGAAGGACAATATTGGCCGGATCCAGCAGGATCTTCTTCTGCTCTTAATGAAGGGGACTCATCTTCTGCCGCATGATCTGACTCAGCAGAAGCAATTCCCGGAGGGTGCTGAGTGCCAGTTTGTTCCCCTGGTTGCTTTTGATGTTCTGACTTTAGAAGTTTGCGGAAGCCAATAAAACTGGTCCTAAGCCATGGCAACAACACTTACTAAAGTGGGCTTGATTCCAAGCTATTGTCCTCTAGCTAAGCAGCTTATCTTAACTTTAGTGCCGCAATTAATCATTTGTGTTGCTCTTGTTAAAGTCCCTATTTAGTTTGTTCTTACAAGGACTCTGGTTAGCTCATTACCGTCCTTCCCATTTTTTATTTTTTATTTTTGCAATGTAGAGCTCAAGTTCAGACTCAGCATTTGCTGCCAAAAACCACTTGAAAAACATTGGGCACTTGCTACTTTTGCTATCATGCCTAGTTCAGGGAACAAGTACATCAGAACATATGTATGTACATATGAACTACTACCCCTCCCATAACACCCCATACAACATGGCCATATCACTGGGTTGTATCCAACTAAGAAAAAAAAAGGGTATAGGACCCCTGGATGGTTAAGTCCAGTCAAAGGCCGAGGGAGCTGGCATTTGTCCACAGACAGCTTTCCAGGTCATGTGGCCAGCATGACTACACTGCTTCTAGCACAACAGAACACCATGGCGGGAACCAGAGTGCACAGAAACGGCATTTACCTTCCTGCCACAGTGGTACCTATTTATCTACTTGCACTGGCGTGCTTTCAAACTGCTAGGTGGGCAGAAGCTGGGACAGAGCAATGGGAGCTCACTACTGTCGCATGGATTTGAACTGCCGGCCTTCTGATTGGCAAGCCCAAGAGGCTCAGGGGTTTAGACTGCAGCACCACCCGCATCCCTTAACCTGTATCCAACTAAGCTGTACTCAAGCAGACATACTGAAATGAATGCATCCAAGTGACACATGTTCATTCACTTCAATGGATTTACTCTGAGTAAGCAACATTGGCTACAACCCTCTTTTTTCCCTAAGGCAAGGATGGAGGACCTGTGGCTTTCTAGATGTTGTTGAACTCCAGCTTCCATCATCCACAGACAATACTGGCTGGGCCAATGGGAGACAGAATCCAAGAACAGTTCTCTCTCCCTGTTCTAGTGAATTTAAATCCATTCACTAGAGATAATAATATTGATATTGTTTACAAGTCAAGAACGCAAGAACGGCTCAGGACCCTCCCTGCGGAATGCCCTCCCTTCAGATGTCAAGGAGAAAAAGAATTACACAACTTTTAGAAGACATCTGAAGGCAGCCCTGTATTGGGAGCTTTTTAATGCTTGATGTTTTTATTATATTTTTTGATATGCTGTAAGCCACCCAGAGTTTCTGGGGAAACACAGCCAGATGGGCGGGGTATAATAATAAAATTATTATTATTATTATTATTATTATTATTATTAGCCTCGAGGACTGCCTCTCCCCACATGAACCAACGCAGACCCTGTAATCATCATCTGATGCTCTTCTGTGAGAGGTCCAGAGGGCGGCAGGATGAGAAAGGGCCTTTTCTGTGGTGGCTCCCTGCTTGTGGAATGCTCTCCCCAGGGAGCTTCACCTGGCCCCTTCATTATACATCTTTAGGCACCAGGCAAAAACATTTCTCTTCTTCCAGGCCTTTGGGTAATTATAAAATCTATGGCCTTTTAAACTGTGGGGGAGCATTGCTTTTGCTTGTTACTACGGTATGTATTTATGTGTTTTTATATTGTAAGTTGGTCGACATTGCCTCCTGTAGGAGTGTGTTCCATAGTTCTGACTGCACCATCAGAGGTGAGTTGGTGGCTCCTGATCTTGCAAGGGATTTGCCAATTCTCCTTTGCCTGCTTTAACCTCTAATTTGTCCCTGGAACAGGTCAACAAATAAGAAGACGAAAGTGGCTTTAGTTGGAGAGGGGATTATCCCAGGACCACTGGGATTGCATCAATAACTCTAGAATCCTGAAGATTCCTATTTATCATTACTAAGCATCCAGCTCTCCAACAGGGAGAAGGGAGGAACCTATGAAAATGCTTTGGCAAGCCGCACAAAGGAGCTACAATTCAATTTTGTTTCCCTTTATTTCTTTTGATTCTCATCTAACGAGATATTAGATTAGCTGCTTTTGCAATTAGGAGAAGAAAAATGAAAAAAGAGAAATCTTATTACCAGGGGGGAAATTGTCCTTCTGTGGAGAGACAGCTCTGGTTTTTGGCAGCTGACCAACACATGTTACTGGGTCCTTCTCTCCCCCCCTTTTAGAAAGCTATCCTTTTGACATTTCATTGCAACTGTTCTCCAAGTAGGCTTATGAAATTGCCCTAATATGGACACCTGTTCACGGGGCACCTGTGCTGCCAAGCCTTAGGGTCAGCAATGACCAACATTTCCCAAGTGGTAGCTAACAGCAGAGGGCATAGAAGAACTTGGTAAGCCGATGTTGACACATCGTTCCACATTTGTAAGAAATAAGTCTTTCAGTGAGGCAGCACCAACCCTTGGAAACTCCCTGCCTACTGACATTAGGTCAGCGATTTCAGTGTACCCATTTTGACACCCGCTAAAAACATTTTTTTATTTATTTTGGCAGGCCTGTCCAGACAAATAGGATATTGACATGTGTTTTAATCCAGTTCACCACTGATATAGATTCATAGATAGATAGATAGATAGATAGATAGATAGATAGATAGATGACAGATATAATCGTTGATTTTAATTATTTTTGAACATCATTAGAGCATGAGACTCTTAATCACAGAGTCATAGGTTTGAGCCCCACCTTTGACAAAACAAAACAAAACCCTGCATTGCAGGAGGTTAATAATAATAATAATAATAATAATAATAATAATAATAATAATAATATATGACGTATGTGGTCCCTTCCAATTCTATGATTCTATGAAATAGTTGTTTTTGTTGCTTTTTTGACAATCATTTTTATTAGTTTTCAATTACAATACAGTGGTAGTTCGGGTTACAAATACCTCGGGTTACAAACACTTCGGGTTACAGACTCCACTAACCCGGAAGTAGTACCTCAGGTTAAGAACTTCACCTCAGGATGAGAACAGAAATTGTGCGGCGGTGGCGTGGTGGCAGTGGGAGGCCCCATTAGCTAAAGTTGTACCTCAGGTTAAGAGCGGTTTCAGGTTAAGAACAGACCTCCAGAACGAATTAAGTTTGTAACCAGGGGTACCACTCTAATCCACTGGTAGCCTCATTATAACAGTGCCAAATTATATTACAATTACTAATTCCAATCATTCAAATGCCAAATTATATAATTTAGGTGGCCTCATGCATGCTAGAATTGATGGTTTACTTTGTTTCTGCATTTCAAAATCTTATTCATCCTCAATTACATTCTAGTCATAATAATAAACCCTTATACAACAACTGCAATATTAACGACATCCATTCATCTTGACATGTTGAATGATTTATAAACCCATACCGAAGCATTCCTTCTTCCTCCTGTGTGTGACAATTATTCTGTCCATGGTGTTTCTTCCTGTCCTTGTAAAATGTTACATCTATCTATTCCCAGCCGTTGCTGCTCTCCATCGCGCCTTGGGAGGAGCTAATATCCCATTGTTGTTCCAGAAGTTCTCCATTGCTCTTAAATAGTTGTTTTTAACTGATTATTTCATTGCTTTATTCTTTTTTGTATACCACTTGGAATTTTTTATTGCTGTCAAGTGGTATATAAATCTTGTGAGATGAAGTGAAAAATAAATAAATATTAAGGTGGAAGAATCAGGGGTAGGAATCTTAACAACCTGGGCTCCACCCTTTCCGCCCACCTCTGTACCAGCAGCAGTCTGTTTCCACTGCAAGTCCAGCTTCTGTGCTTTGCGGATGCTGTCTAGGCTGCAATACCAACCCCATCACATGACTGAGTCAGCTGACGAGAAGAGCCGATCCCTGATCCTCGGATGCTATAAAGTACCACCAAAGTGTTTGGTTTCTTTGGGATGGCAACGAGTTTGACACTTTTAACGAAATCTTTACGTTTGCCTCCAATGTTAATCTTTCCCAGAGTAGGCCTATTGATGTCAATGGAAGCAACTGGTTTAGATCCATTGATTTCCATGGGTCCACACTGCATATGTTAGTTGGGTGCAACCTTTTGCAAGTTCGGGAGGAAATGCTTTTGCACTGTAGGGTAGGAATTCATAAAATGAAGCAAACAGGGGAAGCAGATGCATTGCTTTCAGTCGCATGCATCTCAGTGGGTTATGCCAAGGGATTCGTGGAAAAAGTCGGCACATATGGGATGTCAAATGTGTAAATGCATTTAATATATCCATTTTTGCCTTTTGTACAAGGAGGAGTCTTAACACCCTTGCACTTCCACCCACCCCCATCCCACAATACTGTGGTCCCAATGAAAACTGCCCTACCATGTTGAAGTTGGTATCAGGCCCAGGATGGAAACTTCCATTAGCGGGGGGGGGGGGGTTGGGGGGTGGAAGGATTTTCAGTGGTCTCCCTCCCATCCCTGTGTGCCATGGTCCTGAATGGCCAAGCAGTCCACCACCCTTGGGCTCTTATTTTGAGAAAGTCAGAAAACAGGCATGCTAATTGAATTCCCACATACAGTTGTACCTTGGTGGTCAAAAGGAATCCATTCCGGAAGTCTGTTTGACTTCTGAAAACCTTCGACAATGAAGGCGTGTCTTCCAATTGGCTGCAGGAGTTTCCTGCATGCAATCGGGAGCCGCGGGAGCTGCATCAGATGTTCAGCTTCCAAAGAACGTTCGCAAACTGGAACACTCACTTCTGGGTTTGCGGTGTTCAGAAGCCAAAATGGAGCATGACTTCAATAAACAAAAACACCCACCGCAGATTTGTTTTCAGTGCATCCATTCCCAGAGCTTGTTGCCCAACAAGTTCCCTGGATGTCGGAAATGAATTGGCCCTCGGCCTCCCCTAAGGTGATATTTTATCAAAGCTTGGGGGGTTTAAAGCGACCGCTTCGTTTCCTGTTAAAGAGGCATGCCTTTCTCAGCCTGCCATCCAAAGGTTGCAATTTCACAGCGTAACATTAAATATTGATTTGAGGTAGGAATAGTGCAGAGCTGTGCCATAAGTGCAGAAAAGGGTTTCTCAGGAACAGATGCCAAGAAAGGCAATGGAGCCACGATGCATATCTGGTGTCAAGAGAGGCTTTTAATCACCTGGTGTTGTGGGTTTATGACAGACCCCTCCAGGCGTTTCTGAACCCTCCACCTTTCTGCGGTTTCCTTGTGGTTTTATGAGCCTTTCTTACCAGACTGAAATGTGTACGGCAGTTGACTTTGGGGTATTGTGATCTGTCAGGTGTCAAGCGAATCTGCAAAAGGGTGAAGTTGACGTGCCAAGGGATTTCTACCGCTCTGAAGGAAAGGCTCCTTCTTGGGTTTCAAAGGCAAAGCCATCCCTTTTCCCCACCTGGAAGGTATATGACATCCGCATATGACATTAGCATCTCTTCCATTGTTTAAGCCAGGCATAGGCAACCTTGGCCCTCCAGATGTTTTGAGACTACAGTTTCCATCATCCCTGACCACTGGTCCTGCTAGCTAGGGATCATGGGAGTTGTAGTCCCAAAACATCTGGAGGGCCAAGGTTGCCTATGCCTGATTTAAGCCATCAGAATACAGTGGTACCTCGGGTTAAGTACTTACCGGTAATTCCGGTTAAGTGGTACCTCGGGTTAAGTACTGGAGGTCCGTTCTTAACCTGAAACTGTTCTTAACCTGAAGCACCACTTTAGCTAATGGGGTCTCCTGCTGCCACCACGCCACTGGAGCACGATTTCTGTTCTTATCCTGAAGCAAAGTTCTTAACCCAAGGTAATATTTCTGGGTTAGCAGACTCTGTAACCTGAAGCGTATGTAACCTGGGGTACCACTGTAGCTCATATCCCCCCTCTACATAGTATTTTGCATTCATTCTTAGCCTAAATGTTAAAGCCCATTAACGAATAAAGGTTCTAATAAACATTGCAGCAAGGGAAGTAATTGCTCTTCCATTGTTTCAGCAGTATTTATGCTCACTCTTTTCTTCCCAAATGACAGCCATGGAGGTTTTCTGACACTTTCTCATCAAGCCTTATTAGCATCTCATTATACCAGCCCCTGAGTGATGGAGATCACCTTAGCAATGAGAATGGCCTAATCCAGCAAAGATTGGCTTGAGAAGACTGGGATGCCAAGGAAAGGGGAGGGCCAGGTGTTTGTGGCATGGTGAGCATGCCAAACTTCCCCTGGATAATGACGGCCATAGCTGTCAAATCATCCTGCTGATCTACCCTTCACACCAGCTCATTACATTCTCCTAGGAAAATCTGAGTAACAACTGGCAGGTGCTTAAAGGGAATCGATCAGAGGTTTGGCACTTGAGGTTCTCTTCTCGGATTGAGCAGAATTCACCCACCCCTCAAAGATCCGGAGGGTGGAGGGAAGGCAGAGAAGGTGCTGTTTCATTCATCAAGGGGAGGCAAGTTGCTCCCTTTGTGCAGGTTCAAAGTGGGTGCTCTCGGCCTCTTGTGACGTCCTTTGCATTAGTTGACAGACAGCAGCCTTTCACTGTGAAATGTAAAAAGGCAATGGTAAATGACCCCTGGACAGTTAAGTCCAGTCAAAGGCGACTATGGGGTTGCAGCACTCATCTCACTTTCAGGCTGAGAGAGCTAGCGTTTGTCCACAGACAGCTTTCCGGGTCATGTGTCCAGCATGACTAAACTGGTTCTGGTGCAACGTGTTGGAAAGCAGAGCAAGCTGATCAGGCGCCTGGGGCAACGTGCGTTCCCTGCACCCAGGGGCGGGGCCAGCTGGGGCAGGATGCTCTGCGGGGCCTCCGAGGAGTATGCCTGTCTCTTCCCACTCAGCTGCCCTATGGCTGAAGGGGAGCCAGTGCGTGGACTGTTTGGGGCAGCACAGAGCATGCAGGTGCCCAAGCATCACTCCCAGGAAAGATGTGTGGCTCAAGTGCGCTGCGGGCCCCGCGGTGAGTGTTGCCCAGCATTTTGTTACCCTCCTCAGTGGTGACACCTGGGGCAGCCCGCCCCCACTGCAACCCCCTTCCTCTGCCCCTGCAGAGTGCACGGAAATGCCATTTACCTTCCTGCCATAGCTGCACCTATTTATCTACTTATACTGGTGTGCTTTCGAACTGCTAGGTTGGCAGGAGCTGGGACTGAGCAACGGGAGCTCACCCTGTCGCGGGGATTTGAACCACCAACCTTCTGATCGGCAAACGCAAGAGGCTCAGTGGTTTAGATCACAGCGCCACCTGCATCCCAACTGAAATGTAATTGTCTCCATTTATTTGTTTCCACGCAATACCCACAATGTGCCTTCACAAAGTACAAGAGGACATAAGAGCCTGCTGCATCAGCCAAGGGGAAGTCATCTAGTCCAATATCGTTTTTCTTATAGTGACCAAGCACATGTCTCTGGGAAGCCTGCAGCCAGGAACAGAGCACAACACTACTTTCTCCTCCTGCAATTTCCAGCAATTAGTATTCAGAAGCATGCTGCCTTCAATGGGGTGTATGGAGTGTTAGGGGAGGGGTAATATCTCTGGTGTGCGACACATCATGCTTCTTCTGAGGTAGTTGGCCCACCTTTGGTTGGTCCCCACCCTGCACTCACCTGTGGCTCCTAGAAGCTGTCACCTTGTGACAGTGGCCACACCTCAAAAACGGCTTCAACTGGCTGGCTAAACCAGGTGAGGTTTGCAGGAAGTACAATAAATAATTGGGGGGGGGGATATAGGGGGAGGAAGAACTCTGAAACAGCCCAAGGGGCTTGAACATGGTCTCATCCACCCCACACATTTCAAGCATTCTTAAACCACTCTAGCAGTCATGACTTCCCTAAAATAAATCTTGGGAAATGTAGTTTTTTAAGGGTGTCGAGAACTGCAGTTCTGTGGAGGGGTCTCCTAACAACAAATGATTTCTTGGGGAAAGCCATGAGTGTTAAAGTGGTAAAAGAATGCTTTAAATATATTGGGGGGGGGGAGGCTGACTTTAGTGGCTACAAAATGCTGACTCTGGGCAAGGGGGAATGAAAATCTGCAGCAAAATGCAATGGAATATCCAGCCTGAAGGCATAGCTGGCTGGAGCATGGAGCAGAACAGAAGTCTTGCAAAGTGAAGCATTTTACTTCCAGTACCATTTGTCTTGTCTATAACATGAATCGGGCTTCCAATCTCAGTCCGGTTTCTCAATCCAATCCAATTCCAGTCTCGATCCAAAACAGTGCCTCTGTTTGGAAATACCTGGTTTCATTTTTGCAGGAACCTCACCTAAAGCTACCTGGTATTTTTCATGAGGTACTATCTATCCTAGTGCAGAAAAGTACAACTCCTGTTTCTGGGTGCAAAAGTGTTTCGCCATGGAAACCATATCCCTTTCTGTGTGCACTTGTGTGTATGTCCAGCCATCAGACTTTTGATCCTGCTCTGCCATCAAATGGCAGTGGTACAGCAATTCACCCTGGGGGCCAGGACATCTTTCACGACAGGAAGATATGGGAGTGTACTATTCCATCCTGAGGCTGAAAGCTTTTCTTGCACCCTAGCTGGTTTGCATTGCCTAATAGACCCGGGAGGATTCTTTGCATTTCAAGTGCCACTTTTCTGCATTGGCAAGGACTTTATAGCTGCATGAACAACAAAATGCATTGAAAAACACCTCTGCAAATGAGGTGCAATTAATAGCAAAGCTATACCATCCAAAATAGGGACGTCCTATTCCATTATTGTTGTTGTTTACACCCCATCCATCTGACTGGGTTTTCCCAGCCACTCTGGTCAGCTTCCAACATATATAAAAACATAATAAAACATTTAACAACTTCCCTAGACAGGGCTGCCTTCAAATGTCTTCTAAAGGTTGTATAGTTAGTTATTTCCTTGGCTTGGGGGTTGCACAACTCCATACCCTCTAACCTTTCTCCAATGAAAATAGGGATATTCTAAGCAAAAGCAGGACATTCCGGGATCAAATTAGAAACTGGGACAGCGACCATAAATCCAGGACTGTCCCTAGAAAATAGGACATGGAGTCATAGGGACACAGAGTCATGATGGCTTTCCTGTTATAGCTTCTGGGCTTGATGAGGCATGTGAGCCTCGCCTGAGCCTTCTCCAGCTGAGGAATCACACATCTCTTCCCCAAACTAGCGAGCCCCACCTGGGCTGTGGGTCCTTGCCTGCCTTCCCTTAGAACTGACAGCTGGAGGTTCTGGAATCCTGAGATCAGGGGTGGTACGCCCTATATCACCACTTAAGGCAAAACAGGAAGTGCCACCCTGCTCTGACACACTACCACCACCAGTGGGGCACTATCCACCACTGAGCCACCTGCCAGTGATACTGCAGCTGTACCGCCAGCTGTGACACCTCTGCTGCTTGTGGAGAAGCAGTGGTGGCATTGGTCCCCGAAAGAGCTTGCAAGATCTCTCCCAAATCTCAAGAGATATTTTGCTCTCCTAGACATCTTGCAAGACTTTGATGAATACTCACAAGATCTTGAAGGAAATCACAGGAAATGTTTACCTGTCTGTTTACCTGTAAGCACACACCTTTATTTTATTCTTTTAATACAAGTTTCTCAATCTACCAAAACTGTGTGTGTGTGTGTGTGTGTGTGTGTGTGTGTGTTGCTCCAAGCCAGGAAAGCTGAGATCCATGGGTATTTGTTTACATGTGTACATACGCCGTTTGTGATCTACCATGCTTGCACAAAAGAGCAGTCCAAGAATGAAAATAAGTGATGCCTCACTCCAGACAAGGTAAGGATTTGGAGTTGTTCACATGAACAGCCTGTTGCTTCATATCCTCACGCAGGCCTGGCCAGGACGCAGGCCATCTTGCAAGACTTTGATGAGATCTACCAAGATATTGCAGGAAATCAGCAGGAAATCAGCACCTATCCTGCCACCGCTTCTCGTCCAGGACGCAGGCCTGGTGTCAGGGTGCTGTCAGCGGCTCCCAGCTGTTTGCCTAGGAAAGTATAAAGACAAGGGAAAGTTTCTTAGTCCTTTTTTATTTCAAACTTTACACAGAGAGGCTATAAAACCCAGCCTCTTGGATAATGGCATTGTCCTGAGTGAATCTCCACCCTCTTCTCTCCCACTTCCTCATTCGTCATCATCATTGCCACCTCTGAGGGTGCTGCTATGTGTCCTCTGTCTTTGAGCTCTTTGCTCTCCTACTCTTAAGGCTCGCCGTGTTCTGGGAGATGGTGGGTCTGGAATGCTTTCTATTGACAATGTGTCAGCCAGCTGCTGCTGCTCCGGTTCTTCCTGCTCCCCCTCTCCCATTATTTCCCCACTTTCCCCCTCATCTGCCTCTGAGCTGTGACCTCCTGCAAACCACTGTTGTAAATCTATACTGTCTTCCTCTTCCTCCTCCCTGGAAGGGTCAGGATGGGGAGATGGTCTCCACAATTCCTCCTCCTCTGCCCAGCCCCTGACACACGGTTTCACCAAAAACCTGCCATCGACTGGTGAAAACGCTGCATTTCATTGCCTTTCCACAAAATGAGCTGAGCCCTCGGTGCCCTAAATCGCGGGGTCATGATTTCACCCAAAACCCGACATCATCCAATTCACTCCCAAGTGGCACCAAACACTGGCAAAAGGATTCCTACAATGTTTGCTGGTGAAAATGCTGCGTTTCACAGTGCCCAACAAAATCAGCCTTTGGCACCCTAACTCAAAAGTTTCCTATACAAGGGTTGTTTTTGTCCATGTGGAGACAAAGTAGCTGAACTGTTGAGCCATGCCTTCTTTGTTTTTTTTAAATAATATTTATTAAACAATCAAAAGCTTCAAAAATTTAAACATAAAATACAAAAACCAAAAAAGCTACAAAAATAGGAAAATACAAAACAAAACACATAGAAGTACACAATAAAAAACAGTTAACAGAATAGAAAAGAAGAAGAAGAAGAAGAAACACCAAAAGAGAAAGGGGAAAAAAAATAGTATTCTCATATCTTATACCTCATTCACTAGTTTCTTGACCTCCTCACACCTCCCTTTTTGTATTCCAGTTCAGATATTTAGTTCAGCAAGTCCTTACCCTCTATCATTCATCCTTACTCAACATCTTAACCTATAATAAATATATATTTTCCACCATTGTCATCCATATTTACATATTCTTATTAATCTTTTAACTAACACCACTTATTTTCAATCCAACATCCCTTTAACATTCATTAATTTTACAGTATTTCTGTAGGTAGTCTTTAAATTTTTTCCATTCTTCTTCCACTGCCTCTTCTCCCTGGTCTCGGATTCTGCCAGTCATTTCTGCCAATTCCATGTACTCTATCACCTTCATCTGCCATTCTTCCAGAGTGGGTAAATCTTGTGTCTTCCAATACTTTGCAATGAGTATTCTTGCTGCTGTTGTAGCATACACAAAAAAAGTTATGTGAGCCATGCCTTCTTTGAATGTGGCCTTATGAGGAAACACCCTGGAAGGACACTGGAATGTTCCCTGGAATATTTATTGGCTGATACGAACAAGCTAATAGCAAACCTAGTGCCCATGTTCTCTGTTCATAGGTGTTGCAAGATGATGATCTCATTTTTACCTTTTGCAGCATGTGATATTCTAAAGACATGTGTTATATCCTTTGTATTACAGTGGTACCTTGGGTTACAGACACTTCAGGTTACAGACTCCACTAACCCAGAAATAGTACCTCAGGTTAATAACTTTGCTTCAGGATGAGGACAGAAATTGTGCTCCGGTGGCGTGGCAGCAGCGGGAGGCCCCATTAGCTAAAGTGGTACCTCAGGTTAAGAACAGTTTCAGGTTAAGAACAGACCTCCAGAATGAATTAAGTTCTTAACCCAAGGTACCGCTGTACATTGGATTTTAACCAAGCATATATTTCAATGCTCATGCTTTTATTCTTTGTATGCTGTGTTTTCGTGGGTCTGTGACCTTATAATAAGAGATTTGATTGATGCTTCTCAAATTTAAATTATCAGGCATCGGGGACAAATAACAGCAGAGACCCATTGTGTGTTCATAGCTTGCTTCTGTTAAGCTGCTCAGCACTGCCTGGCTAATCTTAAGGGTCCTTGGTGCAATCCAGCAGAACTGATCTTATGTTCTACCTACTCTGTAGTTAGCTCATCCAGGACTATGACAAAGGGCTGTAGTTCAGAGGCAGAGTACCTGCCTTGGGTGCAGAAGGACCCAGGTTCAATCCTTGAATGTCTCCTGTGTAAAATGCCTAAAGAGACATTGCAGGTCTGTGCAGACAACACTGAGTTAAATGATCTGGTGGTCTGACTTGATGTAAGCAGCTATGTATAATTGTTGCCTTGCATACTTAATGCACAAGCTGCTCACCCGAAACTTATGAGTGGAACCTGAACGCATCAAGCCCAGCTACAATTTCTACAGCTGTTGTAAAGGGGGGGCTTTGCAATTGCAACCCACAATTGTTCTTAATTTTCCAACTAACTGAACCTGATCGAATGGAACTCTCGCCTTCTGCGAGTTCCTCCGCCTTGCAAAGGTTTGAAGGACTGTAAAGAGTATAACCGGTTCCCCCAATTTCATAGCATGACAGTTCACTTGCAGCTCTGGAGCTATAGAGGGGTTTCCACAATCCACAGCCACTTCTCTGTAAAACAATTTGCTGGGAATGTGCCATAAACTTATTCCCAAAGTAATTACAGTGGGGTTCCTGAACAGTTCAGGTAAGACTTTAAAATAAAAAACATCCTGTCACCTTCCCTTCATGCTCCCCAAATCAGCTAAATTCTACTCCTTTACTAAACATTTTTTTTGACAAAGTAATAATCATAAATAAATAAATAAGAATAGAAATGTGCACCCCACCACCAAGACCATTCCATTGTAACTATCCAACCTCCCAAAATTTCAACTCCTCTTGCAATGGTTTGACCCCTTTCCGTTTTAACAGTGAAAATTCTACAAACACCCTCTATATCTCCTCAAAATCATTTCTCCTGCATATTCCCCATCTTACCTTAATGACACATGTTATTTTATCATTAATAGCTATATCCCACACCTCTTTATACCATTCTTCCATTTTATGTTTTGCTTGCCCCTTCCACTTCCTAGCTATCATAATTGAGGCAGCGGTCAATAAATTTGTGAGCAAGTCCTTCAGCCAGTGTGGTGTAGTGGTTAAGAGCTATAGATTCATAATCCGGTGAACCGGGTTCGTGTCTCCGCTCCTCCACATGCAGCTGCTGGGTAACCTTGGGCCAGTCACACTTCTTTGAAGTCTCTCAGCCCCACTCACCTCACAGAGTGTTTGTTGTGGGGGAGGAAGGGAAAGGAGAATGTTAGCCACTTTGAGACTCCTTCGGGTAGTGATAAAGCGGGATATCAAATCCAAACTCCTCTTCTTCTTCTTCATAGCCTGTGAACCTTCCACCCCATTGTAAATTGATAATAATGCTACCTGTGGACTTTCGGTCAGCTTTAACCCTGTGATTTCTGCTATCTCCTTAAACACCCTTTGCAAAAATAATTGTACATATTTACACCCCCACCACATGTGAACATATACTAAACTTAAGATTTTTATGGGGAATCTTCCCCCTCCACAGTCTGTGTACACATCAGTGTATACGCTTTCACAGAACCAGTTGTGCATGGGTAGAAACAGCTTGTACCCATATTCAGTTAATGTGTGAACAGGCCTGTAGCTAACCATCCTCGGTTCTGCCTTAAGTAAATATTTTTGTGAAGGTGCATAAATCAACAACATGAAAAATCCTTTGTCCCTGGATGCTGTGAGTTTAGTTCCTTAGCCTGCTCACTCAGTATTCCCTCCTCCTCTTTAAGTCCCTCTCTTTACCTATAATTAATCATGATAAAGTTGCACTCAGTAGAGAAAACGTCCCTTGGAGAAATGGCAGTTCATAATCAGTATGATCGTAAATAATTAAAGGTACCTGTGGCGAAGCAAAGAAAGGATGGAGCAAAATTTTCCAGCTCTATATTAGTTTCCAAAATGAAGAAATACCTGCCCATTTGCATTCAAAACTATTATTTGTTAGCCTCCCAATTAAAATTGGTTAGTTTTGTTAAATCTGGGCCTAGCCAAAGTTTCCATTAGATTTCTATTTTTGTTGGACCGTCTGGTGTTTTCCCATCATCCTTCAATCTTCCCTGTTAGTGTTATTATATTTAAAATCCATTTGACATCTTCTTTAGCTCTCCCACATCCCAGCAATAAACGCAAAGGCTCCAGAGGGATATTGTATACAATCATTATTAATGCCTGAGCCCCACCACCAGCAATATATAAAACCAGAGTTTAAATGTACCATATTACCAATAAGACCAAATTAGAATGATAAATCTTATTCAAGTATCATCTGTAATAGACTTTCAAAGAAGCTTATTTTACATTAGATGCTAATATAAAGATTTTATATTAGCAGTTATTTTCCTTTATAATCCTAAACCTCATTCTGATTGCAATAAGAATAGAAACTGGGGAGCAGGAATTAACAGCATGTCATATATTTCTCTTAGAAATATAGCTTGCAAAACATAGCCATCCCCAAGCAATCTCCAGAGCGATCTCAGCTCTGAATGGGAAGCCCGGACTTTGAAAATCATCGAATCTCCCTTGCTGTATTATATTGTATTGTTTAATTAGTGTTTTTATGGAGCAGTCAAGTAATTTTGTTGTCCCCGAAGGGGGCAATGACAATAAAGATATTCTTATTCTTATTCTTATTCTTCTTTAGGTTGCTAGTTAGAACTACAACACAGTGCCTCTCTAGCTATGTGAGTAGCCCCTTAATATTTTATCTTTCTCATTGAACAAATCGCTATGGTAGTGGTGGGGAACCTCAGTGCCAAGGCTGGATGACCCTACTTCTCCAGAAGCTTCACCACATGAGCAACTCATCACCTCCATGGCATGTGCTGCCATCTGGGGACTCCAGTCCAGAAACCACCAAGGAACCGCAGTCTCCTAAACAGCACAGGAACCAACATTTGCTAAATCAGCCAAGGTTTGTTTAACTGCAAGAGACACTTCCCAGCCTGAGTGACTGCTTTATTTAAGTGTGGCTGCCTTATTTAAGTCTAGTGCTGTCTGCTGCTGAAACAACATCCAAGCCTACTTGTGTCAGTCGCCACCCTGAATGCCATTTGAAGCTGTCCAAGGTGCTGCCTTGAACTGGGACTCTTGCCTTGCCTCTATCCCTCAAAGCTGTATTGTATTTATTCAGGGCTTCCAGCTTTTGTGGGCTGTAATCCATGAAAAAGACGTGCTTAGAATTAAATAATTCTTATCCAATAAATAATTTTTGAGCACAAGAATTGGACACATCTCACAGTCTTTCCATATATCAAAAACACACAAATGGTTACCACGACGTTGCTGTTAAACAATTGGGAGCTTGTGTTGATCTACTGCAAGCCACCCAGAGATCCACTAGTACAATGTTCTTGTGGGATGTAATCCATCGGAGCAGTCAAATACAACATTCCTTTTTTCCCTAGACTGGGCACAAGCAGGGAGATGTTACTGCAGTCAGTATAACTTCCTGTTCCACTGGTCTGGAGTGTCCCCTCCCTGTATGTGACCAGGGAGATAGGTGTGACCCTGGCTGACTCCATAAAAGAGCCGAGTCACGCAACCATCTTTCTCTCTCTAGTGATGCCATGCTGCTCTCCTGCAGCCATTTTGTTCTCTTGATGCTGTTTTCTAAAGTATTTTGCTGTCTGCTGGCTCTCAGCCAGCAGCACATGGGCTCAGTCCCCATAAGGGATGAACTCACACTATGTTCTGAAACTACAAGCTAAAGTCTGCCTACAGGGATCATACTGTGAACTGAATGTGAGTAAACTTCTTGTAACTTTTAAGGAAAGACTCTTGTGTCTTGATTCTTTTAAGAAGGATCAAAGGGAATACCAAGAATAATCTTAACTAAAGAGATTCAAACAAATCTGCAAACTAGCTTCCTGCTGTATTGAGGGGGATCTGCTCTGCTACTGTACATGACTCAATAGAGTGAGTGAAGGAAGGATAATCTTTAATCAATATATCCTCTCCTACTATCTTTAACGTCCCCACAGCTTTTAGCAAATGCAAGCAGGGCAAGCAGGCAGGGATTTGCATCTGCTTTAATTGCAACCTGCTTTCATACTTGCAATTCTTAATTATCTACTTTTTTGTTTTGGTTTTTTGCAATTCATCTTTACTGATTTCTTTTAACAAACATTCATAAAATCACATTGTAACATTACAATTTTTCTTGTCATTAAACATGTGATTGTGAAACATAATAAATAAAAAATATACTCTTAATCATTTAATTCATTTGTACTCCATTTGCGCTTGACGTCCCTCCCCTTCTTACTTGGGTCCTCTATTTTACTTAGTTGAGTGCCCGTCTATATATTTGGTAACCTACTTTTCCACTATATTTTAATTTATCTCCTTGCAAGATTTATTCTAAACTAGTCAAAAAAATTACTTCTCCATAATGGTTTTTCAGATACTGTTTAAATATATTCCAATCATTTCTAAATGTTTGTTTGTCTCTTATCTGCCCTGTCAGCTTATCCATTTCAGTGTACTCCATCAATTTAATCAGCCACGCTTTCTTTGTTGGTAAAATCTCTGTTTTCCAATTCTGAGCGTAATTATCTACTTTTAGTGTATTTGTTTACAAAAACATGTCCTGTGATTCCATTGACATTAAAAGGTATCATTACATCTTAAGACCTGTAAATGTATGGCACAATATTATTTTCCTTCACAAGTCTGTGTCGAATTCCCTGTAGTTGTTCCAGGTGGGTATACATTCTTGCTTCTACAGTTCTCACTGTGGGTGGTGCTGTGGTCTAAACCACTGAGCCTCCTAGGCTTGCTGATCGGAAGGTCAGCAGTTCGAATCCCTGTGACGGAGTGAGCTCCCATTGCTCTGTCCCAGCCCCTGCCAGCCTAGCAGTTCGAAAGCACACCAGTGCAAATACATAAATAGGTACCGCTGTGGCAGGAAGGTAAACGTTGTTTCCATGCACCCTGGCTTCCGTTGTGTTCTGCTGCACCAGAAATGGTTTAGTCATGCTGGCTACATAACCCAGAAAGTTGTCTGTGGACAAACATTGGCTCACTCAGCCTGAAAGTGAAATGAGCACTGCAGCCCCATAATTGCCTTTGACTGGACTTAACTGTTCAGGGGCCCTTTACCTTTACCTTACATCACTGTTTCTACAGTTCTCACTGCCCACCCGCCCCCAGTTTTGCACACCTTGGCAAAGCTAAGGAAGACCTATGAGCATCTTCTCTCTTCCAAGCAGTGGTCTCAGGTTAAGCAAAGTTCAAGTCCCAGCAAGGCAAGGTCATGGAAACCATAAGCTAAGTCCAGAAAAGCAAGGTCCACATCCCAAAGGCAAACAAGCAATGTGAGTAGCACCCTGGACAGTTCCAAGTAGAACAAACACAGACTGAGTCTTGAAAGGAACTGCAGCTTCTTTTGAACAGTTAGCCCCAGCCCTGATGAGTGGGTCTTTTATTTATTGACTCCAAATATGTTTCCGAGCACAATTCAAAGTGTTGTGCTGATCTTTAAAGCCCTAAACAGCCTCAGCCCAGTATACCTGGGAAGGGGCGTCTCCACACCCATCGTTCAGCCCTGACACTGAGGTCCAGCTCCGAGGGCCTTCTGGCAGTTCCCTCCCTGAGAGAAGTGAGGCTTCAAGGAACCAGGCAGAGGGCCTTTTCGGTAGTGGCACCAGCCCTGTGGAACGTCCTCCCATCAGATGACAAGGAAATAAACAACTACCTGACTTTTAGAAAACATCTGAAGGTAGCCCTGTTTAAGGAAGTTTTTAATGTTTGATGGTTTATCTCTTCCAATTATTATTAGTAGTAGTAGTAGTAGTAGTAGTAGTAGTAGTAGTAGTATTTTCAAAGGGGCCCAACCTCTTTTATGAGCCTTGGACTCTGGTGGTGCAGTGAAGGCCATGGTTCTACTATGGACCCCAAAGCTAGAGCCACTGGAGTCTGAAGACAGCCATGTACCCTCTTCAAGCCATAAAGGCACTGGAACCACCACAAGTTCTTCTAATGCTGAGATGTCTGAGGTAGTGGGTACATCAAAGGCTGGTTCTGAGAGCAAATGCTTCTGGTCAGATATCAACACACACACAACACCCATATCATGTGATATTAAGGACAGAGGGAAAGTAAATGGTTTTGACATATAAAGTCTTAAATGGCTCAGGACCACAGTACCTGAGCCTCTTTCCATATGAGCCTACCCAGACCCTGAGATCATCTTCTGAGGCCCTCCTTTGTGTGCCTCCTCCATGAGAGGTCAGGAGGGTGGGAACACAAGAATGGGCCTTCTCTGCAGTGGCTTCCCATCTATGGGATGCTCTCCCCAGGGAAGTTCACCTGGCGCCTTCATTATACACCTTCAGGTGCCAGGCTGATCTGATTTACATCCTATGCCCTTTTAAAATGTGGTTTGGGGGGGGCTATTGAGTTGTTGTTTTTATTTTTATTAGGTATATTGTGGTTTTATACCTTGATTTTATTCTGTGAACCGCCCTGAGACCCCCGGGTATAGGGCGGGATATAAATTCAATCAGTCAATCAATATTGAGTGTCAGTTCCTGTTCTTTTAAAAATATAACATTGCATACTCTACAAATTTAATGCAGAAATTAACAATCAGGCATAAGAGTACATCTTGGAAAGGGCCAGAAATTAAACACTCGTGTCTGAATGATGTTGGTTTTTTTAAAAAATGATATTTATTAATGTTTCACAAACAATAAAAACAAATTCCAACATTTAAACTACAAAGACAAAACAGATAAAAAAATACACAATAAAAAGCAGTTAACAGGAGAAAAAAGAAAAAAGAAAAAATAAGGAATAAGAACAAAGAGAAAAGCCAAAAATCAAAACTAAAAATAGATTTATATTTTCAAATCTTATCTTTCCTTCACTAGTTTCTTGACCTCCTCACACCTCCCATTTTGTATTCCAGTTCAAATATTAAATTCAGCAAATCCTTACCCTCTAACATTTATCCTTACTTCATATGTTAACCTATTATTATGAATATCAATTCCCAATTATCAATCATGTCTGAATGATGTTGAAGAGCATTCCTTTACATAAACTTTTCCAGCACTGTGCAGGAGTGCACGAGGCTTAATGGCAATTTCAATTCTCCTTTTGCCTGTTTTCAGAGCGGACCACAGAGGCAGCACCTGCAGCTGCCTTTCTCCCCCAGAAGGGAAGAACCGAGCACAGCTAAAGTTTTCTGCTTAGAAGTTTCCTAAGGGATGCTTGAAATCCCCAAATGAGTCAGCAGCAGCATCTTGGCAGAAGCCCCAGGCGAGAGAGAGAAAGAGGGATAAGCAGGAAGTTGATCAAATTGTTCTCATTTCCCAAGATGGATGGCACACCATCAGCTTGTCAGGGAAACTGACGGGTTTTGACTTGCAGCAATTGAAACACATGCTGTTGAGCAGATAAGAAGCGTTTAATGGAAACACATGTCTCAAAGAGTGAAATTCCCAGAAGATGCTATATAAATGAAGCCCTGTTTTGCTTGCACAGAAGCACACACACCTGGCAGGGGGAGTTCACAGGAAAAGTGGGGGAGCTACTCAGAAGATAAAGCACTTCTCTACCTTCTGATGGTGGCTTCTGGGCATGTGACCATCTTTAGGGACCCCCCAGGGGTAACTAACATAGGGTCCCTTTGAATGAGGAAGCACAAATCTGTGACAAGGGATCCAAACTCCTGGAGTCAGCAGGATTCAAGCCTGAAATGGAACAAATAGGCAAATCTTAGTGGCTGCCCCAGAAACCCAACTAGGAAGAGTAAACAACTTCTGGTCTCAGCATATATTAAAGTCTAAAGGAGTGCTCTCTTCCTCTTCCAACGATGTGTCATATGGCTCAGGAGTTGAGAGTTGGTAAGTCCTGTTACCTATGCAGAGAACCCTCCACCAATTCCCCACTCAGTGGATGGGATGTTGTGAAGAGATGTTTGCTGAGATGACACTCTCTCTCTCTCTCTCTCTCTCTCTCTCTCTCTCTCTCCCCGGAGGGTGCAGAAAGTCCCAGAAGCCCTTTAAGCAACAAAGTTCCTTTAAAAGCTAGTTAATGTTCCTCCACTAAAATGGTGATAACTGATGTCCCAAAGAGTGGCACAAATGGTTTTTAATTAGGAGACTGTTGCAGCACATTAGGCTCAATGAGGCTTTAAAAGTCGATCTCTTGGCCAGCTTCACTTCATCACGAAAACCTATTCCTTGCCATGAGCATTGAGGGAAGGATGATTCGGGTGTCGTTTGATGGGTCACATTTTCCTGGAGCAATCCTCCTCCCAACCGTAGACCCCATTAAGTATGCAAATACTTCATCCTCTGAATTGTCTGGAGCTCTAGTGTGGTTCTGCATGATAACACCTTTGTAGCAGATCCCAGGAAAGCACAAAAAGGAACAGGGCTCTGATCCAGCACTCTATTCTGGGTGGAGGAAAGCCCAGATCTTGCACTGTGCTCCCTGTCTCCACAATAGCACCCACGTGCATTTCAGTGATGAAGTTGCCAGCTGTCAATCTATCTCCCCTTGAGAAGCATTGGGTTGCCTGTTGAGAGCCCCTCTTGTGTCTTTACCACAGAAGCCTGGCAGGCTGCAAAGCATTCTGGGAAAGAGTTCAAGGATGCACACACAGTTCATTCAAGGTGCTGCTGACCAAGCCTGTTGGCTCACCACCCCCACTATGATCTTATGGGGGGGGGGAGAGAGAGAATTTAAAATACTGTAAGTTGCTTCAAGTACAGTGGTACATTGGTTCTCAAATGCCTTGGTAATCTTGGAACCCAAACACTGCAAACCCGGAAGTAAGTGTTCCAGTTTGCGAACTTTTTTTGGAAGCCAAACATGCTCCGTTTTTTATTAACTTTCTTTTCTGTCATTACAAACATCTCATATCACTAACATACATATTACACATCTTCACCCCTTCCCTCCCGGGCTTCCCTCAGCTTCCATTTCTGGTTTGTTACCCTCTTATTGCATACTGCTGTTCCTTACAATCCACTGTATCATTTCTGAGTGTTACACTTCCAATTTGAGTGCCACACTTCCATTTTGAGTACCATGCTGAGGTCTGTCTGGTTTTGCTATTTATTTTGCATTTTTGTTTTTGCAGCTTTTTTGTTTTGCTTTTGTGACTGTGTGGAACCTAGTTCAGCTACTGATTGATTGATTGTGTGACTGCAGTACATTGATTATTGCTTTCATTTTATGGATCAGTGGTCTCGTTAGATAATAAAATTTATGTTAAATAGCTGTTTTAGGGGTTGTTTTTAAAAGTCTGGAACAGATTAACCCATTTTGCATTATTTTCTATGGGAAAGCGCGCCTTGGTTTTGGAATGCTTTGATTTTGGAAAGGACTTCCGGAAGGGATTAATTTTGAGAACTAAGGTACCACTGTACTTCAGTTAGTAGCCATTATATAAATATGTCAAATAAATAAATGCCTCTTCTACAGATGATTGATCTTCTCCCTGAGGAAACCTGAGGTAGAGAGATTGAGAGGTCTTGCATTGGAGCAATGGCACCCTGTCTGGTGCTCCTGGTGGTGGTGATGTACTGTCATTTAATACTGATTTACACCATCTCCTATGTCAGAGGGAGGGAACCTTCCTTGGCTCAGTGGACCAGAGCTTTATCTGCCTCTTCTCCACAGGCCAACACTGACAAGTAGGCGGGGCCACCAATTTGTCAGTCACCTGACATCATAATGCCATAGGACCCATGCTCTATCATAATGCCATGGGCATTATGCAATATTAAAGACTGTTAGAAAGATGTTGGAAAAAGAAAATTACGGTAGGCAGTTTTGGTATATATGATATAAAGGATTAAGTAAAAATGAGTTGATGAAACTGATGAAAGAGAGGATGTTAAATTATAATATTTCAAATTAAACTACTTAAATGAAAATAAGGTTGGAAGGATTTGCTGAAAAAACGACCTGAACTAGAATACAAAATTGGGAGGTGTGAGGAGGTCAAGGAAATAAGTAAAAGAAGAAAGTTTATGTAAAGTTTTAATCTGTTCTCTTTTTTAAATTTTATTTTAATAGAATGTATTTGTATACCTTTTTTATTTTTTTTATTTGTTTGTTATTGCTGTATTCATTTTTTGTATTTTGTATTCTTTTTTCTTTTTGTAACTTTAAACTTTGAATAAATATTATTAAAATATATATATATTATTTACATAATGCCATGGGCGAGCAGCTTCTGAAACTCTTTCCCCTCTCATCTTAGTATATAAATCCATGAATAAAGTTACATTCCATACACACAAAGCTCTGGGTCGGGGCATATCTACGGTGTTAAAGCAACTTTGCTCTGTTGCTAGGCAGGGTTCGAAAATGACAAAATTGTCTGCCTGTTGGCATCACTGCCTTTTTCAATCAGATCTTTTTGGAACGGCTTACTAGGCAGAGGGAAAAGTGTAAACGTGGAAGTCTTACATGTGCTTAGGATTTTCCCTTTCTGCCTTTTGCAATAATATGCCTCTTTGTGGAATGCTTGTTAAGGCAGGGACGAGGAGATTTGTTGTCGGGGTGGGGAATGTTGAAACAATATAAAGATCTCCCCCCACCAATGTGTCCTCAAGTTTGGTGACCTTTTGCTAGTAAATCAATAATAAATTGCATATTTTTTATATGAGCATGGGAAGCTTAACTTTTCCCATCAGAAGAATGCTATCAAAAGGATAGCTTAGTTAGCTATTAATTTCCCAGCTACAAACCCATTATTGCTTAACATTATCCACAAAAGGCAATTCAAAGCTCCCCCCATAATCTATGAAAATGATACTGCAGTTAATTAATACATGCTTAAGTACTGCAAATGCAATTATGTGCACATCCTCAAACCTCCTAAATCCATATTGTGAAAATGTTGAAATATGAGAATTAAGATAAGTTTAAGTTTCCTGCAAATGAATTCAAGTCAAGAGAAGTTGCTTTGGAATGGTTGGTTGCTCCTAATCTGTTTAGCAAGCCTGGTACAATTTGTATTTTTTCCAGGATACTCTCTTCAAGGACGGGGTCCAAATTCTATTCTTGGCCTGCTCTCACCTTCATTCACTTCCCTTCTTCTGCCATTGTCACCCAGTTGACACTTCACAGGATGCCATTTTATGTCACCATTTCCACATCCATTTTCACAAAGGAGCTGTCACGGATGTGTGAAAAATGTACATACCAAGGCACTCCCCAGGGTGAAATAGTAGGAACTCAGGGATGGTGAGTGCTTCATCTTCTACAAAGGTCACCAAGATTCTGTGCCTGATATACTCCAGAGACCACCAACATTATTCCATCCATGTGATCGACTCAGATACTCTTAACACCATATTAGTGTTTGCTCAATAAACAATGGCGAAGTGACCTAAGATGGGTTAGAAGAGTTCACCATTCAGAACGTCTTCAAAAAAATAAATTCAGAAATTGTACTTGAAGGAACTCTTAGTGATGATTTGACAAGGAACCTTGAGAGCTGTTTTCTGGGAGTGTTGAAGATCATCTCACTGCCAAGGGGATACGGATCTGTCTCTGTCCTAAGGAAATATGAAAAATCCATTCTGGATCCCTGGCAGAGCATCATCAAAGCCAGTGACCATTCTGGTCTAGGTGATGGACACACTAGATGGAGGGATAAGGGAAGGCATTTGAGATGGACAGCTCCATGTGGTGCTCAACTTGGAACAAGTTTGGAATGTTGCTTCAGCAACAAATAACCCCTAGCTCAGGGCTTATCTATATTAACCTTTTGTTCACTCTTTCCAGGCACAGCCTTTTCTTTAAAGCACCATGCCCAAGCACCCTTTTGGTGCTTGGCTCCAGAGCTTTCCCCATGAAAAAACTGCTCATTAAAGTTCAGTTGGAACAAACAGCAATCTGCAAGAAACCTGATGCTTGCTGTGATTGAGCATTAAAGAGCAGGCAAAAACAAACAAACCCCAAAACACCACTTTGACATGGAGCTTTCCTGTGCCTGGAAAGAGCAGAGAGAAGTTGAGTGTGGACAAGTCTTCAGTCTGAGTGGTTAGCTCTGCTTTGCAGTGGAAGAAACACCTCTGGTACAAGGGGCCCTGGCTATTTCAGCACCCATACATCCCCACAGTGCATGAGAGACAGTAGTGCTGTTAGAGCTTCTGGGCTGGAATCTTCAAAGTCTGAATCAATGCAAGCTGAGACCAGAGAGGTGTTGGCAGAATGACTTCCTATTGTGCTGGAACTTCTGGGTGCAGTGGAGTCCATCATGGCCGATTGTCAGGGACTGGGCAGAGGAGGTATGGTGGAGACCGCCTGCCCAGTCTGTCCCTTCCAGAAAAGAAGAAGACAGTTCAGAATTACAACAGGGGTTTGATGAAGGTCACAGCTCAGAGGAAGATGAGGGGGAAAGCTGGAAAATAATGGGAGAGGAGGAAGAGGAAGAGGAAGCACCAGGAGAACAACAGCTGGTGGACACAGTGTCTTTAGAAAGCCTACCAGATCACCCCTCTCCCAGAACCCACCGAGCCTTGAAAGCAGTAGAGCAAAGGGTTCAAAGGCAGAGGGCCTTCAGTGCCACCCGTAGAAGAGATGATGAATGAGGAAGTGGGAGGAAAAGGGGGTGGAGAGTCACTCAGGGAAATGCCATTATTCCAAGAGACTGCATTCCCAAGCCTCTCTCTATGAATATTGAATAAAAGCAGATGGCAAGGACTTTTCCTTGTCTCATCCTTTCCTGGCAACCCACCAGGGGGGTTGGATCCTGTGCTGCCTGACACCAATGGTGTCAGACCCTGAGGTCTTTAGAGTGGCATGGAAAACTGAACATTGGAGAAGACTTTCAATGAGAAGCCAGCAGCTGAGACAGCATGCACAAGCCCATGGCTCCTTCTTCCCATACATCTTTCACTCCATCTGACCTGGGCTGAGTTCATTGTCACAAAGTTCCATCTTTGCAGCCTTGTTTCACTCTGAATAAGGAAGAGTTAAGTGAAAACTTCTTCGGAAAGCATTCGGAGGGCATGCAACGACTCTTCTCCTCCCCCATACACCCTTCCTTTGCGTACAGTAATTATATAAGTCTGCCCAGAGATGAGATGAGCACGCTCCATTAGCCGAGAAGGACCTGATTGGGAATGACATTTTGCCAATAAATTCGTTTTCTTAAGAAAGCCAGAACTCCTGAGCACCCAGCCTTGCTCATCTGCTTCTGTTTGCCTGTTTAGTCAACTGTCTAATCTTTTTTATGAGAAATGGGATGAGCAGGGAAGATCAGGGGGAACTACATTGGGAGTTGAAAACCAGATTTCTTGGGTTACTCCTCTGTTATTTGCTTTATTCTATAGAAAGCTGATAAAGGGTGCCCCTAGACTGTCACTGTTTTGCAGGAGGGACTCAAACACTGCAATTAAAGCGGGTTAAGGAGCTCTGATGCCTTTTTGCAAAAAAAAATCTACTTTTTAATATAAAAGCTGACTTTTTGCAGTTTGGAAAGCAATGATGAAAAGCATTGGAAAGTGTGGAATGAACAAATGGGAAACTGTAGAAAAACATCCTGCAAACAGATCAGGAGGAATTCAAGATGAGAGCTCATTATTGTATCAGACTGAAGAGATTGTCTGGAGGGGCCCTGAGTGTGTGACCAGTATACTTTTACGTTCCTTTACCCAAAATGCTATTCTTGTTTCAGACAATTCCAGTGATCAGTGGGATAGGACAATTCAAAGAATGGCAGAAAGTATTGTCAAGATTTATCTGGCAAGGGAAGAAACCTAGAATAAAGTATAAATTTCTTACAGATAAGAAAGAAAGAGGAGGATTCTCGTTGCCAGATTTAAAGATATAACACGAGGCGTCCTGTCTGACCTGGCTAAGAGATTGGATGAAACTAGAAAACACAGATATATTGGATTTGGAAGGTTATGGAAACAGGTTTGGGTGGCATGCATATTTGTGGTACAATAAAGTCAAAGTAGATAGAAGTTTCATGAATCATGCTATAAGAAAGACATTATACGAGATATGGTCTAGATATAAGGATTTGCTAGAGCACAAAACACCATGGTGGATTTCACCAGCAGAAGCAATATCAGTAAAAAGGTTAAATATGAAAACTGATTGGCCTACGTATAGAGAGTTGCTAACAGAAAGTGACAAGGGGTTAAAATTGAAACCGTATGATCAAATCTGTGAAAGGTTAACAGGATGGCTTCAGTACCACCAGATAAATTATATATTTAATAAAGATAAAATCAAGAATGGCTTTGAGACTCCTAGAACGAAGCTGGAAACCGAATTGTTAGAAAGCAAAACAAAAACCTTATCAAAAATGTATGATGTACTTTTAGAATGGCATACAAAAGATGAGGAAATCAAAGAAGTAATGATAAAATGGGCAATAGACATCAGGCATAATATTCAATTTGATACGTGGTCTCTAGGCTATGGAATGGTGGTATGAAATTCACTGCATGAATGACACTAAAAGAAAAACTGTTGAAAATGATGTATAGATGGTATTTGACTCCAACTAAATTAGCAAAAATGTACAGAATAAGAAATAAGAGTTAATGAAATGTAATGTCAAAGAAGGGGAAAGTGAAAGGTTTTTGGGACAGTATTTATAATGAATTTTTAAAAAATGTTTAGATATACTTTCCCAAAGAAACCAGAAGCATTTCTGTTGGGAATGGTAGGAGTGGAAATACCAAGAATAGACCATAAACTGTTTATGCATGTGACGACCACAGCCAGAATTTTATTAGCCCAAAAATGGAAACAGCAGGAGTTACCGACTATTGAAGAATGGCAGATGAAGATGATGGAGTATGCGGAAATGGCAAAGCTGACCACGACAATCTGGAACCAGGCTGACCAAGTGTTCCAAAGAGAATGAAGTAAGTTTATAACATATCTGGAGAATCACTGTCTACATATAAAGTCACTAGCAGGACTGAGATAAGACTCACAACGTTTAAAATTAAGGAATGTTCTATTTGTGATTAAAGTGTGCAATAAGTAAAGCGAGATATAGGGTGAGGACGATATAAATGTGCGGAAATAAAATGGAGATTTAAGGAAATCAGAAGAGGGAGGGAGGGAAGTTGAAAGCTCAGCAGAGCAGAAAGATATTATGATGTTATATTATGATGTAATATAATTTTTAAAATTCGGGAAATCAATAATACACACACACACACACACACACACACACACACACACACTTAGGTTCCCTTGGAGGGATATGCATCAATCATGTTAGCAACCTTAGCAGATGACTCCTTCACTTACTGGGAGGTCAATCCATCATCTGCCTATTCCCCTAATTCCTTTCCAGTCCCTCACAACATCTAGCCTCCATCTTCCCTTCTCCAGAGTACGTACAACTCCTACCATCTTCGTCTTATGCTTTCCCAATGCTTAAGGAGAGCTGTCTTCTAAGTTACGAAGGAAATGGAACCAAAGTGGTTAGAACACACTTTTCTTAATTTAAAAAAAAAAGTCACACTGAATTCAAAATCATGTTAACAACTCTACAGAATGGGAAGGAAGTGTCTGTGCTTATTAGGTAGCTGAGTCTAGCACTTTGCATCCATAGGTGGAGTCTTTCTAATTCTGACTCACAGCCTGCAATGAATCAGTAATAGGCATCAGCTTATAGTTGATGGAGGGACCTATAATTCCTCTCATAACCATTCACTGAAAGGGTGGTCTAAAACAGGGATGGGCAGAGCTGCATCTATTAGTACAATGTTTTTCTGCCATGGGTCCCCAGGTGTTGGATTACAATTCCCATCATTCATGGCAACTAAGATGGCAGGAAATGATGGGAGTTGTAGTCCAACAGCATTGGGGGACCCAAGGTTGAAGAACTGTGGGGACGTTAAGGATAGTAGGAGAGGATATATTGATTAAATGTTATCTTTCCTTCACTCACGCTAGTGAGTCCTGTAGCAGAGCAAATTCCCCTCAATACAGCAGGAAGCTTGTTTGCAGATTCGTTTGAATCTCTTTAGTTAAGCAATCCAGTCTGGCTTGATCAGACTGGATTATTCCTGCTGTCCCCTTTAATCCCTCTTAAAAGAATCAAGACACAAGAGTCTTTCCTTAAAAATAACAAGAAGTTTACTCACATTCAGTTCACAGTATGATCCCTGTAGGCAGACTTTAGCTTGTAGTTTCAGAACATAGTGTGAATTCATCCCTTATGGGGACTGAGCCCATGTGCTGCTTGCTGGCTGAGAGCCAGCAGACAGCAAAATACATTCAGAGAACAGCATTGAGAACAAAAGAGATGGTTGCATGACTCAGCTCTTTTATGGAGTCAGCCAGGGTCAAGCCCATCTGCCTGGTCACATGCAGGGGGACGACGCTCCAGACCAGTGGAACACGAAGTAATACCGACTGGAGTAACATCCCCCTACTTGTGCCCACTCTAGGGAAACAAGGAATGTTGTATTTGACTACTCCAATGGATTACATCCCACAAAAACGTTGTACTAGTGGATCTCTGAGTGGCTTGCAGTAGATCAACACAAGCTCTCAATTGTTTAACAACAACATCGTGGTAACCATTTGTGAGTCACTGGACTGTGAGATGTGTCCAGTTCTGGTGCTCAAAAATAATTTATTGGATAAGAATTATTTAATTCTAAGCACGTCTTTTTCACCAGGCTCATTTTGGTGGGTCTTGTTGTTTTAGTAAAAAAGAACAACACAAAGTAGACCCCCCAAGACTAAAGCCTGATTACCCCTGATCTAAAAAAATCCATTCTTTTGGCAGTCTTTAACTGTGAGCACAACAGGAGCTTTAAAAAGAGGGTAAGGATGGAGACAATCTACTAAAAAAATATCTTTTTGGTTTCTCATTTTTTTTCTATTCTTAAGTTCAATTCTCCATGTTTCCAGATCAGTCTGTGATTTTTTTAAGTCCTCATGAAAAGCCATCAGTATTCTAATATGAATTTATCCTAATATACATATGTTTGTAAGTAAATGTGCTTAATATCCTTTTTTTTGCAAAGCCATTTCCCTTAAAATAATTCATTTTTCTATGTTATTTACACCAATATGCAATATGCAAAAATGCATTTATAGGCATTTTTGTACAGATTGCTTGACATTGCACAGATTGATTGGCATTGCAAAAATCAGAGAAGTGCAAATTTTGGAGGATGGTTGTGTTTCAGTCTGTGTGTTGCTTCGGAAAGCATGAATTAGGTAGAGTTGTCTTTGCATCGCTGCTTTTTGACTATGGGAAGTCAATCAGATTTCTACACCCAGCCCCAGAAAAGAATCACTAATTTTCCCCAAGTACTTGCAGTTACATTTCCCCCCCCCTCAGGCTCAAGATCCCAACAAGAATGCAGTGAAAGTCTTTGCTGGGCTGACAGAAGAGCCTCTTTTTTCTTTTTTGTTCTCCAGAAATGAGCTGAGTTTTGAAATAAATGGCTGTGATGGGTTAGTATGACAGCTCCAGCTTGCTCTCCAGAAGAAACTAGCTCCCTTGAAATTGCTTCCATAACAACTGCTACATAAATTCCCTCAATAATGAATCCCCCCTCCCCAAATAACAACAAAGAGAGTCTTAGAGATGGTGGGAGAGAATTTGCTTGCCACAATTCATTTTGCTTTAATTAGAAAAGAAAGAAAAACAAGTGAAATGAAGGATGGACAGATCTATTTCTCTCCTGTTCCTGTCAATTTGATATGTGATAATTCTTAGGCCCCTTCTATCCTATTTCACATCAGTGTATCATCCTGCCATTTCTAGAGGCATCTGATTGACCACTGTGGGGAACAGAATATTGGACTTGGTGAGTCTTCTGTCATTTGCTACATGTGATGCTCAGCAAGACCTCAGAAGCCAGAAGTGGGTGGTGAATAATTCTCAGCGGTCAGAGGGTAGAACATGGTTGCCCTGTAAAGGCCCTTCCTTCATTCCTTTCTCCAGTCACTGTCAGGCTTCACAGAATCCGATCCCTCCCATGGTGGCAGCTAAGAAGTTGATAAACAAGAAGAGTTCTTACCAAGTCTTTTATTCAATATTCACAGAGAAATGCCATCTCTCTTAGATAATGGCATTGCTCCGAGTAAAGTTCCGTACCCTCCATCTCTCCTATTCTACATCATCCTGATGCACACAGAGACCTATAAACTCAGCTAACTAGCCAGACTAGAGGCCTTGTGCCTTATCTTGTGCTTTGTTGTTGTTTAGTCGTTTAGTCGTGTACGATTCTTCGTGACCCCATGGACCAGAGCACACCAGGCACTTCTGTCTTCCACTGCCTCCCGCAGTTTAGTCAAACTCATGATGGTAGCTTCGAGAACACTGTCCAACCATCTCGTCCTCTGTCGTCCCCTTCTCCTTGTGCCCTCCATCTTTCCCAACATCAGGGTCTTTTCCAGGGAGTCTTCTCTTCTCATGAGGTGGCCAAAGTATTGGAGCATCAGCTTCAGGATCTGTCCTTCCAGTGAGCACTCAGGGCTGACTTCCTTCAGAATGGATAGGTTTGATCTTCTTGCAGTCCATGGGACTCTCAAGAGTCTCATCCAGCACCATAATTCAAAAGCATCAATTCTTCGGCGATCAGCCTTCTTTATGGTCCAGCTCTCACTTCAATACATCACTACTGGGAAAACCATAGCTTTAACTATACAGACCTTTGTAGGCAAGGTGATGTCTCTGCTTTTTAAGATGCTGTCTAGGTTTGTCATTGCTTTTCACCCAAGAAGCAGGCGTCTTTTAATTTTGCGGCTGCTGTCACCATCTGCAGTGATCATGGAGCCTAAGAAAGTAAAATCTCTCACTGCCTCCATTTCTTCCCCTTCTATTTGCCAGGAGGTGATGGGACCAGTGGCCGTGATCTTGTGCTAGGAGCAGCTTTAGTCCCAAGGTTGTAAACAACATTCATAAGTGTCTACATTTGACAATGAGACGTGCTGTGCTCAAATGTCCTAACCCCCTCAGGTAGAAAGGAATGCAAAGAGACCACATGCCATGGGGGCTGCTTAGAGAGAGAGTCCTTTGTTTCCTTACCTAATGAATAGGTAATGAAGGAAAGACCATACATGGTATAATTAGTATTGTGCTGTAACTTTAGATTGGAGGAAGTTTATGCATATGTATTGCTTTAACAGATAACAGCTATGTATATTAAACAGGCCCAGCCTTTTGGGCTCGCTCAGCTTTCAGAGAGTGATTCCACGGAGCCATTATTGCTAGCAATAAACACCCTTTGTTTTCTCACCGCTGCGTGGAGAGTTCCTTCAGCCTCAAACATTAATTTTGCTACAATCCCTGCGTCGGCTGATCTGAGCTTTCTGCCTCTGAGCTTTCTGTTCTCCTACTCTCAATGCCCGCCAGGTCCTGAGAGAGGGCGGTGTCAGGAATGCTTTCTAAAGACACTGAGTCTGTCAGCTGTCTCTCCCCTGGCGCTTCTTCTTCTTCCTGCTGCTCCTCTCTCAATATTTCCCAGCTTCCCCCCTCTGCAGCCTCTGAACTATGACCTTCTGCAAGCCACTGTTCTAAATCTATACAGTCCTCCTCTTCTTAGGGAGGTTCAAGAGAAGGGGGAGCATCCCCAGCATTCCTCCTCAGTCCAGTCCCTGACAGTGACTAGCAAAACTTAGAGGAAACGTGCAAAATAAGACAGACCATTGAAATTAATTTGTGCAGGTTCCAGCTTTTCTCGTTGCAGAATGTGGGTTGGCAAAGGATTCTAATGGGTGTGTGTTTAAAGCATATATTCTGATATGTGAGGTCTTTTATTCTGGCATTGATTCAAAACTATTTTGGAACTCTTCTGTCTAACAGCCAAATAATATCTGAACTGCCTGGGGGCACTTTTTCACCAGCTGACATTAATTATATTTAAAGAAACACTCCTTCCGAAGCCTCAACCATTGTAATGTGTTAATTGCCCCCCAGGAACGGAACTCCTCAGCAAATGAGGCAAAAGGGGTTTCGATTCCCAAAGACATTCCATTTTCATTTGGTTTGGGGAGGGCCTTTCCCACCCCAGCATGTTCTCAGAGCCCTCTCAATGGTGGAGATACATCAGAAAACACACAAGCCAAGTTTTCATTCCTCCCCAGCTTCATATTTATTCCTTTCCTCTTTTTGGATGCAGAAAAACTTCAAGTTAGCAGCATAGCAAGACTCTCTCTCCCCTCCAACCCTGGTTGCTTCTTCTTCTAGGCAAATGTTGTAAAGAAAATGTGTATAAATAGAGCGGATTTGCACTTACGCAGTTGCCTATGAATAACAGTTTTCTGCCAGATTAGACAGTGATATGAATAATGGGGATGAGCATCACATTGTTCTGAGGGAGGAGCACACACAGAAAGGAGTGACAACCCAATGCAGCCAAATTCTCACTGCCTGCAGTGAGAGAACATCCCTGGGGTTATATGGCAGCAGACTTTCTGCTTTTCTGAGATCCCTGGGGGTGGAATGTCTTAAAACCTGGAGGTGGAGGTCGATTTGGAAAAACCAGTCTTTGTCAAGATGGAGTTCCAGGAAAGAATATAAAATTGAAAAATCATTATTACTGATTCCTCTTGTGCTTAATCCAAAGTTTTGGAGTGAGTAATGAGAGCAGAAAAACCCACAAAGTGAAAAATGCATTAAATGGAAACAGCCCCTGACTTCCCAGATGCTGCTGTGAATTAGGACTCACATTATTATTATTATTATTATTATTCCCCACCCATCTGGCTGAGTTTCCCCAGCCACCCTGGGCGGCTCCCAACAGAATATTAAAAACACGATTAAACATCAAACATTAAAAACTTCCCTAAACAGGGATGTCTTCTAAAAGTCAGATAGTTGTTTATTTCCTTGACATCTGATAGGAGGGCATTCCACAACGACCGAGAAGGCACTCTGCCTGGTTCCTTAGTTGGAGACATGTTCTGTTGTGTTCGTCTCATCCTGGATAATTCCAGGCTGCACAAAAATACATTAAAGCACTTTTTTAAAAAAATCACACCAAGAGCTGGAGGAATCAGAGTGGGTTTTGCTGTTGGAGAGGCTGAACAACTTCTCAGAACTGCAGCCTGGAAAGGCCGCTGAGCATTGCCAACAGACAGGTGAAACTCGGAAAATATTAGTTTCACCTTTTAAGTTGAATTACTGAAATAAATGAACTTTTCCACGATATTCTAATTTTCCGAGTTTCACCTGTATCTCCTAAAGACCAGGGGAAACCAGGCAGCAGCAGGAAGGACCCCATTGCTGGGCCAGCCTTCCTGCAACCTCACACCCTCCAGATGTTGGACTCCAATTCCCATCAGTCCCATGGTCTTTGCATGCAGAAGGTCCCAAGTGCAAAGCCCAGGATCTCCAGGAAAGACTGGGAATGTCCTCTGCCTGAAATCCTGGAGAGCTTCTGCCAGGCAAGGTAGACAATACTGAGCTAGATGAACCAATGGCCTGGCTCCCTATAAGGCAGCTCCCTATGTTTGCTTGACAGAAGCTATAAAGCCAACAACATCTGGAAAGTACCAAATGGGAAGGGGTCTGCTCTGGATCCACACATGGGTTACTCTTTTTGGCATCTGGTTACAAGAGGGAAGGAGGGTTCTCAACCCTGCTTCATGGCTTCTTCTAAGGCTCTGGCTCTGTTCTGCCTCCCAGGAAGGGATTCTTCTGCAGCTGGGACAGGGCAAAAACCAACACCTGCCTGCCATGTTTACATTACATTCGCATTGAGGAAGCACCAAGAAGCCATAATGGACAGATGCCGTAAGGTGTCAGGGACTGGGCAGAGGAGGAGTGGTGGAGACCGCCTCCCCATCCTGACCCTTCCAGGGAGGAGGAAGAGGAAGACGGTATAGATTTATGACCATGGTTTGTGGGAGGTCACAGCTCAGAGGTAGATGAGAGGGAAAGTTGGGAAATCATGGGAGAGGAAGAGGAGGAGGCAGACATCTGAAGGCAGCCCTGTTTAGGGAAGCTTTTAATGTTTAATAGGTTGTTTAATAGGTTGTTAGTGTTTTCTTGGAAGCCGCCCTGAGTGGCTGGGGAAACCCAGCCAGATGGCTGGGGTATAAATAATAAATTATTGTTATTGTTGTTGTTGTTGTTGTTGTCATAATCAGAGTGGCAGCTGGCTGACATAGTGTCATTAGAAAGCATCCCGGACCCTCCATCTCCCAGAATCTGGTGAGCCTTAAAAGTAGGAGAGCAAAGAGCTCAAAGACAGAGGGCGCATAGCAGCACCCATAGAAGTGATGAATGAGGATGTCGGAGAGACAGGGGGTGGAGATTCACTTGGCACAATGCTAAGAGACTGGGTTCTATAGTCTCTTTTTGTAAAAAAGGATGGTAAAGAAACTTTCCCTTGTCTTTATACTTTCCTAGAGCCGCTGACAGCATCCTGACATAAGGGGAGAGAGGTGAACTCCAGTTAAAACTTGTTTGAAATATGCACCTGCTGCACAGCGAGGAGAATCTTGTTAAGTATAGTAATTTAATTCACTGAAATTGTAAGTGCTTGCATGCTTTACTATGTGTTTAAATTTGATTGGTTGATAACTGAATTCTAGATAGTTCTCTAGTAGTTTGCATGTGAAGGAGAGACTTCACATTTTATTTGAAGTGAGATGACTGTGTTTTAGAATCCACTGTGAACACTGCTAAGTTAAATAGAGTGTTCGAGTGCTTCTTCTCTGCTTGAGGGAAAGGGAGCAAAGCTGAAGGAAAAGGTAAAAGTGGAAATCTCTCACAGCAGCTGCAAGACATGGCCTAGTGGAGATACAGAAGGCTGAAATTGCTGAGCTCTGGAAAGGGAGGAAAATACAGTTGTTTAGAAGTTAGAAGAAGAGACTGAAAGCCCATGCTTGTATAAGCATGTGACTGTAAAGATTATGATTTAATTCATCTGTAAGTTTCTGCAAGTAAAGTTTTTGAATGTTAAAATATATTTATTTATTTGAAAACGTGTATTTAAATGTGTATCTAGATTTTCAAGCCGGCTTACAAAAGAGAACCATAAAACTGATCAAAAACATTAGAAGTAAAAGCAATTATCATAGCAACAATAAAAATACAAAAATCAGTAGATATAAAATCAATTAAAAACCTGGGCAATTTTTGGGGGAAAATGTCTAAAACATGGCTCTCTGGGCAACCCAGTCAGGTAGGTGGTGGCATATAAATAATAATAATAATAATAATAATAATAATAATAATAATAATAAGGAAAGCCTTGACATTGACAAGTCTTGGCATTGGTTTAATTTCCAAAGCAGATTGTCAGTCATATATGATTAATTGTCAGGGAACTGACATCGGAGCTAGAGGCGGAGGGAAGGCTCTCAAATGATGCTGGAGAAGGGCCCAGCAGGGAGAGAGGCAGCTCTGCAGATGGGGAAGCAAATCAGCGCAACACCAGGGATATAGAGGGGCTGATGGGGGAATCGGCGAGAGGGCTCCAGGACTCTTCACCGGACACCAGCGGGGAGAGCACGGGTCCTCCGCTACCCACGCCCACCCTGCGCAGAAGACTTCCACGCAGAGAGAGTAGGAGGAGACTGGGTGTCAAACAACTTTTATGTTGGAAAAGATTTAAGAAACGCCCACTGACGGATTCTACTAGCGACTGAGGCAGCCACGAAGTGAAGGGCTGACCAGACTGAAAGGTTTAGCAAGGCAACAAAGCCTGGAGAGGCGGCAACTTACGCACGAGCAACCCATACACATTACATTAATAATAATAATAATAATAATAATAATAATAATAATAATAATAATAATAATTTATTTATACCCTGCCCATCTGGCTGGATTTCCCCAGCTACTCTGGGCAACACCCAACCGAATATTAAAAACACAATACAGCATCAAAAATTAAAAACTTCCCTAAATAGGGCTGCCTTCAGATGTCTTTTAAAAGTCGGATAGTTGCTTATTTCCTGGACATCTGATGGGAGGGCATTCCACAGGGCAGGTGCCACTACCAAAAGCGCCCTCTGCCTGGTCTGAGCTTCTTAGCTGTGTTTTTGCTACTCTTACTTCAACAAATGTGCCTGCGATCAGAGCACTAAGAGATTCTCAAAGGTATCTTTTTCAGCGTCTCTGGGACTTAAATCCAGCCTGAGAATGGGACCCAGTAAAGCCCCGGTGTTTTCTTCAATTACAGAATGGAATGAAGCAGGGCGGCATCAGATCCTGTGACTGGTAAGGAGGGTGAAGCCTTTGGGTTAACAAGGTAAAGGGACCACTGACCATTAGGTCCAGTCGTGACCGACTCTGGGGTTGCGGCACTCATCTCGCTTTATTGGCCAAGGGAGCCGGCGTACAGCTTCTGGATCATGGCGAACCAGAGCAGTGAAAGGAAATGCCGTTTACCTTCCCGCTGGAGCGGTACCTATTTATCTACTTGCACTTTGACGTGCTTTCGAACTGCTAGGTTGGCAGGAGCAGGGACCGAGCAACAGGAGCTCACCCCGTTGCGGGGATTCAAACCGCCAACCTTCTGATCAGCAAGTCCTAGGCTCTGTGATTTAACCCACAGCGCCAAAAATGTGACTTTCTGCTTCTCTCTGGTGGACAGAGCAGAACTGGCTGCTTTCTGCGTTTAAGCCCCAGCAACTCACCTGAAAAAATACTACAGGACCCCTGGCATGCTTATGGGTTGCTGGTGACCACTGAGACTATTTGCTAACCTTCACTTCAAATTGGATCTCAGGTCAAGGTCCCACCAGGCATTATTTCAGGCCAAGCAAGTCACCCGCACCATTAGCTCTCTCCGTAATGGGAAGGCGATTCCTCAGTGGACCATTGAGCTGCAATGCATGTCAAGGTAATTGCCAATTAAGGAGACCTTGAAATGCTGGCACCATAATCTGCCAAGAAGACTCACTGGGATCAACTAAGCAGCGTGATCTCATCCCATTTCAGCTTCACTGGTGCTGTGCCCCCCTGTTTTGTGTGGATTTTTTTTTAAAAAAAAATAAAGCACACAAGTGCACATTTAAGTTGCACACACACGTTTTACATAAAATATGCTTTTTTTTCTTCAATGCACTTTTCCACAAAACGCACATTTTAAAATGTAATTTCTCTGTATGTTTTACACACCAAAACTGCATCAAAAAAATCTTGGAGGAACGTGCAATCTGAGTGGGTGTTGTTGCATCTGAATCTGCAAGCAAGTGTTGGATCAGGTCAGTCTGCTGCAGAAAAACAAAAACAAAACAGAGAGATTAATTTCCTCTTCCACCTCTGCTGACAAGTAGGAATGACAGAGAATTCTGACGAAAATTGGAACAGGAGTGGAAATGGTGAGTGTTCACTTATTCATACCATGTCTGGTATAGAAATCAATCCAGTGAATTTTTTTGGTATTTACTGGTTATTGTTGTGAGGATTGTGAGGATCACAATTACAATTGTTGCCTTCACCCCAAAGTCCCAGGGTAGGTTACAGCGATTAAACACAATACAGTGGTACCTCAGGTTAAGAACTTAATTCGTTCTGGAGGTCCGTCCTTAACTTGAAACTGTTCTTAACCTGAGGTACCACTTTAGCTAATGGGGCCTCCCACTGCCGCCACGCAATTTCTGTTCTCATCCTGACGCAAAGTTCTTAACCCGAGGTACTATTTCTGGGTTAGTGGAGTCTGTAACCTGAAGCATCTGTAACCCGAGGTAAAGGTAAAGGGACCCCTGACCATTAGGTCCAGTCGTTACCGACTCTGGAGTTGCAGCGCTCATCTCGCTTTATTGGCCGAGGGAGCCAGTGTACAGCTTCTGGGTCATGTGGCCAGCATGACTAAGCCGCTTCTGGTGAACCAGAGCAGCGCACAGAAACACTGTTTACCTTCCTGCAGGAGTGGTACCTACTTATCTACTTGCACTTTGACATGCTTTCAAACTGCTAGGTTGGCAGGAGTAGGGACTGAGCAACGGGAGCTCACCCTGTCGTGGGGATTCGAACCGCCAACCTTCTGATCGTCAAGTCCTAGGCTCTGTGGTTTAACCCACAGCGCCACCCGTGTCCCCGTAACCCGAGGTATCGCTGTATTAAAAACATTTGAAAACAAAATTCCTGAAATAAGTTTGGTCCTGAAAATATACTTCTCAAGTGTCAAAAGTTAGGGTAAAGTAGTGTGTCTTCCGCTTTTGCTGGAAACAATACAATGAAGGTGTCAGACACACCTTTACAGGGAGGGAGTCCCACAACTTAGGGGCTGCCACAGCGCAGGCTCTCTCCTGGGCTGCCACCCCACAAGCTTATGAGGACAGAGGAACTACAAAGAAGGCCTCTGTTGCTGATCTTAGCATCTGAGAGAGTACATAGGGAAGGAAGTGGTCTATTAGGTATTTTGGGGCCTGAATCAAGGGTCTGGAAACTAAGTCTTACGAGAGCGCTTGAAGGAGCTGGGCACGTTTAACCTGGAAAAGAGGAGACTGCGAGGAGATATGATAGACGTCTGCAAATATTTCAAGGGCTGTCACATAGAAGAGGGAGTAAGCTTGTTTGCTCCTGCTCTGGAGGGTAGGACTCGAACCAATGGCTTCCGGTTACAAGAAAGGAAATTTCAACGAAACAGTCGAAAAAACTTTCTGACAGTAAGAGCTGTTTGGCAGTGGAAGAGACTCCCACAAGAGATGTGGACTCTCCTTCCTTGGAGGTTCCTTAAGCAGAGGTTGGGTGGCCATCTGTCAGAGATACTTTAGCTGAGATTCCGGCATTGCAGGGGGTTGGACTAGATGACCCTTGGGACCCTTCCAGCTCTAAGATTTTACAATTCTGTGAGACATTTGGTGCACCAGCAATATGCATTTGATTACATTTTCGCCCATTTGCACTGTGCTTCCTTTGCACTGAGATGCATGGGATGGAATAATGTAATGACCAGGTAAGTTATGTAATTAGATAAGTTATGTAGTTTTGCCACAACAAGACATATACCGTATTGGCCTGAATATATGCCTTGCTTTTTTTCCAAATTCTGACAGTGAAAAGTTAAAAGTGCTGCTTAAATTTGCGACCTTACAAAAATTGGCTTTTACGATATCACGCTAAAACAGACATACGGTAAAATGGAACCGGTGTTCTGCGGAATTTTATGAGAGCGGCTTATATTCGGGTATTGTCTTTTTTCTTTCCCCCCCCCCCTTGAATTTTAAAGGTGTGGCTTATATTCGGGCCAATACGGTAATATAGGTTTTGGTGGAAGGTGAACTGCAGCTGAATGGAAGCAGTGCTGCATGCAGTGAATATAGAGCAGATTATCCGATTCAGAGTCCAGACTGTAGATGGAAGACACAGAGAGTGGCCAGATGTTCTCTCCTGCTGTGAACATGGTTTTTGGAGCTGCTGAGCTGTGTCTTTAGCTGCCCCTTTGACCACAGGAAAAGCTAGACCATCTCATAAGAGAGTGTTAAGGAAGGCAGGAAGGTAGGTTAAACAGAAATCTACAACAGAGAAGGATCAAAGGAGTGGGGAAGTATTCTCTTTGAATTACCTGCTTCATTCTACCTCAGCTTTGAAGCTCACCACTAAGACTAGCAGCTGGGGTGTGGGGGGGTGTGGGGGTGTTTTCCAGGTCTTCTGCAAAATACAAACACAAACAGCTTTTCAGTTGTCATCTGTCAGCTTTCCAATTGTAGCTGCAGAGACAGGGCAATTTATTCCTGTGGGGTCACATGCATCAGGTCTCTAAAGTAGAAGTTAATTTCAGCTGTTCACACAAAAAAAGAAGATTCTGGGAGTTTGTGGAGAGATGGTGGTGTGGGCAGTTGATAGTCTCTGACAGTAACCTGAATATTTGATACAGTAGCATTTGACCACATCAAGGGAGGACGGAAGTGTCTCTCCTCGAGCTCAATAAATAAGAAACACGGAAGGAAGCAGCTTGATCTCCCTGTGTCCACAGAGTAACAACACAGTGCTCATGGTTGAAAGCTGAGTTTTCTCCTGAGAAGATCAATCAAAAATCGCAAGAGCCCTGCAGGTGGATCAGACCAAAGACCGTCTGTATTCCCATGGTGACCAACCAGATGACTTTGGGTAATGGCTCTGCTGTGGAAATACTTCAAGGCAGAAATCCAGAACCCTGCTCAGCAGAGAGAGAAGGAGGGGGAGACTAGCTTTCCATATATATATATATATATATATATATATATATATATATATATTATATATAAGTTTTTATTGGTTTTCATACATATATCATCATTATTCAACTTAACCAAACAATTGTTTTATTAATTCCCCTTACCCCCTTGACTTTCCTCCATTTACATTTCTGGTTTGTTAAACCACTAGTTGCATTCTGCTGCTTATATATAGTAGCATATTATCACATAATTGTCTTTCTTGTTCTCTCTAATTACATTATGTATGTTTATTTAAACCCTGCCAAAGAGTCCATACTTTTACATTGTTTCTGCAAATATGTTACAAAAGGTTCCCATTCTTTTCCAAAGTCACTATTATCTTTTTCACGCAATTTATCTGTCAATTTTGCTAATTCTGCATATTCCATCAATTTTCATGCCATTGTTCATTGGATGGTATTTCTCCCATCTTCCAGTTTTGTGCTATTAAAATTCTTGCTGCTGTAGCTTTCCATATTTTTGAATTAAGGCCATTAAGTCCAGAGTCTCCCAAATTGCCTGACTGCCCTCACTGCCTCTGGAAAACCCACAAGGGGAACAAGGGAACAGCTCAGTGACAGAGCATATTCTGTGCATGCAGAAAGGCCCAGGTTTGACACACATGCCAAGCATCTCCAGGTTGGGGGGGGGGAGGTAAAGGACCCTTGAATGGTTGTCTAGTCCAGTGTTTCCCAACCGGTGTTCCGCGGCACACGAGTGTGCCGTGAGACGTTGCCTCGTGTGCCGCGAGATGCCTGGAGGGAGGCGGGCGAGTCGGGCGGCGAGAGGCGGGGCGGCGGCGGCGAGGAGAGGCCGCGCCTTCTGCTGCTGCCTGGCGCTCCTCCTCGCAGCCGGCAGCGCTGCCTGGGCGCCTCCGCGCGACTCTGCCTCGCTGGGTTTGGTCTCCCAGCAGAGACGGGTCACACGCGCCCCTCCCTCCCTCCCTCAGCCTGCGCGGAGGGAGAGCCAGAGAGAGGCATCGCTCCTGCGCTCCGAGGCGGATTGAGCGCAGCTGAGAGGAGCTGCCGAGGGAAAAAACTTTCACTTTTGTGCGTCCCTCCCGGCGTGACGCTGCGCGCTGACGTCACGGGGCGGGGCTTTAATGGTGGTGTGCCGCGAGATTTTTTTTCAGTAAACAGGTGTGCCGTTGCCCAAAAACGTTTGGGAAACACTGGTCTAGTCAAAGGAGACTAGGGAGTTGTGGCGCTCATCTCGCTTTCAGGCCGAGGGAGCCGGTGTTAGTCCGCAGACAGCTCTCCAGGTCATGTGGCCAGCATGACTGAACTGCTTCTGGTGCAACAGAACCAGAGCACAGGGAAACGCTGTTTACTTTCCCACTTCAGGGGTACCTATTTATCTACTTGCACTGGTGTGCTTTCCAACTGCTAGATTGGCAAGAGCTGGGACAGACAATGGGAGCTCACTTGATCGTGGGGATTTGAACCACCACCTTCTGATCGGCAAGCCCAAGAGGCTCAGTGGTTTAGACAACAGCACCACCCACGTCTCCAGGTAGGCCCACTTAGCTCAGACCAATTCCAGTGACAGCAGGTAAAAAGTTGAAAAACCAGCGGCACAGCTTTCCCCCATTAACTCACTTCTACAAAAAGAAACACGCTGCATGTGTACCATACATTTAAAGCACCCGGGTTTCCCCAGAGAATCCTGAGAAGTGTAAGGGGGCTGAGATCCTCATTCTCTCCCCCCCCCCCAGCTACAATTCTCTGAATCCTTAAGCAAGGTATTCCCCTTCCCAGGGAACTCTGCAAATTGTAGCTCTGAGAGGAGAGTAGTGGATCTCTTTAACAACTCTCAGGACCCAGAACAAATTCAACGTCCCAGGATTCTTTGGGACAATGCATGTCTGTTGAAAGTGGCATAATTTTGCTTTAAATGTGTAGTGCAGATGGGGCCTTTAACTCTTAATTTTTTTAAAAAATGTACCCTGCTCAGTTTTAATTTGCAATATGTCGCTGTGTTTTTAGGTAGTTTTTACAAACCATTACTGAATGTTGCTGGGGGTTTTTTTATTGTTTTCATGTAACTCAAGAGATTATTATTGTGTGAAGCAATTAGATATTTAAAATAAAGAAACGGCAACAGCTCTCCGGGTGACTGGGAGCTACAGCTCCCTACTGCCATCTGCTGACTACTTTAGATGAAACCAAGGAAAAATATCTCCCAAAGGGGCTGGGAGGTTGGGGGGAGAAATCTTGGTGCTACTTAAGGACGGGAAGGAGAAGCAGAGCTACCCTGAAACTGGCAAAACAAAGCTGCTTGTTGTTTTCTAAGAAAATAGCTTCTTCTTTTTCAAAGAAAATAAATCCTCTCTCTCAGGTCATATCTTCACAGTCCTCATGAAACCGAAGAACTCTACCAAAGTCCTGAGGCTTTATAGGGCCTGGATAAATCCTATTGGACCTTGAAAATCACCTGACAATTGCCCAATCCCTTAAGTGCAGCTCCTCAAGAGGGAGCAAATCAGCCATCTCTAGGGTGATCTCCTTGTTGTCATGGGGATGCAGAGTGCTGGGGGCTGCCAGAGACTCTGATTTTAGATCTCCAAGCCCACCCAGGGACAGTAAAATTTGTGTGAAATTTGAGTTTTGAGGAATGGCTGTGTTTCCGTTCCTATCTTGTTTCAGAAAGTGCAAATTAAGTAAGTTTGCCTTCAAATGAAACCTGAACTGAATTTCTGTCCCCATTCCTCTACACATCCCTGTGTCTTATGAAGGGGTCAAGCCCAGCACTTACTGCCTTCCCCTGTTCAAAACGACTCCAAGGCAAAACTGTACTTGACTAGCATAGAACCTGAGTCTGGGACCACATATCCACATGCCCTTGCATTTTAGTCTTAAAAGCAACTGGGAAAGGGTGGGGGTCACAGTGCTGGTCAAGGGGGTTAACCCTTTCCACTCCATACCATTAACCTGCTTTAAATCTTTAAATACCTCTCCCAAGCCACTATTCTCTGCAGGCAAAATGCAACTGCTTGTCCTTTTTTCTTTACTTTCCACAACTAATCACAGCTTTGGAGGAGGAGTGATACAGTGGTACCCCGAGTTAACACCTCAGGTTACAGGCGCTTCAGGTTACAGACTCCGCTAACCCAGAAATAGTACCTCGGGTTAAGAACTTTGCTTCAGGATGAGAACAGAAATCGTGCGGCGGCGGCGTGGCAGCAGCGGGAGGCCCCATTAGCTAAAGTGGTACCTCAGGTTAAGAACAGTTTCAGGTTAAGAACGGACCTCCAGAACGAATTAAGTTCTTAACCCGAGGTACCATTGTATTCTCTCCAGAGATATAGAGCTGGAGGAAATTCATAATCATCCCGTGCAGAAATGCAGTCCTGATCCACTTCGTCCCTCCCTAAGAAACAAAACCCCACATACACTTGCTTTTCAGGCTAAAACAGGGGTCAGCAAACTTTTTCAGCAGGGGACCGGTCCACTGTCCCTCAGACTATGCAGGGGGCCAGACTACATTTTGAAAAATATAAATACCCTGCAAGCCGGTCCCTCAGTTGCCTCCGGACCTGGAGGAGGAACGCTCTCTGCACGCGCTCAGGAGCACTTCTCGGTGTCGCCCACTCTCCAGTATTGTTGACAAGCAGCAGCTGCTCCATTGGCCTATCCCCACAGAGCTCCCAGGTGGCATGCACCACAGACTGCGGCCTGTTGTCCGAGGACAGGTCCACGGGCAGGCTGCGCACACAGAGCACTGGGCAGGCGGCTCACAGCTCACCCTCCAACTGCTCCAGTGCAGCTGCCGAGGACACCAGCAGCAGCAGCAGTGCCAAGCCAGGCACCAGGTGCAGGGGCAGCAGGTTCACCAAGCTCTGGCTGAAGCCCCACAACGTGCCCGTCACAATGCCCATGGCGCGGCCCAGACCTGCCGCCCACCAGCGTCTCTGTCCATGACCATGCCAGGTTTACCTCAGCGCGTGGGCAATGAGGCTTCAGATTGGCTGCAGGAGCGTCAGCATCGCTGCCCACCCAGAGGCATCTACGGCTTCGGATAGGCTGAAGGAGCTTCCTGCAGCCAAGCTGAAGCCATGCCAGTGTCACAGAAGTCAGTCCCTGTGAGGCGAGGCATCCGCGGCAGTGCCGGTTTACCTCAGCTCGCGGGGACTGACTGAGCAGACGGCAGGGTCCGCGGGCTGGATCTACGAGCCTGGTGGGGCACATCCGGCCCCTGGGCCTTAGTTTGCCAACACCTGGGCTAAAAGGTATCTCAGGCGATCTGACCGTGGATGGTTCACATCACATTTACCGTATTTTTTGCACCATAACACTCACTTTTTTCCTCCTAAAAAGTAAGGGGAAATGTCTGTGCGTGTTATGGAGGGAATGCCTACGGGTGGCATGCCTACGGATTTTCCTCCTCTAAAAACTATGTGCGTGTTATGGTCGGGTGCGTGTTATAGAGCGAAAAATACGGTAGTTTGGCCTTAAAATATTAGAATAATTGGCACCCACCCCAGTGACGGAGCTGGGTGCTCTGGCACCCGGAGCGGCACACATGCCATGCACCCGGGGGTTGGGGTGATCCGCCCACAGGTGTGGGGACCATAGCTGTCAACTTTCCCCTTTTCTTGCAAGGAATCCTATTCAGAATAAGGGAATTTCCCTTTTAAAAAGGAAAACAATGACAGCTATGGTGGGGGAGATCCACCGAAGGGGTGGGGCGATCCACCCACAGGGCCAATGGACGCGGCTGCACAATCCTCCCTGGGGGGCAGTCTCGGCATGGGGGGGGGCTGAATGTCACCCCTCTTCAGGCTGAAGGGGGTTGACATTTGGCACACACACGCCCCTGCGACTCACAAGCCTACAGCAAGCCGGGGAAAGGGGGAGATCCGCAGCAGCTGCTTCGCCCCTTGCTGCTTTGCCGCATGCTGGGTTTGGGGGAGTCACGGGAGGTGGGGGGCACACCAAATGTCACCCCCCCTTCAGGATGACACCCAGGGCGGCCTGCACCCCCCCACACACCCACAAACACACCTTCCTACGTCCCTGACCCACCCACCAGAAGATGTATCCCTGTCTCACTGTGTGTTTGAAGTTCTCTTTTTTAATCCATCAGAAGCCAGGGTAGAAAAAGAAAGGCTTTGTTATTGGCAGCCGTTTGAGAGAATGAAAGCATTGAGTGGCAACCACAAAGGAGGCCTGTCTTTGTCCTGGTGAGAAAATAATGAAGGTTGAGGAAAGTTGGCTTTGAAATGTCACAGCCAGCAGGCAGAGAACAATGAGGCTGGCTGAGATGGCAGCTGTTGAACAGGTATTCTGCATTGCCTCTCTCTGCAGCCAGGACAAATCTGGGGTAAGGCATTGTTAAACAAGTTCTCTGAATGACAATGAGCTTGCCTTAATATACACTAGTGGCCAAACTTGTGGAAGCCTTTTGGAAAAAGTGTATTTCCGAGGTTTGATGGCTCATAACACCACTCTCTTTTTTTGGAGTAATACCATAGAATTATATATCAATGGAAAGATAATTTAATGAAGAATGTAATGCAATAACTTTTATGAAGGATTATTTATTACAACAGCAGTCATAAAGAAGAAATGTGAAACACATAGAAAAAATGAGATATATAGAAATTCTCACCATGTCAGTTAATACTTAGTTGGAATAAATAAATAAAAAATTAAAAAATGTCTAGTAGCACCTTAGAGACCAACTAAGTTTGTTTATACAGTGGTGCCTCGCAAGACGAAATTAATTCGTTCCGCAAGTTTTTTCGTCTAGCGAATTTTTCGTCTTGCGAAGCACGGTTTCCCATAGGAATGCATTGAAAATCAATTAATGCGTTCCTATGGTCAAAAAAAGTCCAATCAAAGCCAAATTTGGTACAACAATAGTTTATTAACTGCTATTTAAAGTCACACATACTTTAAAGAGCATATCAAAAATTGAAGGAACAATAAATTAAATTTCTAAACATGACAGGAAAAACATTTAAAAATCAAAAAAGGGTACATTACATCAAAAAATCAAAAAAGAAGTTTTGGGAAAGCTTTAAAAATCACCAAAGTCTTCAAAAACCTCAACTGTTCCCCCAGCCACCCACCACACAGAAATTCAAACTCAGAATTATTTTTTTTGAAAAAAAACAACATGGCCCAATGGTCACAGAAAACCATAAAAATTCAAAAAAAAAACAAACCCCACACAAGCTCCCAGATTCTTGCAAACCCCTCCTGAACTGTCCCCCCAGCCACCCACCACACAGAAATTCAAACTCAGATTTTTTTTTTCAAAAAAAAACCAACATGGCCCAATGGTCACAGAAAATCAAAAAAATTCAAAAAAAACCACACAAGCTCCCAGATTCTTGCAAACCCCTCCTGAACTGTCCCCCCAGCCACCCACCACACAGAAATTCAAACTCAGAAATTTTTTTTTTGAAAAAAAACAACATGGCCCAATGGTCACAGAAAATCATAAAAATTCAAAAAAAACCACCCAAGCTCCCAGATTCTTGCAAACCCCTCCTGAACTGTTCCCCCATCCACCCAGCACACAGAAATTCAAACCCAGAACTTTTTCCAAAAAAACAACAACATGGCCCAATGGTCACAGAAAATCATAAAAATGCAGAAAAAAACCACACAAGCTCCCAGATTCTTGCAAACCTCTCCCCAACACCAAGTCCTTGAATTCTAAACACCCCAACCCAAAATCCAAAAACCCCAAAAAAAGTTTTAAAAGTTTAACTTACCAAACAGCTGCAAAAGAAGTTTTGGAAAAGCTTCAAAAATTCAGCAAACTCTTTAAAAAGCTCAAAAAGGCCACCACACTGCAATGTGTTGCTCCTCAAAGTCAAGTCACAACTGCACCTCTTCCAGCAATGCACCCTGGGTATTAACGGTTTTACGAAAAAGGAAACCAACTTGCAAGACGTTTTCGTCTTGAGAAGCAAGCCCATAGGGAAATTCATCTTGTGAAGCAACTCGAAAACAAAAAAACCTTTCGTCTTGCGAGTTTTTCGTCTCGCAAGGCGTTCGTCTTGCGGGGCACCACTGTACTTAGTTGGGTAACCTTTAACTTTAATTACGGCCTTACAAAGCCTTCCCATGGCGTAAACCAAGTTTTTTAGTTCTGCAGCTGTAATAATGTGAAACCAAGATTGAATTATTGCCTCTATTAATTGGGTTTTATTGCTGGGTTGCTTCTGACTAGCAAGTGTATTTAGTCCACTCCACAGATTTTCGATTGAGTTAAGGTCTGGGTTATTCCCAGGCCATTCCAGCAATGGAAAATGATTCTCAGGAAACCACCTTTTGCACACAGCAGCAACATGATATGGAGCTGAATTCTGTTGACATAGAAGTGCTTCCTTATCTTGGAAAATATGTATTATATATATTAATATAACATTTTATTTTGAATTGTTCTCGATATTGCCCGTTTTGAGCACTCTTGCAATTAGGGAGTTTTAAAAAAAGAAATCTGACAAAGAATAATGCCCACTCCGAAATTAAGCATATGCAAGAAAACCCATTGATTTCATTCAAGGCTACCTCTTTGAAGGGCAGAAATTGTATTGCATTGGTACAGGATGAAACAACTTTGCTAGCAGGCACAGAGTTTTGAAATACGGAATTTTTAACATACATTTTATAGGCGGAAGGCATGTTTTCTAGGTGGTACAGGGTATATCTTTGACAACAGAAATCAGGATGCTTGCCAGAGTTTGTTGGACTCCAACTCCCAGCAGCCAGCAAGGGCAATGGTCAGGGATGATGGGAGTCGTAGTCCATCTCTAGAAGGCCACAGATGTTCCACACTCCTCTCTTACAGTCTTTGACAGCTCTGGGGGATTTAAATTATTTTCCTGGGGCCTCTGGTTCCCACCAATCCCAGCCAGCAGGATGAACGGTCAGAGATGATGGGAGACCAACAATATCTGGAGGGCCACACACTTCCCACCCGTGTGCTAAATATATTAAACCCCTTTCAAATACACTGGTACCTTCATTCTCAAACTTAATCCGTTCTGGAAGTCCGTTCCAAAACCAAAACGTTCCAAAACCAAGGTGTACTTTCCCATAGAAAGTAATGCAAAATGGACTGATCCGTTCCAGATTTTTTAAAACAACCCCTAAAACAGCAATTTAACATGAATTTTTCTATCTAACAAGACCATTGATCCATAAAATGAAAGCAATAATCAATGTACTGCAGTCACACAATCAATCAATCAGTAGCTGAACTAGGTTCAGCACAATCACAAAAACAAAACAAAAAAGCTGCAAAAACAAAAATGCAAAATAAATAGCAAAAACAGACAGACCTCAGCCTAACACTCAAAAGGGAAGCGTGGCACTCAAATCGGAAGTGTAACACTCCAAACAGAGCATGTTCGGCTTCCGGATAAAGTTCGCAAACCGGAACACTTACTTCCAGGTTTGCAGTGTTTGGGTTCCAAGCTGTTTGATTACCAAGGCGTTTCAGAACCAAGGTACCACTGTAGAATAAGCAACCTTCAGTGGGGTTCACCACCAGACACCATGAAAAGCAAGTTATTCTGGATCACTGTCATAGTCTTTCACTTAAAAACTGGTACCTCTTTTTCTCTCCATCAAATGTCGGTGACTATACGTCACACAAAGGAGCCATGTGTTGGAGGGACAGCTGTGGAGCTTTGGTGATGACGACATGGCTTGTGACCTTTAGAGAGATTGGAATAGGAGTTCATTTCCTTCAATAATTACAGTGATTTCTCACTTCCCCCATAACGTTTTGACCCCAGCCAGAGAGAGCCCTTGTCCTGTGCTCCTGCTTTCGACACCGTTTCATCAACTGCAAACATCGCTCAGCCTTCTTGCTCTGAGCAAGCACCCGGGAAGGTTGTCCTGCACCATGCAGGTTGAGGCATCTTTCCCGGCTTGGGAGAGAGAGGAGGGGTTGCTAAGCAACCACATGCTTGTCTCTCTTTCCAGGTGTCCCATCAGCTGGTTGGGGAAATCAACCAACCAGCCACCTGACCTCCTGGCTAAAACAATGGCTCTATTCACTGTTGGGGTAGGAGGTGCGTGGATTGTGCATGCACAAGGTGAGGAATCTGAGCCAGTGGCCTATTTAATGATGGGTCACCAGCTTGGCCCTATTCAGCCCTCGTCTCCTGCACCTTGAAGCGATGAACTGAAGCTCCAGACATCATTTTGACCTACTGGCATCCCCTGCAATGGTAAGATAAAAAGGTAAAGGGACCCCTGACCATTAGGTCCAGTCATGACCGACTCTGGGGTTGCGGTGCTCATCTCGCTTTATTGGCCGAGGGAGCCGGCGTACAGCTTCTGGGTCATGTAGCCAGCAGGACTAAGCCACTTCTGGCGAACCAGAGCAGCACACGGAAACGCCGTTTACCTTCCTGCCGGAGCGGTACCTATTTATCTACTTGCACTTTGACCATGCTTTCAAACTGCTAGGTGGGCAGGAGCAGGGACCGAGCAATGGGAGCTCACCCCGTTGCGGGGATTTGAACCGCTGACCTTCTGATCAGCAAGTCCTAGGCTCTGTGGTTTAACCCACAGTGCCACCCGCGTCCCATTTAATGGTAAGATGCCCCTGTTAAATTCTTCTCCGATGGCTACATGAGCTGCAGAATATCTCAAGCATCTCAAGCGTGACTCTGGCATCCTATAGTTGTGGAGATAAGAGAGCAAGGGGCAATCTGGAAATAAAATGACTGATGATGTATCTATCACTCATCCTCCAACACTCCCTGCCAATTCAAAGTCAGAAACATTGGTAAATCACTCTGCCTATTTTTTGTCTTTTGCAGGGGTGGTTTCTTCAAACATTCTTGGTGTGTGTCACTAGATTTGTCATGAAATATAATTAGATTTTTTTGACCAAATTTGATTCAGATTCCATTGTGGTCCAAGCCACACACATCCTTCAGGTAATGCCCCTTCTGCAGTGTACTAACAGGCTAGTCTCTATGCAAAAGAACAAATGGAAACAAAATTTCTGACATCAGAAATAGCAGCATTCAGAAACCAGAAGTGGGGTCATTTCAATCTCTCCAGACACTTCTGACTTAAGAGTTTCCTTTCTCAAACAGAGGGATTTCAGAGGGAGACTCCAGGATGAAACTGTCTGGTTAGAACCAATCAAGAAGTCTGAAGCTATAAGCTTAGCCTTGAATTGAGACTATGGTTTCCTGTTCCCGCTGCTGGGGGTAAATTTACACAGCAAAACCTGAATGATGGGGTAGTCACCAGTTTTTGTTGCTGTGAATTGGCTGCTTTGCTTATCTACAATTGCTGTACTTTTTGAACTTTCATTCCCATACAGCCCCATTTCTCTCTCTCTCTCTCTTTCTAGCTAGGGGTGTGGATTGTGTGTGTATTAACAGTGACTAACAAAGCAAAATTATTACCATATTGCATTTGCTGAAGCTAAGTGATGGCAGGTATTACTATGTCCCAAAGTGGGGCCATATGGTCTCAAGGTTAAAAGTCTGTAAATCCAGACATTTTATCTTGTTTCCAGTGTTCCTGGAACAAGTTAGTTTCTCTCTTGCAGTACCTGATAAATCAGAGGGGCTGTGATTTTCCAGACCAAAGTGCTTTGCAAGTAGTTGTTCTGATAGATTTATTTTTGTCAAGTTTGCAGTGGATTTACAGTATGATTGCTAAAACATGTGCGTAGGTCAGTTGATGTTCTTACACACAAACTAACTGTGGCATCCTGGGCTCTCACACTCAGTGTGATAAATGACACTGGAGACCTGCAGGGAGTGTTTTGTTTCATTTAGTAAGTCCTGACAGTCCTTGTGTTCTTGAAGGGAACTGTCTCCATAAGATAAATACTGATAAAAGTCCAGTGGTTGGTTTTGTCAGGATGTGACCCAGAATGACTGATGGGTGGCTTACATCTCGCTTTCATAAACTTGGAGGCTGGCAGAAAAGTATTTAACAGTATATCACGCTTTTGAAATGGACTTTAGACTTTGAAAGCTTATGCTGTAAGACCATTCTAGCCTTTAAGTTGCAACAAAACTGCTGTCTCCACCCACCCTCCCAAATGGTGTTGGCCTTCAGCTGTCTCCCTCTGTGAATAAATGTCATGTGTGGTTTAACCCTCAGGTTCAAAGCCACAATCCTGGTCCCTCCTCAGAAGCAAAGGGGGAAGAGAGATCACGGGCGTCGAAAGGGAATGGTGAGCTGTTTGATGGGATTGGACCTAGCAGTTATAAAAGCTGGGTGGGCAGTAGACAGGGCCAGCCCAAGACATTTCGGCACCCCAAAATTTCATCCCCCTCCCCACCAGGGGAGAAGAGGTGAGGGACGATTTACATCAGGAACAAGTGGGGAAGGAAGACTGACATTGGGATCTGCTGCCTTGATGAATCCTGGTCACCTCACCTTGCCTCATGAACCGGCTGACCCTGAATACAGGTTTATACAGTGGTACCTCAGTTTAAGAACCGTCTGGTTTAAGAACGATTTGGTTTACAAACTCCTCAAAACCAGAAATAGTGTCCTGGTTTGAGAACTTTACCTTGGTCTAAGAACAGAATCCGAATGGTGGAAGGGCACCAGCAGTGGGAGGTCTCATTGGGGAAAGCGCACCTTGGTTTAAGAACGGTTTTGGTTTAAGAATGGACTTCCGGTTTGCTGCAGGGGCAATGGTGGCGCGCTCCGTGTCGTCCGCTTTAAAGGACAGCACAGTTCTGGCAGCTAGAGCTTTGGGGGCGAGCACCAGGGCTAGGCACCCCCCCAAAAAAAAAAAAAAAAAAAACCACGGAGGAGTGGAGATCCTAGGGGAGGCCTCATTGGGGAAAGCGCACCTCAGTTTAAGAACAGTTTTGGTTTAAGAACGGACTTCCCCAACGGGTTAAGTTCATAAACCAAGGTACCACTGTATTGGGATCTGCTGCCCCTGTGGATCCTGTCACCTGAGGTGGTCATCTTTCTCCTCCTCCTCCTGCTTTCCACCTCCTGCCATCAAAATTTTCTCAAGATGAAACCCAGAGCACTAACAGGATTATAGGAACAAGGAGGAAGCTTCCTTAGACCAAGGCAGATTCTTGGTCTGTCTAGCTCAGTACTGGCATCAACTCTCTGAGGTTTCAGGGAGTGGACATCCTCAGGCCTACCTGGTAATGCTACTGGGGACCTTCTGCATGCAAAAAGTTCTGCCACTGAGCTACATCCCTTCTCTGATATTTCAGTTTCCCACCCCATAATCTAATTTCTCTCTTCTTTTGTATCAAGTGCCTTCAAAAACATTTCTTGGGAACTCCTGCACAGCCCAGAGGTGCCTCTTGTTCCTGGGATCCTTTGGCTTGCTGATTGGAACAACCATTGGGGTTTGGTTTCTGGGTAAGTGCAGGGCGGCTAGGAGGTTGTGCATAGCCAGGCTTAAGTGGGCACATGGAGAGAAGTTGCTTCTTCGATAGCCCAGCTCTGGTGGTTGCTATGTGGGGCACAGTATCTAGGCTGCTGTTCCACCCTCCTTCTGCCATTGTCCTCTTAGTGAAACAACTGCAGAAGCCCCTTCCCCTTCAGGGGTCGCTCCCACTCCAGGACCCAGAGGCTGCTCTAACAAGGTGCAGGGAAACGATGGAAGAAGGGGAGAAGGACCAAGACGCCCTCGCTGGAGATGCCGGGAGCAAAAAAGGTTTGGAATCTCCAATGTAGCACTAAGTTAAAGGCACTAAAGAGGTGTACTCGTTTTGCCTGTGAAATGGGTGTTGTTGCACAAAAGAACGCATAACCATGTTGTTGGTAGCTTTGTTGTGCAATGGGTTGCACAAGTTTCTGTTATTGCAGCTAGGGTTGCCGGACCTCCGGGGCGGCAGGGGGAGGGCTTGAACCTCCAGGTGGGCAAGAGTGCTTTTGATTGATTGATACTACAATTATGCATGCTGTTCCCAAGCTTCAGTTACCAGGAACCAGCTGCAAAATTGCATAGACTCTCCACTGTGAGCTGCTCATCCCTATCCCCATGAACCTCTATCTCCAGGGCTCAGTGGATGGAGGATGTGCAGAGGAAGAATCATCAGGGTCCGCCTCTGTGACACCACCAGGGTCTCAGGTTTGGGCCCTGAAATCTCAGGGTCTGGGATGTTTCTGATCTGGCAACCCTAACTGCAACTGCTGCATTAGATTCCTCTGTTGCGCAACATTAAAACTCACCTGTCTGCTACTGCAAAAGCCCTAGCGCTAGCAGACAGAGAATGTGGGATACAGCTGATATATATTACAGTGACTAACACAACATTTTTGAAATGAATTCTTTTTAAAAATGGCAAACTCTAACAAACCGAAGACTGGAAAAATGAGAAAGTGAGGGAACTCAAAACTGACAGGTTCATCCATATATGCTTAGAAGAAAGGTGGGGTGTGTTTTTGGGGTGCTGGCTGTATGGATAACGGATCTTTTGAGGAGCACAACTCATCTGTGCAACTCATCTAGCTATTGCCAACAACCAAGTAAAAGCTGAAAGAAGTAGACACAGCTGCAAACTCCTTACACCACTATGATGCCACTATCTCCCCCTCCCCTTAAAAAAACAATGCCTTCTGAAGGCCTGATTGCTCCAAAATGATAGATAATACAGAATTCCTTCCCAGCAGGAGCAGATCAAGCCCACAGGATGAGGTTTTTAATCCACCCCGTTTTAGTATTTTTCAGAATAAACAGAAGCAACTTCTTATTGGAAGTGCAGGCTGAGGGTCAATCCAACTGGTTTCTGGTATGCCATGAAAACTGGGATGTCTCCCTGGGGATGCAAATCTGCAGGTGGTTGGGTCACGCCCGGTAAGTGCAGCAAGATGAGGTGTCAAATCATCCCAGTCCCACACGCTTTGTTGTCTTGTCTGTGAAAGGCAGTTGCATAAATCAGTCCATCAGCTCACAGGATATGGAACCTGTCCTGGATATCTACAGAACCCCTCCAGAGGTTTCATTATTTTGCATCACTGAAATTGTAGTCTTCCAGGTCTGGTTGTAGCACACTCTTACAAGCACACAAACACACACACTTTGCTAGTTTTCTGAGTGAAATTTTTATTTTCGGTACCACGTCTGCCTCTCAAACTTTCCACTCAGAGACCCATACCACTTATCATTCATTCAAATGTATTTAAATCATTCCCATACCATTTCACATTTCCAAATGGATCTGCACGTGGTTTACAACCTGTCTTTAAATGAAAAAATGTTGAACTGAATAACACAGTGCAAACTAGAATCTGATACAAATCACTTTCTGTTATCAGATCTTGCTGCTATCCAGGCTTCAGCCAGTCACAGATCAACATCTGCCAGGCTTTTAAAAAGGCAGATATAGATAGATAGATAGATAGATAGATAGATAGATAGATAGATAGATAGATATGCAACTTTCAGATTTGATTATTAATATGTATTTTAAAAAATACTAACTTTGATTATTTTGAACATTTTTAAAAATTGATGTGGTCTTTATCATTTTATTTGCAAACTCACATGAAAATTCATGTTGAAGCGTGGTGTAGGCATCCCAGCTAACTCCAGTTAAAATGAGCAGCCAATAGGCAGCCAATGTTCGGCCTTCCAGATGTGTTCTGGACTACAAGTCCCATCATCCCTTGCCATTGGCCAGGCTGGCTGGGGCTGATGGGAGCTGCAGTCTATCCTCATCTGGAGGGCATCCCTGGAGTACCGGTAGTCCATACCAATGCAGTGGCTCCACAGGTTCATGAACACACACACACACACACACACACACACACACACACAGGTGTAATTGTTTCCAAAGTGATAACTCTTGTCTGTCACTCCTGCAGGCTCACCCACCACAAAGGGGTAAACCTAACAGATGTGAAGCTAAACACCACCCAAGAGTTTGCTCAGATTTTGCCCAACTGGAAACGAAACATCAAGAATAAGTGGCAAATGAGGTGGGTCCCCTGCTTAAGCTGAACTCCCATTTTCTTTTCTTTTGTTTAATGTCAAAACATGATTTCAGACTTTTTGGGTGGCATCCTATATATATATATATATATATATATATATATATATATATATATACCGTATTTTTCGCTCTATAACACGCACCAGACCATAACACGCACATAGTTTTTATAGGAGGAAAACAAGGAAAAAAAATATTCTAAACGAAATAGTGGATATATGATTTTTGTGGTTCATGTGATCTGACAGTGAGTTTGGAGTAGCCCAATGCAAAAATCCTGAGGATCCATGTGGATCCATGCTTTGTAACCATGGAGGAGGGAAGGAAGGGGAACCATGGATCCTCTGCTCACGACTGCAGCAGATCCCCCTCCGCCACCCGCAGGCATTCGCTCCATAACACGCACAGACATTTCCCTTTACTTTCTAGGAGGAAAAAAGTGAGTGTTATGGTGCAAAAAATACGGTACACACACACACACACATATATAATTCTTCAAAAGTAAAAATCATCATAACAGAAACAATAGTAACAAACACACACAATTGTATGCCAAAACAATTTCAAATCCAAAAATAGGGATTCTCTGAATCCCGTGACTCCCCTCCCCTGGGTACTGTACATTTTAATTCACACACCCGTGCAACCACTTGTTAAATATTTTTGCTGCAGTAATATCTCCTGAGCAGGATGAATAAAATATTGGGGGGGGGGGCAGATAAGCCCCTCCCTGCATAACCGATCACAAAACATGGTGCACACACACCATTTGAATGGCACTGTCCATCAACTTGGGGGAGGGAGGCCCCCCACAAATATTTTATTGGGGGGGGGGCAAAGGGACCTTGGCCCCTATGCTCCTGAGGCAGGCAGACGCCAGCCTATTATTGGCTCTTTGTAATTGCTTTAGGATATATTTGTCTGGAAAATGCCACAGAAATTTGATCAGTCAAGAGGATTCTATCAGCTTACCAATTTTCTCAGACTGTTGTGTCCAGAAATTGTTGTGGCTGTGCATAACGTGTCTGTTTAACCACCAATTTGTTTTATTCAGGAGTAGATGCCCTTCGGGTCGGATTGTGGCCCTCAAATGTTCTGGTAAGTAACCCAAACTCACCTTATGGTACTTCAGAAACCATCATACATTGGCGGCCTGATTTGCCCTGAAAAAAGCACCTTTCCACCAATAGCCAAATCCGATGTTGTTCACATCCAGCCATCTTTCATAAACAGACAAACAAACATCTAAGGCAGGCATAGGCAACTTCTGGCCCTCCAGATGTTTTGGCCTACAACTCCCATGATCCCTAGCTAACAGGACCAGTGGTCAGGGATGATGGGAATTGTAGTCCAAAACATCTGGAGGGCCAAAGGTTGCTTATGCCTGATCTAAGGCAATGCAGACTCTGGGTGCAAAATGAAATGTGTGCAGCCATTTGCACGTTGAGAGCCTTTATCTGCATTAAATGCACATGCTTTATTCCCATCCTTTGCTGTGACTGAGGTCCAATCTGCACAAAACTGAGGTGTGCCTCAGGAACCTTTGCATTCTTAAAGGATGCTGGGCTGTGCCCCTTCACCCTAGGAACACCTCAACACTCTTCCAAGCAAAGGTTGTTTATCTCCCAGATTCCTTGAGAGCTAATCTGAGGAGTAAGCCCCCCACCTTTCATCTTCCCCACAGAGTGTGGCTCCAAGGCTCCACAGACAATGGAGAGAAAGGACCCATCTCCGGGGCACTGGCCGTGGCAGGTCACCCTTTATCACGAGGCCAACCATTTCTGTGCAGGCTCTATGGTGTCGGAGGAGTGGATCGTCACAGCTGCTCACTGCATGAACAAGTAAGCATGGGAGAATCTGACTCCAGCAGCAAGAAAGAAGGTGCAGATCTGGCCAAAGGTTTTTCATAGAATCATAGAATTGTAATGAACTCTTCAGGCAAGGTCTTAGTAAATAGGAGGCAGGGTATGCAAACAAGTTTTCTCTCCTCTCTCCACTGTTTCCAAACATGTTGGGTTTTTCCATGCAAAATGAGACAGGACTACTGCAATGCGCTCTGCGTGGGGCTACCTTTGAAGGTGACCTGGAAACTACAACTAATCCAGAATATGGCAGCTAGACTGGTGACTGAGACCATATAACACTGGTCCTGAAAGACCTACGGTACATTGGCTCCCAGTACATTTCCGAGCACCTTTAAAGCCCTAAAATGGCCTCGGCCCAATATATCTGAAGGAGCATCTCCACCCCCATCGTTCAACCCAGACACTGAGGTCCAGCTCCAAGGGCCTCCTGGCGGTTCCCTCACTACAAGGTTATATGGAACCAGGCAGAGGGCCTTCTCGGTAGTGGCACCCACCCTGTGGAATGCCCTCCCATCAGACGTCAAGGAAATAAACAACTGACTTTTAGAAGACAGCTGAAGGCAGCCCTGTTTAGGGAAGCTTTTTATATTTGATGTTTTATCACATTTTTAACATAGCCAGATAGGTGGGGTATAAATAAATTATTATTGTTGTTGTTGTTGTTGTTGTCGTCGTTATTTGGTCTTGAAACCCTTTCTGAATATCTGGCACATTCATCCTCTGGAGCTGGAAGTGAAAAAGCCCAGTGAGGCAGAACTGGAAGGCCAAGCATGCTCAGGGTTTTTGTTTCGTTCCAGGCTTTCCGGCTGGGTGGCCTTTGCTGGGCTTGAAGACCACACCAGTGTCAAAGAGCAGGTGGAAGCGGCAGTGGAGAAGGCTGTTCCCCACCCCAACTACAGCAGCAGGAGTCCCGACTATGACATTGCAATGCTGAAGCTGAAGGAGTCACTGCGCTTCTCAGGTGAGCCATGCCAGCAGCCGGCGACGTTGGGCCATTTGCCCATAACAAAGGATCCAGATTTGCAAAGGGAGCTTCATACATGTAAGTGCATATTTATAAATAATTGCTATAATTCAAATGGAAATGCAGTTAATTGCACCATGGTGTGCTTCCTCAGTCTGTTGTCCAGGTTTTGATAACTGTTGATGGGCAACTTCGTATTGTGCTTAAACCAGACTTTTAAAGAAAGGAATGGCCACTGCAAAGCAGACTCACAGCCACCTTCCATCCCACTTTGAGAAGGACTCTCATGTCATAAGCTTTGGTCTTGGCACAAAGGCTAAAGGTGGGAACTGGAACTCTTACACCAGGGCTTGGCAAGGCTTACGGGGCATGGGCCAGATCACTCCCGCGGAGATCCTCTGTGGGGCTGGACCGGTGCAGCGAGATGCTGGAAATCGTATCTGTGCACATCCAGTGCCAGAAATCGCTTCTTCGCATGCCCAGATGCCAAAAATTGTGCCTGCGCAAAAGCGATTTCCGGCATCTCAGCATGTGCAGAAGCAATTTCTGGAGCTGCGGAAGAGAGTCCCCACGCCGCACTGCGCCGGCTCAGCGCAGCACGCAGGGACTCGCTGAGCTAGCAGCTCAGTTTGGGGGCAGCTCGTGGGCCAGTTAAAAGGCCTCCATGGGCCGCAGGTTGGGGACCCCTGTCCTACACCATCAGTTCAATGGCTATAAGATATATCCTTCCTTCCAAGATACTGTTGGAGCTGTGTGTTTGCCCCAGTACCATCAAGACATCCCTAGCGGAAGCACATGCTGGATTTCGGCTCAGGACACCACAAGATTAGAAAATGGTAAGTGACAAACCTAGGGAGATTTTATTTAAAAAATGTTTATGTATATAGAGACACCATTGTTGCAAGGAACAGGATGTTGCTGCTTGTTTTGCAGCCACAGGTGACCCTGCTGAGACACTGACGGAAGTGCCAGTGACCCTGATCAGCACCCAGAAGTGCAACAGCTCATGTAGGATGGCAGGGGAGCTCAGCCCTAGAATGCTCTGTGCCCATTACTTGGATGGAAACACTGAGGCCTGCAAGGTAATAGCTGGGAAGTGTGTGGCTTTGCAGTTGCAGTGAGATAGGGGACACATGGGGTCAGAAATACCAGGGTGAGAGCAAATGCGGACTTCGGTCTTGCAAATTTACCGTAAGCGGCACACTGTGCGAGACCAAAATTTGGCACTCCCACCACCTCTTGCCTTCTGTTCTACTCAGTTCACAATGCCAAAGTTGCAGCACCCCCTAGGCTCAGCGCCCATTGCAGCAGAATCATTTGCGCTGCCTAAATCCATCACTGGTGAGAGGAGTCCCTAAGGGGTGAGGGAATCCCTACAGAATGGCCAGAATCCAAGGAAAAGTAGTTTAAAATACTTGATTGTTTTCAAACTGTATTACATATTAGTGAAATAATCATTTGACAAAAGTTATTTTATTAAAAAATAAAATCAGAGCCTAGTGTTCTGATAGCTTTCCAAATTGCCTTTGCATTCAGGAAGGAGCAGGTTTTCATTTGAGCAGCAGAATCCAGTATTTCCTGCGTTACTTTTCCTTACGTCAGCTCTAGTCAAAGGGCTCAGAGACTTCATTTTTGAAATTGCATACACATATTCGCAGAGAGAGAAAATGGAACAGAGCTGACAGTGCCTCAAGTTTTAGCCAATGAGGTCTATAGAACCTTGTCTAAGTTGCTTTCCTGTACAAAATGGATATTTCCCAAGAAAAAAAGCAAATGTTTATCACTCAGTCTCTACTCCATGGCTGGTAAATTCTTTCCCTTTCTGTTTAAACATGATAAAACAGCTCTCTCTTCTGGCGGTTTCATTTATGTCTTCTCTTCTTCTGCCTTTTTAATGCTAGAATTTGTTAACTGTTCCTCTACCCCTGGCTATTACTGGATTTTAATGTTTTATTGTTCATAAGCCACCCAGAGAACACTGTCATGGGAAGGGATGCTGTAGATGTTCTAAACAAGCAAACGTGGTGGAAATAAGTCTCCTCCCTGAATTAAGAATAGCTTGGTAAAAAGCAGAGTGACTAGGTTACAGGAGAGGGCAAGGTAAAAATAAAATAAAATCCTATTTCCCTCTGGATTGAGAGACCAGGACATCTACAAATATCAGAGACCATCTCCTTGCTTTTTGCAGGCCAAGTGGGGAGGACCTCTGGTTTGTCTGCTTGAGCACGTCTGGCGTCTGGTGGGGATTGGGAGCCAGAGGACCGGGTGCAAGGAGCCTGAACAACCTGGTGTTTATACAGAGGTGGCAGAGTTCCTAGACTGGATCCATCATGTCATGGAGGTGAGTGGGGGGGGGGGAGGCTGGAATGATGTTCCTGCCACCTACCCAAATATTCACAATGTGAGAACACACATTTGGAGAATCCTGAGGACCGCATAATCCACAGGGATGCTGCAGGAAAGAGGATGCTGGACTAGGACGACTTTGGTCTGCTCCAACTGCAGGGCTCTTATGTTTACAGAGCCCTTTAACAGTGCAGGAGAGACTCACACAAGTTTTTCCACTTCTGGGACTAAAGGGGTGTGAGGACACGAAACAAGAAATTATGTTCACATGTGGTGGGGGTGTAAATGTGTACATATTTTTTCCCAGCAAAGGGTGTTTAAGGAGATAGCAGAAATCACAGGGTTAAAGCTGACCAAAAGTCCAGAGGTAGCACTATTATCAATTTATGATGGGGTGGAAGGTTCACAGGCTATGAAGGACTTGCTCACAAATTTACTGACAGTCACACGAATACGATTGCTAGAAAGTGCATGGGGCAAGCAGAATATAAAATGGAAGAATGATGCAAAGAGGTTTGGGATATAGCCATTAATGATAGAGTGTGCCACTAAGGCAGGGGTCACCAACCTAAGGCCCATGGGCTGGAAGCGGCCTGTGGAGGTCGTTTGACCAGCTCACGAGCCGCCCCTGAACAAAGCTGCCTGCTCACGTGCTGCGCTAAACCAGCGCAGCAGGGCACAGGGACTCACTTCTGCGGCGCTGGAAATTGCATCTGCCCACGCGCAGACACTGGAAATCCAGCTCATGGAGGGATCTCTACGGGACCAATCCGGCCCAGGCAAGATAAAGCTTGCTGACCCCTGCACTAAGGTAAGACTAGGAATATGTAGGGTAAATGGTTTTGAAGAGATATGGAGGGTGTTTGTAGAATTTGTATTGTTAAAACGGAAAGGGTTAAACCAGTGAAAGAGGTGTCAATATTTTGGGAGGTTGGAGAGTTATAATGGAATCATCTCGGTAATGGGGTGCACATTTTTATGATTACAGTCATACCTCGGGTTGAATACGCTTCAGGTTGAGCGCTTTCAGGCTGCGCTCCATGGTGACCCAAAAGTAATGGAATGCATTACTTCTGGGTTTCGCTGCTTGCGCATGTGCAGGCGGTCAAAATGACGTCACACGCATGCGCGGAAGCAGCAAATGCACAGGGTTGCATTCGATTCAGGATGTGAATGGTGCTCCGGAACAGATCCCGGAGGTACCACTGTAATGGAATCGTCTCGGTAGTGGGGTGCACATTTTTATGATTATTTATGTACGATTAATAATTTAATAAAATGCAAAAAAGAGTGAAGCAAAAAGGGAAGGCCCCTTACCCCTCCCCTCCCCATAAAAGTAAGATGCTACTATTTCTACTTCATGAAAAAATGCCCTCCAAGAGCCGTGCTGGTGCCAGGTTTTCCCAAGGCAGAACCAGCACAGAACTCTTAATAACCAAGAGCCTTTCAGAATGTTTTCTCTTCCTGCTTTGCCCCAGCCAACCCTGCACCCAGCTTTAGGAGCAGCCCAACCATTAGGCAGAAGGAAGCAGCTGCCTTGGGTGTGCTGCAGGGCAGGAAGCCAGTGTGGTGTAGTGGTTAAGAGCAGTAGACTCGTAATCTGGTGAACCAGGTTCACTTCCCAGCTCCTCCACATGCAGCTGCTGGGTGCCTTGGGCTTGTCACACTTCTCTGAAGTCTCTCAGCCTCACAAAGTGTTTGTTGTGGGGGAGGAAGGGAAAGGAGATTGTTAGCCGCTTTGAGACTCCTTAGGGTAGTGATAAAGCAGGATATCAAATCCAAACTCTTCTTCATCTTCAGAAGTCAGCCTGCCCTGTTACTCCCTAAGCTAGACTACTGAGTAGGTGGAGGACTTTCTCCTATCACTGAAGAGGCAACTGCCAGTCCAGTTGGCTTCAGTACACTGAAAAGGAGGGATGCCATCTTGCCCTTTCCCCAAAATGTGTTGAGCCACTATCGCTGGGGACAATGACTTGAAAGACATAGGATTAGCCTACTAGACAGACACAAACCCAGCAGCTTTCATTTTAGAAATTCAGGGTTCAGTTAAGCAATGGCTCAAAAGCTGTCCCTTTGCCTTCCAGAGCTACTAGTCGCCAGTGGGTGAGCACAGAAGAGCCTCTGCATACCCCACATCCAGAGTCCATTGTCCCACCTTGCAACAGACACAGAATCCAGAACTCAAACCAGGAAGTTTCTCCTGCCCCTTCAACATTCCCACTTCTGAGCACATGGGGCTGAGAACCTGTCGTTGTAGAACGTTCTGTTCCAAGGATGAAATCTTACGCAATTGCTCAATAGCACATTCTGCTGGGTTAACAAGCACATATCTGCCTTGCCAAAAAAAACCAACACCTTCCTAAGCCCTCACCTGTGCTAATATCATTAGCTTTTAGCTGAAAGAGGGCGCAACGAGCACACCATCAGACAGCCACTGGATGAATGGGCAAATGTGGTTCCAAGTGAGTGTAAAGTGATGCACATTGAGGCAATACAGTAAAATCACAACTTCACATATACACAGGTGGCCTCGGAGCTAGCAATGAATGACTTGGAAAGGAATCTTAGGGGCTGTGACGGATTGCTCAAGGAAAATGTCAGCCCAGGGTGCAGCATCTGCAAAAAAAAAAAAGTTAATTCTGTTCTAGAGAACAATAGGGAATGGACTGCAAAAAATCTAATGGTGACATTATATGAATCTATTGTGTGAACAAACTGGGAATATCGTGCAGTTCATATCACCCCATCTCAAAAAACTGGAAAGGGGCAACCAAAATGACCATATGGTACTGGCCATATTTCACAGTAAAGGAGACAATGACATTGAGGCTAGTTTTTTATATGCCTATTTAATGGCTCCCAAAAAGAAATAAGTATGAGAATACAAAATAATTTGTAAGTAATGATTAATCCAGTAACATTTTTTTCCTCAGCCTTGGATTTTATCTTCTTAATGAATGCTAGACAAGACAGTGACAGCTTCTGTGAATGGAGGTTTAAATGCTTGGGGGGGGGGCACAAGAAAAAGGGAGTGTTCAACCAAAAGCCCCACCTCTCCCCCAAATAACCAGAAGACCGAGGTTTCCATATTAACAAATGCTCAATCTCAAATTCTGTAGATGGAGGTAGGGTATGTGGGAGAGAACATCTGCCTAACCTGATAAGCGAAAGAGGAGAAAGCTTATGAGCAGGCAGTTTTGATTAACTATGTAGTTATTAAGTCAAGGAAAGAATACTGCAGTTGTCAAAGAGACAAGTAGGCCCCTTCTGTTGTTCTCCATGAACGTCAGCAAGGAACAGCAGGACTAAGCCTCTTGCCCCACCCTCAATATCAAACATACCACTGGCTTGCCCCCTGAACATCTGTAGCAGTGGCACTAGTCCATACTCTGCTGTTTGTGCATAGTTCCCTGAACAAACACAGGCTTCCATGCTGTAGATGCCACAGGATGCATGTGATGTACCTCCAAGGCAGGAGGGTGTGACTGGCAGCATGGCCGGCCTTTCCCACCCGTAGATCCTATATGGGAAGAACAAAAGAAGAGGACTCGGGGTAAAAAGACAACTTCTGAGGCGTGCTGCATGGGGTACGCTAAAGGTAGCAGCTGGTAAAATTACGACGTTTTGGCACTTTAAGGCCCTTCAAAGGGCACAGAGAGATTTTTCAAGTCTTGTGTGCTTCAGAAGCCATTTGCAAAACAGATGAGGTAAGATGCACAAAGGGGAGGTACCACCCCCCTCAAAAAACAAAAAAAACGCTGCATAGATGCTCTGCCACAAGGAATCAGATTACCCCGGGCCATTGAGAGCCCCACATCTCCCAGTCAGATGTACTGCAGGGGCGCGTTTGCCATGAGTTCCACCGGACCCACACTGGTTTTACCAAACACCCAAAACAGAGGGAAAGGGTTGGCAAGACCTGCAGGTGTGCACGTCAGGAGTTAACATCCGACAAGCCAGGATTCCCTCTGGACCACAGGTGCCAGGTCATGTCAGGGCGATCATCTTCGGAGGCCTGGGAAGGCAACACAATCGCTGTGCTGGCTTGAATGCCTCAGGTGATGCTCCTCTGAGAAACTCAACCTGGTCTGCAGGAAGGTCCTGCTCACAAAAGCCAGGAAGTCATTTTCAAGAGACATGGTCAAAGTGGATGAGTGTGTGTGTGCAGGTGGGGGGGGGGGGTGATAAGACACCGGCTCTGCCAACTGCAGCGTGTCCAGGAAGACAACATTTTAGGAACAGCAGAGGCACTGAAGCTACTTGATCCTTGCCAGGGCAGCTGCCCTACGCTCTGTGTTCTGGAACAAGGCTCTGATTAGGTTCTTCACCTCGCTTGCGGAGAATGCGGCTGCAAGGGGCCCTTTGCCATCTGCCCACCTGGGAGAGTCAAAGACAAAAGAAATGGAAAGAGCAAGAGTGGTTATTTAAACAGCTGAGGGAGGGAGGAGAGAAGGGCAGGGAGAGTGAGGGAGGCCTTTCTGTAAACCTCTCTGCCCATGGCTTTCTGTGGTCAGTGGGTTGGGCTTTGGGGTCCTTGTACCAAGGCCTGTTCTTTGCACATTGCTACAGGACCCTGATCCACCCCACTTCAATTCCTGCCCTTTCCTTCCTTCTCCAGCATCTTTTTAAGCAAAGATGTCACATTCTTTAAAGAAACACACCTGGATCTTGGAAGATTAAATTATTATTATTATTATTATTATTATTATTATTATTATTATTATTATTATTAAATTTATACACGCCCTATACCTGGAGGTCTCAGGGTGGTTCACAACAATTCAACAACATATAAAATCAAACCAAAACCAGTAACCCAATACCCCCCCCCAAAAAAAACCCCACATTCTAAAGGGTGTTGGATGTCAATACAGTTGTACCTCGGTTACATAGGCTTCAGGTTACAGACTCTGCTAACCCAGAAATATTACCTCGGGTTAAGAACTTTGCTTCAGGATGAGAACAGAAATCGTGCTCCGGCGGCGTGGTAGCAGCAGGAGGCCCCATTAGCTAAAGTGGTGCTTCAGGTTAAGAACAGTTTCAGGTTAAGAACAGACCTCCAGAACAAATTAAGTTCTGAACCCGAGGTACCACTGTAAAATCAACCAAAGGCCTGGTTAAAAAGGAACATTTTTGCCTGGCACCTAAAGGTGTATAATGAAGGCGCCAGGCAAACTTCCCTGGGGAGAGCATTCTATAGAAGGGGAGCCAATGCAGAGAAGGCCTGTTCTCGTGTTGCCACCTTCCAGACCTCTCGAGGAGGGGGCACACAAAGAAGGGCCTCAGAAGATGATCTCAGGGACCGAGTAGGTTCATATGGAAAAAGGCATTCCTTGAGGTAGTGCATTCCTGAGCTGTTATAGGTCAAAACCAGCACTTTGCATTGGGCCAAAAAACTAATTGGTAGCCAGTGCAGTTGGACCAGGATTGGTGTAATATGCTCAAACCGTCCTGCTCCAGTGAGCAACATGACCACTGAATTCTGCACTAGCTGAAGTTTCTGAACCGTCTTCAGAGGCAGAACAACCAAAAATGTGTACTGCTACAATAGTCAAAATGTGGGTTTCTCTGGTGAAAACCACCTCGAGTGGAGCAGGCACAGAACAAGCATCCAAGCCAGGCTATATCATGCCACTGTCTGGTGTTTTCAACTTCTCCCAGACAATCCTTACTGGTCTGGGAGGGCTAACAGGAATAGGGATAGGGAGGATGCAGAGCAGACTGTATGGAACACCCACCGGTCCACAATTACTTGCAGGCTGGCCTGTAGCACCAACATGAGCTCCTTGAACGTCATCCATTTCGGCACGTAGACGGGGACCTCCTCCTGGAAGGGTCTGTTCTGTTTTTCTTCTGGCAGGGGCATGAACACCAGGGGCCCCTCGTCCACCATCGTTTGACAAAGCATGTGCAACCTGTCTGCATTCTCAGCAGAGATATCCTGCAATACGGCAGAGAGCAAGAGCAAATGGGACAGGGAGACTGGGTGGTGTCAAACAACAGGCTCTCTGTGATGCAATTCATTTTCCTCTAGATGAATCAGAAAGAATATACTTTTTTTGTTGTTACATGATTTATATACCACTTAATTGAAAAAAAAACTCTAGAGTTTGCATAAAATATAAAATATTCATTTAAAAAACCAATAAAATTAAATGTTAAAAAGAAATTGGCATGAGATTTATCTGAACATTTGCACATCCCAGCCCACTTTCCAGATACCCACAAGGCTTTCTTCATCAGTCTATCATCAGATTAGCAAGAAAAGTGTTTCAAGTAGCACACTTAGATCACTTTTACAAGAGATGCAGAAACTGCATAAATTTTGCATGTCTCAGAAGACATCAACGCTTGATGTGGACAGACTTATTTTTATAGTTTTAACTTCTGCTGCCACCTTATGTTGAGAATAGTGTGTGTCCCGTCCCCCCCGGAGAGCCCAAATATTTCCCTTGAAGTAACAGTCCAAGATGAGGTCTTCTCAACCAAGACGGAAAATACGTGCCCATCAGGACGTTCAAAATAATCTCCTGCATAGGAAGTGTGTAACACTTGACTTCTCTCTCTCTTTTAAAAGAAGCCAATTCCCATGCAAGCAGCATATTCACAAGTTCAAAAGCAGCCTTTATTAAACTTAAAGATGTAGATCCTGACAGAGATGAAATTGCCATTGTTGTTTTTTTGTTTTTTGTTTAGTGGAGTGATTCCATGCTATGGAAATGTCAGGCTTGCAGAGCCTGAGAAGCTGCTAGGAGAGGCTTTTCCATCATTGTAAGAATTGGCTCTAACTTTCTAAAACGTGAACCAGATCCACAGAAGAAAGGCTGCTCACACTAAGAGAAGCAACTGTGTTTGCGGGGAGGAGAGGACCTCAACTACATTGAGAAACCACCTGTGGCCCACACGGTTCTCACCTCCAAGGCAGCAATTCTGCTGATGATCTCAGTGAGAGCAGTGTTAAGCAGAGTCCCCATGGCCTTGCAGTAGATATTCACTGGAAGAACGTCCTGCCAGACCATGCCAAGCCTCTTCAGCTGGTGCAAGACCTTGAAAGAAACTGCACCTTCTTAATACATACAAACCCAAGACGACTCACAATGTGACTGGTAGGGGGTGGGGAGGAACAGGCAGTGGCAGGATGCAGCTTAGAAAAGGGATTCTTGGTTCTCGAACTTAATCCCGGAGTCCATTCAACTCCCGAAACCATTCGAAAACCAATGCATGGCTTCCGATCGCCTGCAGGAGATTCCTGCACTCAATTGGAAGCCACAGAAGCCACATCGGATGTTTGGCTTCCAAAAAATGTTTGCAAACCGAAACACTCACTTCCAGGTTTGCGGCGTTTGGGAGCCAAGCCATTCAACTACAAAGGTACTAGAATTTGGAGTCATTCCAGGAAAAGTGACAGGCAGCAAATTCAGAAAGTTTCAGAAATTGTTTCTTCACACAGTTCATAGCCAATTTATGGGTGTCTCTGCGGCAAGATGTGTTGATGTTTAGCAGCAGAGATGGCTGTGAAAAGGGGAGCTTTGATGATTAAGTAGAACCTCCAGGTTCAGAAATAGTATACCACTCAATACCAGTTGCTGAGGGGGAGTATGGGGAGAAATGACAACAGGAGAAGGCTGTTGCTCTCATGCCTTGCTTAGAAGTTTCCTGGTGGAATCTACATGGCCAGGGTTGGAAACAGGAGAATAGACTAAACAGCCCCAGTAGGGCTCTCCTGATCTTCCTTCATTGTACATAACAGTACCTGCCTTTCAGTGTCAGTGTAATGTGCAGATTCCAAATGACGGGCGCTGTAAAAGCCTGCAGCCGATCCCTCAAAAGCTTCACCTCCACTCACCTGCCGCACAGCTTTGTTTGCCGCTGAATAGTTGTCGTCATCATCCACACTGGAGAGATCCCTGGCGCTTGAGAGTCTCTCCAGGAGTTCCTCCTTCTGCACTCGCATCTGGGCCAGGAAACACTCCGTTCCTGTGGGGAAAAGGGAGAAGTCTCAACTCTGGCTTCAAGTTCCAGGAACCATAACACCACCAGGCAAGTTTCTGACCTACCCAAAGATCTATCTCTTCATAAGCAGCAGGTCCCTGCAAAGTACACCAGGAAAATTTTCAAGGGGCCTCAGGGGAATGTTCCTCTGCACTTGTGAGGAGTCCCAGAGAAATACAATACAAAAGAAGATCGGGCAGAGGGATTGCTTCTGTGGGTTGGCAAATTTACTAGTTTTCAGGGTCACCTGTGGCTCCATCCCCCACCCCTTTCCCGCTAGAATGATCTTCCCCCACCATGCGTCCAACTCCCATCTTCCTTAAACACTGTCCATGCTGGCTGGGTTTGATGGGAGCTGGAGCTGGAGTCCAAATGTCTGGAGAGCAAGAAGAAGAACCTGAAGTGTACCACAATGCCATACACACCAAACCACATATCCGTTATAATTGAATCTGTTTGCATTTGAAAGGTATGCTGCTTTGAGAATCCAGCTAGGTTGGAAAGCAGGGTGTAAATATCCATAAACATGAACAAGTAAGTTTCCTCCAGGCTCACCAAGTTTCCTGAAACCAGGCACCAGGTCAACAAATGTGGCTATTCCATCCATTAGGTGGCCCCGGAATTGGTGGCCCAGGGTCAGAAGGTGGTGTGCAATGTACATGCAGTTGTTGTGATGTATAGCAGCCAGCTGGGGAAGTTTCTGAAGGTTTTCTCTAGGGAGGAGAAAAGAAGGGGGAGAGCAGATATTCCCAGATGGTCATGAGACAGTTTTTGATCATTTTCCTCTGCAACCATCTAAAGAAAATAAAGCCACTAGGTTTCCCAGAGAAGGAATGCCGTTCTGTCTATATGCTTAGAACAGATATGCAGTCACCTCAGATGCTTTTGGGGACCAACTCCCAACATTTCTGATCATTGGCCCTGCTAGCTGAGGATGATGGGTGTCGGAGCCCAACACTTTATGAAGGACTACATGTCTCCCATCCTTGGGGTAGTAAACCCCTAATGGAGGAAGGGCGAGAGGCGAAGGCAGAGGGAAGGCAGTCCCTTTGGGATCATGCAGTGCCCATTTGGAGTTGGCATAGCAATGAGATATGTTAGCTGCCAGTGGAGAAGCCTGCTGTTGCATCTTACTTCAGACTGCATGGGTAAAGGGAAGCTGTTCTCTGGCACCTGCATGGAATGTAAAGCTGCTGTTGCTCAAACATTTCTGAAATTTCCAAAGGATCACTGTCCAAAGACATTAAGTCTAATCTTCATAAAGTTGCTTTTTTTTTTAAGAGAGAACAAAAGGAGGAAAGGGGGACTGAAGAAACAAAGATTTTTCACCTCCCTGGCGAGGTTTTTCATGTCACTCACTTGTGATACATCGGCACCACATCATAGAACAGATGAAAGATGTTCCGCACGGAATAGAAGAGCTGGATGCAGCTGGGGCAGGGAGAAGAAAGGAAAAGCAGAAATATTATCTGGTTTGTGTGGCTAAAAGCATCACAGCAACAGCACAAAATGCTTGGAGGTCTTAAGAATTGGTTGGCTGCATGGCAGGCCTACATTCATACCCACTCAACACCCCCCAAACAATTCACTCAGAGTCCTCACCACTGATCTGTGCTGGCTGAGGCTTCTTGGAGCGTCTGATAAGCCAACACCATCAACTTCTGTACAGATTCACTGATGCGGCAGGCAGGAAACGAAAAGGTGTGGCGGCTCAGCCTTTTCTCATTCTCCAAATTTGTCGCCTGCTTGTCAAGAGCCTCAGATACTTTTTGCACCTTTAACTGATCACCTGCTCCGGGGTCAGGCATTTTGGGCAGAATTACAGAGGAGTCTGGGGTAACCTAGGAAGGGAAAATAAAGATGTACACTGGAAGGGAGGGATGGGAGTGGAACTGCAGCGCATGCAAAACACCAACTTAGGGCACAACGGAAGTAACTTAAGAAATTCCAGAGGTGTGACAAGTGTTAGTATCTTGTAGCAAAAGCAAAGAGCAGTGTGGCAGCTTTAGCACTCACTATAAAGGGTTATGTCACAATAAAATTGTTAGCTGTTAAGGTGCAACAAGACTGTTTTAGACTAGTCTGATTTTCATGGCTACTTCCGAGGAATTCTAATGATATTAGGAGGACTGAATAGCTCCTAACACTGTATTCAATTAATACCCCAGGCCACCCTTCAAAGAGTTCAGATTGATATACATATGGTTCTTTTCTCTCCTGCCTCTGTTTGATCTCTCAACAACCCTATGAGGTAGGCCAGAGCCAAAAAGTATGACTGGCCCAAAGTCAAGTGTTTGTGCTGGGACTGGAATGCAGGACTTTTAACGTGTCTGGAGGGAAGACCACTAAAAGTTAAACGATCTTCCGTTTTTCCAGAAAGAGCAGAATACAAGTCCAATTAGGAAGAGGGGAAAAGCTTACTACAAGAGTGCCTAGGGAGACCATAGAAACAACCCAGGTTAGGTTTACCGCACAGCCCAGCAGGCCCCAAACATACCATACTGGCCTGAATACAAGCCTCACTTTCTCCCCAAATTCTGACCATGAAAAGTTAAAATGCAGCTAAAATTCGTGACCGTACAAAAATTGGCTTTTACAATATCACTGCTGGAACAGACATACAGTAAAACGGAACAGGCGTGAATGGCTGTGGAATTTTAAGGGAGCGGCTTATATTCAGGTATTGTCATTTTTTCTTTTTTCCCCTTGAATGTTAAAAGATGTGGCTTATATTCAGGTGCGGCTTATATTCAAGCCAATACAGTACTAAACTGATCTATGAAGAGCAGCACAACTCTGTATGGGGATCTTGCATTTCCTATTTCAAAAATTGGACTCTGCTCAAAATAAAGAGCTATCCCAGAGCACTGCTTGATTCACATACTTTGGCATAACTAAAAAAGACCAAAAAAAATGCATATTACTAAAATGTAAGCATGGTTAACAACACACAGGATTACGCAATCCACCTGGAAAAATATTCAAACACTGAGGAAATAAGCAGAGGTTCTATTGGCTCAGCTACCTTTACGGTGTTGTGTATTTCCGATGTCATCAGATTTCTGGCTGCCACTATCACATCCTGGCATTTCTTATTAGCAAAGTGGCAGTTGACGTTACGGGCATAGGTCAGCAAGTCGGTGGCATCCTCCTTTAGGAACCGCATGTCCTTTAAGGCTTTTTCAAACTCCTCAGTAGCTTTAATAACCTAAACCAGGGGATGGGAGAGAGAGGAGGAACAGTGAGCCCCGTAAATGCTACCTATGGGTGGAACAGAAGGCCCAGTATTGGGAATGAATGTGCCTGTCTCCAGCTTTCAGGCTTTGAATCCCCATAAAATAAGGAAGTTATGGATCATTTGGTTTAGTAGCAGGCCATGGGAAGCTGACGCATTAGAATTTATCAGCCGCTATAGCGGCCTACTAACAACAGAGAAAAAAGGAAGACACTCAGGAAAAGACCAGTTGTTTTAGTATGTGCATATTTTGAACTTTTGCCTTCATCCGCTAAGCAAACCTGTACAACTACAATTCAAGGGCTAACTTTGAAGGCAAAGGGAAGAGGGTTTAGGGAACTGTTCCACAGGCCTTTCCCATCCTTCACAGTCCCTCAGCTGCTGCAACGCTCACCTCAATATACTGCCCCAGTTTGCTGCTGTTGTTTGGGATCGAATGCACCAAGCAGTCGCGAATGAGACAGTCCGAAATGTCCTTCCAGATTGTGTCACCTAACACCTCTGCCAGGACAAGATTGGAGCTGTTCTCCTCCTCTGCACAGTGCTCAAGTGGAACACCTGGGAAAACAGATACAGAGTTCAGAATGTAAGAATAATCATGGCCCCCTCAATGCCCTGGCACAAAACAGCACCATGCACAATAGGGGCAGCTCCCCTTGGCAGATTTCCTCTGCATTTGGAAAAGTGGCATAATTTTTAGAAGCCTCAATGGCTAGGCTGGTGAACCCTTGTCCCTCCAGATGTTGTTGAACTACAACTCTTGTCAGTCCTGACCACTGGCCATGCTGGATGAGGCTGATGGGAGTTGGAGTACAACATCTGGTAGACCACAGGTTCCCTGGCCAAGTTCTGTGGCATCTTCTTCAGCAACACACAAGAAGTTCTCCTGACCTACTCTGACTGCCACCTCCCATGGTTCCGGCTAGCAAGGAGCTCCGTACCTAAATGATACTTGTGAAGGACCTCGAGTACCAGCTTGATCCTGGCAAACACTTCCACGGGGGACGGGTGGCCAAGATTGGAGCCCACAGACCTAAATCTCAGCGTGACGGCATCAGGGTGCTCCTCAGGCAAGGGCTGCAATGACGGGTGGGAGATGAGCGGCTTGAGGATATACTTCAGCAGCAACTGTCCTGGCACAAGGAACAGGGAAGGAGGGAGCCATTAATAGCCGGGGTTGAAAGACAAAGTAGAAGCAGCATGTTGGGCAGCATTTCCACTTGGGCTGCTGCAACATTCCTTGAATTGGTCTAGCTTAACTTAAGAATGAAGATAGTACAAGGGGATGGGCAAGGAAGAAGAGGGTAGTAGATTCTTCTGGAGCAAGCAAGAGGAATTCGAAAATACTGCTCTTAACAAATAAAAGATAAAACTGTTGCAATTTGACTCTGTATATTTAATTAAACTCTTTCCCACATCTCCATGAATGTTTCAGCTACTGAGCTACAACCCTTCCACGCTTACAAGAGCATCACCCCTGTCCAATGCTACTCCTGACTGACTAGGCAAAATAATAATAATAATAATAATAATAATAATAATAATAATAATAAGGTGGAAAAGAAAATATTAACTGAGCTATACTGAAGATGGAAGAAGGATGCCTCCCCACTGTTTTAGTAGCTGATTAAGAGCAGACTGCTGTGAGGGAAGAGGGAAGCAGGTCTCTGATTTTAATCCAGAAAAACAGCTATGCTTCAGGTATCTAAAGTTTGGAAACCTGATCCAATTCAAATGACATATGGTTTTAACTACAGCCAAATTTCGGTTGTCGCCAATGAAAGTCACTTACCGAAATGCCTGAACTTCAAACGCAGCTCATCCAGGATAGCAAATGCCTGCAGCACAGACGCTACTGTTGGGCCAGGGACCACATCCTCCTTGGACAGCACCTTGCACAAATGCAGTTCTGTCTCCATGGCTGACTCCAGGCTGCCCGCTTCTAAGCAAGAAGTACACAGGACAAGCCCCCGTTACAGCAAAACATTGGCTTCAAAGCCAAAGAAAAGAGCAAACACAGAGGATGGATTTTGCATGGCCTGCCTTTCCGGACTTCAATATCAATTCACAGGCAATTCCACAAATAGGGTTGCTTGCATGTGCTCAATGGCAGCCAATGAGATGCATGTCCCATGTTGGTATGGATATTTACAAATAGCAAGAGACCATTGCTCCATGGTAGAGCACATGCTTTGCATATAGAAGGTCTCAGGTTCAATGCATGACAGCGCAGCGGGGGGAGGGGGGAGGCGGTCAGGTAGCATGCAATAGAAAAGACCTGCCCTTGCAAATCATTAGTACTAAACTAAATGGGCAAATAATCTGAGTCAGTATAAAGCAGCATTCCATATATCAACCATATAAACGTGATCATGGTTTTGTATTGATTAACAAACTGTAAATCTTAATAAACAGCAGCAGTAATAAGGCAGCTTCCCATGTTACTAGCTTTAACTTCTTGGGATAGATTTCTCTATAAAACAGGATGCATATAAAACACAAAACATTAGATAGGACAGAGAAAGCTCATCCTTCCTGAATACAAATTGCTTTCCTTCCCCTGTTACACTCTGCCACAATCCTGCCAGAGAGCTCAGAAACATGTAAAGTGCAGGGTGCCAGGAGACATAAAATCTTCAAGATGTAACCTGCAGAGCATGCTTGACCTGTTTCAAATCTGCAAACCCAAACAGTTCCTTGTCAGCATTCAGAAAAAGGCAGGCAGGATGGCAGGCTTTGGGAGGATTCAGCACAAGAATGTCCATAAGCTGGTTCTCCACTTTGTGAACACCAAACTGAACACAGCCCACAAAAAATGCACTATGGTCTGTCAGGTCCTTGACAAGCCACACTCTTCTCACCCCCCAAGTCTGTTTCTGCAGTCACAGACAAGCAGAAAGAAAAGGAAGCTTATCAGCACCAACCACCCAAAATTTTTCCAGGCATGCTGAAATTCGATGCCGGTTCCTACAAGTTACAGCCAACACTTCCAAGTGCTCTTCAAAATTTCCCAACTCTTCCAAGTTTGTCAACACAGACAATAATATTACAATAGAAATTGCAAATCATAAAATTCGAGGCATTTCAATTACTTTGGTTGCACTACCGAAGGACAAAAGGAACCATTACTTTTTTATATAGAACTTCCAGCACTTGTGAATTTCTTTATATCTCTTTGCTTGCTTGTTGTTTTCAACAGTGCCATAAGGTACATTACTAATATTCCTATTGCCCCCACCAGATAGGGAACAGTGGTTGAGAAAGAGTAGCCTACGTATAGTCAAGAGTGAGTCCACAGGAAAGCAATTCTTGAACCAAGCCCAATAAGTGAACCACAATAACTCTGGAGGGGAAATTTGTCTATAAGCCCTTTTAGATTCTATTATGTGATCATACAGGACAATAAAGCCCAACGGAACCATATATACTCTCTGTACTAACATTTTAATTGTGCAAAGGCTACCAACATCTTAACCTTATAAAGCCCTACACATATATAAATATGTATTTGCAGGACCATTTTTCCAATTTGCAACAAGGCTGGGTCACAATAACTTAAGACACAACTTTTTACTAAGTGATACTATTTGTCCAACAACTAAGTACCATTCACTCTGACTGGCAATGGCTCCAGCACCTGCTACCACACTTTTTTAAAAATCTGGAGATGCCAGAGCTTAAATCTGGAACTTTCTGAATGCAGAACACATGCTCTACCACTGAGATATCCTCCCCTCCACCAGAGATCAGCCAAAGTCAAATTGTCTGCTGTTTCACCTCTGCCCTCCAAAAAGTACACATTCACAGCCCCCAAACAACGCCCCCGCCAAACCTTTTGATTGAGGAACCTTCCACACAGCCATTTGCTGCCACTCCTGACCCAAGAGGTAGATAATGTTTTGGGTCTGCATTGTGAGCTCCCTGTGGAGCGCCTTCAGAATCTTCAGCTCAAAGCCTCGACGTGACTCCAGCGTTTTCAGAATCCTCTGGGCCTAACAGAAAGGAGGAGAGAGAGAAAAGGGTAAGAAACTGCACAAACAGGAGCCAAGCAAGTCCGGTCTTAGAGGGACACAAAAGTCCACAGCAGTCACAGAAGTCCACCAGTCCCCAAAGCAATTGGAATTACCTTGTTCAGGTGGCATGCTGCTGACACATACTTCTTTTGTGGCAGCAAGGCATTGAACTGTTTGAGAGCAGTTTCAAACTTTAAAATAAAAAGAAGGAAAAATCACTGTTGACTATATTCAGAATGAGGTCTGAAAAAACAAATAAATAGATTGGCATTGCAACTGAGGAAGAGAGGCCCCCTCTCACCTCCTGCAGCTGTTTCAGCCCAGTCAGAACTAGTGTGTCTCTCTCCAGTTGCTGTTTCAGCTCAGAAAATTCTGCAATGGCCACATTCAGGTCATGCTGAACCTAGGAAGGAGCCACAAAACCAAAGCATTTGTACAATTCTGGGTTGCAAACATTTATTTAGCTTTTTTTTATTACATGTCGTACCTCCTTTTTGTAGGGCTAGGCACAGAAGACATATTCCTTAGGCCCATGGAAGCTTCTTAGCATCTAGCGAGGTCTAGATACAGTATTATTTGAGAAAGAAAAGCCCTGTGCTGTGACGCTCAGACATCAAGGTCACAAAATAAAAGTTACTCTCCAATTTGCAGTTATTTTATGATCATATAATTTTATGGGGCTTTTTTGTTAGACATTTGGATTGGAAATACTTCTTAGTCCTTCTAACTAGCTGAAGACTCAGTTCTGGCAAAGGCCCATTATTTTTCTTTGCATCACCTCCATCTCAATCCTGGACTTCAGCTGGTCAATGCTGCCAGAAAGTTCCTCCACTTGGGACTCCAAATCCTTGGCACTCTGCATACTGGGCAGAAACTCTATGTACCTCTTGTTGACCATGCTGCAGACGTCATCCTGGAAGAGTGGAAGGAAAAGTCACATCAAACTTACAGAAAATCACAGAAGTGCAATAACTCATAGAACCCTATTAGTTGACGAAAAGCATGATTCTCCATTTGGCAGTTCCTCAGAGATTGCAAGCCATCCAATTTAACACAAGTAGATAAAAGGCGTAACAAACAAGGTCCCTGCACAGCAAATTATCTTTAGAGGCCTCAAGTAAACAACACATGTTGTGTGCTGCAGCGGAAGACAAATAACCCCCAAGGGTACAGTAGTCCTATTGATCCAGAGAGAACTTCTCTTTGGTCCAACTGTCAGTAGTTGCAGTAAACAGTGGATTTGTTATTATTTAACCCTGGGGTGCCATATGTTGCTAGAATACTCCCATCACCCCTGCCAGCTCAGCCAACAGTTAAGAGATCCTAAGAGTGGCACTCCAACAACATCTGGTTGAAGAACATGGGAGGACTAGATGACCAACTCTATGGGAAAGGACCATAGCTCAGTGGCAGAGCATCAACTTTGGATGCTGAAGGTCTCAGGTTCAATTTCCAATGGCATCTCCAGGTGGACCTGTAGCTGTCCCCTGGAGAAGCTGCTGCCAATTTGTGTGTAGACAATACTGAGCTGGAAGGACCAAAGGTGTGACTCAGCATAAGGAAACATCTTACATTGCTATTCTACGGCAGGAGAAATCCTTTAACAAATAAAACAAAAAGCATTACACACACCAGTGTTGAACTCTAAAAAAACTACCTACCGGGTGAAAAAATTAACCTGCCATCTCATCACAGCATGGAATAGTGGTTAGTGTTGCACTAGGGCCTAGCACAGTCTTTCTCAAACTTGGGCTTCCAGCTGTTTTTTTGGACCACAACTCCCACCACCGCTAGCTAGCAAGACCAGCAGTCAGGGATGGTGGCAATTGTGGTCCCAGAACAGCTGGAGCCTTAAGTTTGGGAAACTTTACTGGCCTAGCAGATCAGGATTCAAATCTCTACCCGGTCATGAAGCTCAGCAGGTGGCCCTTGAGCCAGTCACTGTCTCTCCCAGCCTAGTCTACCTCTCAAGGTTGTTGTGGCGGTAAAATGGGGAGAATTGCAAAAGCCACCTTGAGGTGAAATATGTTGAATGGTCTCTTTAAATGTAAAGGTTCATTATTGTTCCACAACATGTGTATTTCTTTAAGGGCCAGAGCAAATAACATGACCTAGTTTTACAGCTGTGAAACAGTATAGCAGGTGCTGCTAAGTTGTGTTAATTAAGCAGTGTCAGCAATTGGGTATAGTATATAAAGAGCAGCACCTAGCTCTCTCAGTACCCTGGGGGATGGGTTGGTGGTTGGGTCATGCTTGTTGATATATTTAGTGTAAAAGGAGTTATTGTTATTAAAACCTAGCTAAAGTTATTTTGCAAGGATGGTGCTGTGGGTTAAACCACAGAGCCTAGGACTTGCCGATCAGAAGGTTGGCGGTTCAAATCCCCATGACGAGGTGAGCTCCTGTTGCTCGGTCCCTGCTCCTGCCCACCTAGCAGTTCAAAAGCACGTCAAAAGTGCAAGTAGATAAATAGGTACCACTCCGGCGGGAAGGTAAACGGTGTTTCCGTGCGCTGCTCTGGTTTGCCAGAAGCAGCTTGGTCATGCGGATAAACGCCGGCTCCCTCGGCCAATAAAGCGAGATGAGCGCCGCAACCCCAGAGTCAGTCACAACTGGACCTAATGGTCAGGGGTCCCTTTACCTTTACCTTAAAGCTATTTTGCATTCCTTGTAATGTGTGGTCTCCCCAGCACGCTTTCTGCAGCACAACTAATCTGCAAATAGCCAACACATGGTGATGAATAAATAAAAGAATACATAATTCCGCACGGGCTCAGAAACACTTTCGCTTAGATCACTCCATTAAAGGGTTTCAGGGGGTAAAAGGAAGGCTTCGAAAGGGGCGGCGCCCATGTAAGCCCCGCCCCTCTGCGGCCAAGGCCCGCCCATTGGGTGACAGGTCCCTCCTCTCGGAGGCCCCGCCCACCTCTCTCCCCCTTCCCCCCTCCCCTTCATCGCACCTTGAGCTCCTCCACCCGGCAAGAGAGGCGGGAGATGCGGCCGCTGAGGCCCTCCTTCTCCAGGCGGCCCGAACAGGCCAGCACGGCTTCCACTAGCGAGGCGCTCCTCGCTTCCGCCTCGGCCTTCTCCGCCATGAGGGAGCCGGCGTCTTCGTCAGCAGCCGCCGCCAGCACTTCTTCTCCTCAGCCGCGCGAAAGGCATCACGGGAAAGGGAACGCGCGTCAGCCTTTCCCGCCGGGAGAAGCCTTACATTCCCAGAGTGCCCTGCGCCCGCCCCGGGAGGACCGCCCGTGGAGTTGGGGCATTGGGGAAGGGTAGAGCGGCGCACGCAGGATACGGGCTTCCGGTCTCACGTGAAAAGTCGTTTCTCAGGCCGGAAATGCAGGCTTTGACATCTAAAAACAGAGACACCGGACAGGGGAGAAATGGCACCGAGGGGGCCCCTCTCTAGAGTGAACGTGTGCGTTTATTAAGTAATAAAACGTGGCGTGCTTTCGCATTTACGTGCTTTCGCAAAGCTTACATCGGAAATGGGAGCGGGGAGCCATAGAGCTGCCGAAGGGTAGAGCGCCGCAGCTCCCGAACGAGGCTCAATGGCGGCTGCGCATCTGTGGCCATAGATATAGAAAAATAGAGCAGCTTCTGCTTTGGATTCCTTTTTGGGCCGCTTGGCGAGTCTCGTCTGCCGGCATGGGGTGGAAAATGCGCCTTGCGGGGGGACAGGTTTTATTTTTAAATACTGTATAGAAATGCAAACCAGCCAGACAGGGAGGCGGTGCTGCATAGGGACCTCCCTCAAAGGAACATGTGTGTGGGGTGTTCATCTGCTGCTGTAATTCAGCATAGTACTGAAAATTGTTATAACTGTGCGTTTTCTTAATTGTTGTTGATGAGCAGAAATAAACACTTAACAAACACATCGGTCAGTTTTCTTTCGCCTCACGTCAAAAAGGATATCGCAGAGCTGAAAAAGGATCGGAAACGGGCAATCAAAATGAGGAAAGGGATGAAGCGACTCCACTAGGAGGAAAGGTTGCAGCGCCTGTGGTCTTTTTAGTTTAGGGGAAGTGAGTGTTCCGGTTTGCAAACGTTCTTTAGAACCCGAACGTGCGACGCGGCTTCCGATTGGCTGCAGGAGCTTCTTGCAGCCAGTCGGAAGCTGTGGCTTGGTTTCTGAACATTTTGGAAGTCGATCGGACTTCTAGAACGGATTCCATTTGACTTCGGAGGTACACCTTAGAGTCAAAAGGCTTGTAGATTATAGATAACCCTGACTCTGTGTGTGTGTGTGTGTGTGATGAAAAGAACCAGCAAAGATTCATGCTTACATCAGGGAACATCCAAACCTTTATATTTTAAATAAATAAATGGCATTTCCTTGTAAAGCACCCCAGAGTTTTCTTGCAATCACAAGGTATAAACTTAGTAAGTGAATGAGACTGCAAATACCTCAAAACACTGATACAACTAATTGGCATCAAACCTCCAGGGTTTCAGGCAGGGTTCTTTCCTGAACCAGGGACACTTCTGGCTGCAAAGCTTTACCACTGAGCAACAGCCCTTCACATGAGTGGTGCTGGCGTAAGCCCTATCAAGCTGAAGCATACAGAGCCTCTAATTGCTCCTGGAGCAGCTGCTAGCTTAGGAGAGGATGATTCGTTGTCTGAGTCTGCTGTGACCTACTAAAGAAATAACAAGGTAACTATTAATTACCTCCTCACCAGTCTTTCTCTTCCCATAGAGTTGAAGTTCACAGAGGCTAAATGTGTTTGGACAGCTTCTTTATATAGCAGAGTAACTAATAAAATATTCAAGTATATTCAGGAATAGATGTCATTTCCCCCAAAGTGCCATGTTCTGCACAGTACTCTCCATTTCCCTTCCCCTGTTTTTCAGTTTTTTCCCTCTGTTACCTAAATGCATAGCCTGGAGCATTGCACTTAATGTCATACAGTGGTACCTCTAGTTACGAACTTAATTTGTTCCGGACGTCCATTCTTAACCTGAAACTGTTCTTAACTAGAGGCATGCTTTCGCTAATGGGACCTCTTGTTGCCAATGTGCCACCGGCACGGTGTTCTGTACTGAAGTTCTCACCCTGGGCCAGCAGGGGGATACTGTAGATAGTTATGCAAATAAGGGATCGAAAGTGACATTCAGTGATTGGATAGTTTTAGAAAGTTGTTACAGTTACTTTGTACTGGAGCTCTATATAAGCAGGCTGACTGAACCCTTCAGTTCAGTTCTGTCCTGGCCTGTGAATAAACAAGAGCTGTTTGAAGAATCACTGTGTCGTCTGATATGTTTACCCACAACTTAACACACACGATTTCCATTCTCATCCTGGGGCAAAGTTCTCAACTTGAGGTAACTCTTCCAGGTTAGCGGTGTTTGTAACCTGCAGCGTTTGTAACTCGAGGTACCACTGTATTACGACTTTCCCCCCTACTTGGTCTCATTGGAAAACAAGCTCATTTAATCCTACATCAGCCTTCCCAGACCTGATGCCCTTGTGAAGTTTTGGGTGACATCTCTTTTAGGAATTGTAATTCAAAGCATCAGCAGGGCACCAGTTTGGGGCTGTCTTATATACTTGCTGAAGCAAGTTGCTTCGTTGGAGGCCGAGCCAACAAATCTTCTGCATAAAACTACTGAGCAGTTTTGTTTTATTTTACTAGCTCAGAGTAAATTCTGAAATGGATTGTTCAGGGTTGGTAATCTGTTTATGAACACAGCAATGGCTGCAACTCTAGCCTTGTCAGTAACGGCTTTGACACACCATGTTGAATTCACACATAATGTCGAGCCTACACAGGAACATAGGAAAGTTGTCAGAACTATACAAAGTCAGAGTATTCACCATCTAGGTCAGTATTTTTGGCATAGACGTGAGATCTTTTGCATGCAAGGCAGACGCTCTCCCACTGAGTTATGGCTCTTCCACGCACAAGAGTAGGCTAAATAAGACCACCATATGGAGGCTGCATGCAAGGTTCCTTTGATCTCCCTTTGAAGCTTAGAGCTACTTATGCATATTTGAAAAGAGGAACAGCACAGTATAGCATGCACACTTTCCATGGGGCAGCTGGTTTAACTATTTTAATTGTATTTTTTATTTGTATTTATTATTAAACACCATATTAGGTTAAGGTGTGCTTAACTACTATTTCCCCCCTTTTTGTAATGTACACAATCTTTTGTTGTTGTTCTGTTTTGTTTCCTACACGGGTACTGTCTCTTGTTCTTTTTTGTGTGTCTTATCTTACTCTGTGCACTTGAAATTTTGTACCTTTTTGTTTTTCAATAAAGAATAAAACTGAAATGCAAGCTTTGTAGTAGGCGGGGGAATCTGTGGCCCTTTAGATGTTGCTGGACTCTCTCTTTTCCCCAGAAATAATTTTTATTTGATTTTACAGGTATAAAATTATAAAGATGACACAGCACATATCCACAATTACGAGATTCCAATGAATCTCTGGCCTTCCCACCTTCCCCTCCATGGATTCGATTATTAAATCTTTTCTACTGCATCCTTTTCAATACTCCCATTATTATTTTTATATACAAAACCTTCATTATCTTCATAATACCCATTGCATTACAAGTGTTATTGCAGTCCTGCTAATGTTTTCATCTGTTTACTGTGGTCTCCAAGATAAATTATAATCCCCCCCCCATTCCTTATTAAAGTTTTGGTCTTCTTGGTTCCTGAGTTTTCCAGTCAATTTTGCCATTTCGGCACAGTCCAACAACTTAATTTGCCATTCTTCTCTGGTAAGATGTTGCTGGACTTTCACTCCCATCAGCCCCAGTAAGGCCAGTGGTCAATTACTATGGGGGCTACAGTTCAGCAACATCCGAATGTTAGCATAGGAATACCCACCCCTGCTCTGTAGACAGGAGGGCATTCACAGTACAAGTTAATTTGAGATTGAGTAAAGAGATACAGACACAGCCCATGTAAACTTTATCATTATTGCAGGACAGGCTCTTCTTCCCAAATTATCTTCTTTTCCTCACCTCTCCCACCCCGTTTCACTCTAAATATGTAGAAGAAAGTCCCATTCATAGACACCCACAACACTTTCAACATTTCCAGATCATGTCTCCAGTTGATACTTGCCTCACAGGACTCATCTGAAAAGCATGAAGGCACACAATATATCCTTGTTCAAAGAATAAACTTTATTCGCTTTCCCATTTCCCTTCCCCATGTCCTTGTTGGAAAAGGGTGTGTGGCTTTGTGTAAAAAATAATTCCATTTAGCAGCAGCCACAGCAAAAGAGGGACCGTAAGACTGGTGAGTCCAGGAGCTAAAGGCTTCCATTAGGCAAAGGAGAGAAATGGGGCCAGCTAAATGCACGTGGGCAATGAGGAAGGGAGGGATAGGACAACACATCCACCAAGAAAGAGTTCTGTATGGCACTGTGACAAGATGAGACACTTTCGCATTTGCGCCTGGAGGGAGCTGCAGTTGGGGGTGCTGCCTGCAGCCCAGGCACCTACTGCATGTGGCATAGAAAAGGGGGGAGCCAGAGAACTGGACAGACCCCAGGACACCCAACGCAAAGCTTTTTCCAAAGTGGTTAAACTCGAAGCAAAGAAAGATTCCGGTCAACCCTTGTGAGCTATCCAGCTTTGACGGAGATAGCTATGCCAATAAAAGTAGTCAAAAGGGTTTTGGGTTGTTGTTGTTTTCAAAGGGACAGATTCAGCATTGAACTTCTGCTTGCAGAAACCAGAACCCCCAATCGGACATTGATTCAGGAACACAAAAGTTGCTCTTTTGTAAGGGATCCGGCCCCAAGAGCTGTCCTGTAGTGCAATTTTATTTCAGGGCATCATCTTAATTCAGCAAACCCAGAGAGAGCTAATGGGAAGAGTCCCCTGAAGTCAACAATGGCTGGGCAGGGGATGTGTTTGAGGACTTGCTGAAACAGAACAAGCCTTCTTCCCATACAGCTCCACCCGGGAGTGCAACAACCACAACATGATGTGGAAAAAAGGGCAGATATCCTCCTGCGAATCTGAAGGGCATCGCTTTATTCTTGGTTGCTCAGCCCTGAATGCCTGAGGTTGCTCAAACACTGGCCTCTGGGTTTTTGTATTCGCTGCTTCTCTCCTCTTCTGTGATGTTGGAGAAGCCCAGTTTGGAGAGACCTTCGTCACTGGGACCATCGTTGTTGAGGTCTGCCGACAGACAGGGGTGCAGCAGATGGTCCCAGTACAAGCTGAGAGTCGACTGGTCTTGGTTTTCCATCTCCCGCTGCTCATACATCTCTCGTGCGCTAATCACTGGCGTCTGGACTTCGAAGGTCTTCTCAAAGCGGGTGTAATCTACACGGAAGGCGCCTTTCTCCAACGTCATGCAGGGCTCAAAGCGGTGGCCCCACAGGATCTCGTCCTCTACGTAGGAGGTCCGGGCTTGACACGTCATTCCTGGGGGGAAAGGTATGTCAGTGGGCGGTTGGAAATGTGGAAGACACCATACAGTCCTATTGGGTTCAATGGGACTTACTCCTGGGGAAGCATGTATAGCATCGCAGATTAAGTTATACATCTAAGTTATGTTGTTTGCAGAAAAAAAATGGAGGGCAAAGAGTGGAAATTGAAACATTGGCATTGTCTGAATTTGGCAACCCCCATATTTTTGTGTAGGGATTGCCATATGGGTCAAGAGTTCTTTTACTTTAAGGGGGGTGCAAGAGGGAGAGTGAGGGGTTCAAGTCGAAAAAGGAGGGGAACAAAGGCCCCCAGAAACCTGGAACTGGCTTTGTGACTTAGAGTGTTGCATGAAATGAGGACTTTGGGGTTGTTTCTGTAAGACACATGTGCCCAACTACAGTCATACCTTGGTTCTCAAACTTAATCCATTCCGTTTGACTTCCGAAACCGTTCAAAAACCAAGGTGCAGCTTCCGATTGGCTGCAGGAGCTTCCTGCACTCAAGCGGAAGCTATGTCGGATGTTCGGCTTTCAAAAAATGCTCGAAAACAGGAACACTTACTTCTGGGTTTTCTGCGTTCCGGAGCTGATTTCTTCATCAACTAAGCTGTTTGAGAACCAAGGTATGATTGTGTCTTGAACTTCCCACATTTAGGAATGTGGGATACAGCTCTTTTATTTCATCAGGTCATTGGTCTATCCAGCTCAATACTGTCCCCTGTGACTGACAAAGGGCCTCTCTAATTTCAAACAGGTCTCCCAGCCCTATCAAAGATTTTGGAGATTGAACATGAGACCTCCCTCTCTCTCCTGTACAACCATGAACTCTACCCACCAAAGTTAACAAGCTGCCTCGTGTTGACAGGACAACTTATCCCAGGAAATAAGGAGCTGAGTCAAGACACCTGACCTTGACAGGCATTGATGATACTGTTCCATCTATCGCTCTCCGGGTGATCAAGTGCTGTGCTGCAGCGAGCAAAACCCACCAGGAATTGACCTCAGGCATTTCTACATTTCTCTCTTTGAAGTTTGTGTTACAGACAGTGCTTTTATTCTAGAAAAAAGGTGCCAGTATTGTGTACCCTTGAGTAGCGCCCCCCCACCGTGGGGGGGAGTACTGCTTACAACTACAACTTTTAAAATGTTGATGCCCATTTTGTTTCACTCCGTGCTACTTTTACTTTTTATTGTATTGTTTTTACTCTGTTATGCCCATCTGGATGTGTTCAATGTGCATCTTATCTTGGGTTTTTTTTATGATGCTCACTGACTGTGATAAATATTGGATTGGATTTGACTCTTCCACAGGAAGTGGCCTTATACCAGGTCAAACTCTGCTCATTTTGCCCATTCTGGTTTTCTGTGGTGGTCCAGAGTCTCGAGTGATGGCAAAGGGGATTCTTTCCCATCACCTGACCCCTTTAACCAGAGATACTGGGATTGAACCCGGGACCCTCTGCATGCAAAGAGAGTGAGGCCCTAACAACATCTTCCACTGTGCCTTCGGTCCACCTAGATCAGTATTTTCTGACTGGTACCTGTCCTCCAGGATTCCTAGGAGAAGATGCTTCCCATCTATTATCTGATCCTTTTCACTGGCCACATCAGGAATTGAAACTGGGGCTTTTTGCAGGCAAAGAATCTTCTCTGCCGCTCAGCTGTGATCACTCACTTCTACTTATTTTGACCTCCAATTTGCTTTTTGAACAGAGGCTAAGTGGTTGTCATATCAGGGTATCCAATTGCACAAACAAGCTGCTAGTCACCAGGAATATCGGCTTCATAGAATCAGAACTGGGAGGAATCTCATTCTGTGCTAGGGCAGTGATATCTGTCATATTCCGTGTTTGTTCCAATCAACTCCACTACCGTATGGGCTTCTGCTAAAACCAACGTTGTTTGTCTCACTATCTGCTGTGACTAAGACCAATTTTGGTGCATTTCAGTGGAAGAGGAATGCCAAAAACAACAAATTTGTGTAACATTTGTAGATTTAAAACATCACAATAGTGAATAGTGCTTATATTTACGTGCTTTCCCTTCCTCTTGTCAGTCAAATATGCAAATAATGGCAATTTCTGCTCCCATTTCTGTTATTGATTGAATTATCTGACCTTATTCTGTGCATGTATTATAGGGGGAGAAGGGTAGGGGACCCTCTTAAGGGGAAAACCAGCCCCACCTCGACTCTCCCCAATTTTAGCCTGTAACGTTCTACACACGGTAACCAGAATTCTTTGCGGGACACAGCGTGCTTTAAATGCATGGTATGGAAGCCAGTGTACAAAATTCACCCATCTGTGACAGTTCATGTTCTGACTTCAAGGGACAGTATTTAGGACAGTATTTATACGTGAACAGAATTTGAGCACCCAAGCAAGGGATTCTGGGGCTCAGATGCTGGCCTGAGAAAGCAGCCCCATTTATCAGGCCGTGCTGCCCAAGTTGTGGCATTCCCTCCTCAGCAAGGAGACCTACCAGACTCCAAACTCTTAAATTCCACCAGGAAACAGGTGAAGACACTTCAGGCAGGCTTGAAGAGGGGATGATATGAAAAGAGCTTTTGCTGGAACATGGCCAGCTGTTTAATAAGCTCTTTTCAAGTTGTTATTTTTAACCCCCATTAGATGCTTTCAGTTGTTCATGTTGGTGGCTTTTTGTTTTGTTTTTTAAGCAGGGAATTAAATAATACTTTTTAAAAAAAGGAATTGTCCAAGCTGCTGCTTCCTCTTCCAACAATTTTGCCGGTATGTGAGAAAGGGCACTTTTAGGATTTTGCTATTTTGAGGTGGGATTCAGTCACAGACCAGCAAATTCAGGCTTTGTAATTAAAGTATCGTTTCGCTCTATAGGATGCACCTTATTTTAGAGGGGGAGAACAAGAAAAAAAAAATCTCCCCCTCTCTGCTCAGCGCCCCTTCAGCGAAGCGACAGGAGAAACGGAGCCCCTTCCATTTCTCCTCCCGCTTGGCTGAAGGGGCGCTGCGCAGCTCTCCCTCTCTGCTGAAGCCAGGAGAGTCTTGCTCTCCCGGCTTCAAGCAAAAGGAACCCGAAGCCTTCGGAGCGCAGCATGAGTTCCCGCTGCGCTCCGGAGGCTTCAGGTTCCTTTCGCTGAAGCCAGGAGAGTCGGTGCACACCGACCCCTCTCGCTCCCCAGGCTTCAGCGAAAGCAACACGAAGCCTCCGGAGCATGGAGGGAGCGCTCCCATTGCGCTTTGGAGGCTTCGCGTTCCTATTGCTGAAGCCAAGGAGCCTGCATTCAGTCCATAGGACACACACACATTTCCCCTTAATTTTTGGAGGGGGGAAAGTGCGTCCTATAGAGTGAAAAATACGGTAGTTCTGGAGTTCTTGCACAACAAACTCACTTCCCCTGCCCCAGCAGACAGTTTGTGATCTTTGGGGATCATGCCTGGTTGATGCAGTACTTTATAACCTTCCCACGAACAAATCAGAATGAATGCTCAATAAGTGGTCGATGTCATCTAACCTCCCCACATACTTTGTGCAAACTAATCATGTTGAGTGCTTAATAAGCAGGCCCTCTGGAAATGACAAGACAGAGAGGAATGACCACCAGATGGCACAGGACACAGCCATCCTGCACTGCAAATAATTATGTTTTGATTTGATTTGTCTCTGTGATGTTTATTCTGTGTGCATTTAATTAGGGCTGCCATACATCCAGAATTTCCCGGATATGTCCATGATTCAGACACTGAAAATAGCTTCCAGAATTTTCAGAAATCAGTCAAAATGTCCAGGAAAATCCAGGCATATTGCCTTTCATATCGGTAGTGTTGATTTTTTGGGCCAGTGTCCTTAAAAATACAGTGGTACCTTGGTGCTCGCGAACAAATCAGCTCCCAAACGCTGCAAACCCAGAAGTAAGTGTTCCAGTTTGCAAATGTTTTTCAGAAGCTGAAAATCCGACGCAGCTTCTCCTTGAGTTGAGGAAGCTCCTGCAGCCAATCAGAAGCCGCGCCTTGTTTTTCAAATAGTTTCAGGAGTCGAACGGACCCCCAGAACGGACTAAGTTCAAGAACAAAGGTACCACTGTAGGTGTACAACTTTTGTGTCCGGATTTTCGCTTTTTGAAATATGGCAACCCTAATTTAATACATGTTCACATTCTTTTCACTTGAGAGTGCGGATTCCACTTTAAAAGCAAACGAACAAAACATCCTAATTGATATGCTCAGAAACGGCAGTGCTTATACATGCATCTGCACACAGAAATTATTGGCTGAATTAAATATGCTAGTGTGTTGTGTTGCATAATGCTCCCTCCTTCCACCTGCAAATAAATGTTACTTTTGTTTAACAGCAATTCCTTTCTTCTTGAATTGCTTATAAACTACTCTGATTATGTCTCTCAGCTTGGTTGCTTGAGCATAAAGTGATGGTGCTCACATTTAAATTCCTCCATGTTGTTGAACCCAGGGAAGGAGGAAGCACACCCACATCAGCCTGTCCAAAGACTGATTTTCTTCTGAGTTGCTTCTCTGGAAACTCCAGCCATAACACTTAAACTGGCTGGAGGCTGAGGAGAAGCCCTTTTCAGTTGTGGTCCTCCATTTATGGAATTCTCTTCCTGGGAATGTTTGCCTGGCACCAGTACTGATTGCCTAGAGGTGTCAGGTTAAATATCTTTTTAAAAAAACTAACTACCAGATTTTTAACCTTTGATGAATTTTGACTGAGATGGTTTTGATTACAGTGGTACCTCGGGTTAAGAACTTAATTCGTTCTGGAGGTCGGTTCTTAACCTGAAACCATTCTTAACCTGAGGTACCACTTTAGCTAATGGGGCCTCCCGCTGTCTTTGCACGATTTCTGTTCTCATCCTGAAGCAAAGTTCTTAACCCGAGGTACAATTTTGGGGTTAGCGGAGTCTGTAACCTGAAGCGTCTGTTACCCGAGGTACCACTGTATCTATTGTAAATGACCCAGATTTTTTTTCCTAACTGAAAGATGACATATGAACCTACCCAGACCCTGAGATCATCTTATGAGGTCCTCCTTCGCATGCCCCCTCCTTGAGAGGTCAGGAGGGTGGGAACAGAAGAACGGACTTTCTCTGCAGTGGAATGCTCTCCCCAGGGAAGTTTGCCTGGCGCCTTCATTATACACCTTTGGGTGCCAGGGAAAAACGTTCCTTTTCAACCAGGCCTTTGGTTGATCCGATGTATATCCTATGCCCTTTTAAAATGTGTTTTTTGGGGGGGGGTATTGGGTTGCTATTTTTATTTTTACTAGGTATTTTGTGGTTTTAGATCATGATTTTGTTCTGTGAACTGCCCTGAGACCCCCGGGTATAGGGAGTTATAGAAATTCAATAAATAATAATAAAAAAGAAAGAAAAAAGTATTTCTTTCAACTTGCTTGATTATCACCAGCCCATGCTGCTGGGGGATAATGGGACTTGGGAATCCAAAGCATCTGAAGGGCATGAGGTTGCAGAAAGATTGGGACAGACATTTGAAGCATGCTATGTACAGAACAGGAGAACAAGGCGAGTGTAAGTAACAAGAAAGGTGTGCGGAGACACATATATTCTGGCTCTCCTATAGATCCCAGGACCCTCTACTCCAGTGTTTCCCAACCGGTGTTCCGCGGCACACTACTGTGCCGTGAGACATTGGCTGGTGTGCCGTGGGAGGGAGGCGGGCGAGTCGGGCAGTGAGAGGCGGCGGCGGCGGCGAGGATCCGCGTCGAGCCGGGGGCGGCTCCGCGGTGGTGGTGCCAAGCGGCGGGGCAGCGCGTGCAAAAGGGAGGAGCGCGAGACAGCGGAGGAGGAGGAGGCCGGCATGTCCGGGCAGCAGTAGCAACAACAGCAGCAGCAACTCCCGGCGACGGCTCCTCAAGCCCCGCCACCGCCCCCTCCTCCGCCCGCTATCGCCGCCACCACCACAACAGCCGCCGCCGCCTCAGTTGCCGCCGTCCCTCAGTCCCTCACTCTGCTGCCTCCTCCCACCCCCAAAGCTTGGAGGTTCCCCGGCAAGGGGGAGGGGAAAAACTTTCACTTTCGTGTGTCCCTCCCGGCGTGACGCTGCGCGCTGACGTCACGGGGCGGGGCTTTAATGGTGGTGTGCCGCGAGATTTTTTTTCAGTAAACAGGTGTGCCGTTGCCCAAAAAAGTTTGGGAAACACTGCTCTACTCTCCTGAGAAAGAAGAGGTGAGGTGGTTTCTGGCCACGCCAATGAGTTAATGGTGGGTGTTCTTTGTAGCCCTCCGGCAGCTACAGAGAAATTCAGGCAAGGGAAAGAGAGGAGATGAGGCATAAACCATGGGTAGGCAAACTAAGGACCGGGGGGCTGGATCCGACCCAATTGCCTTCTAAATCTGGCCCATGGACAGTCCGGGAATCAGCGTGTTTTTACATGAGAGAACTGTCAGAGAAACTAAACACACCAAATCAGTCCCTACTACAAAAGGTTTTTCTATCCTACCCCACCTCCCTACAAATATGCCAGACTCCACCGCCCTAAAGAATCAATGGCTGAAAATCTCCAAGGGTGCCCAAAATCCAAGAATCAGCCAATGCCCTAAATATCCTTTCCTGGAATGTAGCCAGTTGGTCTAGATGTTTATCTCAATCTACAGATATTCCATTCTGTAGCCAAAACTTTAACGTCATTGCCCTTCAAGAGACATGGGCGGCGGAAACTCCCGTACATGAGTAGAATGTGTCCTTTGATTTAAAATGCATCTCTGGATTATTTGTGGGGCCTGCATGGTGTTTTTACATGAGTAGAATGTGTGTTTTTATTTAAAATGCATCTCTGGGTTATTTGTGGGGCATAGGAATTGGTTCATATCCCCCCCCCAAAAAATATAGCCCAGCCCCCCACAAGGTCTGAGGGACAGTGGACCGGCCCCTGCTGAAAAAGTTTGCTGACCCCTGGCATAAACTCTCTCAATGCCCCTCAGTGGGGAGTTCATTGCACCCCGCAGTGTCACACAATCCTGTGTCTGGTTGGATGAAGGGAGACGAAGATAATTTTGGGTTGGAATCCCCCAGAGACCTACTCCCCAACGAGAAAGGAAAGAAACTAAGAAAGAGACCAACAAAAGACAAGGAAAAGTGCAAGTATAAACAAGAAGAAGAAGATCTGCAGAAGGGACATGGAAGAGACTTAAGGGCCTCGGACATTAGATTACCAGGTTGATGGACTAGATGGAATGGACAGTAAGGACTGACACAACCCGAGACCAGGATGAAGAGACGTTGGATGAAAATTGGAAGAAAATTTATAAAGAATTTTTTTCTTCTAGGGAATTAGCCTAAAATTAATGAACATTAGGGAAAATGTTGGAATGAAACTATATGACTCTAGTAGAAAAGATATCAGGAGTTATGTATAATCGAGTATTAAGCGTTAAGCTCTAAAGTATTTTTTGGTAAGATAAGGTTAAATAACTTAAGGTAATTTGAATAACAGAATATGGGGAAAGGATGGAAAGGATTTGTTGAGTTAATTAATAGGTTAAATTGTCAAGATAAATTATTTAGTAAAAACTGAGAAAGATAGAAAGAATTTGCTGAAATAATCAATCAAACTAGAATACAAAAAGGGAGGTGTGAGGAGGTCAATGAAACAAGCAAATGGAAGTTAAAGATATGTAATATGGGATTTGTGTCTTTTTTTCCTTCTTTTTTATCTTTTTGCTGTTTTCCCCCCCAAAAAAATATAGCCCAGCCCCCCACAAGGTCTGAGGGACAGTGGACCGGCCCCTGCTGAAAAAGTTTGCTGACCCCTGGCATAAACTCTCTCAATGCCCCTCAGTGGGGAGTTCATTGCACCCCGCAGTGTCACACAATCCTGTGTCTGCCAACTTGAAAGGCAGAACGGGAGCGATCTGAGAGTGTGCCCCTTGCCATGGACGAGCCATCGTTACGGGCATGATTTGTGGAAGGTTCCTCCTCAATCTGGATAATTGACATTAATCAAGAGGTGCTCTCGAAGTATCATATGCTAATAAGCTGCAACCAATCAGCCACCGAAAGAACTGGGACTGGTTTTCTGAAGGTATTTGAATGTTTTCTTAAACTAGAGAATTCTTAAAACAGCCTGAAAGGAAAGCGGGGAGGGGAGAAGGAGTTTTGTGCTTTCTTATGGTTTTTTAATGGTCTTTCTTTTCCTTGTCCTCTGCTACAATGAAGAGACGTGTGTGGTTGCTACTTTGTTTGACACTTCGAAAAAGAGGGAGGGAGGCTTTTGATTTATGTTCTACAAGGAATTTAATAAGGTTTTGCTATGCCCTCCCCCCTTGACTGAAGTTGAAAGGACTTTAGTTATGATACAGCTAGACAGGGCTGTTGCTGGAGAAATGCAGTGGGGGGAAAGAGAAAAACGATTCACAGCTGGATAAATGCTGAAATGAGGTTGAATCTTAGGAAAGACGTTGCTGTGTACTGTGTGCTGAGAAAGAGCTCCATGGGGGAATTTAATGGTGGATGTCTGGAAAGTTCACTCTGTGAGATATCTATGGCTGCCATTCGCATGTCAGCTTGATAACAGTGGACTGATATGGAATGTGACCTTGTGCTACTCAGATAAACACTGCAAAGGATTGAATGGCGAGAGAAAGAACTGAACTCTTTCAACATTCCAAGTCTGGAATAAAATTCTACATGAAGGGCTACACACTTGAAATTTATTACAGTGGTACCTCAGGTTAAGTACTTAATTCGTTCCGGAGGTCTGTTCTTAACCTGAAGCACTACTTTAGCAAATGGGGCCTCCTCCTCCTGCTGCTGCGTTCTCATCCCGAAGCAAAGTTCTTAACCTGAGGTACTATTTCTGGGTTAGCGGAGTGTGTAACCTGAAGCGTCTGTAACCTGAAGCGTATGTAACCCAAGGTACCACTGTATATATTTACAAGATGAAACTGAGGTGCTATTTTGTAAGGTGAAAAAGCAGACAGCTGGAAGGATGGTTTGATGGCCAGTGAAGGATGTCAACTGGAGACTAAATAAGAAATGAAGCTGCTATGGGGGGGGGGGTCATATGGTCATATGATTGCAACGAGAGCAGGGAACTTGATTTTAAGAAATTGTATTACAGCAATTTGGTTTGATCTGTAATAATTTGGAAAATCAATAAAAATATTTTTTATAAAGAAAAGAAGAAGAAAAGAAAGAAGAGGTGAGGTAGGGCTAGCAATCAGAACTGCATGGATCATTTCTCCAAAGCTCACTCATGCTGAGTTTGTAGGGTCACCCAAATATGTCCCCTTCTTTGATGTTCTACTCTACAGTCCACCCACCTGTGGCTTCCACAATGCCTTCAAGAATGATGATGATTTCAAACTGTTCCTTCTTCAGTGTTTCCGCGGACATCTCCCAGAAGGGGCTGACCTCATTGATGACATGACAAATTATCTGTGGCTCCACCAGGAACAGTCGGTCCTCCCCCGTATCATAGCCCAGGTTCAGTTCTGACTGCTCCAGTGGGATGAACTCCCCCTCCTTTGTTTGCCTGGACTTGATTAGCTTGGCTCTTATTTTTGCATCTACCATGTGACTGTCCCGGAGATCTCCGATTCGGAACATGAGGCAGAGCTTCTCATCCCGGTGGGAGATGACACACTTCTTGCTGAATATTAAGGTCTGGGCACGCTTCTTGGGTCTGGAGATCTTGACAAACATGCAGCCCACCATGAGGGCATCAATCATAGAACCAATGATGGACTGGGCCATTAGCAAGATGACCCCTTCTGAGCAATTGGCCGTCACAATCCGAGATCCGTAGCCAATTGTCCGCTGACTTTCTACAGAGAACAGTAAGGCAGAGATGAAGTTATCAATGTTCTCGATGCAAGCCTTCCACTCGGGGTCACCTATGTGGTTGACATCATCTCGGACCCAGGCATCAAAGTAATATATGATGCCAAAGACCACCCAGGTGATGATGTAGCACATGCTGAAGACAAAGAGGAACCAGCGGTACTTGAGATCCACAATGGTGGTAAAGATATCTGAGAGGAACCTCTTCTTTTCCTGAATGTTGCCCAGGTTCACCTGGCACTTGCCCACCTTGGTGACATAGCGCTGCCGCTGCTGCTTGTTCCCCCAGCCAAACTGCCGGTCATCGTCTATGAGTTTACAGCGCCGGCTCTGCCCTTTGTCCGAGGAGGGCACGGAAATGATGCTACGGGTTGGGGTTTTGTTCCGCGACGAGTTGATGATGTTGGGCGCACTGAAAGCGTGCTGGGGATAAAGCCGAGCATTGAGGTCCCGCAACAGAGAAGGTGGCGGAGGGTCAGTCCTGGAGGACCGGTGGTATCTGGGCAACTCATCTGTATCGATTGAGACTCTGGGACGATGCTTGATAGGCACAACCTGCTCTGCGGTGCTGAGCCTCCGCTGGAGAAGGACTGTCCTGTCATTGGGGATGTTTGAGCTGCAGGGTACCGACACATAGTTGCATGTCAGGGCACTTTTCTTGGTGGCTGCAGTTTCCGTTTGCTGGGGGCTCCTGTCTGAAGGACCCATCGAAACAGCTATCATTTCAGGCTGGAAAAGAAAACAAACTTAGTAAGCTCTCCATCTCTGTCTTCCAAAATAGTGAGTCGTTAGTTAAGGCTAGATCATGGAAGCTCTTCACTGAAGCACAACCCCATATTGTGAGCTGAAGGACAAAAAACCCTCCGCAAGATAAGGATAGGAACTTGGAAGCTGTCTTATAACACGTTTGTCTCTTGGTCCATCTAGCTCAGCATTGCCAACAATGGCTGCCAGTGGCATTCTAGGGTTTCAGACAGAGGACATTCCCAGTCCTACCTGAAGATCAAACTTGGGATGCTCTGCTGGCAAAGCACATAATAATAATAATAATAATAATAATAATAATAATAATAATAATAATTTATTTATACCCCGCCCATCTGGCTGGGCTTCCCCAGCCACTCTTGGCGGCTTCCCAAAAAAAAATTAAAATACTGTAATACATCAAACATTAAAAGTTCCCTAAACAGGGCTGCCTTCAGATGTCTTCTAAAAGTCTGGTAGTTGTTGTTCTCTTTGACATCTGGTGGGAGGGCGTTCTACAGGGAGGGCACCACTACTGAGAAGGCCCTCTGCCTGGTTCCCTGTAACCTTGCTTCTTGCAGGGAGGGAACCGCCAGAAGGCCCTTGGTGCTGGACCTCAGTGTCCAGGTAGAATGATGGGGGTGGAGACGCTCCTTCAGGTATACTGGACCGAGGCCGAGCTTCAGCCCTCCCCCTAACAGTATTTTGTTTGGCAAGGATGTATTTCTCCTATTGCTACTTTTCTAGAAAAAGAGGAACTCACCATGAACGCCTCCCTTGTTCTCTTATAATGGCAATGGCACCTACCAGAGAGGTGATGGAACTGAATTTCAGTGAATTCCCGCCCTGCAAACATTCTGAAATCCCTTCTAGAAATTGTCGGATTACAAACTGTTCTAACCAGCTTGCGGAGACTATCAAAGGTCACAAAGAGAAAGGAAAAATATATGAAAATAACAACAAGAGATGTGGAAAAATAATAAGAAAGGACTGGATAGTACTGTGGACATCATAAGGTTAGATTTGTGGACATTAAAACAGCAGTAAGAAGCAAGAAGTTGATTGGATCCCTTCGGAACTTAAAATATGGGTACCCCCAACAAAAATTTAAAATTCGGCTGTGTAATTTGGAATTTATGTAATTTGGTTTGATGTGATGTGATTGGTCGGTTAATAAAAAATTATTCTTAAAAAAAAAAATAGAAATTGTCGACTGGTCACCAGGGCAACTGGATCTGTCCCACCATTTATTTATTTATTCATTTATTAAATTTGTATCCCAGGATGGCAAACAACATGAGATAAAGCATCTTAAAAACAATTCCTGTACAGATTCAGACTGGGGAAAATATCTGAAAAGGCTTGTTGGAAGAGGAAGATCTTCAGTAGGTGCCAAAAAGACATCAGAGACAGCACATCTCTGATGTTCAGATGGAACTGCTCTATCCAAGTTTTGTTTAAGGTAAGACAATTCACTCAAACTTAAGAGAAGGAAGCAGTAGTCAAGTCAAGCATTTATTGTTGAAATTAGGGGTGACCCACCTTTTAAAGTAAGAGGCCTATATTCTCCTGTCCCCAGCCAACCCTCCAGGGCTCACATGCCCACATCCTTAAATTTTTTTATTTTTGACAAAGTAATAATCATAAATAAATAAGAATAAAAATCTGTACCCCACCACCGAGACCGTTCCATTGTAACTATCCAGCCTTCCAAAATTTCAACACCTCTTGCAGTCGTTTGACCCCTTTCCGTTTTAACAGTACAAATTCTACAAACACCCTCCATATCTCCTCAGAATCATTTCTCCTGCATATTCCCCGTCTACCCTTAATGACACATGTTCAGTTATCATTAATAGCTATATCCCACCCCTCTTTGTATCATTCTTCCATTTTATATTCTCCTTGCCCCTTCCACTTTCTAGCTATCATAATTCGTGCAGCTGTCAATAAATTTGTGAGCAAGTCCTTCATTGCGTGCGAACCTTCCACCCCATCGTCAATTGATGCCCACGTCCTTGTATATACACAATCAGGCTTCCCCCTGAGGAAATCTGGAAAATGTAGTTTATTAAGGGAGAGTTGTGAGGAGACCCTCTGCTCCCATCGGAGAGGTCCGATTCCCCAGAGTGTTTCAACCAGCCACGTACCTTCTGAGGAAAGGTCCCATATTGGCTTGTTTCTGTGGGGGGCCGAGGCAGGTAAGCCAACATGTGCTTGGCAATTGGAGCCTTTGCTGGGGGGATGGAGTTTCTGCGGCTTCGCGACTCTTCAGACTTCAGCCTCCAGTCGCCAGTGTTGTTGCGGACACAGAGCCCGTTGTCTGGCTGCAACTCCATGCTGCTGCTAGCCAGGGGTAAAACCATCATTTGTTTCAGGCCAAGGTGGGGGCCTAACCCAGGGCCTTACGCTTCCTCCGGTGAAGGATCCTTCCATTACAAAAAAGAGAGAGAGCAAAGTCAGAAGGAAGAAAATCAAAGGAGAACTCTAGAGGAGAAAACAAGAGAAAGGGGAAAGAAAGAAAACCAAAGCAAGACAGAGTAAAATGAAAGAACTTCCTGCTCTCTACAGCTACACATGGTATTCTTTAAGGTCCAACCATTCTACCTTCTATAAACCAGTATTTTTTCGATCGTCAAATCCAGATATTACAAGCTCATTTTCTCTTCTGCACCAAAAGTCCCTAAGAAATTTCCAATTTTAGATGAAGTAGCTGTTTTAGTATATTATAAAAAATATACTTTGTAATGGGTATGTAATTCTGTATATCTTTGAATAAATATCAATAAATAAAATTTAAAAGAGGGCCATGAAAATCTGTGTCCTGGGCTTTTTATTTTTTTAAAAAAATAATATTTATTAATAATTTCAAAATTACAGGAAAGGGAAAAAAATTAAAAACAACACTACAATACATAGAAAAAAAACAAGAAAAAAGACATAAAAACCAATGCAACAATACAGCAAAAAGATAAAAAAGAAGGAAAAAAAGACACAAATCCCATATTACATATCTTTAACTTCCATTTGCTTGTTTCATTGACCTCCTCACACCTCCCTTTTTGTATTCTAGTTTGATTGATTATTTCAGCAAATTCTTTCCATCTTTCTCAATTTTTAGTAAATAATTTATCTTGACAATTTAACCTATTAATTAACTCAACAAATCCTTTCCATCCTTTCCCCATATTCTGTTATTCAAATTACCTTAAGTTATTTAACCTTATCTTACCAAAAAATACTTTAGAGCTTAACGCTTAATACTCGATTATACATAACTCCTGATATCTTTTCTACTAGAGTCATATAGTTTCATTCCAACATTTTCTCTAATGTTCATTAATTTTAGGCTAATTCCCTAGGGGAAAAAAAATTCTTTATAAATTTTCTTCCAATCTTCATCCAACATCTCTTCATCCTGGTCTCGGGTTGTGTCAGTCCTTACTGTCCATTCCATCTAGTCCATCAACCTGGTAATCTAATGTCCGAGGCCCTTAAGTCTCTTCCATGTCCCTTCTGCAGATCTTCTTCTTCTTGTTTATACTTGCACTTTTCCTTGTCTTTTGTTGGTCTCTTTCTTAGTTTCTTTCCTTTCTCGTTGGGGAGTAGGTCTCTGGGGGATTCCAACCCAAAATTATCTTCGTCTCCCTTCATCCAACCAGCCCATTCCCCAGAGTCCCACTCCCCACAATCATCAATGTAGTCCAAAAAATATTTAAAAACATATTTCAAGGTCTCTCCAGAGTTAAGAACCTCCTCAGCTCCAGACTCCCCCTGGCCGACTCCAACTTCAATCTTCAAAGACAGCGGCTTATACTCCTGTAGGGTCTCGGGTCTCTCCATTTGTATTATTTGAGGTGCAACCGCAACCTCCTCCATTATCTTCTGCACTTGCCCAATCAGTACAGGTTCCTGAGTTGGTCCCTGAATAGTTTCTGTATCAATATTCCCTGTTTGTCCACAGTTATTAACCACAACAGTCATCAAATCCATTTTCTCATTCATCAAATCCATCTTCTCATGCATCTGTTCCAGCAAGGCACTTGTCTTGCATAAAGCAAGCACCAAAACTTCCTCCCAGCTCATATTTAGTCAAGGTCAAAAAGGACTGGTCCCACGATCTTAATCTGACAGCTGTAGAGTCCTCAAGTAGACGCAGCAATAATTTAGCAAGCTCCCTCTAGAGGAGACAATTTCTATTTGTATCCATTTTTTTTTAAGGCAAGTCCAACAAAGGAAAATTACTTTCATTTTTCAGATATTTTGTTTCTTTAGAATGCAGAAGGCAACATTGGAATCAATTTATTTCTCTTCTTTAGCTATCTGTCAAAGTATTCCATTCACAGTCAATGAACCTCTCCAAGAATTTCTGTCTCTGACACCCCGTTCCCAGGTTAGAGATGGTGGAAACTTATCTTTCTTCACTCCCTCTCCTGTAGGCGTTAAACAAAGCCCCCCCTTTTCTCCTGCTTCCAAGGGGGGTTCAGTAATTATAAATGAAGGAAATTTAAACTTTTTTAACGACTTTCCAGACTTTAGCTTACAAGATTTTTGCTTCAGTCTATGTACAAAAAGCAGAAGGTGGACTTCCTGTTTTGAACCTTCCCGCTTCGGTGCCAAATTAAGATATTTCTTAATCCAATTTTCCGTTTCTACTCACGGGTACTTGTTTTAAATCCAATTGTCCACAGGAAAAAGTCAGGGCTCTCCGGCAATGACTGTGAGGCTTCACTCCGTGAAAGTAGCAATCAGTTCGCAGCACCACGCCACTCACCCCACTTCACTCCGGAGCTCCAAAATGGGGTTCCCAGTGCATAGGGTGCCCTGCCGAGCCCCACGTTCCCAGGCTTCCTCTGCCTGGGATTTCTAGCGGGTCCCCACCTTCGCTGCAGCGGGAAGACCCAGTTTCCACGGAGCCAGTTCCTCCGGTCGGAGGAACTCCGCCATTCACTGATGGCGCTAACCCGGAAGTCCCCTGGGCTTTTTAGACTCGATCTGCCCATGTACTATTTGAAACCAAAGGGGCGCATTGGTTGCCAGATGTGAATATATTGACATTCTTTTCAGCTCTCCTACCCCCTCCTATAGGGGAGGGGTTACAGCTCAGTGGAAGAGCACTGCTTTTGCATGCAAAAGGCACAACGTTCAATCGTCAGCATCAGCAGGCAGCGTTGGGAATGTCCCTCATCTGAATCCCTGGACAGCCACTGATACTGGACAGTACTGAGCTAGGTGGTGGACCCATGGTCTGACTCAGTAGAAAGCAGCTCCCTATGTTCATTCCTCTGGGTGGCGCTGTGGTCTAAACCACTAAGTCTCTTGGGCCCACCGATCAGAATGTCGGCAGTTCAAATCTGTGTGACAGCGGTGAGCTCTGTCTCAGCTCCTGCCAATTCAGCAGTTCTAAAGCACACCAGTGCAAGTAGATAAATAGGTACCACTGCAGCAGGAAGGTAAACAGTGTTTCCGTGCACTCTGGCTTCCATCATGGTGTCCCATTGCACCAGAAGCAGTTTACTTATGCTGGCCAGATGACTCAGAAAGCTGTCTGTGGAAATATGCCGGCTCCCTTGGCCTGAAAGTGAGATGAGTTCCACATCCCCACAGTTGCCTTTGACTGGACATAACCATCCAGGGGTCCTTTACCATTTACCGTACCTGTGAGGGACAATCTATGCACCTGTGTCTTGTATCCCTTGAGGTTCTAAATGGCCTCAGCCCAATATACCTGAAGGAGCGTCTCCACCCCCACTGTTCCGCCCGGACACTGAGGTCCAGCTCCGAGGGTCTTCTGGTGGTTCCCTCACTGCGAGAAGTGAGGTTACAGGGAATCGGGTAGCAGGCCTTCTCGGTGGTGGCGCCTGCCCTGTGGAACGCCCTCCCATCAGATGTCAAGGATCAGCTAGCTGACTTTTAGATGATATCCGAAGGCAGCCCTGTTTAGGGAAGTTTTTAATATTTGATGTTTTATTCTGTTTTTAATCTGTTGGGAGCCGCCCAGAGTGTCTGGGGAAACCCAGCCAGATGGGCGGGGTATAAATAAGAAATTATTATTATTATTAGCTCTCACGAGATTCTCTCGGACAACCTTCCATACCCAGACCAGTTAAAAACCTAATTCTTCAGAGTATTATGTAAGCTGCACAGAGGAGATTCCCAGTTACAACATGATTACGAGAGTTGAACTGGCTTCCTGGGTCAGGAAGGGGCTCCTCCCAAGCGAATCCGCAGGAGAAATATGCAAGCTTTCCATTTTTACCCGCCTTTGCTCAGAATACACCTGATTTAGGCTGCGGTCCTTTTAAGCACCAGATCCTATTAAAGTCTGGCAAAGGTCATTTCAAAAGGTTAGCTGGGCTGCCCTGTTTGTGAGCGAGCACCAGAGGCCTCTGTCCTCAAAGCGAGAGATATATCAGTCCCCAAAACGTCTATCCAAACAGACACTTTCTTAAAGATAGGGAAGGGGGGAATTAGATTCAGTTTGCATTAAAAAGTGAATTTCCTTAATTCACGCTTTCCAAAACAATTTGCAAACAACAACACAGCCATCTTTTGAAATCTATGCTTCCCTGAATTTTTCCATGCATACAATATTGGGTGCACTAAAGTCTGCCCAAAAGGGTATTTATGAGGGAAAATATTAGGGGAAATTACTTTACAAAAATGTGTATATTAGGAGAAATTTGCACTAAAAGGCTGATGAATTTTCAAGAGGATTAAAAAAACACCCACCCATAAATTGATGTTAGAATGAATTTGAGAAACGGAGAGTCACAGATTCACCCACCCATACCTCAATGCTCCGAGGTTTCGTAATCCCAGATTGTTACGTTTGGATTATTAAACCTCCCATGTTTCACAGATGGAGGTAGCAGGATTGCAGCAGGACCTTGGGGAAAGAGAGGGCTACTCCACACTGTAATCTTGATGAAAATCCTGCTGCCACTGCTTCTAACTGCATTGGGAGAGAAGCCTTCATTAAAAGCATGGGAAGCTTCCTTGTGCTGAGTTAGGCCAATGGCATATCTTGCTTAGCATTGCCTTTGCCCTGAGTGGCAGCATATCTCCAAGGTTTCAGATAGGAAAGGTTCCCAGTCCAACTTTATGCCTTGCCATTGGCTTTGCAGCCTCTGAGCACATACCACAGTACAACCAACACCCTCTTGCAATCAAGGGCAGAACAACTGGGGTTCTCCCGATGCTGGATTTATGCACAAGCTAAATAAACTACAATTTGGAACCTCAGGTTATGCAGGGCCTCTAAATACAAACAAGTTACTAAATTTAAAGGTATTTCATATGCAAATTTGAACTGATTTTATAATGAACTGATTTTATAATGTTATATCATTTTACTGTTGTTAGCTGCTCTGAGCCCGGCTTCAGCTGGGGAGGGTGGGATATAATTTTAATAATAATAATAATAATAATAATAATAATAATAATAATAATAATACAGATGTACCTTGGAAGTCGAACAGAATCCATTCCAGAAGTCCGTTCAACTTCCAAAACATTCAGGAACCAAGGCACGGCTTCTGATTGGCTGCAAGAAGCTCCTGCAGCCAATCAGAAGCTGCGGAAGTCACATCGGACGTTCGAAAACCAGAAGAATCACTTCCAGTATTCGATTGTTCGGGAGCCAAAACGTTTGACTCCCAAGACGTTTGAAAACCAAGGTACGACTGTAGGCTTATTGCAAGATACATGTTTTAGTTTGATGGTTAGCTTTTAGTTGCATCCTTGCCTATGTACTGGCATACATGCAAATAGAAAGGTTTGTTGCTTCTTTTAGAATAAGACACCTTTCATCTTTATTTTGGCAATGCTCTAGGGCAGGCATAGGCAAACTCGGCCCTCAAGATGTTTTGAGGCTACAATTCCCATCACCTCTGACCACTGGTCCTGTTAGCTAGAGATGATGGGAGTTGTAGTCCCAAAACATCTGGAAGGCCGAGTTTGCCTATGCCTGCTCTAGGGCCTTTTAAACTTGATGTAATTTAGGGGATCAGCCCATCTTAAAGCAGCCTGGGGCAGGCCACCCATCCTTCTGGGAATCTTCTCTGCAATTATGGATCTTCTCATTAAAGAAAAACCTCTGACAAGCTACCAGGAAACCTTCAAGTTTCCATGGAAACAGTTTGAAACTTTATTTTTATAGTTTTTCATTAAGATATAATCAAGGCACAGACATGAAAAAGAACAAAATGATACATCTACAAGTGTTTTAAACTATAAAATGGGTCTGCTCCAACTCAGCTAAAATTGGATATATAAGAATCTGACACTGGCTATATGGGTCAATTATTAAATATATATGCATTTCATAGAATTGTAGAGATAGAAGGGACCCCAAGGTTCAATGCCCTGCCATTGGCTTAGGTCCTATCCTCCAGAGCTGGAGAAAACAAGCATGCTCCCTCCTCCATGTGACAGCCCTTAAGATATTTGAAGATGGCTATCATATCTCCTCTCAACCGCCTCTTTTCCAGGCTAAACACACCCAGCTCTCTCAACCACCCCTTACAGGACTTGGTTTCCAGACCTTTCAGCATTCTCCATACATGATCCAGTTTGTCAGGGTCCTTTCTGAAAACTGGTGCCCACATTGGCCTGAGCAGTGCAGAATAGAGCAGAACTTCCTTATGCTTCCTGTCATCTGGACACTAGGGCTGATTGATATATCATCCAAAACCGGTTTGAAATCCAGATTGTGATATCGGTTTCATAAGTTTTGACCTGGTAATATATCATGAATCGTGTGTGTGTGTGTGTGTGTGTGTGTGTGTGTGTGTGTGCACTATGCAAAAATCACAAAATGGGGAAAACCATAAAGCCAGTCAATGCCTCAACATATTTCAGACATCGTGATATATCAGTATATTGTGATGTTTAGCTGGTGATGTATCACAATATTGAAAAGCAGATATCACCCAGCCCAGCCGGACACTATAACTGTGTTAGGACAGCCTAAGATTGCGGTAGCCTTTAAAACAGCTGTATCACGTGCCTCACCAGTGTTCAGCTTATGCTATTCTAAAAGCAATATACAGTGGTACCTCGGGTTACAGACGCTTCAGGTTACAGACGCTTCAGGTTACAGACTCCGTTAACCCAGAAATAGTACCTCGGGTTAAGAACTTTGCTTCAGGATGAGAACAGAAATCGTGCAGCGGCACGGCGGCAGCAGGAAGCCCCATTAGCTAAAGTGGTGCTTCAGGTTAAGAACAGTTTCAGGTTAAGAACGGACCTCCAGAACGAATTAAGTTCTTAACCCGAGGTACCACTGTACAACATATATGCTAAAGGGAGGATTCAGCTAAGTTGCTTCATGTGTGGAACAAGGTCCACTCATGCTACAATTTCCCCTTCTCATCCTGCACCTTCTAAATTTGAACTGGGGGATTGAGGGGAAACCCAGAACAGGTTTAGGGGGCACACACAGGGAGGAGAGGGAGGAATAACAGCACTGTGGTGTTGGAAGGAACACCAACGATCATACGCCCAATGCAGGAATTGCAGCTATAGAATCCCTGACAGATACTAATTGGAAAAGCTTGCAAATACCAGATAGGCATAGGATTTAAATATGTAATGTGATAAATCAATATGTTGAAATTTAGATTAGGAAAGTAAGAAAGATGTTAAGTGATTCAGTTAAGTTTATGAGAATATAGGTTTTGGAAAACCGTTAAAATGATATACACTGAAATTCAACCAGGGGGATACGAGGAAGTCACTTAACAATGTTAATAAGACTAGTCTTAATAAGGTTATGATTTATGTTTGTTTGTTTATTTGTTGGTGTGTTCAAAAAATTTGTGGAAAACCAATAAATTTTTTTGATTAAAACGAAAGAAAGAATCCCTGACAGATGATCATCCAAACGCTGTTTAAAAACCTCCCTTGAAGGAGAGTCCACATGATTCTGAGGAAATCCATTCCACTGTCAAACAGCTTTTACCGTCAGAAAGTTATTCCTAACATTTACTCAGAATCGCCTTTATTTCAATTTGAATCCTCTGGAGCAGCAGAAAACAAGCTTACTCTATCCTCTACATGACAGCCCTTTGGGTATTTGAAGATGGCCATCCTATCACCTCACAGTCTTCTCTCATTGCATGAGTGTACCTTATTTTGTGTGCACATGCCCCACTTAGCACAACATTGAATTCCATCCTAAGGGCAATGGTAATGATGATGATTATATATGGCAGGGGTAACCAACGTGGTGCCCTCCAATTGTTGATGCACTCCAGCTCCCAGTAATAGGCCCTGATGGGGGGGGACCCTTGACCATTAGGTTCAGTCGTGGCCGACTCTGGGGTTATCTCGCTTTATTGGCCGAGGGAGCCGGCGTACAGCTTCCGGGTCATGTGGCCAGCATGACTAAGCAGCTTCTGGCAAGCCAGAGCAGCACACAGAAACGCTGTTTACCTTCCCGCCAGAGCGGTACCTATTTATCTACTTGCACTTTGACGTGCTTTCGAATTGCTAGGTTGGCAGGAGCAGGGACCGAGCAACGGGAGCTCACCCCGTCACGGGGATTCGAACCGCCGGCCTTCTGATTGGCAAGTCCTAGGCTCTGTGGTTTAACCCACAGCGCCACCCACGTCCCCATAGACCCTGATAAATGAGGACAAATGTATTCCATAGTGTCTACTGATGGTGAGTGGACAGGGAAAACCAGGAATTCTGGGAACACAAGGCTGGAATTTGGGGGATATGCATGTTAATGGCACAATCCAAAATTACTTGTGTACACTGGGTGTGTCCAGCCATGTCTGAAACAGCTATGGTTGCTTTTCTCCATGCGTTCATGTGACAGCAGCTGGGACCAGTCACAGTTCCTCATTCGAAGGTTTAGAAATTACATGGACCCTTCAAATATTAGGAAGTACAAAGCAAGCGCTTTAGAGTGCATTTTGAGTCCAAATGAGCTAGAAGCAGCAAAGGCTGCCATTTGCATCTTGGTTTTCAGAAGACATCCATGAAGATTTGAAAAAGTGCAGGCTAAGAAAGAAAGAGATGCAAGATCTTTGTTTGAAGTGACCTTCAAAACCAGGGATCTACCACTCGGGCTGGCAAGGGGGATGGATGATATGTCGATTTCATTTTTCCAATCTTAAATTAGGTTCTCCACATTTCTGCAGCAATTTGAGATCCCTTTAAAATCCCCATGAAAATTCATCAGCATTGTAGTGTGAATTTCTCCTAAGGAACACACCCTAGCATGCAATGGTGACTAATATACACCTATTTGCAAGCAATTTCCCCCTAAGGCAATGCATTTTTTGTATGTCACTTGCTCTAATATATGCATTTTTTTGTACACATTACCTTGCATCCAATACTCATTCTATTCAGAGTAAACCCATTAAAGTTAATGGATGCATCTAACTTAGATCTCAATGGATCTGCTCTTAGTAGAACTTAGCTGATACAGCCTAATGTTTGGGTGGAAAATTGCATTGCAAAATGCAAAAGGTTTGCTTTCTTTCAATTCAAGAAGTGCAAACTTGATAGTTTCTCGTTAAACATGCACAAAACCAAATTTCTCCCCCATTCGTATTGACTGCTCTGCAAGAAATGCTTGAACCCATAGCATTGCAAAAACTGCAAAAGAAAAAAAAAGGGGGGACCCACCAGGGAATCTATACTGCAGATGGGCATTAGTTTTTTTTATCTTCTCTCCCAAGAACATTTGGTGAGGGTGTTAAGAATGATCCATTAGAAGAGCTCTTGCTACCCACAACATATATAATCCACAGAAGTAATCTGCATGCCTCTCTGTGGAAAGAGGATGTCTGTATTTGCACAGACCCCCACAGGGCAACCCTAATGCTCCCAGCTGGAACTAGCTGGGGCAAAAGAGGACGAAAGCTAAGCAGTCTAAAGTCTAGCGAGAAAAGCAGCCTTTCCTTTAGCTGGTCATTTGCTGTGATTTGCCTTCCCCCTCCCCATCACACCCCGCCACCCATGCCAGATGGCAAGTGGTGGCAGGTTAGAGGTTGGGTTTGACCGCTCTGGTGAGGGATCTCCCGTCTCAGTCCCTGGTGTGTCAAAATAATGGGTTTACAGCCAAGTCCAGTTGCACATCCATGTTTGGTTAGGGTGTGGGGGCTGACAGTGTAATAGCAGATGGCTAAGCCAATTACGTGACATAATAGCATTGCCCAGGCTGAAGAGGCAGCAAGCATCTCTTAGCCCTTCCCTCCAGGTTCAAAGCAGTCTGAGCAGGTGCCAGGTGGGAGGAGGAGGAGGAGGTTGGATGGGTGAAGCCTGAGAACCTTCTGCCCCGTGACCCTGGCAGCATTTCACAACACTTAGTCAGGGAACTGGTTTCATCCAGCATTCATGCAAATAGATGCACACTTTCACGTACATATTTGCACAATTTCTTCAGCATGCTGGTCCTGTGCTTCACTCCCCCTCCTTTTCGGGTGAGAATTTTCTTGCTGGGAAATTTTTAAACCCTACGGTTCTGCAAGTGTTCGCATCATGCAACAGTAGAAAACTGCAACACAAAGCCAACTAGTTCGAATGAAGGGACAATATACACATTGATCCTTCATGAGAATTGGATGCTGGACTAGATGAGCCTGGACTAGATGAGGGTACGATCCAAAACAGCAGAAGCACTGCTGGCAGGCAAGAGATCCACTCCCCAACGTCACCAAAGTCCTCATCTCACTCTCACCTGTTTCTCTTGTCCCACAAAATGCACATTTTATTTGCCCTTCATACTTTACATCAGTCCATCCCCTTAGCAGGTCACCTTCTCAAAGCTCTGGTGGCTAATTCTTGCAAGAGGTGACCTCTTCCAACTACTAGCTTCTGCTGAGAAAACATCAGCAACCCACTGTGGGGCATTATCAAGCAATTTCCCAATCAAAGCAATGACTGGCTAGCAACCATGACGGATTCCTTAGAGCAAATATGGGGAACCTGCAGCTCTCCATATCTTGCTGTACTACAACTCCCATCATCCCCGATGAACTGGCTATTCTGGGGGGAGTTGGCCACATATTTCCTACCCTTTACAAGTGCCTTGTGCCTGCAGTACTAAAGCTCCTGTGATGCTCTACTTCTAATACATCTCATCCTAGATGCTCAAAATACATGCCAGAGGTTCAGAGTACCCACAGGCACATCTGTCCAAGCCACCTTTCTGATCCTTCCTGATCAGGTGTATGTGAAAAGACATCTGGAGACAAGGCAGCTGAGAAAGGGATATGAACACAGTGGTTCAGTGGCCCAGTTGTGAAACTGGAGAATTGGAATGGTCTGGAGAATTGGATGGGGGAATCGCTCAATTGAAGAACCAAGGAAGTCTTCTGGGTAGATCCCCCATGTCTCCACCTAAAAGGGTGTTGGACTCCAATGGACCAGTTGCTTGTCTCGGTCAGCATAAGGCAGCTGCCTATGTTCATATGAACATAGGCCTAAGAGTGTGGCATCACAGCTATTTGTATTTGTTCTCCCCTCCGCACCCCGACATCAGTTGGAACATCAGTTTGGAACACTCAAACAACAGGACCTTAGGAATGTTGAGTCCTGTCAAGGAAGAAGTCAGAAGCAGAGGAGAAAGGCAATACATTTAGAGCAGCGGCTGGGAAACACCTGTAGATCTCCAGATGTTGGACCCCAACGTGACTGCCAATTAGCTACTGGGCTAAGTCCAAGGTGCTGGTTTTGGTTTATAGAGTCCTACACACTTTGGGACCAAGATACAGGTATATATAGGTTCTCTCCACCAGCAAGGATCTCGGTTCTGGCATCTTTCTGTATATGCATCCTGAGAATGAACTAAATGTGTTCTTGGAATTAAACATGCAGGTGCATAGCTCTAAGAAGAATCAGGATGATAGCAGCTGGGGAGGGGGGATGTAACCCTTTCCTCCCCTGCTACCGTCCTGAGCAAAATCCTTCTTCTGAAGATGTTCTCTGCATGAGGGAGGCACCTCCCAAAGCAAATGTCAATTTCAGAAGAGAGATTTTCATCAGAACTATGGCAGGGCAGGAAAGAATGACATATATTCTTCACGGCAGTTATGACGCCAAGAATTATCACACGCATATGCACAGCCAGCTAATACTATTTGCATTTAGAAAAAGAAAAGAAAAGAAATATGCATGTTAAATGCAAACACATTAATGTCAAGTTTAGACTCTGAAGGTGCCTATTGGAGTGAGGGTGGGTGGCATCATGGAATCGGGACAGACACCAAAAACATTGGGTGGCATCAGGCAAGCCCTTCCCTGTCAGCCTACCCTACCCTGCAGGGTTAGTGGGAGGGCCAAATGGAGCAAGCCCATTCATGCACTCCTTGACAAAGCCCTTGAAGGGACAGAAAATGCCAAGTGACATCGATGATCATACTGAGGCATGGATTTTAAGGCAAGCATGTGTAAAAAGGTAAGAAACCAAAGGTAAGTCTGACAGTCCAACCAGACAAGGCAAGGGGCGCCTTGATTGAAACTACAATGTCTTATATTTTAGCAAGTATGTCTGTGGAGAGAGAGGGGGGATTCTGAAGCACCTTTTTGCCCCACTGCCATTTTCCTAATGAAAATCTCTACGCATACACACAGGTTCCATGGCCCCATAAGGATTAAAACTAGCAGAGGGTGATCCATTAAGGAAAATGGAGCACTTTGCCACCAACCTCTGTCTGCCTCAGCGAGCCCCCACCTGCCTGCCTTCTTACTTTATTATGATTATTATTACACTTATATTCCACCTTTCATCCAAGGAGCTCAATGTGGCTTACATAATTCTCCCTGTTTTATTCCTATTATTATTATAGAGTGGTGTAGAGCTAACAACTTGCTCATAAATACAAGGAAGACAAAGGAGCTTGTGGTGGACTTTAGGAGACAGAAGAGCAACGTCCAGCCACTTTTGATTGATGGGGTCTGTGTGGAGAGGGTAACAACGTTCAGATTTTTGGGCACTGAATTACAAGAGGATCTGTCCTGGAGTGTCAACACAAGGGGGCTTGTGAAGAAGGTGCAGCAGAGACTGTACTTTTTGAGAATACTAAGGAAAAACCATCTTCCGCAGAAACTGCTGCTTGCCTTCTATCACTGTGCCATTGAGAGCGTGCTCACTTATGGCTTATGTGTGTGGTACGGAAGCTGTACTACCCAGGACAGGATGGGGTTGTGCAGGGTTGTTAAGGCAGCAGAGAGCATTGTTGGCTGCCCACTCTCCACCTTAGAGCAGATTTATGCCACAAGGTGCCATAGGAAGGCACTGGACATAGTAAAAGATCCATCACATCCTGGTCACTGTCTCTTCGAGCTCCTGCCGTCGGGATGGAGATACAGGTCGATGAAGACAAGAACGAGCCGTCTTAAGAACAGCTTCTTCTCCAGAGCGATCTCGGCCCTGAATGGGAAGCCCGGACTTTGAAAGTCATCTAATCTCCCTTGCTGTATTATACTGTATTGTTTAATTAGTGTTTTTATGGAGCAGTCAAGTAATTTCGTTGTCCCCGATGGGGGCAATGGCAATAAAGATATTATTCTATTCTATTATTACTATTACTACTACTGCTACAGTGTTATATCCCTAGCAGGACTCAAGGTGGCTTACAGATAAAAATGGGAACCACTAAAATAAAACATAGAATTCAAACTATATATATATATATATATATATATATAACATCTGTATAAAAGCATACAAATGATAGCAATGAAATCAGCATGTCCCCCAGTCTTTTCAATAAATCAGTCAATCCCCCCAAAGCCTGTTGGAACAAGAAAGTTTTCACCTGCCGGCAGAAGGACAACAAAGAGGGAGCCTGTCTAGATTCTCCAGGGAGACCATTCCAGAGTCTGGGAGCAGCCACTGAGAAGGCCCTCACCTGTGAGCCTGCAAGCATGGCAAAATTAAGAGACAGACCTTCCCTAAAAATCTCAAAGCCCAGGCAGGTGGTCTTTCAGATAGCTTGGGCCTAAGCCATGTAGGGCTTTAGAGGTAATATGCAACCACGGCTGCACAGATATTACTGGCCCAGAGATGGAAAGAAGATAAAATTCCTATCAGAGAAGAATGGCAGATGAACTTGATGGAGTAGGCTGAAATGGCTAAAATGACCGGAAGAGTAAGAAAACAGGAAAACCTAAATCTTAATAAGGAATAGGAAAAATGTATAACTTATCTTAAAGACCATTGTAAACAGTTAAAATCGTTAGCAGGATTGGAATATCACTTGTAGTTTAAGGGTGAATTCTGGACACAATGGAAATGTAAAAGATTTGGATCATCATAAAAGATGTAGAGGGAAGTGATTAATAACAGGACCCACAAAGGGGAGGATGGAAGCCCAGGAGATTCCTTGCAATCTTGTTTTTATGATTTATGTTTGATATATCTCTGTAAAAATTTAATTTGAAAAACCAAATAAAGAATTTTTTAAAAGTGGTCATAACCTGCACTTTGAATTGTGCTGGGAAACAGCCAGTGGAGCTGTTGCAGCAAAGGAGTCGCATGCTCACTATAACAGTCTCTGGTTAACAATCTGGCTGCAGTTATTTGAGCAATTTGAAGTTTCTGAGCTATTTTCAAAGGCAGTCCCCATGCAGAGAATGCTACAGTAATCCAAATGGGATCTAACTAAGGCATGTGTCATTGTGGCCAAATCAGACGTCTCAAGGAACGGGCACAATTGGTGAACTAGCTTTAACTGGGCAAATGCAATTCTGGCCACCGCAGAGACCTGGGCATTCATTCTCGGGGCTGAGCCCAAGAGCATGCCTAAACTGTGAACCTGTGTCTTCAGGAGGAGTATTAACCCATCCAGCACAGACTCAATCCCTCTTCCCTGCTCTAAAGGTAAAGGTAAAGGGACCCCTGACAATTAAGTCCAGTCGTGATTGACTCTGGGGTTGCGGCGCTCATCTTGCTTTACAGGCCGAGGGAGCCAGCGTTCGTCCACTTCCGCAGACAGTTTTTCCAGGTCATGTGGCCAGCATGACTAAGCCGCTTCTGGCGAAACCAGAGCAGTGCATGGAAATGCCGTTTACCTTCCCATCCGAGCGGTACCTATTTATCTACTTGCACTGTGTGCTTTCGAACTGTTAGGTTGGCAGGAGCTGGGACCGAGCAACGGGAGCTCATCCCGTTGCGGGGATTCGAACCACCGACCTTTTGATCGGCAAGCCCAAGCGGCACAGTGGTCTAACCCACAGCACCACCGCTGTCCCTTCCTCCATCTGACCAAGGGCATCCCTGTATTGTCTTGTTTTGTCTGCCTGGATAATGATGATGCTGCTGATGATGATTATTATACTACCTTTCACCCAGAGATCTCAGGGCAGTTGACAAAATAAAAACACAGCATAAAACCACAAAATAAATCGTTAAAAAAAGCAAAACAATACTCCCCATGCTCTCCCATAAACACATTTAAAAGGGTATAGTGTGGCATCTGAATATAGACTGCATTTTTAATCAAGGCATATATTGGCTTATATCGTGATCAGGTAAATGGGCTTAGACTTTCAAAAGTTTCATGCCATGCAGAAACCAGCTGGCTAAGTACTTTGGCAGTTGTTTATCTTCCTGCTCTCCTGAACAAGGGCCTCCCTGATTTATAGCAGTAGCAGGAGACAAGTTTCTCAAAGTTGTAAAAGCTGGAATTACAGGTTAAAGAGCAGGACATTGACCCTACATGTTACAGAAGATAACAAAGGCAGAGATAAATATAATTAGGAATGAGTAAACAGTAAAATAAAACCATGTGCCTTAAACTTGAGTCACAGGACAAAAGGTCAAGAGCACTTGGAAGAGACAAGCAACTGGCTGGAGAAGGGGGGGAGTATGAACAGGGGAACAGGCTTCTTTTAAAACGGTTTTTTACTGTGTTCCTTTTTACTGAGTTCTTTTTCTTCTTTACAAAGGCTTTATTCTTTAAAGAAGCTACCTGTGTTGTGTATTAAATATGCTGGCTTAAATGTAACTATGCAAAGGATTTAGAAAGTAACAAATTTAGATGTTAGATTCTTATTTCATAGAATCATAGAGTCCTAGAGTTGGAATAGACCACAGGGGCCATTGAGTCCAGCCCCCTGCCAGAAATGAGACGCCAACCGAGCAATTCTGATATATAAGTTGTCAGATATTTGTTTAGAAACCTTCAAATGAAGGAGATCTTTCAATATTGATGTGAAACTCAAGATCCTTGACATATGTTTAAGATAAAAATTTAAGATTAACCATTTGTTTTAGAAGGCAGTAGGGCAAGGAGGGCAAGAGGTGAGCTGGTAATTAAGATTCCATGTAAGATATATTATTACTTATTTGTCATTTATATATAGCTCTTTGTGTTCCTTATAAGGACAGTAGGATATGAGTGTATTTTTGTGATTGGTTATACCAATCAGCCAATAGGAATTTCAACCAGGCTGATGGGACAGAGGCAGCCATAGGAGGAGCAAAGGGGGCTGGATTAAGGAAATATAAGTGCTGGCCATAATGGCAGGAGGCCAGGCCAGAGCTTGGTAACCATATACCACTGTGCCTCTTATTTATTTGTCTGACAAATAAATTATTTTTTAATTTCTCTGTTGCTGCGTTGAATATTTCATTCCAGCTAAGCGTTAACCACAAGCAGGATGCTACATTTTATGGTGCCTGCGACTCGGATTAGTGGTCTGCTGGAACGCAGCCCCTTCGCCTCACTGAGCGGGGTACAAGAGAGAGGACAACTGTGCCTACCCAGCGCGCACTGGAAAAATTTTTCCAGGGGAACGCAGCAGTCTCGTCTGTCTGATACCCTGCCCACTGACGGCGACGGACCGGGGGGGACCAGAGAAATAAACAGGGAACCAGCTAAGGGTAAGTGCACTAAGGGGTTTGGCCCTCCAATTAATTGGGAGGAAGAGAAGTCCTGATCAAACTTCTGCGTCTCAGTAAAGGGGAACTGAGTACGCTAGGTGGCTGGGTATATCAGATGGTGATCTGGTGTAGGGAAAAGGGAAGAATGGGAGGTAGTGTGTGGTGAAGTATCTGGCGCATTGCATGTGTGAGAAAGTACAATGTGTAGCTGACCTAAGTGTGGAGTGAGTACTACTTCGTTTCCCAGTAAGGTGTGTGTGTGAGTGACTGAGTGGATACTTCACAGGGCCATACAATGGGAGTTGGGGGTTCAAAGGGGGGAAATACACCTTTTGAATGTATGTTAAATAATTTTAAGAAAGCCTTCTCAGGGGCATATGGAGTCAAAATGACGCCAGAACGCTTGAGAACGTTATGTGAACTAGAGTGGCCGAAGCAAAATACTGAATGGCCATCTCAAGGAACCTTTGATATAAATTTAGTAAGCAAACCTTGGTCTAACATCGCCAAAGAAACTGAAGGGAGCCTAATTCAAACCCTCCACCAGTTGTAACCCCAAGGCAAGAAAGTGGAATGAATAATGGGGGTGGAGTCACAGAACTTGATTCCTTGATAGATTATGATAAATATCTTCAGGAGGCATTGGAGTCCTATAATGAAGCCCAAGCAGAAGTGGTTATTCCACCTGTGAGTCCCAGTAGAACTCCATCTACAGTCTCCTTTAGTGGAACAACTGATTGCCTACCCCAAACCCCTGTACATCCAAGTCCTAGAGAATTATTACAGAAGTTACAGGGAGACCTTAATCGGTCAGCAAGCAATACAGCCAGGCGTATAAAGCTGCTAAAAGAACGCCTTGGGACAAATACCATCCCCTATGATTTGAGGCCCCTAGAGCAAAGCGAAGAGAAAGATCACGTAGTAGCCCCTCTCAGAAGAGTATTTGATGCACTTGAGGAGCCTGTCCAGTACATTCCATTCACAACTACGGATCTGATGAATTGGAAAACACCCTATCTTTCGCAGAAAAACCTCAGGCTATGATGGACTTGGTGACTTCAATAGTAAATACTAACAGTCCTACTTGGACAGGTTGTCGCCAGCTCCTGAATACTCTCTTCACCACTGAGGAAAGGAGAGACAAAATTGAAAAGGCACAGATATATTTGCGTGAGCAGGCCAGAGTGGGAAATATTTATAATATTGACCGTCATCTCCAGGAAAACTTTCCCTTGGAAGATCCTAATTGGGATCCAAACAATGCAATTCACCTGGCCAGGCTTACCACCTATCGCCAGACGCTTGTGCAAGGTATCTGCAGGGCATGCCAGAAGCCCACTAATATGTCTAAAGTCTCAGGAGGGTAGACGTGTTACCCATAACACTGTTTCGTGTTCGGTGCACACCCACAAAAGACTTAAGTTGTCACCTTTTGAGCTCCTGTATGGGAGGCCGCCCTCCTTTGTTCAGGATATTCCAACTGACCTCAAACAAATAGGAGAACATGTGACACAGGGACAAGTGCAATCTCTCTCCCGTGTTTTTGTCTCTCTCCCGTGTTTGTTTGTTTTGTTTTGTTTTTTATCTTAACAGGTGGGCCCTCGAGCGCACGCCGTGCAGCATTGCCTGCCGATTCATCAGCTCCAGGCTGGCATAGCATATGGGTGAAAGAGTGGAAACGTGATCCACTTGCACCTGAGTGGCGTGGACCTTACACCGTCTTGCTCTCTACTCTAACAGCGGTGAAGGTAGCTGAGGTGACCCCCTGGATTCATCACTCCCGTTTGAAGAAGTCCGAAGGCAGTTGGACGTGCAAAGGTGACCCCTCTAATCCTCTTAAACTGACTCTCTCCAAAAACCCCTGTATCTAGCCCTACCGGGAACGGGCTGGGTCACGGGCAACATTAGACGACCGGCCTGCTGCAGCCACAAACCTGGAAGCTGGCTGACCTGCGCACGCCTGAAGCTTGAGGAGCGTCTGAACCAGCGGCTGTGAAAGGGAAGATTCTCTTATACAATTGATTGACTGCCCCCTTGTGGAACAATTATCAGAGATATTACACATTGGGGATCCTTGGGATATATGTTTTGGTCTTGGTGGTTCCCCATTCCTGTCACTGGGGGAATTATATTGGGACTAATATTTATGCTATCACTATTACCAATACCATTAAATGCCATTGGTATGGTAAGCGAAATGCCACACCAAACAGAAGTACAGAATTTCCCCGGATGGAACTCAACTAAACCATTACGAGTTATACCTGTACAAGGGGAATTCTGTGTACATAAATCATCAGATGCAGCTGATTCTCCCATGGTAGGCTCTTCTCATTGCCACTATACTTGGGATTATATTAAGAATACCTGGGCACACGATACTACCTATCGAACTCGGAATACCTTGCCCTGTGCACCTCCTTTTATTCATGCATGGAAAGTGGTATGGAACATAACTGTGACAGAGAAAGGCAATCTAACATACTGCACTGTGAACTCTCTACCTCTTGTGATATTTCGCCTTATGCACTCCACATACCAAAAACCTCAGACCCGATGGTTGTGGTGGATATGTGGAGAATGGGCATACAAGAAACTCCCTTCCAAATGGAGTGGGACGTGTTTCCTGGGATGGGTATTACCACCAATGTGAATTATGCCCACTAAATTTGGCCAAGCGTACACGAAGAAACGCTGATATTTCTCATATAGCAGGAGGAAGTACCCAAAGTCGGAGCGGTACTGATGATTGGCCGCCAGGGCGCATTATAGCCTATTATAATCCTGCCTCCTGGAATCCTGGTGAGCTCATACAAGGGGCACGGGATCCTATTTATAATCTAAACAGAATAATTCGATTGCAAGCAGTAGTGGAACTTGTAACCAATGCAACGGCCCAGAGTTTGAGACTTATTGCACAACAGTTGGATGAAAGTAGAGCCCCATTTTGCAGCTGAAAATGGGAATGGATTATGTACTTGCCAGGCAGGGAGGCCTGTGTGGAGTCTTGAACTTGACAGGGAATGCCTGTTGCTTTAACATTTCTGATAATGGTGAGGTAATCCGTGTGTTGGCCACAAAGATGGAGAGTATAGCACATGTCAAAGGGATATTATTGTCTTGCTTGTTTTTCTTGACAGTAGTGATGGTTTTATGTATGATGCCATGTATCATTTCATGTTTTAGAAGTACAATTAGCAAGATGATTTCAAATGAAACTCTACCTCATATCATGGCCCTATACAAAGCTTTAACTCAGGAAGATCAAGCTATCAAGGACGCTTGGTAGCAAGGTCCTTGAGCTTGAAAGGGGGGATTGTGGCATCTGAATATAGACTGCATTTTTAATCAAGGCATATATTGGCTTATATCGTGATCAGGTAAATGGGCTTAGACTTTCAAAAGTTTCATGCCATGCAGAAACCAGCTGGCTAAGTACTTTGGCAGTTGTTTATCTTCCTGCTCTCCTGAACAAGGGCCTCCCTGATTTATAGCAGTAGCAGGAGACAAGTTTCTCAAAGTTGTAAAAGCTGGAATTACAGGTTAAAGAGCAGGACATTGACCCTACATGTTACAGAAGATAACAAAGGCAGAGATAAATATAATTAGGAATGAGTAAACAGTAAAATAAAACCATGTGCCTTAAACTTGAGTCACAGGACAAAAGGTCAAGAGCACTTGGAAGAGACAAGCAACTGGCTGGAGAAGGGGGGGAGTATGAACAGGGGAACAGGCTTCTTTTAAAACGGTTTTTTACTGTGTTCCTTTTTACTGAGTTCTTTTTCTTCTTTACAAAGGCTTTATTCTTTAAAGAAGCTACCTGTGTTGTGTATTAAATATGCTGGCTTAAATGTAACTATGCAAAGGATTTAGAAAGTAACAAATTTAGATGTTAGATTCTTATTTCATAGAATCATAGAGTCCTAGAGTTGGAATAGACCACAGGGGCCATTGAGTCCAGCCCCCTGCCAGAAATGAGACGCCAACCGAGCAATTCTGATATATAAGTTGTCAGATATTTGTTTAGAAACCTTCAAATGAAGGAGATCTTTCAATATTGATGTGAAACTCAAGATCCTTGACATATGTTTAAGATAAAAATTTAAGATTAACCATTTGTTTTAGAAGGCAGTAGGGCAAGGAGGGCAAGAGGTGAGCTGGTAATTAAGATTCCATGTAAGATATATTATTACTTATTTGTCATTTATATATAGCTCTTTGTGTTCCTTATAAGGACAGTAGGATATGAGTGTATTTTTGTGATTGGTTATACCAATCAGCCAATAGGAATTTCAACCAGGCTGATGGGACAGAGGCAGCCATAGGAGGAGCAAAGGGGGCTGGATTAAGGAAATATAAGTGCTGGCCATAATGGCAGGAGGCCAGGCCAGAGCTTGGTAACCATATACCACTGTGCCTCTTATTTATTTGTCTGACAAATAAATTATTTTTTAATTTCTCTGTTGCTGCGTTGAATATTTCATTCCAGCTAAGCGTTAACCACAAGCAGGATGCTACAATAGGATGTTAGCCAAAGCCTGGTTGAAAAGGAATATTTTCGCCTGGCACCTAAAGATGTACAGTGGTACCTCAGGTTAAGTACTTAATTCGTTTCGGAGGTCCGTACTTAACCTGAAACTGTTCTTAACCTGAAGCACCACTTTAGCTAATGGGGCCTCCTGCTGCTGCCGCACCACCAGTGCACGATTTCTGTTCTCATCCTGAAGCAAAGTTCTTAACCTGAGGTACTATTTCTGGGTTAGCGGAGTCTGTAACCTGAAGCGTATGTAACCTGAGGTACCATTGTATAACGAAGGTGCCAGACAAAACTCCCTGGGGAGAGCACTCCACAAATGGGGAACTGCGGCAGAAAAGGCCCGTTCTCATGTTGCCACCCTCTGGACCTCTTGTGGAGGAGGCACAGACACTGACAGACAGAGACACCTTCCTTGGATTCAGGTGGAAAGGAGAAATAAATCTGGGTGTCGTCAGCATACTGGAAACCTCAAAACTCCGGACAACTTCTCCCAGTGGTTTCATGAAAGTGTTAAATAGCATATGAGGTAGCTTAGGCTGAGGCAGACAGTGATTGATCTAAAGTCCCCCAATGTGAGCCTTGTGGCTAAGTGGGGATTTGAACTCCAGTCTCCCAGGTCCTAGTCCAGCACTCTAAACACACTGGCAACCAATCAAGGGGTGGCTTTGCCAGTCATTAGCTCAGGCCCCAAAGACAGCTGGTCTCCCTGCCTTCTGCCCCACCAGTTTTACTGATCACCGGCCACCACTGATAAAAAGCCTATCTCTGCACACAGGCTGTGTATGTCTGACTTAGCTTACCCCGTCTGCCTTTTGCAGATCTCAGTGGCTCACAAGGTCCAGACAGAAGTCGATGGAGGAAGGATTCCCCCCCCCCTCTCACCACTCACAAAATATACCATGTGCCTAGGCTGCTCATGCATGCATAGCCCCTCCAAAACAAGAAAGGCGAACACTCCTGGCAAAGATTGCCAATTGACCCACCACCTCCTCCTTATGAACATATTGAGTCGGGGTTATGTTTCAAACCCAGGAGGAGGAGGAGGAGGAGGAGGAGGAGGAGGAGGAGGGAGAAGGGAAACCCAGCTACTCTGCACCAATCGGATTTGTGGTGTTCCTAGCCGTTCTTGCTGTAATCCTCGCTGGCGCACATATTATGAAATGCCAAGTTCCTGGAAATCCTTCAGCGGTGAGAGAGCTGGCAGGCAACACCGCGGGGAGAAACCCTGATTGGCAACACAAGCAGTGCTTGTATCCCGTGCTGCAGTGGAGCAAGAGGGATGACGGTGGTGCCCCTGTCACCTGGGGGGGATATTTGCCAACCTTCTGCAGACCAGGTGAATGAAGTTTCTCAGAGAGAAACCCATCAAAACCTAAGCGGAGGGAGAGAGGTGGTTTCCCTTAGTCTTGCATACTGTGGTAACGTAAGAAGCTGCCTTATACAGAGGGGAGACTATTGGTCCACCTAGTTCAGTTGTGTCCACACTGCCAGAGGGTACTACCAGTCCAACCTGGATATGCCAGGCATTGAACCTGGGACCTTCTGTGTGCACAGCAGATGCCCTACAACTGATCAGTGTCTCTTCCCCTAAAACCTGGCATTTTTCTCTTTTGAAAATCCATTTATTATGACCAGGGTTTCCCAAACTTGGGTCTCCAGCTGTTTTTGGACTCCCATGATGCCTAGCTAGCAGGACCAGTGGTCAGGGGTGATGGGAACAGTAGTCCAAACCTAACTGGAGACCCAGGTTTAGGAAACCATGATTATGACGATCCAAAATGTCACAAAACAGCAAGTAAGTTTCTAGGTCCACCAGAACTCTTCATCAGGCTGGACACTGAGCAGAGCAGGAGGGGAGCAGGGATATGGGTTTTTTAAAAGCTGAATTGGTTTTGAAGTCATAATCCAAGGATGGGAACCTTGAGGCCCTTCAGATACTGTGAGACTCTCCCATCATCATCCCTGATCACTGTGGCCATGTTGGCTGGGGGTGGTGGCAGTTGAGCTTGGGCAACATCTGGAGGGCTCTATTTGTGCCATAATACCTACACTGATAAATCAGCTTTCAAAATCAAACCAAACCATTTTTTGTTGTACAGTCTTAGAAGGATCATGCCTATGGAGGAGTGCCTGCACTTCAGAATGATGGTGTCATTCTGGCAGGCAGATTCCAAGTTCTTCCCCCTCCTTGCCCCAAGTAGTCAGAAGAAGCAGTGTAGTGATAGTACCAGGCTGGGCTGGGACCTGGGAGGCCAAGGTTCGGCAATAAAACTCACTGGGTGACCTTAGGCTGAGAGACAGTGACTGGTCCTACCTACCTCACAGGTTCTGGGGATTAAATGAGGAGGAGAAGAACCATGGGGGTATAAATAAAGATTGCCACCCTATCTTCCCAAGGAGCCAAACTGTTTCCTTTTTGCCTCCATGAAGTTGCATCTTTTGAAGGAATGCAATGGCGGTAGTTATAGTATTTCATTCTACACAGCACTTTGGAAGGTCCAGAGACTATCTCTTGGCAGATGACACCCCTATTGCATCAATGCTGTTATGACCATAACATAGGTGCCCAATTGAGGCCACAAACAAGTGACTTATTTAGGGCTACTTGGCAAATGGCAGTGGCTAGATCTAAACAGAGGACAGCCTGGTTCAGAATTTGACTCTCAAGAGCGAGTCTTGGGAGGCCCAGCAGATGACTTCAGTTAGGCCACTGTTTGTTCACCCTTGGTCTAAACCAGCCTTCCCCAATTCAGTGCCCTCCATATATATTGGCCTATAACTCCTATCAGCCCCAGCCAGCACAGCAATCATAGTCAGGGATGATAGGCGCTGAAGTCCAAAACATCTGGAGGGCATAAGGTTGCAGAAGGCTGGTCTGCATCACACACAATATGTGACTATCAGAAGAGACCTGAAGCTGGATGAGAACACAGGTCCATCTAGCCCAGCCTCCTACACACTACCATAGGCCTCTAGGAACCCAGCAAGGAGAGTTTGAAGGCAACAGGTCTCTGCTGCTCTCTGATATTCACTGTGAGAATGAGCAACAATTCATGAACCAAAATTCATCAAAATCTGCACTTCAATGAATTTTGCAATGCAGCTTTCTAGCCAAGCTTTGTGTATAAAAATGCATTTAGGGTTTGCATAAAAATGCACATATTCGTGAAAACGGTGCAAAAATGCATTATACTGGGAAAATTGTGTTGCAGACATGTGTATATTAGGCAAAATTGCATACCAAAACAGTTAAGTGGTATCCAACTAAAGTGTCAGTGATAAAACAAAGACTTCCACTCGTGCAGTGGGATTTCCCCCTTACCTGTCTCCATCAGCACCCCCCCATCTGCTCCAGAGAGTTGGGGGGGACCTTTAGAGCAGATTTAGGGGGAGCATGGTGGGGAAAAGGAGGAGAGAAAGTTCCTTTGGGAAAGTGGAAATCCTTGCACCAACAGAATGAGTTGCACAGCTCAACTTTTGAGACAACCATACACTGGAAGAACTTGGCACTAAAATGCTGGTGAATTTCCAGAATGGCTTTTTAAATAAGAATAATATTAACAATTGCAAGCTGATGTGGAGAATCAAAGAAAAGCCTGAAAAAATGAGGAACAGTGAGGAACCGAAATTGACAGATGCCTTTGGTCTCACTTCCCGGAAATGATACAAGATTCCAAGACCCACCCCACTCTGGATCCCTCCCTCCAAATCGTCATCTATGCAGCAGGGATTGGGAATGGCTTGCAAAAGCTGGTTGGAAATTCATCCAACTGCTTCCAGGCAGTTTTGTAAAGACAATGCCTAACAAGAGACGGTGGGCCCGATCAGGGAAAGAATCAAGGTGTTCACAAGGGAATCAGGTGCTGCAAGAAACAACCAGGATGAGTTTCCAAGCCGGTGCCCACCCAAGGTTTTGGACTACCAACTCTATCAGCCCAGCCAGAGCTGGAGGGGACTAGACTGGGAAAGGCTGGCCTAGGAAAATGCAGGCAGAAAGCAGAAATAGTTCCTTCCCACTCCTGACAGCATTTCAGGTCGTCCCCAACTCCTGCCTGCTCTCTTTGACCTGGCAAAATGCAAGCCACTTGCTATATCCCATGCACCCAACTAGCCCATTTTTCAGGGACATTGCCAATCCCTGTTCCTGACAAAACCCTTCCCCTATTTTTTTGCCATTTTGAAAGCTGCTCTATTCTGTTAGCGGGCACAAAGATGCACGCGCTAGAATTCTTCGGGTTTCAAATATCTCCTGCACCTATTGTTTTACTACATCAGATGGGAGGTATCTGAATGCCAGCAGTGGGGTGGTGAGAGTGTCAGACCAGGGTCACAAAAACACCAGCTGGAATCCCCACTCGGACCTTCTCTTAGCTTTACCTTTCTGAGAGTTCTGCCATGAAGATAAAACAGGAGGAGGGCACGAAACCCCTTGGAGGTAAAGAGGAGTATATACCTAGTGAGTAAAAAAAATGTGCACCAATCACACACATGTGTGGATGCAAAAATCCCCACGACCATTTGCCCCTTCACTGCCTGCACCTGGGTAGCAAATACTGGCTGTGTTTTGCGTAACACCTACTCTCCAACAAATATGAGAATTCTCTAGCAAAACCCTGTAGGCGTATTTAGTTGGAAACAGCAGCACAGTCCTGGGCATGTTTACTCAGAAGCAAGTCCCACTGTATTCAGTGATGCTTAGTTTAAGGCAAGTGGGTAATGGATCACAGCCTATCTCCCCTTAAGTTCAATGGGGTTTACTCCCTACAGGAACTAAGTGTGTGTGTGTGAATCCAACCCAAATATCCTACCAAAACACTCTCACAGAGCAATTCCATCTGTATTTATTGGCAACTAAGTCTCAGTAGGCTTGGTGGAATTTACTTGTGTGTAAGTGTGCATAGGACAGCAAGCTTAATTATTATTTTAAGTCAACTGCTACGGTCAGGTTAATGGGCAGCAAGCAACAGTGGGCAGTGGAAGAATGTACAGGACCTCGGGCAATGACGCCTGGGGAAAGCAGAGGCCTGTTACAAGCAGTACCCAAGAATGTTCCAGTTTTCATCTGTGAAATGTCAGTGGGGACATTAAATGGCTTCCTACTTGCACAAAGACAGATTTTTTTAAAAAAAGTCATCCAGGAGGGCCTTCAAGTAGTTAAGTGTGCTCACAGGATAATTTCCTTTTCCTTTCTGGATTCATGAGCTGGGATTGGGAGGGGGGCATTTCTGTAAACCACCAGGCAGTGATCCCACTAAAGCAGAGTTGTGTGTGTGATGGGGAAAGGTAAGATCCACAGACAGCCTCAAGGGAGCTTCCTTTAAGATAAATGTAAAATCGCATTGCAAAATAGCATCGGATTTAAAGATGTTTAGCTATGAACCAGGATATATCGGTACACCTATTATAAGATATAGGTAGCCGCAAGGAAATAGGATGTGGTCTGAAACACTGGGATGGGGGGCACCACCCCATCACCCCCATCCTAAACAACACCCAAGAAAGGAGTCAGCTGCCATGCTAAATTCTGAGGGACACATACATTGAATTACCAGTCCACTTATAGACAGGAAAGGAGACTGGGGGAACCCCTCTTCATTGGGAGAAGAAAGAACGTGATCATATAGCTATGTCTGCCTATATAGCCAACTTTTGGGGAGAATCAAAGGTATTGGGGGTGGGTGGGGAAGCCATATATACTATACATTCACTTATCCACTGTAGAACTGTCGCTTTCCTCCAAGAGTTTCCCCCGGTTGACTTCAGCGAAAGCAAGAGACCCAACCACCATCCCATTCCAGCCCCTCGGCATTCAGGGTTGGTGGCAAGCAGTACACCTACCTCATCTCTCCAGCGGAGTGTGCTGCGGGGGCCGGATCCAGCGAGCCCCAAAGGCACAGCAAATTCCCGTCCTTTCTGCTGTCGCTCCTACCGGATTGTTAATCTAGAGCCCCTTGCTAGGTCTTCATCTCCGGGGTCATTGCACTCCCCAACGCGTTCCCATCCATTCTGGAAGAGGCAAAAAAAAAGCCAATCAAAAAACCCCCTTTTTTCTTCCCCAGTTTGTGCGTTCAGAGCTGGTGGGGGAGATGGAGAGAGCCAGGCGGCAGCCTTCCAATCCTGTTCTGGGAGAAGAAGGTCACCCGTTAATCTGTCTCAATGACACGCAGAATTACCTCAAGATGATTTAATCAGAGAGGCCTGGGCAAGGAGGAGAGATGCTGGCTGGGAGACTCCAGGCCCCACAGGGTTAATCTCTTGGAGACTGAGGCACATGGTGGGTCCATGTTGCCCCCTGCCCCCCTCCCCACATGCACATCTGCCGGCATCTGCTCTAAACTTCCAAGCTCTTCCATGCGTTGTGTGGGACAGACTGAAATGCTAACCGTCAACTAGAATGAGAAAGCGATGATAATTTAAAGGGGAGAGTAAGACACAATTCCTGACCTGAGTGAGGAAAGGTGTCTGGATTTCTGCTCCTCCAGAGAACCAGGACAGAACCTGTCTACCCCAACGGCCCGAGTTTCGCTTTCCGCACCTAGAAAAAGGCCTGAATGACACCTACCGAGAGGAGAGATTAAGAGTCTATATTTACGCCTGCTTATGAAGGAGATAGGAGGAGATGTGCTCACGGAGAAGGCAAGTGGAAGAGAAAGGAGAGGGCTGGCCGAGAGAAGGCATTCAGTGGTGGCCCTCAAAAGGAGTTGGGTGCTGAATGCCTGAGGAATGATGTTAGGAGACATTAGGGGTCCCCACCTTGATTGGTGTATGGGGCAGATTTGGAAATGGAAAAAAGCGTCATGGGCTCCACAGAATAGCTACTTCACAGGACCAAAATGAGTGATGCTCAGAACCAGCCCTGTCAAAAGACAGGTAAAACATCTGCACCTCTTTCCCCCTCAAAAAACAAAACAAAACAACACAAAACAACAGGCCAGAAAGCAAGCAACAGTTCCCCACCCCAAATAGGCAAAATACCCTCTCAAAAGCCCAACATTCCTCAAACGAAAGGAAAAGAAGAAGAAGAAGAAGAGTTTGGATTTGATATCCCGCCTTTCACTCCCCTTCAGGAGTCTCACAGCGGCTAACAATCTCCTTTCCCTTCCTCCCCCACAACAAACACTCTGTGAGGCGAGTGGGGCTGAGGGACTTCAGAGAAGTGTGACTGGCCCAAGGTCACCCAGCAGCTGCATGTGGAGGAGCGGAGATGCGAACCCGGTTCCCCAGATTACGTGACTACCGCTCTTAACCACTACACCACAGCAGGCAACTCGCCCTCAAACAAACCAGAGCAGGGAAAGCACCCCCAAACAGAGCCTAAAGCATTCTGGGGAAGAGGAAGTAAGAGGTCAGGAGAACTGAACTGAGCTTTCCACTCAGATCAGCACCCCCTTCGCCCCAGGTAAAAGAATTAATTTCCAAAATATCAGGTATAAAAAAATTAAATTTTGGAGGGGAGCCAGGGTCTTGACTGGTAGGGGCAGGGGTGCCAACTTAAATAAAATGTATCATTATATATTGATATATCACAGTGTTTAGCTGGTGATATATCACAATGTTGAAAACCAGATATCACCCAGACCTGTTCCTCAGTCATCAAAATGTCTTGGGCCATAACTGTCTACATTAGGTCTGCCATAGCTGGGATTCGTCCATCAAAAATAGCGTCTGGGCGTAATTATTGAGTATTGGTTATAAATGGCCAGGAAAACCCAGGTGTATGGCAGACCATATCGGAAGTTGTTTTTTTAGCAAATTTCCCAAAAATTAGCTAAAAGAACTTCATTTTTGTGTGGAGATTTTGCACAAAAAGCTCAACAACTTTGCCATAAAACAAAAGCTCAACTTCTGTGTCCGGATTTACACTTTTTGTAATTTGGCAACCCTAGATACAGTGCAAGAGTAAAGTGAGGGGGGGGGAGGCAGTCAACTCTATCAGCATCTCGTAGAAGAGGAATACTGTACCCTGGAAATGGTGTGGGGGGGTGGCACCCTCCTTTTTGGTCAATAAGATTGGTCAATAGGATGCCAGAACAACAAAGAGCTGTGCATCGCAAAATCAGTGGATTTCCTGTAGGAATTATTTTTTTAAAAAATAATTTTTATGTTTTTCAATTTTATACATTTCAATAATTTTACAATCATTTTAACATTCCGAAACTCAACTTCCTTCTGCCTCTTTCTGCAGTTCCTTAAATTTATTTTTTATATTTCCTGCTTATTGCAAATTAACTTAACCATTTATTCATCTACTTTAAATGTATACTCTAATAAAACTGCAGGTTATTACAACAATCCTGCCAATGTTCTTATCTGTTTACAGTTTGTTTGTAAATATTCAATAAACCATTTCCATTCTTTTATTAAAAGTTCGTTATCTTGATTTCTTATTTTTCCAGTAAGTTTTGCCCTTCCTATTCCTACAGCAATTATCACCCTCAGAATAAAACTTGCCTGGTAGACTGAAAACAATCCCATTCCTCATGAAACGTCTTTAAGAGGGTGCCATTTGCCCAGTGTAAACTCTGTGGTTAGAGAAGGTTTTTGAGAACCTCATCTATGACCACCACAGCCCTGCAGTGATGCACAGAATGGTACAACACTAAACTCTTCCTGCAAGAAACCATCTTGTCTTCTATGTAGAGACTGAAAGGGACACCCTTTCACTGCAGCGGGACGGAAAAATTCTCAACCCAGCTCTGAGGCCACGATGGTACTAAGTGAATCGTAAATCGCTTTGTGGTCTATGAAATATTCTAAGTCCAGAGACAGGGAGAGGATAAAAGCCAGGAAAATCTGCAGACTACATTTAAACCTGTCTCCAGTCACACAGGGAGGGGGGCGGGTTAAAAATAGCAATGGTTAACCTGTTGGTTATAAATAACTACTTAGCCAGTGTTGTAAACGGCTCGAGGATTATTAATACATATGGAAGGTTTTAATCACTTAGTTGCTTACTGCCAGAGTTCAGGTAAACGATGTCTAGAGGCATCTGCTTCAACTGCAATTTGCATTTGTGGTTTCAGGGATAAATGCAGTCTCCCTCTTTTCCTAATCTGCATGCATGGCACATGTATTGATGCAAGGAAAGGGTCGTGGAGATCCTCAAACCAGGACCCACCATGCTGACAATAAATAGATCACTGGTACTTAAAACATTTCCGCTTTTGTGTATCCCATTCAGTATGTTTCTGGGTGCAATTCAAAGTATTGGCTTTAATCTAAAAGTCCTAAGGTGTTCATTCCTGTACAAATATTTCCCCTTGAGGTCTTGCATTATGTTGCTCTCCTCTTCTGACATTAGAGCATCATTCTTAACATTATTCTATATTTATTTATACAGTGGTACCTTGGATTACATATGCTTACGGTTACATATGCTTCAGGTTACAGCCTCCGCTAACCCAGAAATATTACCTCGGGTTAAGAACTTTGCTTCAGGATGAGAACAGAAATCATGCAGTGGCGGCGCAGTGGCAGCAGGAGGCCCCATTAGCTAAAGTGGTGCTTCAGGTTAAGAACATATTCAGGTTAAGAACGGACCTCCGGAACGAATTAAGTACCGTATTTTTCGCTCTATAACATGCACCCGACCATAACACGCACGTAGTTCTTAGAGGAGGAAAATCCGTAGGCATGCCACCCATAGGCATTCCCTCCATAACATTCACAGACATTTCCCCTTACTTTTTAGGAGGAAAAAAGTGAGTGTTATGTTGCAAAAAATACGGTACTTAACGCGAGGTACCACTGTACCCTGTCTTTCCCCCAACAGGGAGTCAAAGTGGCTTAAAGATAAAAATAAGAACAGCCAAAAGATTTTTAAAAATCAATAATTTAATACAATGGTGGCAGTGGATAAAGATGTATTGTAACTTTTGAGTAGATGTTTTTGGTAACAAAAAAGGGGGGATGAAACACACAGAAACAATTAAAACATTACAATAAAAACAGTATGGCACCAAACCCTTTCATTAAAAGCAGTCAGTTCCACAAAGTCTGTTGGGACAAGGAAGTCTTCATCTGCCATCAGAAGGACAACAAGGAGGAAGCCAATTGAACTTCTCTAGGGAGGGAGTTCCAGAGTCTGAGAACAAACTTTGCTACTTTTATTCTCAAGAGACAATGGAGTGCATCTCTGGGTGTGAAGTTAAGCAGTGTGTATGGAGATCCTGTGCTATCCAGATGAAAAGACACACACACCCCAGCCTTGCTGATGTGGTCATAATTATTATTATTAATAATAATAATAATAATATATTTATACCTCACCCATCTGGCTTGGTTTCCCCAGCCACTCTGGGAGGCTTCCAACAAAATATTAAAATACAATAGTGTGTCAAACATTAAAAGCTTCCCTAAACAAGGCTACCTTCAGCTGTCTTCTAAAAGTCAGATAGTTGTTTGTTTCCTTGACATCTGATGGGAGGGTGTTCCACAGGGTGGGTGCCACTACCGAGAAGGCCCTCTGCCTGGTTCCCTGTAACTTGGCTTCTTACAGCGAGGGAACCGCCAGAAGGCCCTTGGCACTGGACCTCAGTGTCTGGGCAGAACGATGGAGATGGAGACACTCCTTCAGGTATACTGGACCGAGGCCGTTTAGGGCTTTAAAGGTCAGACCAACACTTTGAATTGTACTCAGAAACATACTGGGAGCCAATGTAGGTCTTTCAAGACCGGTGTTATGTGGTCTTGGTGGCCGCTCCCAGTCATCAGTCTAGCTGCCGCATTCTGGATTAGTTGTAGTTTCTGGGTCACCTTCAAAGGTAGCCTCACATAGAGCGTATTTGCAGTAGTCCAAACGAGAGATAACCAGAGCATGCACCACTCTGGCAAGACAGTCTGCGGGCAGGTAGGGTCTCACCCTGCGTACCAGATGGACCTGGTAGACAGCTGCCCTGGACACAGAATTGACCTGTGCCTCCATGGACAGCTGTGAGTCCAAAATGATCTGCTAAGTGCCTACCCTGTTGGCATACTTTGCAATGGCTGTTTTAAGCAAAATGAACTTTATCTTGTTTTAAAACTGGAACGGTATGTCCCCTTTGAAGATGCATCTTGGCATAAAGTTGATGAAGCCATGTTCTTTCAAGTTAGCCTTCCGCACCTACTGGTCTCCACCTGTTTGGACTACCACTCCAATCAGCCCCGGGCAGCACAGCACAACCACAGGGAATCCGATCTGGATGTTTTAAAACAGACTTTGCAGTCTATTGCATCTTTAGGTCTCAGTTCAGTAAAATAAAATTTTTGTTCCTGTGAATTTCTTGAGCACCACTTCTAAATTCACGAGAGTGTGTATATGTTGCAATGGGAGAGGAGCTCTTTGGTAGATTTCACTGGAATTGCTAGCTGATCACTCCAGCTGTATACTTTGCTTAAAATAACTAACACTTCTGCAGCAACTACAACACGAGTGGGGAAAGGCAAGGCTGTCACCTGAAATAACAACAACAACAACAACAACAATTTGTTTATATGCCACCCATCTTACTGGGTTCCCCCAGCCACTCTGGGCAGCTTCCGACAAATTAAAACATCATAATAAAAAAATGCAAGAGTTTGATTTGTAAAAAGCAGATTTATAGGAAGACCTCAGCCTCAGAGTCAGTAGGTAACTTCATCCTAGAATCAAAGAATTGTAGAGTTGGAAAGGAACCAGGAGGATCATCAAATCCACACCCCTGGCTTCACAAAGAAGGATGTTCCTACATGTTTAGAGGTTCCCTGTTCTTATTACGTACATACACATCTTAGGGCTGAGCTCTGAAGACACAGCCCATGTTTCAGTGCTAAGTCCAGGCCAAAGTGAAGCTTTTGGAAGATGTGGAAATTTATCAGCATTGACTGCTTGTACAGTGGTGCCCCACAAGACGAATGCCTCGCAAGACGGAAAACCTGCTAGACGAAAGGGTTTTCCGTTTTTGAGCTGCTTCGCAAGACAATTTTCCCTATGGACTTGCTTTGCAAGACAAAAATGTCTTGCAAGAGTTCCGATTTTTTCCCGCTTCCCCCCCCCTTTTCTAAGCCGCTAATAGCCTTTTAGCCGCTAATCCGCTAATCCTTTAATAGCCGCTAAGCCTTTAATAGCCGCTAAGCCGCTAATAGGGTTGCTTCGCAAGACGAAAAAACCGCTAGACAAAGAGACTCGCGGAGTGGATTAATTTCGTCTTGCGAGGCACCACTGTACTTTACTTGACAATAAAGTAGGCAGACGAGTAAGAAGAGACAGGACAAATAAACATGATAAATCTCAATGCTAGACAAATCCACACGTGGAGAAACAGATGGGGAAATCATATAGGGTGGCTGAATGCACCCCAAAGACGTTTGGAGGCTGGAATGTGCTTGCTTAGGGTAGCCTTCCCTAACCTTGGAGGGCTCTGTCTATATTAAGGAAAAGCTCCCATCAACCCCAGCCAGCACCCCACGCAGTCCAAGACATGTAGAGGACCTGGCTGTGGAAGGCTGGTTTAGGAGATGAGTTGACTGATTATTGGATTGCGGTTTTGTCAGCATTTGGCTAATAGCATGCAGAAGAACCGATATTGCAACCCAGGAAGCAAGATTATTCTATATTTAGTTCCCTCCTCATTAAAAAAAAAGTTAGCAGTTTATAAACTTAAAAGGAGTTCACTGTGTGCGTACACAGTCCCACACAGAAGCAGGGAAGGTTGCAGTTGATTGCTCCCACCTTGAACGGACTGTTTCCAACAACCTTTCCATTTATTAACTAGTGCACAGGTCCCGAGAAGCTACTTGAAAAGACAGGTGGCATGTGCATTACACCGATTGCAAAAGTTATCCAGCAAGCGACCTTCGTAAGCTGCTCCTTGAGCAAACTGGGCTGGTCACCTCTGATCCCTGAGTGGTCTCTTGGATCCTTAAGTAGAATCACAATCTATACACAGCTGTTTTCTCTGAGCTTTGTGTATTTACTCAGTATCTGGAGAATGGCCAGGTTTTTTGGGGGGAATCTGAGAAATGACGAATACTCCACCCTCTGCAATGGGGAAAAGAAGCTCAAGCACCACTCAAGAGAACTTTTCAAAGCTCATTTTAAAGACACATTTCCTCAGCCCAAGGGCTCGTTGGTAGATGTTGATCTTCTACTGTTGCCAGCTATGGTTTGGAACTTCTCACGGGACAGAGAGACACTGGTTTGTTTCTTTCTTCCTCCCCCATTATCCAGATCAATGCATTTCCCATCCATGTTTCCCCCTTCCTTCTACAGTCATCTCCCTTATTTCCTATCCAGAGCTTCTGGACAATGGGGCATTTGGCGTAACAGAGACCATCTGTCCCATCTAACTTGAAGAAACGAGCAAAATATGAGTTAAAAACCCCCGGCTAATTGGTGAAAAGATCAACATGCTCTGCCAGTAATATGGTCATTCTGCAGAGGCGGTACTGCACAAAGTGTTTCTGCACAAATGGGTCTGTAGAAATGAACACCTGCATAGTGAGATTTCAAACTGCAAAGCCTACAGTTATCTTGGTGCCACATTTCGGTGAATCTGTTTGAAGAAGTTGCTCCATCAGCCTCACCTGTGCCCGTTCGCATGCTGAAAGGGACTTGGTCGATTGCATCAATTCAATTAACGTTGACATTTCTGCCTTGCACATGAATTAAGTTGAATTAGGATTTGTAATTTTTTCCCTCCAGATAAAGGCAAAACCAACCAGATGTGAAAAGCTTGGCCACACCTTGGAATGAGTGGTATTCTCTTCAGCTCCTCCTCCACTGCTCTTTTAAAAAACTAGCACCAATTCAGATGGGCTCCATTGAAACCTACAGCATATTGATGGCACCGTAGCTCTATCAAAACTTCTGCCGCAAGAATCAAGCTCATCTGGAATAGAGAACATTCAAAGGTAGAGAGTTTTGTATGCTGGTCAAGAGTCCAAATATGGCTTGGCATTACAGTACCATAGGCCAATTGGGGGGATTAATTATCTCTTTCTTCGGCTGGGTCTCCTCTTGTGTTACAACTTCCATACCTTTTTGGAAGAACCTCAACTTGGAATTGAACGAATTGGAGACCTGGAACACAGGGCTTTGGCATGCCTGCGTCATTCAAGATGAAAACATAATGGAGTGCAAAAGCTATGGCTCCCTCTTAACCCTCCCTTTGGAGTTCAGAATCTCTAGGATTGTAATGGTTCTCTCTAATGGACTGGGATTCCTTGCCCTCTGTATTTCTATTTTGGGGTTGAACTGTCTGAAGATAAGGGAACAAAACCTGGGACTGAAAAAACGCCTCGGAATCGCCGGAGGAATTCTCTTCTGCATTTCCGGAATGGCAAGCCTCGTGCCAGTCTCCTGGGTTGCCTACAACGTAGTGCGAGAATTCTGGGATAAAACTGTGCCAGAGATTGTCCCAAGGTGGGGATTCGGTGAAGCATTATTCCTGGGCTGGTTTGCTGGGTTTTTCCTCATACTAGGTGGGTTTCTTCTGATCTGCTCAACTTGTTTCCTACAAACCCAAACAAAGTCCAAGCGGTTCGCTGTCCACCGTAAGCCAGAAGTGCGAAAGGATCCCAGGTTACAAAGTCATCATCAGTACTTGCCACCTAAAAATGCAGACCTTGTAATCTGAACTGCCTGCTGAAGTCTCTTTACAGGTTTCATGAGAACCATTTGAGATGGTCAAAATGGCTTATATCTGACTGGCTGGAAACGGGGTTATTGTTTAGGATCCTTCCAAGCATCCTTTATGGAGCACTTTTTTTCGAAAAATATGCTTGGGAAAACAAACATTCTGTACTTACATGTGTCATTCCATGCTGTGCGGCATTTTCAGTGGCAACAGGGATACCCATCTCAATGACTGCAATGCGGGAAACTTAAACATGAATGCATAGAAATAAATTGTTTTTCTTCAAAATTCACTAGAGTATTATTAATATATTAAGATAGGGACGGGGGAATGGATACAGGATTAGAATCCCAGTTCTTTTCTGTGCAAGACTTAATTTTTCCTCAGTCTAAACAATCAGGAAAGTGGCCGTTTAATGACATACCCCTTCACTGGAAAGAATTTTTGTCAAGGAGACTGGCTGTAGTTATGATATCCAATGTCAATAGCAAGGTATCAAGTTTTATTTAACAGGCATTGTCAAACCTTTTAAGGAGTACTTAATTGCACTGTAAAAAAATAATGAACCGTTTGTTTGCTTTTCACATGGATCAGAAATCTCTGTCTTTTGAGACAATACAGTAATAAGGTTTCGGGGGAAATGGCTAAATGGACACCTCAAATAGAAGCATGAAGCAGAGAAAAAGACCTTGCGAATTACAGTTTCATTATTTGTGGTGTCTCTGCTACTGACTTCACCCACTAACGGTGCAATCTTATACTGGTCTGCTTAGAAGCCCACCCCACCTCAAACTCAATGCGTCTTACTCCACTGCAAGTAGGTAAAGGCTTGCAACCTAGGATCCATATGGTAGGTGTTGAATGAAGATGATCTCTTTACCGTTCAACCTACCTATGCACTGAAGCAGGTAGCAGGTGAGATGAGTACATTGAACATGGCAGTGGTTTTGAACTTCAAGAAAGTAATTCTAGATTGAAACTTTGGCAGAAGCTCCTTTAAGTTGCATTCATCAACAACATATAATTCCTTTCTTGGGCAGATTTCAAGGAAAGGTTAGGTAGGCCTGGATTACTTGCAAGCCTGATTCTGTTGATAACACAGATGCTCTCATTTGAGGGCAGAGAGGGGGGAAAGAGTTTTATAAGTCTCTCTTCTGAATTGTACAAGTTAATCAGAGCAAAAACAGCATAAATACTTGGATGGTTAAGAGGCCCATGGCAAAGTTAAAATATCAGTATCTCATCTTAGGCTCCTGTTTAGTCCTGGCAACACCCAAATCTAAAATGTCAAAAGTAAAGGCAAGCAACTTTTCCCCCAGGAGCCTTGTTGTTTAGTCGTTTAGTCGTGTCCGACTCTTTGTGACCCCATGGACCAGAGCACGACAGGCACTCCTGTCTTCCACTGCCTCCCCCAGTTTGGTCAAACTCATGCTGGTAGCTTCAGAACACTGTCCAACCATCTCGTCTTCTGTTGTCCCCTTCTCCTTCTGCCCTCAATCTTTCCCAACATCACGGTCTTTTCCAGGAGCCTTACACCTATGTAATCATAGGGGCCCAGCGTATGTGCACAGCAGTCCACCCCAAACTAACCAGTCAATGTTTTAGATTGACCAAGGATCAGCATCACAGGCTAAATAATGAGGCACACCACAACTGGAAGTAGTGGAGCAATTAATCTATTCTTAGCACCAAAGCAAGTAGGATGCAGACTAAGTCATGTTATATGGCTAATCCAGTGGTGACCTTTGCAAAAATTATGCAATAGCAAACACTCCCAGTGTTCAAACACAGTTGAGAAAAGGAGAAAGATAAAGTCTAGACCATGGGTAGGCAAACTAAGGCCCGGGGCCTGGATCTGGCCCAATCGCCTTCTAAATCTGGCCCGCGGACGGTCTGGGAATCTGTGTGTTTTTACATGAGTAAAATGTGTGCTTTTATTTAAAATGCATCTCTGGGTTATTTGTGGGGCATAGGAATTGGTCCCTCCCCCAATATAGTCTGGCCCCCCACAAGGTCTGAGGGACAGTGGACCAGCCCCCTGCTGAAATGTTTGCTGACCCCTGGTCTAGAGAGACTTATAAAACTCAAAAGAAACAAAGCAATCCACTACAAATTTAAATAGGGTAAAATTCTTTATTGCACATTTAATTAAAACAGAAAAAGGCTTCTCAAATATGTATTTCCATTTACATCCCGATTGCCAATGTATTCCAGTAAAACAAAGATTGTTTAAAAATATTGGCAGTAGACTTTGCCAATTAAGCAGTATCTTTTTATAAAGGTTTATTATTCCTGACTTCAGAGCCCTTGTCATTGCCAATACTAGCCTGATAATGAAAATTCAGTGATTGGTAATAAAGGAGATATGCTTTGGGAGGTCATAAAAGCAGTTTCCTTAGGGGTTTTGTTTTGCATCTCTATTCTTGTCCTGGAATGACTTTTGCAATTCTGTAGCAACTGTAAAATATTGCCACCATCACCATTTCTCCTGATGGCATCAACTATGTTTTGAGTTGCTAGCATACACAAACGCAGTGTGCACGAATGCCTGTATTTTTTACAACCCAGGCTACCAGGTTCTTCTGTTACCGCCACATCAGGAGATATCTGATGGAAAGGGCCTCAACTGATAGGCTCCCATTTTAAGGTGTTTTTCCATGAAAAAGGTGAATGTGAATTATTGCTTTAAAATTACCTACGACTGTCTGGCTTATTCCCTGAATCAGTCCTGCTTCGATGTCAATGAGGTCCAGTTTAAACAGGCTTCAGGTTACATGCTCCCCATTGTGCTTTAAATGCACTCCCTTGTGTTGGCCCAGTCATACGCAATGACAGCACAACAGCTATCAGCACTGATAACATACTGCTGGCATTGTGACACATGAATAGACCAGTATGTGTGGCAAGTGCATTCAAAATACAACAGAGCGTGCATGGAATGCTCACAATGAGCATATCAAACCACTGTATACTCCATAAGAATTGAGCACAACAGAAGTATATATGTACAATATGCTGTGTTTAAAATTTCCGTTTAAAAAAATAAGTGTCTTCCTACCGTGTTCTTGTAGGAAGCCAAGGCAAACGCAGTTATAGGCAACGTAAAACAGTGAAACCTCAAGACACGTTCTAATTTAGTGCCTGCCCATATATGGTGCACACCAGAGGGTGTCATGTCCCATTTAGCCCTTTTCTAAGCACAGTTTTGGTTAGGTCTGAATGTGGATTGTCTCAACGTAGCATCTCTCTTCCTTGCTCCATTCCAAAAGGTGGTTGGTAGCTGGATTCCACACGTTGGTGGGCCTGTGGTCTCCAGAGCTTAATGCAGTACAGTCGGCAGTTTTTATTTGACAGTGACAGTCGAGGCCCCGTGAATAGATTCCATGACAGCTGCAAATCGGCTGCAGAGATCGTAGGGAGAATTGGGGCGGATCTTGGGTGGTTCTTTCAGAACTATGCCCTCGGAGGAACAATCTAGCAGGCGGGGTAGGAATTCACTCAGTTTTAGCTGCAGGTCCTCTGTAAGACAAGAAGAGCCAAATAACAACAACAACTCAATAGCAATGCTTTGAAATCTTGTTGAAACTAAGATTGTGAAATGTAAGAAGATGCAGAAAAACTCTGGAATGCTTATCTGTATATAAATCTGGAAGTTCCCTCAATCATGTTCCCCCTTCTCCCACTCCTTCAAAGCAACATAATGGCATTTACAAGTTAAAGGGCACTTATTGACAACTTCACCAAGCACTTCCCATAAACACTCGTGAAGACAGTGTTGCAGACATCACGGATGTCTACAAACTCGACTTGCAAACACTTACAACAGCACCTCATTCTCAGTGCACAGTAAGAGATACCTTTTAAGTTGTACCCAATTCACAACCACCTGCATTTTACAAGGTGGTACTGGTTAGGTAAGCTACTTATCTAAAAGGAAATATTTCTCACCGTTAGCAACTATCTGCAAGTTTGAATTGCAGATGTGAAAAAGCTTTTTCATCAAAGCTGAACGCAAGCAAACTCAACTGCAGAAACCAGAGCTTTTGTCTATTTTGAAATAGTATTTTAGGGCCAATACTTCTTCCTGACACCCCCTGCTGGCTGAAGTGAACAAAGTTTAACCAATGTATTAAAAGGTACCCCTGCCCGTACGGGCCAGTCGTGTCCGACTCTAGGGTTGTGCGCCCATCTCACTTAAGAGGCCGGGGGCCAGCGCTGTCCGGAGACACTTCTGGGTCACGTGGCCAGCGTGACGAAGCTGCTCTGGCGAACCAGCACCAGCGCAGCACACGGAAACGCCGTTTACCTTCCCGCTATAAAGCGGTACCTATTTATCTACTCGCACTTAGGGGTGCTTTCGAACTGCTAGGTGGGCAGGAGCTGGGACCGAAAGACGGGAGCTCACCCCGCCGCAGGGATTCGAACTGCCGACCATACGATCGGCAAGTCCTAGGCACTGAGGTTTTACCCACAGCGCCACCCGCGTCCCTTAAACCAATGTATTAAAATCTAGCAAAGAAAAATGCACAACAGATTAACTTCCAGGTCATGTGTGCTTATTTTAATTCATGATATGTTCAGTAATATTCTGCCCCCTGCCCCTGGAATCTCTGGGGTAAAGACTGACATGCCACGTGAAGATTTAAAAGTAAGTTTTCTGATCAGTGTGTACCTTTGGTCACAGGATGTGCCAGGTACAGATGCAACATGTACAAGTAATTTCTGGCAACAACAAAACATTTTCTATCATTCCTCACCCCAGGAGAATGCTGCTTGGCGTACACAGCAAGCTGCTATAACTGGAACGCCGCATACAAGTATGACTGTTGAGAGGCAGGTGTTACTTCTGCTTGCGAACAAGAGGGGAAATGAAAGAATCAAATCCCATATTTTGAACACAGAGATCTAGTAATTCAAGAAGGCAGTCTCTCCAGTAAACTTTAGATGCTGTAGCCCACCAGATGCTGTTGAACTCCAACTCCTATCAGCCTCAGCCAGCAAGGCCAATAGCCAGATATGATAGGAGTTGTAGTCCAGCTGACATCTGGAGGGCGACATTTTGCCACCTTGGCTTTAGGGCTAAGCAAAATGCAAATATTGCGGATTATCTGAATTGTGCAAGGGCATTTTACTGACAGTCTTTAGAAAAACAGTCAGAAGGTACACAAAGACTAGCAATACTAGGCGAGAGACAGGATGATAGCAGCACAGAGTAAGAGGTCCAGGACCCCCTTTCTTACCATTCATGTCCTTTCCCAGGTAAGCACACCAACGATTTCTCATGACCTCAACGGCATCCAGGTCATCCTTTGAGGTATCATTGCTGATGAGGAGGTGCATGCAGGGGATGATCAGCTCATTCAAGATGTTCACACCTTCATCCACACTCAACTCATTGCTACTTTCAAACAGAGCTGCTGCAGCATCGTTCAACTTCTGTGGCAAAGCAATATGAGAAACACATTTATGGGTCTTTGGCAACAGCTCAGCCTGGTGTCTGTCACTTTCCGCAGTGCTTCCTGTGGCAAGTTTTAGAGTGCAGCTGAACATTTAGGGGTTCTGGTTTGCTTGTTTTTACACTGCCATGGCAAAAAAGAGCCCAAACATCTGCCAGATATTCCCCTCCCTGCAAACTGCCCCAACCCAACAGAGGTTTTCACTAACCCATTCAGGAACCAAAAGATAAAGCACACTATAAAGGTAAAGGACGCCTGGGCTATTAAGTCCAGTCAAAGGCGACTATGGGGTTGCAGTGCTCATTTCACTTTCAGGCTGAGGGAGCCGGCATTTGTCCCACAGACAGTGTTCTGGGTCATGTGACCAGCAGGACTAAACCACTGCTGGTGCAACAGAACACCGTGATGGAAACCAGAATGCACAAAAACAATGTTTACCTTCCCGCCACAGCGGTTCCTATTTATCTACTTGCACTGGTGTGCTTTTGAACTGCTAGGTTGGCAGGAGCTGGGACAGAGTAATGGGAGCTCACCCCATTGCGGAGATTCAAACTGCCGACCTTCTGATCGGCAAGGCCAAGAGGCTCAGTGGTTTAGACTACAGCGCCACCCACATCCCTTAGCATACTATAAAGTCAATACGTGAAGGGGTGGAGAAAGTAGCACCCATATAAGAGCCAAGACCACCAGAAAATTAAAACTATGCAAGGAAGAGCAATGGCACTGTGAGGACAACAGTGCATTAAAGGAGTAAACTCCATTTCCATAAAGAATTGGATCTGCACATGAGAATAAGATGAAGATCGGAAAAAAGCAATGATTTGGAAGCAGATCATTCTACCAGCAAGCTCCTTGAAGGGGTGGTGGGAGGGGAGAAGGGGTTAATACCAACCAAGAGACATTTTCTTCTGTACAGAGCAATTAAAGATGCATTGGCGCCTCTGTTGGCTCCCTTCCTCCTCAAGGTCAGATTGCTCTGATAGGCATACACCAGATAGGTCAGAGCTTCATAGTACCTTATAAGAACAGGAAAGAGGGTGAGAGCTGCAATCTTCAGAATTAAAACAGGTTGTGCAAGCAAACATTTACTGCAAACTACAGCAGCCATTCATAGCTCTTATACTTGCTTGGGACACATGGCTATACCTAGTGCTTTTTTTCTGGGGGTACGCTGGGGTAACACATACCCCTAAACATTTTGTGAATCTAATGGAAGAAACTAAATTTTAAAAATTTTTTAGTTTCTTCTCTAGCACGGTGAATTGTCAGTTCTGTTGAATAACATGGTGAATCGTCAGTTCCATTGTTACTCCCGACGGCATCCTCATTTCCTGTCACAGTGTTTCAGATGGAAGTGAGTGTTTTAATGTGTGACGTAGGAGTTGGAATCTAGCAGAGGAATCGGGAAGATGTTAGTGCATACAACTTCATGCCAATGTGAAGTGACTGTGAGCTGTGTAATATGAGGTAATGCATGTTCTTTGTACTTTTGTCCATTTACTGTATTTATTTTTCCCTGATTTGAACTATAAAATGGTTATTTGAGTCAAAATGAGAGTACCCCTAAAAAAGCACTGGCTATACCCATCTGTTAACTACTTCCCTGTGTTCAGAAAATAAGCCCTTTTGGAATACAAATAACTGGGAAGGGATGCTTTGCTTAAATGAGCTAGGAACATTTCCCCAGTGTAGCCCATGCACCACTCTGTAGGAGGACAGCTGCCTAGTAAGAGCTGGCCCACAAACTAGAACATTGACCAAAATTCACAGGAACACAACTGTACCCTGTTCAGAAGTTCCTGCTCTCCCCTCAGTGCATGAGGGATTACCACAAGCATCCTAGCACCACCCTTCTTCACCATCCTTATGTATAGACTATGGACACGTCTGTGTCCATTAGAAGAAGGCTTGTCCAAGTTTGCTGAAGTCTTACTAATTCACCTTTCCAGACAAAATGAAACTTTTTGAGCCAAAGTGTTCATGAGAAGACACAGATGCAGAAGTAGCAACATCATGTATTTTAATATTTTGCTGGAAGCCGCCCGGGGGTGGGCGGGTATAAATAATAAATTATGATTATGATTATACACAGTGGAAAAGCAGTACTTCCCCACTCAAGTCATCCCTAATTTCGACTTGCTATGATGCACCACCACAGATTTCAACCTTCTGTGTTGAGTCTAAGAATACACCCACCAATCCTCAGCTACCTTCCAAATCTTCATCACAACCTTTAGAAGCAATTTTCACAAACTTACTGTTTATTCTGATACAGTTCCAAGCCTGTTAAGAGGTAAATAGATACTTTGCGAAACAAACTGTAGTCTTCGTGCCATTTCTGTGCCAGAAAGAGAAAATGGTCACAATCCATTATTGGTTCGGTAAGTCCCACTTTATTCACACCTGGCTTTTCTCCTATTGCTCCTTTTCTCTTGTTGCTTTTGGGCACCGCATTTTTCCATCTATAAGACGCCCCCATGTATAAGACCCCCTCCCTCCTATTTTGGGGGACTCAATTTTAAGAAAATGAGGGGAGATGGTCCAAAGTTGTTGAGTTTCTCCCCCCATGAAGCTGCGGGCAGGAAACACTCCCTAGATCGTTTCCCGTGTGCAGTGGCATCGTGGGAAGTTGCGCTCCCTCCAACCAGCGCGTACGCCACTCCCCCCCCCCATCCATGTATAGGACGTCCCCTGTCCCCTTTGGACATGATTTTTGATTCAAAAAACCTTGTCTAGTACACGGAAAAAATATGGTCATCATCATCATCATTTGTATGCCACCTTTCCACAGTTAAAACAAAGCTCAAGGCAGCTTACACTATGAAAAGATTTAGAGTTACAAACATAGCAAAGTAGTCATAAAAATAAATAACACACATCAAGACTACATAACCAAACTGAACAATATCCACATAAAAATATACAAAAAATTAGTATCAATAACAGCAAAAACTCCCGACAAAATTTTCCCCAAAATACCCTAGTCCTTGCTGGGTAGCAGCAGAAGCAGCAGTTCTTATGAAACCTGTCAGGTCAGGTGGAGAGAGGCAGGAATCATAGCCCACTTACAAATTATAAGATGCCTATTATGCACTTCACCCTCATTTTGGGTATATGCAGTAAGGCTGTGCGCTGGATTCAGATGAATCCTGAACTGAATGTGAAGCAGGATATCTACAAGACGGCAAAAGGAGCACCTGAAACACTCTGTAGTGTTTCAGCAAGCCAGACGCTTTAAAAATGCTGTAGACACATTTCTACTGAAAATGGATGAACAGAATGCTACTAAATTTACCATAGTACCTAAATGGGATGCGCGGGGGCGGGGGGGGGGGCAGGGCACTCTTATTTCTGCTACTGTTTTATGTGTGGAACAGATTTTATCCAGGATAGGGGATAGGGCAAGAGGAAATACAGACATCTCAGACAGAGCAAGGAACCCTCAAAACACAACTCTGAAGAAACTAAGTGATCATCACTTACCTGAAGGAAACCAATTTTACTTTTTTGGTCATAAGAGTAGCATTTGCTCACCTAACAATTAGGCTGCAGCTTTGACACAAAGATATAAACCAGACCTAACACTTTAGGGCTGAGGCTCCTTACCTTATACTCTTCCATGTCCACCTCATCAGGACCAATCTCTTTCAACTTAGCTCGAGCTACCTTCATAATGCTAATTGATCTGTTCACAGAAAGGAGGAGAAAGCTTAGTGAAGTGATACCCAAAAGCCAGAGAATGTCAACTGAAACGTAGATTTAGCTTGTTTTGATATTATATCTATATATTTTAGAGGTGCAAGCAGCGCTGACTTGCTGGAAGCTGCCTTCTTGGCCCATTGAGGGGGAAATGCAAGTTAGAAATGGAGAGCTAAAACACAGAACAATAAAAATCTCTTTAACCATCTAATACTGATCAGTGCTATCAAAGTCACTGAACACCACTCCTACCAAACAAAGCCCCCATATAGCACTTTCAAAGCAATTCTGTGCCCTTCCTTTATTCACACAGAAGACATTCCAGCTTACGTGTTTCTGAACAAACCTTTCATCATAGCTGAGGTTTTTGTCCGCAAACTGCTCCAGAAGAGTCCGTTCCACCACTTGCTTTGGCGCATTGTTCTGCAGGAAGTAAACTAGGACGTGCTGAAGCCGGGGGTCATTTTGTGGTGTTGGAGTCTCTGTTGACAGCGAGTACAGCCTGGAGTATTCTTCATGGAATGCCTAATAAAGCCAAAAATTGGAACAATATCAGCCTGACAATTATGAATCCACAATGCAAGCAATTCTTAGACTTTGAGGGACATTCTTATCAATAAGCTGCTCATGACCAACTTAAGCTGGATGTGCTGAAATTAAAGTCCTATGAAGCCAAGCAACTGCAAGGTCTTGTTTTGCTTTGCAGATGACCGTCATGAGGCCTTGCTCCAACCATGTCAAAGTAGCTCCTTGGAACTGGTATGCAAAAGCTAGTGCCATATGATCTACTGCAGCAATACCGAGGATTTTATTCAGCGCACAACTCCAACAACAACAGGAACAAACTGATCTCTACAACTTGATCTTTTCTGTGAACCGCCCTGAGACCTCCAGGTATAGGACGGTATATAAACTCAATAAACATTAATAATAATAATAATGCAAGTTTTGCTTCTGACGGCAGTTGGCATTTTAGCCTGTTTCCAGAAGGCTGCAGGGCTACTAAGAAAATTCCCAGCGCGTTGGCCTTCACCAATCATTCAGAGGATTTCGTGAAAGATGGGCAATTTCCACCTCTCCACTTTGAGACAGCAAGATTTCTTGAGATGTCCACAACCTAAGCTAGAAACATGAGTCCTCATTTGGAGACTTCTACAGCTGAGAAACAGGCTCAATGGATACCAGACAAAAGATTTCTTAACAATATACATACATGCATGCATCGTTTTATTTATATGTTGCCTTTCCAAGGTTAAAACCACACTCAAGGTGGCTTACAGCATGTTAAAAAACCCCCACACAATTACAAACGTAACAAAAGTAGTCATAAACAATAAATAAAACATCAAAAAGTACAACCAAATTAAAGAATTTGCATAAAAATCGTAAGATCTAAAATAAATATACAAAAAAATCAATAAAAGCAGCAATCCCTGCCCCCTCAACCCCTAACAATACCCCGAAGCAGGGGGAAAAGCAGAATAGGATAAATGGTTATCTCCAGGTTCTAAGTTTTCTAACTACAAGGAGAAGCCCTCCTTATGTAGAGGAAGGATGAATGAAGGAAAATCAGGATGCCACCCTCTCTAGGACTAGAAAGAAGCTTCACAAGCCAGTCCAGTGCTTCCGTTGGTCACGAGAAGACCACACCTTGTAATATATATATCCAATAGCAGTAGTGGAGGGAGCTGCACTTTGGGGTGCATGCAACAAACTTCTACCCAGAGTGGAATGTTTATGCTTTAAGAGCAGCAGCAGTCTTGTTATCTCAGTGGAAGACAGATATTAAGAAGACTCCTGGGAGGAGAAACTTCAAAAATCAGTGAAGACCTGCTTCCTCAAAGCGGAATATCAACCTCTTGTGACGGAACAAATGATCTCTGCAATCAAGACATCGCAGGACGGAAAAACGAAGTAAGGAACAGCCACGTGGCATCCGTAGCCAATGTTTCATTGCATTTCTCCACTACCAAGAGGCCAATGTGTACAATAGTACCTTAACTAGCCCTGCTTCAGACCCATCCCGATCAAAGGTTTGACGGGCTTTAGCAATAGCCAGGATCACACCTTGCATGGCAGGACTGAGCATCATCTGCCAGAAAGAAGAAAAAAGAAAGATGGAGAGAGGAAAAATGCAAAATGCTACATGATGAAAGAGTCGGAACAGGCAAGAGCTAAGACATGCAGAGTCCAGAGTCAGGGTTCTACCTTCTTCCATACCTGGGGCCTTCCAGATGTTTGAATTCTGAACTGCAACTCCCACAGCCCCAACCAGTATGGTCATGGAAGCAGCCAGTTGAAGACTGCCCTGCATGATTATTAAGTTACTTTGATTTGTTCACACATTTGTACACACACCTCAACTTTGTGCCCCTCTACCAACTATGACTTAAGTGTCCACATATGCATTGAGAGGGTCTAATGAAAGATGAGCAGGAATTAAGGGCAATTAAGGGGATGCAGAGATACATCACCCAAGTCCTGACCCATGCCCGTTTCCTGTATGGGATGACAGTGGCATAATGCGAAGGTCCACTTGTTCCACAGCAGGTTGCTAGCAACTGGCTTACTTAACCTACCAGTCCTCACCCACATGCTGAAAACCCCCAGCCTTAAAACATACTGTCCATTTAATCCGGAGACAAAAATGATGGTGCTGTTAGGATTGCTTCTGTGCACAGGAGAGCAGTCAAAATTTAGGACTAGGAATGCTGCCACGTTTTCAGAATGTTATGTGGCTTCACCATCTGTGGCCTTGGATGTCAAAAAGACCTCAGTAGAGGTAAAACAGCTTTAGTATTTTTATTTTTAAGTGAGCAACCTTGGGGAGTAATCTCGTGTCAAAGAAACCAAACCACTGGTGGGAAAGTCTGCAATCCTAAGCTCCACCATTTGGATGGTTTGAGAGACAGCTCTGGGATGTTTACTTCCAAGCATAACCCATCTGAAATGGGAAAGATGCAGCCCGTGAGGGCAGTGTCTGGCATCTTCCCTAGTTCGCAATGCCTCAGAATGAAAGATGCTCATCCCCAACATTTTTGCTTGCTGCAAAAAAGACACACAGACACATAGCTGTGTACCTCTTCATTATATCCATCTGCATCTGATCTAACTAGAATCTTTCCCACACTGGGGATATCCACTTCAGAAATCTGTGAGCTGGGTGGGGCAGAAAGCTCCATCCCCTTAGCATCCTGTGGCTCTTCTGCCTGAGTGGTGGGGTTTGCTTCTTCTGGGAGGTGCTGCACTGGTTCTGCCTCCTTTGACTGTTGCCACACAGAGATAAGAAAACAGAAAGAAATCAGAAAGGGAAATGAAAGGCAGGCCAGCAAAGCAAAAAAAGGTTCAAGCAAGAGGAGGCAGGGAGCAGAGGCATGGAAAAGGGTGGATACAAAGGTCCGGAAGCCCAACAATTGCTATTTTCACCTTGTCAAGAGCTGCCAATCCACCAGCCTTCTCATATGCATCAGCTGTCTTGGCAATGGCTTGAGCCGTCTGTTCCTTGGCAATCATGGCATGTTCGGAGGAGAGGGAATGTGCCATCCGTTCAGAGCTGGAGGAACAAGATCTTTCTGAGGAGAGAAAAATAAGCGTAGTGCACAATTTACTCTCTACGTCCAGCAAGACATTTAGAAAAACATGAGAACTAGACAAAATGTTAGAACCTGGGTCATGCCTGGCCTTGAGCTACAGCTTGTGTGGGAGGGCAAAGATTTATATTCTACCTTTTGAACAATGCTCCCAATGAACGGGACAAAAACAGCAGCCTGTGTCTTATAAGTAATGCATTAATAAATCTGGAAGAATAAAAAGATAACAAGGCTGGTGCCAAGGATCATCCCCAGTGAATGAATTCTACAGATAGCAACCAATCTGCATTACCTCTAAATGGCAGGGGCTTTGGAAGAACCTCTGAAAATCATCTCAATACATGGGGCAAGTCAATATGGGAGGTAAAGTCCACACAGGGCTTCTTATAGAAATTTAAGCACCAGGACTGTCTCATCACTCTCAGCAATCCAGTAAGTCAGAGGGCTGAACAACCGGGATTAGGAGAGGCACGCAAAAAGACTGACTGCTTTTCTCACCTTGTCCCAAGTCAGAAGAGAGGTCCTGAGACTCTGCTGGTGATGACTGATCCATCTGCGCCATCTTGCTCGACTGCTCCTCCCACTCTGCCACTTCCTGTTCAAGCCTCCAGTTGTCTTCTTGGATGTAGTGCTGGAGCTCCAGAGGCAGAGATTCCACTTCTCTCTGGGTCTGCCCATTAACATAATCTAATCAAAGGGAAAATATCCAGAAGGTGCTGGTGCTCGTTTGCCCCTTGCATCCTACCTCTGAATACTTGTTGGGCTCACTATTAAACCAAAAAACTTTGTGAAATAATAGCCTACAGTGAAACCTTTGTTTATTAATACTATGGGTCACCCCTACTTACCTGAGCACCTTGGACAGAAGTTGCAGACAGTTATAGAAATGGATTTGGGTTTACACACCACCCTATAGGGGCAGGGGGGAGCTACCCACGGTACGCGGGTGGCACTGTGGTCTATACCACTGAGCCTCTTGGGCTTGCCAATCAGAAGGTTGGCGGTTTGAATTCCTGCGATGGAGTGAGCTCCCATTGCTCTGTCCCAGCCCCTGCCAACCTAACTGTTTGAAAGCATGCCAGTGTAAATAGATAAATAGATATTGCTGCAGCCGGAAGGTAAACGGCGTATCCAAGCATTCTGGTTTCCGTCACGGTGTTCTATTGCACCAGAAGCAGTTTAGCCATGCTGGCCACATGACCTGGAAAGCTGCCTGTGCACAAACACTGGCTCCCTTGGCTTGAAAGTGAGATGAGCGCTGCAACCTCATAGTCGTCTTTGACTGGACTTAACCATCCAGGGGTTCTTTACCTTTTACACATCCACACACCTACTGCTAAGGCTCAAAATGCAAATGATGTACAAAGGGACCTAGGGAAGGCCCCAACCCCTCCCAAACCATTAGCTCCTAATTTATTACTCCTCTGCTCTGTCAACCCATCGATGCCTGGAGGATTCGTTCAGCTTCTTATAAATCCTTATGTTTATTCTGGTCCACGTCTACATTTAAATTGGAATGGAATTTTATTAAGATGATCTCTGTGCTGCCTTTTGATCCAGAACAATCCTGAACTGGAGATACAAATAAACTGAAGCTGCTTCTATCCCAAACACGCACAACTGGTATGGGGTTTAGAGCCAGTATAGTTAAAGAATGTCAGAAGCAGGACCTGAAAAACCAGGATTCAAAACCCAGCTGGACCATGAAGCTCAACTGGGTGATCTCGGGCCAGTTACTAGGCCTCTCAGCCTAACCTCTCTCACAGGGTTGTTGTGAGGTTAAAAATGGAAGGATGAGCACTATATAGGACACTCGGAGCTCCTTACAGCAAAGATGGGGAATGCATGTAGGAAGTAGGGAAAATAAAATACCTCATTTCACTCCAACTGGCACCCAATGATGGTTTCCAACCACCAGCATTCAGGGCAAAGACGGTGAGAGGTGGTGACAGATCAGCTGGACTACTTAGGTGTGCTTCACACCACCTCCCAAACCCCAATGGACTAGATGTCTTTTCAGTGTTCCAGAGAAAAGGGGGAAGATGCCATGAGAGATGGCAATGGCCAACTGCTTGTCTGCATGCTCTTTATTTGTTTTACCCTGCGCAAGCTAATTTTCTAGACTTCTCCAGAAGACAGGTATCTGAATAGAGCGTATCATCAACCTGAAGGAAGCATGTACTGGGCTAAGCCACCATCTCTGTCTCCATATGGATGTTGGCTGTTACTTTGGCCCAGTTAGGATCACTCTCAGCACTCACTCCTGCATTGCAGAAGGAAGTCAAGACATCCTCTCTCTTGTGATTTCAAACAGCATTAAATGCAGGCTAGACATCTTGCACTCCAGTACTGAACCCTTTTTACTGTACCATTTCTATACACAACTAGATGCGTCTAGAAAAACAGTTGCTTAGAAGAGATCACTTAGCCCAAACCCCAAGTCCCTACAGACCTTCCCATACAATCAAGAATCAACCATGAGCCACAAGCAGGGACTGGGTGCATTGCAGAAAAGTGCTTACAGAACCAATAGCTCAAGATCACTCAGACAAGTAAGCATTTCAAAGTCCTTACCAGCAGCAGCAAAGTGTGGTAGCTTTTTATTTATGTACATCAGGCAGTAGGCACTGGCGTTCCTCAGGCCTCCAAAAGAGTCCCTCTCCAGTTCTTCCCAAGACGACTCTGTCACAGAGATGTCATTATACTTGAGCCAGCTTTTTCGGGGCTGGTTGTAGATGTAGGCCCAGTAATGGCCAGCGTTGGCCTGGCCTTCATGGACCAAGACAGCATGCAAGTGGTAAGGGACCTGCAAAATATGCACACGCATACACAACAGGCTTATTTTTAGCAGGTGAAGTAACATGACCTCAGGCCAGATTCAGCCAGGCACATTCCCAGCTGTTGTGCCTGTTAAGAACTATCCATTCATACAATCCTGGCTTCACACAGAGAGGGACAGATTCTTTTCTTTCCAGAGTAATATGGTTTTAGTTGGCAGAAAGCGGTGCTTCGGAGTCATTGTGACAAGTGTGAACTTTAAGGGTCAAAGCCCGACTACCCAGAAAACACTTGGCAGATTGACACAGAGGATTACAAACCATTTATTGGAAAAAAAACAAGATTATACAAAGTAACTGCACTAATATGATGGCAGAATCTTGAAACCCAAGCCTTTTAAGATGAGGAGCCAAGAGGCAGACACTGTATAATCCAGGACACACCCAGCATTTGATTCATTACGTGCTGGAGGAAAAGGGCAGAAACACCTCTAAGCATGAAAGAAGCAGCTCTCTGTCTTTCAGCAAGGTACAGTATCTGAACGGTCCTAGTAATGTATTTTGAAGGGGTAAGGAGAGAAAACTGAACCAACTCCACCAGTTATTAATATTTACAACAGCATCTACAGCTCACTGAAACAAGCACAGGAAATAGCGTAAGGTAGAAAAATGGAAAGTGCCTGTGTCTAAGAACAAGTTTTAATGAATCCCATTAGCAATACCATTCCACAGCAAGGTAATTTCATTATTTGCAGGATATCATATAGAATCCAAACGCCTGCTTGAAAAGGCTGGGCTAGTTTTATGTGGACAGATCAGAGAATTACTTTAGGTTCAACAATACAATAAGATGATATTGCTTTCAAGAAAACTGTAAATGAACTCAATTAACAGCATGCACTGCCAGCATGTACCAGTGCTAGCACAAGAACAGAAAAACATAATCTCAACAAAAAGTCAAAATATCCTACCTGATGAAGCAAAGGATCTGAGTACATCTGGTCAATAGATTGGGAAAGCAGTGCAATAGAAGCATTCAGGTCTGTTAATCAAAACAATTCAATATTTATGTTTGATCTTGCGTTAACTGTTAAGCATTTCTAGGACACAGGCAACACAAATATCTACCCACATTCAAATCCATGCACTGCTGCATGACAAGCAGTTTCTGGCTGCCTTGAAGGAGGCACCAGTGCACCCATTCTTTGAAAGTTCTCCCTAGACAATCTTAATAACTCTCAGCCCACATGCCTCGTTCCTTAGGGAAGTAATTAACAGGGAGGGGCCTCTCAACTCCAGACATTCTTGGAAGAAACTGATTATCTAGAAGACCCACTCCAGCCTGAAATTAGGCCTTCATCAGAAGAAAGATGGAGAAGTGCAGCTCTGTTGATTCTCCTCAATCTCTCAGTGGCTTTTGATACTACTAACCACACCATTCTTCAAGAGCAGCTTCAGAGAATGACGTTGGAAGCATTGATTTACAGTAGTTCAGCTCCTATTTCCAAAACTCTATTCACACAAAGGTACCGGGTGATGATTTCGCCCAAGCATTTGACTAAAGGAGTGCCCTTGGTTCAGCTGCTGTAGCTTTGTTAGCATATTGTCCATTTTCACATTTACTGTATTTGAATGTCACATCCCACTCTGGGATTGGGTGAACAATGAAGAATGGGTTAGAAATTACTTCCATTTATAAAGAAAATAATCATGAAAATTGCCAAGGCTATTGATGTTTTGTGAAGAATACGGGTTACCTGCAGAAGTCTCAATTGCTGTGGAGGTTTAATAGACAAAAGTGTGCAGGCAGATTAAGAGCAGGCTGCATTTAAAGTATTTATTTCTTGCCTTTCAGCAGGTCTCTAAAGCAGCTGATAATCAAGTGAAAACTGCATCACATATAATAGGATACAGGCTCCTCCAGCTCAGAGTCTGCATCCTACAATATGCCAACACTTACTAAGCTTTCAAACATCAAATGAAGCAAGCAGGTGAAATAACTGAATTTAGAATAAGCATGTTTCCATGAAAGTTGACACTGTTTATTTTGCATTGGCATGGGGCAGAGAATGAACAGCCCTGAACATACCCAATGAAAGTCAGTGACTCTAGCTCCAACTGAAAGTTGTTGTTGTTGTTGTTAATTTCTGTCCACCTTTCACCATAAGCTCCCAGGACCATTTAAAATACAGTAAAAGCTTACAATTTAAAAAACAAAAAACAAACGCAATACAGTGGTACCTTGGTTCTCAAACTCAATCCATTCTGAAAGTCCATTCGACTTCCAAAACATTCAAAAACCAAGGTGTGGCTTCTGATTGGCTGATTAGCCCCGGAAACGATACCGACAGCCAAAATGGGTGTTTGGCTTCCGAAAAGCATTTGCAAACTGGAATACTTCCAGGTTTGTGGTGTTTGGAGCCGATTTATTTGTCAACTAAGCCATTCAGGAACCAAGGTACCACTGTAATAGGGAGGGCGCTATCTGGGCACAGACCTTTTATGTCTTGTTCAACCTCTTCTCTCCATCGTTGCAGGCAGGCCACAACAAGACTTATTTCATCCTTTGTGATCTCACGAGGGACATGGCCTTCTGGCATCTTCACAGGAAGTGTGGGAAACTGGAGGGGTTTGTTGTTTGGTTCCTGGTGAGATGTGGCTTGGGCAGAGGCTACGTCCGTGGCACTTTCAGCTTGTGTTACTGTCACCCTATTAAGAGAAGGATAGAAAGATAATCAATGCTATAGTTCCCAGCAAATGGAAACCAACACTTCTCTGAACTCAGCAGCCACCTAATGAGCTATAGTATGATGCTTTTTTGGCCAAAGACCCCCCCCCCCAAAGAAGCATACATCGAGTTACAACAATTTGAATTGCTGACATGTTATTTTTCTCATTTTAAATCAACCCCGATGGAAAACCAACCTCTGTCAGAATGGCATCACTCAACCAAGTCCTTCATTGGAAATGTGGAAAGCAAGGAAATGGAAAGGATATATAAAAGGATCCCAAGATTTCTGGAGTCAAGGTGAGGCTGCAAATGGTATCTTAGGAAAATCAGTTCTTTACCTGCTTTGCGTTGGAGGAGTCTCTGAAGTTTGGCATTCAGCTACTGGTGTCAAGTCTTGAGTGCAGGGGGCAGCCCCGGGCAGCCTAGTACCTGCAAATTCAAGAACATACTGCAGCATGTCTGGCAAAGGGAAGCGGCTGGCACCAGAACCGTATCTTGTGTACCTAAAGAGAGTAAATCAAAGAGAATTATGACATGTTATTTATATCCTACTTTATAAAAACACCAATTAAGTTTATTGAATCCCTGTATACTTTAAATTATTCTAACGGGATCAAAGCTACAATAGTTATTTAAGGAAGCATTAGCGACCAATTGGGCTTTCCCTTTAAATATCTGGCATATGCCCAAGTACTACTGTAAATCTAATTTAAATTTTAACTACCAAGAAAAACTGCATGATAAACTACCACTGAAAGTTGGATTCTATAACGTCAGGCATAATAACCCAAGAAGGAAGAGGCATCTGTTTGTAGGCCTTTCTAAAAGTCAGTCAACACGCATGGAGACCACTTCCTTGAACATAAGATGGGCCCCCAAACAAGCAGTGTTAATTAGTGCAGTATTTGCCTATATTACCCAATAGTAATATAAAGTAAAAGTTATTGTTCATTGTGGAATGCCAAGGACCAGTTAAGGAACTTATTGTGTCTCAACTACAAGCCACTGTTACTCAGCCATCAGAAGCTTAACAGCCAAGCCTTCAATCCATGTCCTTGTGTGTGTGTGTCCAATGCTGGATAAAAGCTTCCCCTCTTCAGGAAATTTGCTTTGGACACATCCAGCAGCTATAATAAATGTGGCTAGATAGAAGCAGTATATAGTCATATGACCTTTTGTGGGCTGGAGAATAGGGAGAAGTCATTGAAAGCTTTTCCTTGCCACTCTGAGAGATCACTGAAATGACTGGAGAGATGTGGAGGCTCCCGCCAAGATTGCACTCACAGATCCCAAACTGAGTGAAAAACACACCAGTCCAATGCGTTCATATTAATTACATGTGGGGAAAGGTGATATAGACACTGCTGCTCTAATCATGGACTGACCACCATACATAACAGTCTGAATATGGAAACATGAAGTTTTGTAGTTCGAAAAGCTGACCACCTACCTTTCCAATTTCTGTTGTAGAACCGTTATCTGATCCTTCAGTTTCTTGATCTTTTCTCTTTTGGCTTGAACAAGCTTTTTGTTACCATACAGGAACCTAAAGGAGAAACACTTATTTGTGTGGTCTCTTTTTGTCGCATCAATCCTCCCATTCAAAAGTACACATGAATCATTATGAAGACTGATGCAGTCATGCCAATATTACTCTAGCAGGCCTTGAGGGTAAAGTCTGATGCTCTGAGCTTTTGCATATGATACTACCAGTTAACATCTCACCTGTCCATATAAATTATCTGTGGAAATTCTAGCTTGTTGTGTATCTTCTCTGGCTGCCCAAGCGACTGATTGAACTCAAAACGGGAAAGTTCAAAAGTCAACACGGGAGGAAGTTTTGTAAACCAGCGCTGGAACACACAAAAAAAGGTTTTAGGACAGGAGAAGGATACTAGACTTTCTTCACGTAATTTTCAAGCAGCTTCAAGCAGGACTTAATTACAGAAAATATGTAAGACACCAGAGATCTCACCATATCTATCGACCATAGGAAGTCATGCGCCATACCCAGGGGGGAGGGGCGATCAATGTATGTTATTTTGTACATTTAGTTATAAGCTATTTCTGAATACTGATTTTAAATTCAAGCTGAGCCCACCTTAAATTGCTGGGTGTGTACAAAGGCAATGTTACAGAGCAACCCAAACAAGCCTTACAATCACAACTAAAAACTGCCAAGTCGGAAACTGTTTCAAATAGACACTGAGCAGAAGAGTTTTCTAGCTGCTATTAAAATCCACGATGGAAATATCCTGCCAATGGTACATCTTCTAAGCTTTTAATAGACTTTTGGCATATAGAGCTAGACAAAGCTTGCACGATAAAATATAAATAAATCACACCCTCTGTTTAGAGCTATTTGTAATTAGTTGGCATGATGCACTTTTTAAAAGTTATCCTAGTTGCCACAACTTTTACCTTGGCAGTTGAATGTAACATAGGGACATTTAAAAAAAATAAAAATCTATGTTTCTTAAAAAGCAATCCTTATTCTTTAATCCTACAAAAGCTGATAATTTAACTATAGACGAGAAAGCAGAACTAACTCCTATTAACTGAACAGAGTGAGAGCATTCCTGACTATTCCCAACACATCAGCCTCCTAAAGCCTTCTTTGCAATGTGAACAGAAAGGTTCTGATTTAAGATGCAGTTATAAGATGGCTGGAGATATACAAAAAAGACTTAAAGGGTTAAGTAAAAAATTGCCTCTGGCTAAGATTTTTGCTTTTAAGCTTCCTGGGATCCTAAACTATGGAGCTGAAATCACTCAAGATGATTTGCCTTACAGTGAAGCCCTGGGAGATTAGGTGGGTAATTTAGAAAACCTGACATTATTTTCAACATAGAGCCAATCAGCTCTATCAAGGAACATCACATGCTGCAGAAGAAAGTACCAATATTGCACAGATGGACCTTAAACAGCAGCAGAGTCTCCTTTCATTCAACTGCCTGCCAGAATGCAAAACTATTTTTCATTCTTTGCCATGTGTGCATAAACAATTCTTATAAAGAGAGATGCTTTAGGTAGTTTAAAGTAGTTCTGAACAGCTTTCAAATATGTCTGAGCAGCATATGATTAGGTCATGATTTAAATCAAAAAGCAGAAAGAGCAAGATAGGTGGAGGCAGAAGATTTTTTATTTTTTAATTTTTTTAGGATGAAAATGAAAAGTGTAGTGTACACGAAGAGGGAAAAGATGAATTACAAAAAAAAGCATACCATAAAGTTAAGAACTGTACTTTTACCCTCCGAAAATATGGAGGCAGTGGTTCCTCCCTACTCGGGTACGGGTAGGCTTCAATAGAAAGAGAAACACTTTATCACACTTACACATAATAAGCAGACCCTTTTACTGCAAGGTAAATGCTGGACAGGTTATGTGGGAAGTCAGCAATTATACAACCCAGGCATGCTAGCTTTGATGAACATGTCAGCCACGAAATACTGTACACTTAACTATTCCCACGTAAAATGTGAGCTTCACAATACTTTTTACAATTTCTCATTTGAGATCATGTTTGTCTTTTCTCTGTTGCCTGTAAGTAAAATTGATGAATCGTGTAGAACTAACCTCTTGCCCATACTTCACTGACTGATTAGATGACGACGGTTCAGTCTCCCCCTCTACCATGGCGCCTTCCAAACATCCATGCAAGTTCTTATAACCATTTACCTGCAGGGGGTACTGGCCAAATGTCTCTATTTTGGAAAAGGTCTTGCCTGAACATGAAAGGAGAAAAGTCAAAAGCCAGCTTTTCATAAAACCAAGCACACACCAGAATATCTCTTTACAGATATATCTAGATATTGCAAAGAGGTTTTTATTAAAGCTAAGCCAAACAAGGGTTTTGTTTTTTTTCAACTGACTGGTCAATATAAACATAATACAGTTTTTAATAAGCCTTCAGCACAGTGCAATGGCTCTATAGATTTTGCTGGGAGCTGCCCAGAGTGGCTGGGGCAACCCAGTAAGATGAGTGGCATATAAAATAATAATTCTTATTCTTTCCTACTTTTTCCTGATTTAGGGCCAATATTAATAACAAATTTGGGAATATTGCAAGTATTCCTTACATTCTCATCGCATGTGGATAACATATGAGGATATTAGTTTTGTATTTTTTGGTAAGATTTTTTTTTTGTAATAGTCAAGATTAGTGATAGTTCTCTCGTGAACATATAAACTTCCTAGTGATGCAGTTCACTGAACCTTCCAAGGCAGGGAGACTCACACATTTCTGCATATGAGTGAACAGCATGCATGACTGCTTGCTTCAGAATTTAAGAAGTAGAAATCTACAAGAACAAAATATTGCTGTGAACCCACCGTCAATTCCTTGGAGTGCTCCTGCTCAAGGCTCTAGCCCTTGGAAAGGATCTTCATAACCATGGTAATTGAGCACTTTCATTAATTTCAATAGTAAGCTAATGTGGATATTTAAATGTCCCACTACTGACATAAGAGGGAGCTGCAAATGCTTAATTTTGCTTGGACTGCGGCCAAAACAGACCTATCTGCAACAGTGCCCAGATAGAGTCCAGCTAAGGACACAAATCAATGTAAAGAGGATTAAATTAACCCCCCGTCGACCTTACCTTCATGAATACCTTCAGTAAGGAAAGTTCCATAAAAAAGCTGAACCATTGGGTTCTCAGATTTGTCCTGTGAGTTACCACTGCAGAAATCAATCAATCAAATAAAGACATGACAAATTCATTGGACTCAGGAATACAAAGTGTTTTTTTAAATAAAATAAAATAAAAACCAAGGCTTTTATCAACAATCCTTAGGTGCCTGAAAATGGAATAAAATGACAGGTGGCCTGTATAAAAGGACAGGGGATATGAACTTGAAATATGCAGTTATCAGTTTGTTAGGAAACTATGGTTTAGGCCTAGGTCCCACTCAGACAGGAGACCTTTGCCAAGGCTGCAGATGATGGAATCATGTGATGGAATGTTCCTCTATATAACAGATTCCATGCTCCACCCAAAACTAGCGTGTTACCAAGGAGGGCAGTCTAGAACTGTTCTCCCCAAATGAACCAGTCTTCTACAGGCAGGGAATTCGTCCCCCTCCCCCGTGAGCTTTCTCCTGTAGTCTAAAGTGACATAGCCCGGAATATTCAGAGCCTCAAACACTGTTTCAGATACTCACATTCTGCCATACTGACTCTAGCTATTATGAAAATGATGCTTCCCAAGTTTCAACAGACAGTTTAGCTACAAAAGCCAACTATGTCAAGCTCCTAGAGTCATAGGAAGTTGAACAGGGAGCTATTAATATGGGCAACTTACATGATTTGGAATGCCCCATTTGCTTAGAAATTTTATCATGTATTGAAATATGAACTAGAGCTTCTTGCTTAATTCAAGATGTCTTCCCCACCACCTAAACAAGCTGCAGCACATGGTAGGAAATATTGCTATAATCTCACAATGTTAAATGCTACCCTATTCTCAATGGAAAGAAGGAAAGGGTATTCAATGATGTGTCATATACCAAACTTATTGTTCAAGTTTCTCCAGACTCACTTAACGTTCACAGCCAGCTGAAAAGCATCCTCCAACCAATCCAGAAGTTTGTGGGTGAACTCACTCACATCTTGCTAGAAGAAAGACAAGACACTTAATGCCAAAATGCTAATTACCAGCAGGTTTAGTCTGTTGTTTTTAGCAACCACTGTTTTTGCATTGTGTTTGCAAGAGAACCCACTGTTCCTATTCTTGTGAGCTGTAACACAGAGACTGACTGAATACATGCATAAATAAAGAGAGGCATTTCAAGGCACATATGCACAGGAAGAGCCATCAGACTAATGCAGAATGCGGCAGCTAGACTGGTGAATGGGAGTGACCACCAAGACCATATAACACTGGTCCTAAAAGAACTACATTGGCTCCCAGTAGGTTTCCAAGCACAATTCAAAGTGTTGGTGCTGACCTTTAAAGCCCTAAACAGCCTTGGCCCAGTATACCTGAAGGAGTGTCTCCACCCCCTTGTTCAGCCCAGACACTGAGGTCATGTGCCAAGGGCCTTCTGGCAGTTCCCTCACTGCAAGAAATGAGATTAAGGGAACCAGGCAGAGGGCCTTCTTGGTGGTGGTGCCCGCCCTGTGTACCACCCTTCCATCAGATGTCAAGGAAATAAACAACTATCTGACTTTTAGAAGACATCTGAAGGCAGCCCTGTTTAGGGAAGTTTTTAATGTTTGAGGTTTTATCGTGTTTTTAATATTCTGCTGGGAAACCCAGCCAGATGGGCAGGTTATAAATAATAAAATTGTTATTATCATCACCATTATCATCATCACCACACTAGTTAGCTACACACAAACCACTCTGATCTTTTAGCAGAGGCCAACTAAATTTTGACAAGGTTCTCTTCAAGCACAAGCAAATAGGTCCGGGATGATTCCCAGAATCCTCATAAGGTAATAGCTGGGAAAGGGGGAAGACAAAGGGAAGCCTCCTGCCCCAAGCCACTTTAAGCATGTCTTCATGGTGGGGCTCAGGGACTAGAAAACATCCCATCTAAGATGTAGGGAGAGAGGTTGAGATGCCTCTGCTATGTTTTAAAGTCACACACCCACTCTATAGATCACAATCAAGGTTGGTGGCACAACCATCCTAATTACCTGCTGCTCCTCAGGTGAACTGAACGCACATCTGAGACGGTCCAGGGCTGCGGAAGGGTCTACAAATTTACAGGGTGTTCCCAGCATTAAAGCAAAGAGATACTGAAGTTCCTGCATGAACGCGATGTTCCTCTTTTTCTGAATGAAAAAGCACAATGAATTGCAGAAATGACAACCTGAGCAATCCATTGTAACAGGAGCTAGCATTTTACCAACAGAAATAGCACAGAGGTCAAGATTGCTGATGGCAAAGGCAAGGTATAAATAAAGAAAAGGACAAGTACTGGGAAGCTGCCCATTTAGTACTCAGGGCAATATTCAAGGAGGCTGAGAAGTTTGGAAACATTGAAAGTATGCAGTTAGAGAGCGTCTAATGTATTACAATGCAAAAATGTTTAAGAATATTCATACACAGTCCCATACTCTGCCTGAAATAATAAACTAGATGTTGAAGAAAACATGATACCAGCTGTGGCAAAACAAACCAGCCTCAAACTCTGAAGCCAGTTTCAAACCAAGTACATGTTTTAGATTCATAAACTTATCAAAATCAGCCGGGTTCATTCTAATTTTAGACAGTACAACAACAAGAAAATGAGCAACCTGACCTTGTTCAGACAGCACTTACGCTTTGGCTTTGACAATTTTCCAGTACACTCTCTGGAAGGGAGTAGCTAAGAACCAACCGGCGGAATTCTGGCAGCTGGAAGAGAGACTGACAAAAACCCTTAAATTAAACCACTGCCTCATCTGATCAAAGCAAGACTGTAATTGGATCTCAGTTCAGAACACAACACAACACTCTTTGTAGGCCAGCATTCATGATAAGTTCAAAGGCTATGCGTTTCCTACACATTTTTTGATGTCACAGAAGCATGTACACTGTGCAGAGACAAACTGCTGCTCTGAAGTGGACCTTAATCATGGCAACAGAAAGATGACGGCATGTGCTCAGCTCTCCCACTAAAGCCAGTGAAACATACAAAGCACTCCCAATCCTACTGACTTTTAGAAAACATCTGAAGGCAGCCCTGTTTAGGGAGGCTTTTAATGCTTGATGTTTTATTGTGCTTTTAATTCTGTTGGGAGCTGCCCAAAGTGGCTGGGGAAACCCAGCCAGGTGGGTAGGGTATAAATAATAAATAAATAAATTATTATTAATACCATTATTACTGGACCCCATGGCAAATAGGCATCGGAGAGAGCATGACACCATCTTCTCCCATGAGAAGGCCAGGGTCTCTCTCTCTCTCTCACACACACACACCAACTCTTATATAAAAAAGTACTGGTTTATTTAAAAGTACTTCAAAGGCACTTAAAAAACAACAACCCTAAGCAGTGTATAAATAGTATAAAACATCATAAAAGCAGCATCCAATTTTATGGATCAGGGAAAGAATGTACAAGGGTTCTTGGGCTTTTAACTCCACCATTTGACCAGCAGGAAATAGCTGACTCCGTATAGGAAACATGAGGTAGTCTTGGGGCAGGGGAATAGAGCAATAATGACTGTACTCACTCTAATTGTGTGCTATGCTATACCCAGGGCAGTGAAGTTGTGTTATACCATGCCCCCATGGCAGTCAGTTTGTGACTAGTGCCCACAGCACTCAATCACAATTTGAATGTACCCAATGGCTCAAGTAATCTCAGAGTCCAGCAACATCTAGAGGGCCACAAGTTCTCCATTTTGCCCCGGCAGATGGCACTCAAGAACTAGAGGCGCCATCTTACCTGTATGACTGCACTGAACCAGCAAGTATTTCCAATGTTTTTCATCCCTACTGGCCAGTCGCCTGCTCTCCTCCACTCACTCTGGGCAGCAGTCTCTCCCCAGACATCACACCGTTTCCGTTTGGACCGATTGTTGCTTTCAGCCACACTTGGTTCATAAACTCTGCCAGGGAACACAAATCAACAAGTCAGCGACAAAAATTAATTGTATTAGGGTTGTGTTCACACAAAACTCCCCATGTTTCTGATTGGAAACTGCAAAACTGAAGAGTAGCTATATTTAACCCACCCACAATTAACAGCATAGGCTGTTGTGGTCAGCTGTAGAGGTGTTGTGGCATGGCACACCTTTGTGGGCTGATTTTTGATCATATTCTGTAGGGATCAGATTACATTATCTGGGATAACAATGGAGTGCAGCAGGCGGAGGACCAGACTGTGTGGGAGATGTACAAGAGGAGAACATCTTGCTGACCTGAACACAACCTGGGTAAACAGTGCCAATAAAGACCATTCTTCGACAGTGTGATAAAATATAGTCCAAGGCGCTTCACAGATACTAAGGGAGTAAATATGGCGATGACACGGGTATCTGCTGCCCCTTCTGTGCTGACTGGTGTATTGTTTTACTGTTTGGTTGTTTGCTGCCCATGGATCCTTAGAAGAAAGGGCAGGATAGGAATTTGATAACAACATGCACAAAGAAAAGAAAAAGGCAGAGCACAGCATACACATTCACTGTTGCATCTGGATCTTTCTCTACAACTTGAACACTTGGAAAATCAAGGGCTCCAGAAGAAACTGCTTCCTGCAGATTAGCTTCATCATCTTCTGTTGCTTCAGCTGGACCTGGAAACCAAAGTGGCTATCACTATTTAAGTAGAGTGAAGGTGCCCCTCACAAAACCAGTCCAAGACACAGTATTTTACAGGGAGGCAACAGTTTAAAAGCAAAACACTGCATAGGCATTTTCAAACTTCCCCATCTGATGCTTTCCAAAAGCACTGGCAAAGACAAACTCCAAACACCACCCAAACACAGAGGCTTTCTATGGACAATTAAACTTGGACCATCATGTTAAGACAATGGTTTTCAAACTCACTCCAATGATGAGGACACACATCTCACAGATGGTCAAAGCAGTTTAATCCAGATTTTGACTGGAGGACTGTGTGAAACTGAAGTGTCTGGAGTTCTAGATGAGGGCCTGGCTTGCAGCCAGCCACATGTAAGCTCATTTCCCATCTAACAGAATTAATGTGCTCTCATCCATGTAAGCATATAATTACAAAAACACTGTTCCTATTGCTATCTCATCGCAATGTTTCCGTTTCAATCTATTGCCCCTTCACCCCATCATCATAACAATGAAAATGGAATGATCAAGCCTCTTCATCTAATCCAATTGTTAATGGGTCCATACTTGTCTTTCATTAGCCCCAGCAAAGTGTCTCTATATAAATGGGAGCCTATAGCTCAAGTTTTCACAACCTATATATAGCATTCCCAAAAAATGCATCCAACTGTGGCAAGAATATTTCAGGTAAAGGCAAGAAGTCACCTACTGGTTGCCTGATTTTTGCCGACTGCACTTCCTTCACTGTCAGATGGTTCTGCAGCAACGGCTTCTTGCCCTGACTCTTTAGCGTGGTGTTCTGTGAGGAAACTAACGGCTTGAATTAAGTTTCCATCAGCAGCCTAAGGACAAAGAACAAAGCATTTGTGCAACACGGGAAGAAAATATGTACAGGACAAAGTATTTCAGGTCAACAATTGCTTATGCAGGACACTCACTGGGAAAATTAAGATTTAAAGTATAGTACAATTCCCATCCTGCCCTGTCTGTACACTATTCTAAAGAGATGTGGGGTCCAGCTTTAAAGAAGGGCAATGAAAATGAAAAGAGCATTTCAAACAGGAACCACATTTTCATACATGCTCCTAAAAGGGTCCTATTATATCCTGAGCTAGGAGAGGCTCAGTAAATGGTAGTGATCCTCTCCGGAAATGCAATACAAGTGCAAGATAATGCCCACTAAAAAGCTCTCTCTGCATTCTTCTTATTCGAACTTGAAGCAAATGTGACATGTTTAAGATGGTGCTTTTAAAGGTCAGGAGTGGCAGCGTGGACAGCTGTCTTTATACTGTTGTTTTTCCTGGCTTGAAGCAATCCCTTTGGGGAAACATGGCTGCCTCTGCTGGCTCTACTGGGTTAACACAAAGAGTGCCAAGAGCACAGCTAGAACACAGGCAGAAGCAGAGGAAAAGTGCTTGGTGAGCAGGTCTGACATTCATAGTGCAACAACCAGTGCTACCAAAATGGCAGAAGAATACTTACCTTCAGGGCTGTGTGGAGGAACAAAGGATCCTGAATGCCTGTGATCTCTCTGAGCTGGTTGATGAGCACATTGCCATTCTACAGTCACACGGGACAAAGAAAGTACATGTCAATAAGGGAATAACAATAGAATACTTACAGTGAGGCAATACCAACATTGTAGACCAGCCTTCTCCAATCCAGTGCCCTGGTGATGTTGCTGCGCTACAGCTCCCATCAGCCTTCACCATGGCCACACAGGCTGGGCTGATGGAAGATGGAGTCCATCAACATCTGGAGGGTGGGTACCAGGCTGGGGAAAGTTGAAACATCAGCACAGTTCACACATGAGCTAGAGCTAATGATTCAATAACCATGCATACGCCTAAGCTTGAACTGTGAAGAAAAAAATTACAATCCCTAAATCAAGATTTACATCCAAAACAAGTGACCATGGTTTTTTGTTTGTTTTGTTTTGTTCCTAAACCATGAACTCTAGCCAGGGTTTGATCTTGGCTTATCAACTGCAGTTTGAGAAAAACACATCACGCCCTAGGCTGGACATGCAGCTAAGCCAGAAAGTGTGGTTTGTTTCTTCTGCATACAAGGAAGGAGGCCAGACCAATGGCTCTATGCGTGAAGCACAAAAAGGGAAAGTTCAATGGTTGCCTCCACAGGTCAATGTACCTTTCTGGACCTTTCTAGATGCAGACATTTGATCACCTAGAGATGCCATTAAGCATTCTGTCCAACTCAAAAGTTTACAGTCTCCAAATACCAGTAGACATCAATACATTTAAATGCAACATGTTCCATTTTATGCCTCAGTGAAAGCTAGCTCCTTATTAGAAAGGAGCATGTGCCCTTTAAAGGAGGAATTATAGCCAGGCCTAAGCAATACCAGTTCAAATATCCCTTTACCAGGGCGAGAGACCAGCAGTCTACATATTTATTCTACCAAAAAGCAGCAGCATATGCTATCAGACGTAAGCAGTCCAGGAATTTGCAGGGGTTTGATGAGGAGCTATTTTAAGCTGGCTGCACATGCCATTTAGGTTTGTCATTTCTCACTTACAACAAGGTGCCAAAGATATACAGCATGCTAGACCCTCTCCAAACTGCCCTGTAACCAGTTGGCTGGTGGAGTTAGCATGATCTAGCTTTTCTCTCTTAAAAAACAGAGACATAACCTTGCCGACTAAGGTCCGTATAGTTAAAGCCATGGTTTCCCCAGTAGTGATGTATGGAAGTGAGAGCTGGACCATAAAGAAGGCTGATCGCCGAAGAATTGATGCTTTTGAATTATGGTGCTGGAGGAGACTCTTGACAGTCCCATGGACTGCAAGAAGATCAAACCTATCCATTCTGAAGGAAATCAGCCCTGAGTGCTCACTGGAAGGACAGATCCTGAAGCTGCGGCTCCAATACTCTGGCCACCTCATGAGAAGAGAAGACTCCCTGGAAAAGACCCTGATGTTAGGAAGATTGAGGGCACAAGAAGGGGATGACAGAGGACGAGATGGTTGGACAGTGTTCTCGAAGCTACTAACATGCGTTTGACAAAACTGTGGGAGGCAGTGGAAGACAGAAGTGCCTGGCGTGCTCTGGTCCATGGGGTCATGAAGAGTCGGACACGACTAAACAACAACAACAACAACAATACACCTTTTCTTCACTCTAGAGGTTCTATGAAGTAGGCAAGCAGATTAAGGAGTAGTTGCATAGCAGCATCTAGGGTCCAATTACTCCAAATTGGTACCCTTGGATGCGAACGGGATCCGTTCCGGAGCCCCATTCACATCCTGAGTAGAACATAAGACGCGTCTGCGCGGGTCGCGTTTCGCTGCTTCCGCGCATGACGTCATTTTGAGCATCTGTGCATGCACGAGCGGCGAAACCCGGAAGTAACGCGTTCTGTTACTTCCGGGTCGCCGTGGAGCATAACTTGAAAACGCTCAACCTGAAGCACATTTAACCGAAGGTGTGACTGTATAATATTCTACACTGATAAATTTCCATCCAGGTAATGAGAAGAAAAAGAAGTCAGGAACCAGGTCTCATTAATTCCCAAGGGCTAAAAAGTTATCTGGTCCTTTTTATCAAAATATGAAAAAGGCATGCAAATTCACCTATTAACAAACCAAGCTGGGCCCAAATACTGGAGATCAAATAGCTGATTTTCAGAAAAGTTTGGCTAGCATTCAGAAAGGGTGGATATTCAACATTTTTAAACAGCAAGGAAAACAGGTAAAGACAAACTGAATGGTAAAGAACCCCCTTACTCAGATACTGGCAATTATGAATCTCACATCCAGAGTCCCAGAAGGAAATTAAAATACAGTTTAGGAATCATTACATTATACATAATTATCCCACTCTCACTATGTTCACGCAACCCCTCTCCCCCAAAAAGGGTATACTCCAGATGCAAAGACATCATTCAAGTTCCAACTTATTTAGATCAGTTTATGTCCCTAAGGCACCCTGTTAAATTATTTGTCAGGAACTGGTTTCTTTTTTAAAAACAAATTGAAATATTTATAGGCTGCCCTTAATGGCCGAAATTCTCACCAAGACAATTTCCAAAAAATATCAGAATAGAACACTAAAATCAGCACTAAAGAAGCATCTAGCTCAATAAAATACTAATCACGGGAATATCATTCACTGAGTGCCACACACAACTCGTCAACATCCAATGGCACACAGCAAGTCATTTTTGTAATACTGGGAACACCATCATTCGGTGAAGATGTTACAAGCCTGCCAAAAAGCTGTCTGCTCCTCAGAAAATAATTTGACATCATCATGACAGATAATTAAAATTAGTACTAGACTATGATTAATATTCACTGTAACAAGCAACTGTGAAAGGAATTTCATTACCCAGAGGTTTAGTAAGTTTTATTTTAAGTTCAGTGACAAAGCTGACCTACCACTGGTTGGTCAAACCACATTGGTAGTTGTTAATAACTATTAGTGAAAACTATGTACTTCTGTTTAGAAGAGTGAAGGCCAGACCCAAATATGGCTTTGTTAATCTTTAAAAAATCTGTAACAATTATCTTTCTTTCTTAAAGGAAACTTAGATCCATTGAGGTGACTAGGAAACATCTTTTTTTTTATAAGATATTTATTAAGATTTTTAAAAGATATTACAATACAAAAGGAAAAAAAAATACAAAATAAAAATGATTAAAAACCACTCAATTTTTCTATTACTTATTTTCCTTAGCTTGTTTCCCGGACCTCCTCATACCTCCCTTTTTTGTATTCCAGTTCAATTTGTTGGCTCAGCAAATCCTTACCCTTTTTGTTTATCCTAATCTTTGGTCTTAAAATAGTAACATTAGATTTTTCCCTATTAACAACCCATTTTTCATATTCCCTTAAAGCATTACAGCTGGAAACCACTTAATTTCTATCCAACATCATTCTAACATTCATTAATTTTACAATATTTCTGTAGATAGTCTTTAAATTTCTTCCAATCTTCTTCCACCGACTCTTCTCCCTGGTCTCGGATTCTGCCAGTCATTTCTGCCAGTTCCATATAGTCCATCAGCTTCATCTGCCATTCTTCCAGAGTGGGTAAATCTTGTGTCTTCCAATACTTTGCAATGAGTATTCTTGCTGCTGTTGTAGTGTACATAAAAAAAGTTCTATCCTTCTTTAGCACCAATTGGCCGACTATGCCCAGGAGGAAGGCCTCTGGTTTCTTCAAGAAGATATATTTAAATACCTTTTTCAGTTCATTATATATCATTTCCCAGAAAGTTTTAATCCTTGGGCACGTCCACCAAAGGTGAAAGAATGTACCTTCAGTTTCTTTACATTTCCAACATTTATTATCGGGCAAATGATAGATTTTTGCAAGCTTGACTGGGGTCATGTACCACCTGTAAATCATTTTCATAATATTCTCTCTCAAGGCATTACATGCTGTAAACTTCATACCTGTGGTCCACAACTGTTCCCAGTCAGCAAACATAATATTATGTCCAACATCTTGTGCCCATTTAATCATAGCAGATTTCACCGTTTCATCCTGAGTATTCCATTTCAACAGCAAGTTATACATTTTTCACAAAATCTTAGTTTTAGGTTCTAACAGTTCTGTTTCTAATTTTGATTTTTCCACCTGGAAACCAATTTTCTTATCCAAATTATATGTCTCCATTATCTGATAATAATGAAACCAGTCTCGCACTTTGTTTTTTAATTTCTCAAAACTCTGCAATTTCAATCTATCTCCGTCTTGTTCCAAAATTTCCCAATATTTCGGCCATTTGGCCTCCATATTGAACTTTTTCAGAGCTTTCGCTTCCATCGGTGACAACCACCTTGGAGTTTTATTTTCCAATAAGTCCTTGTATCTTATCCAGACATTAAACAATGCTTTGACTAGGAAACATATTAAGTTCAAGTAAATAAAAAATATTTATAGTTATCAGATTCACAAGCTTCATTTGGTACCACAAAATGGGTTGCCAGGCCAAAAACAAATCCTGCTCATCACCTGTATGTTTTATCTAACTGTTTATTTTATTCATTTGATTTATATCATGCCCATCTCCTGAAGTGGCCCAGGACACCAGGCACAATGATAAAACATTAAAAAGCAATCTAAAAACAGTTCCTTCCAACGATCTTGGGATGGCCAAGAACAGTATATTTCAGTCATCTGAATAAATATTCATTCCCGAATAAAAAGGAATGTTTTAAAATTTCTCCTGAAAGCCAATGGTAAGAGATAGAGAAGTTCCTCATTAGGGATGACATTCCAAAAATGGTAAACTGACACTGAAAAGACCCTGTCAAAGGTCAACAACCAGGCAGCCCTGAGTGGCACCACCACCAATAAGGTCTCACCTGCCAATTGTAGGGTCAGACATAGTGGATAGGCTTCATACGCAAGGACTAATACTTTGAATTTGGCCTGGTAGGTCACTGCCAACCACTGTAGCACATTCAGGACCAGTGACCCCATAGTCCAATTGGGTTGCCCCACTTAGCAGCCTAGCAGCAACTTTTCCCACTAAGTGTATAGACATCTTATCCTGACATAAATGAAACAAAGACAGTCTTAACAGGAGCAAAAAAGTCATATGCACCACAAATTTAAGGGATGGTTGTATTACCAGGGCATCACCACCACAAGCAGCAATCCAACCACAGGGTTTGCTACCTATGTACAGATAAAGTCACAGCTACCTTTTTCAAACAGCACCACTAGCAGCAGCACATTTCAGTGTGCAAAGCGGATCTTGCTTAGCTGAATTTTTGCCACTGAAATCCACAAGGCAGAATCAACAGATCTGCAATATTCCTACGTATCAGAGCGAGCTCATGACTACTGCTTGCCGCTTGCCCAGCTGAACTTTCCTATAAAAACCAAGCAAAGTCTTTACTACTTTCACTGGGCCCAAGGTCCTCAGAGAGTTCTAGAGTAATGTAAGAACACCACCTTAAAATCACACATCTAGAATCCATTTACAGCAGCCATAAATTTTAATTATCCCCCTACCCACAGTGATGCGGGAATGCCGAAAGGGGATTCTGAGGAGCAGCAAGGGAGGTTCATATCTATAAATGTCAAAGGTGCACGAGAAACGCAAAACCCAGCTGACGAAAGAAAAGTGTATACTAAACTAACAGATACACCATGAAGACATGCATCTCTGAGGTGTGTGAAAGGAAAAACAGCAAGCAAGTATTAAGATACTTTAAGTAGTTTAGAGAAGAGCAGGGCTTTCCCCCCTCCCCACTGGAAAGCACCAGAACTCACTTCAAGCACCTCTCAGGTGGCTGCCACTGCCATTATAAGAGAACAAGGGTGAGTTACGGCATCTCTTTTTCTAGAAAAATAGCACTTTTAAAAAGTGTCTGCAGGGGAGGCAAAAACCCCGCCTCATCTCGCAATAAACTGATTCGTAGCACCTGAAATTTCTTCCTTCCTCTTTGTTTGCCTGCTAATGCTACGACCCCACTTTCAGAGTTTTCCGTTTAGGGGAACAGAAGAAGCACAAAGAAAAAAGTCCTGTAAACCCATAAAGGCCCTCCTCTTCTTCTGCCACTTACAGCTTCATCCATCAAGTATCTAGGGTGTTCTATTTAGGGCGCTCAAAGCACACTTTTACACGCAATATTGAACCAGGAGACTTTTTTGTGTTTACAGGAAAAAGGTTATATAAATAGGTGACCAGCGATGAATATAACAGCAATAAATAACAATCGCAATACTAATGAATATTGCTAATATTAACGGCTATATCTGTTTATATACAGACTGAGCCCTGGGGTGGTTTTTTTTTTTTTGGAGGGGGGGGGAGGATAGAAGGGGGAAGGCAGAGAAGTGAAAAGGCAAAGAGGCGCGGGTTTCTTCCCTCTCCCCAGTATACCGTCGCGGGTGGCAGACCAAGGTAGGCGACCCAACTCGGACTCTCTCTCTCTCTCTCTCTCTCTCTCTCTCTCTCTCTCACGAACCGCCCCACCCCCGGACAGGCCCCCAATCCCTCACCCGTCCTTGGCTCTCGACGGCAGCCGCGCCCCCCTCCTGGGCCTGCTGCAGCTCGGCCGTCATCGCGCCCGCCGCCGCCGCCGCCTCCTCCTCAGCCACCACAGAGGCGGCCCGAGCTCTCCGCTCTCCACGCTCCCCGCAAACCGCCGCCCACGCCAAGCCCCGCCCACGCCGCCGACCTATCAGCGCGCGGCAGAGGGCGACGCACGCCGCCCCTCACCCAAACGAAAAACAAATATTTCCGAAAAGAGGAGCGCGCGCGCGAGAGAGAGGGCGTGTCGGGTTCGAACCTCCTCCGGCTGCGCCCCCCCCTCGGAGCGAGGTGCGCATGCTCACGAGAGAGCTTTTTTTACCTAGCTCCTCTTCCCGTTCCTTTTGGCTGAGCAGCAGCCGAATGCCGTGCGGGTCGCTCCGCCTCGCGACCGCTTCGCTCCCGACGACGAGTCGCCTTCGCTCGAGGCGGCCGGTAATAGTCCGCATTCCCTCCCCCCCCCCCCGCTAAACGTGAGGCGAAAGTTTTAAATCTCGCCCTCAGATACAGTATATTTACTTCAGTTCTGCTAATACGCTGCATTCATTAAATATTTATGCACGTCAGAATGGGTTTCTGTCAGGATGGATTTGATTTAAATCAAATCGATTTAAATCACGATTTAAATCCCTAGTCAGTAAGAATTGATTTAAATCATTAGTCAGTGAGACTTGATTTCAATCATTTTTTTCACAGAAAGACTCATTCTTGCTGGTATAATCTTAATATTTACAACCAGATGAAGGTTTCATATTTGGAATAATAAATTTTCAGAGTGGTTTTTACAGTTATATCAAAAATTACTGATTTGGTTATACTATTAGAAATACATAGACAGTTAATTATGAAATTATTGTTTATATTTGGACAACTTTTCTGCTATACTTTATTGGAAGGAGAAAGGTTATCATTTCCTTAATAGCAATTCAAACAATTTATTTAACTAAAACAATAGCATAGCATATGTATCCATGTTTGTTAACTGATATGGTTAAACGACTAAAAAAACAGACTTGAGTTTTTGCACACATGAAAAATTTAAATCCTTATTTCCTGATGAATAGCCTTTGGACTATAATGTAACTTAAATAAAAAACTATCTTTAGATAGATTCCCCCCCACCCCCCAAGCATTATTCGGACTGAAATCCCCAGGTGTCAGAAAAGGTTATTTATGTATGCCCACTACTGGGGCCCGTGTTTTGTTAGCCCCAAAATGGAAAATGAGTGAGGTCCCTCCCAACCAAAGAAGAATGGCAACTTAAGTTGACAGAATACAGTGGTGCCTCGCAAGACGAAATTAATCTGTTCCTTGAGTCTCTTCGTCTAGCGGTTTTTTCGTCTTGCGAAGCAACCCTATTGGCGGATTAGCGCTATTAGCGGTTTAGCGGCTATTAAAGGCTTAGCGGCTATTAAAGGCTTAGCGGATTAGCGGCTAAAAGGCTACTAGCGGCTTAGAAAAAAGGGGGGGAGCGGAAAAAACCGGAATACTCGCATGACGTTTTCGTCTTGCAAAGCAAGCCCATAGGGAAAATCGTCTTGCAAAGCAGCTCAAAAATGGAAAACCCTTTTGTCTAGCGGGTTTTCCGTCTTGTGAGGCATTCGTCTTGCAGGGCACCACTGTATGCACAACTTGCAAACTTAACCTATAGAATAAGAGAACAAGAAGAACATATGTTTAGAGAAGATTGGAAAACGTTTATTTAATATATGGGGGGGGGAATTGTGTACACCTGAAAACGCTGTCAGCGTTAAGATAAATTCAACAGTGTAAATAAGTTTTGATGGATGCAACAATGGAATACTGAATGGTATAGTTTTTGTAAAATATGCAGGGGTTTATGATATGTAAATGAGCCATGGAAAGAGAAGAAGGAATGTCCTTGATATCTTAAGGATGTAAAAATGAGTATTCTAAATGGCAAAACAGAAAATTTAATTAAAAATTGTATTCAAAAATAATAATGGAGATACAGTGGATGCTCGGCTTGCGAACGTGATCCGTGCGGGAGGCACGTTTGCAACCCACAGCGTCCGCAACCTGCAGTGCCGCGTCTGCGCATGCGCGGGTTGTGATTTGGCGTTTATGCACAAAGCACGATTCAGCACTTCTGTGCATGCACGAGCACCGAAACCCGGAAGTAACCCGAAAAAAACCAAAAAACGTGCAACCTGAAACATCTGTAACCCGAGGTATGACTCTCTCTCTCTCTCTCTCTGTGTGTCTGTCTGTCTGTCTGTCTATCTATCTATCTATCTATCTATCTATCTATCTCTATATCTCCATTCAACACAAGACCCTTCAGGGTGGTGGGGAGTTTGAAACAACAGGGGTTGTGTGCTTACTGCAGTTTTAAAACACCCTCTCATTTTGGAAAGAGGGACACGTCATGGCCAGCCTACAACCTTCTATTGAGATGCAGCTGGACTCCAAGTCCCATCATGCCCTATCAGTGGTTACACTGGCTGGGGCTAATGGGAGTTGGAGTCCAGCATCATTTCGAGGGAGCCCTATGTGGGAAAACTGGATCAAGGATCCACAGAGTTGCGAAGATGTAGGGGTGAGGTGGGGATCTGGGGGAATATTGACGGATTAGTGGGGAAAGGATGCAGGGAATATTTATGGCTTCAGTACCCAGCGGCTTTTTACAGATAATAACACTTAACATTTAAAGCACATTCAGCACCCGTTTATAGCACATGACTTCACAGGAACTGTATTTTCCTCTCCTAGAGCTACAATTCCCAGCACCCTCAACAAAATACAGTTCCCAAGATTTTTTTGTGGGAGTGGTATGACATCCTATGCCCTTTTAAAATGTGGGGTTTGGGGGCGCGCGTTATTGGGCTGTTGTTTTTATTTTGATTATATATTTACTGGTTTTATATTTTGTTTTTGTTATGTGAACCCACCTGAGACTTCTAGGTATAGGGCAATATATGAATTCAATAAATAATAATTAATAATATGGTGTTGATCCATCCTCCCCCCGCCCCTTGCTTAACACCCAGTATGGTGAAGCATTCTAGTGGACTCGAGTGTTTTATCACTATTTTGGAACCATTTTGTTGGTTGTAATAAAGAGGCTTTGGAATTTTCCAAAATAAAAATGTCAATTTAACCCAGAGCCATGTACTGTATTGTAATTTATCTCTTTTCCTCTGCTTAGCTTATTTAGTGTGTTTCTCTCTGTTAAAAGCTTATCTATTTGGCATGCGGAGGATTGGCAAATAAGCACCCCAGGAGATGACATTATCATCCCTTCTGTGAATTAAATAGTAGTACTTCATCCCTGTCTCCCGCAGCTCTGCTACAGCACTGACCAGGTCTCAGGTGTGTTTCTGCTTATCTTGCCTGGAACAGGCCATTGCTCACACATTCTTAAAAAAAATATTTATTGCTTTTACATCTCATTTTTCTCTCCAAAGAGCTTGAGGTGGTAAATGAGGTTTCCCCCTCCTCATTTAATCTTCACAACAGCCCTGTGAGGTAGGCTAGACTAAGAAGCATTGTCTGGCCCCAGGTTCACTCAGTGAGGATCATGGCTGAGTGGGGATTTGAATCCTGGTCTGACACTCTATCCATTACACAGCATAGTGGCTCTCTTTGCATGTGGAAGGTCTCATGTTCAAACCATGGCATCCCTAGGCAGGGCTAGAAGAGACCCCACCTACAAGCCCTGACTCTCTTTCGTACTTCCTGATGTAATTATATTATTTTATGATAATAGATTGACTGTTATTGAAACATCCCAAAACATATACTTTGATAAAAATAAACAAATACGCTTTTAGGCACCATGTGATCAGTGTGATCAGGGTTGCAAGAGAATGGCCAACCGCCATTTTGGGGAAATGTCTCCTACAAATTTAAAGAAGCTCCACGGTCTCCAAACCCATTTTTGTGGCCCAATTTTAAAATGCTGGTTTTAACCCTTGATGGCCTGGAACCAGGATATCTAAGACACGGCCTTCTTCCACATACACTGACCTGAATCTTGAGATCCACTTCAGGGGTCCTGCTCTGGGTTCCCCTATCAAGTGAAGTGATTCAATAACAAAATAATGAATCCTCCGATTAAAATCACACAACAAATGGCACCTAAAATGAAAGCAGGACATGCTGTGTTACCATCCCATCATTTATCAGACGGCAAATCATACACACCAGAAAAATCCGATTTGGCCCCCAGATGGCACTCTGACTATGCAAAATGTGCATGGCAGCAGTAGCTTTGCAAAAACTTTAAGGATAACAAATTACGGTAATTCTGAACAGGACAGGGGTATATTTTGAATATTAAAACATGCGGCAGGTCCACTAAATGGTTTCTACACACTTACCCTTTCCATATGCCTCTGGGCAGCTTTGCACTGGCTCCCAATTTGTTTCCAAAGTGCTGGATTTGACCTTTAAAACTGCCTTGTCTCACTATCCATGCATTGGTTCATTCAACAGAGGGCTTTTTCCAGCTGTCACCGCCTCCTAATGTAAGGTGGGTACTTATTGGCGACCTCCACATTATAAAATTCTCTCCCCAGATACCGTCACCAACTCTTACCCTTCAGATTCCAGTGGAGTCCTCCTAGTTTTCTCATTGTCCGGATGGACAACTGCAAGGTTTCTTCTTCCTTCTTAGGGATTGCAACCTTTAAACTGAACTTGGATGAAGCAACCCTTTAAACCAAGCACTGCCCCAGACCTTCCACTGGCTTTTATCTGCTGGTTTAACGTGCTGTCTTATTATTTACTGCTTTTCTCTATAATTCTATTTATTATTGTATCTTATTATTATATGCCGCCTTGAGGCTGTTTTATGGTGAAAGGGGTGGTGGTGGTAGAAATTACATTTTAAAAAACCCCCAAACTGACCAACACATCAGTAAATGGAGCTAGAGAGTGTTGCCGCCTCAGAGCTGTCTGAGTACATTTCTCTAAGTCAGCTTTAACGGTAGAGCATGTCCTTCTCCAGTGCCTGTATTACAGAGACATTCGTATTAGCCTGAGTTCCCCACTACTTCATAAGTACCCAGGGTGCACAGGGCAATCCTATACCTCCCTGCTGCTCTCAGATACCAATCCTGCTACAATATACAATGTTGCTAGATTCTGCAGAGCAGCGCTCAAAATTTGTCCAAGGACTACCTGTGCCAAACTAGTTTTAATGAACATATCAGATTGCACTGTAAATTAGTAAAGTCTTTTATATACAGTCGTACCTTGGATTAAGAACTGAATTCATTCCGGAGGTCTGTTCTTAACCTGAAACTGCTCTTAACCTTAGACACCACTTTAGCTAATGGGGCCTCCTGCTGCTGCCACACTGCCACCGCGCTATTTCTGTTCTCATCCTGAAGCAAAGTTCTTAACCGGAGGTACTACTTCCGGGTTAGCAGAGTCAGTAACCTGAAGCATCTGTAACCTGAGGTACCACTGTATCAACCTTTTATGCTCTTCCACACCCACCCCAATGCTCATACTCTTTTAGCTTCTTTTAAATTCTTATAGACTTTTATATTCACCTTCTGTTTTAATACCTTTAAGCATTCCAAAATGCTTTTCAGTTTTTAAATGACTGTATCCCACCCTTTTATGCTGGTCTATGGCAGTAATAGGGACGCGGGTGGCGCTGTGGGTTAAACCACAGAGCCTAGGACTTGCTGATCAGAAGGTCGGTGGTCCAAATTCCCACAATGGGGTGAGCTCCTGTTGCTCGGTCCCTGCTCCTGCCAACCTAGCAGTTCGAAAGCACCCCCAAAAGTGCAAGTAAATAAATAGGTACTGCTCTGGCAGGAAGGTAAACGGCGTTTCCGTGTGCTGCTCTGGTTCGCCAGAAGCGGCTTAGTCATGCTGGCCACATGACCTGGAAGCTTTACGCCGGCTCCCTTGGCCAGTACAGTGAGATGAGCGCCACAACCCCAGAGTCGGTCACGACTGGACCTAGTGGACCTTTACCTTTACCTTTATGGCAGTAATAAAGATTTGAATTGAAGTCAGCTTTCCCCAGCCTGGTGCCCTTCATATTGTTTCTACTGCAACCCATGTCAGCATCAGCCCATAGAGCTATAGCATGCTAGGATGGATTGAAGCAGGACCATGCTGGGTGGGACTTTTGAGAGCTGATGTTCATAACATTTGGAAGGTCCCATGCTGGGAGAGGCTGATTTAATTCTGCAGGAGGATACATGGGAACACCTTTCCCTAGGACCATTTTACCTAATTAATGGCACAATCCTATGAACATCTTTGCAGATTTAAGTCCCACTGTACTGTTCAAAGGGACTTAAAAGGGAAAGGTAAAGGGACCCCTGACCATTAGGTCCAGTTGTGACCGACTCTGGGGTTGCGGCGCTCATCTGGGGTTGTGGCGCTCATCCTCGGTTGCGGCCGAGGGAGGCGGTGTACAACTTCCGGGTCATGTGGCCGGGTCATGTGGCCAGCATGACTAAGCGGCTTCTGGCAAACCAGAGGAGTGCATGGAAACGCCGTTTACCTTCCCGCCGAGCAAGGGGAGCTCACCCGTCACGGGGATTCGAACCGCCGACCTTCTGATCAACAAGTCCTAGGCTCTGTGGTTTAACCCACAGTGCCAACCGCGTCCCTTTCAAAGGGACTTACTCCAGCATAATTATGTTTGGCATAGGGTTGCAGTTTAAATTGGCAAACAAGCTCCTTCTAATTAGAACTGGCCAAGGCATTTGGTTGACTGCAACAAAAGTCAAGATGGAACCTGTGGCCCCATTACACTTACAGAATCCAACAGGGTTGACAGTTGGATCTTGTTTCAATACTAGCCAGGAGTACACTGTCCTCCTCCTCCATCCCACGTGAGAGCAGCAGGCTCTTTTTGGAGCTGCATGACTCATAGCTTTGTTCTCTGAAAGAAATGTATAGCCAAGGGACTCAGAAGGAAAAAATAGGGGGCTACTGATATTCCCCACCCAGCATCTGCCGCAGATGCTACCCACGCCACAAGCAGAAGGCACCAGCATACAGAGGAGGACCCCAAGCTTTAAATAATAATAATAATAATAATAATAATAATAATAATAATAATAATAATAATAATAATATATACCCCGCCCATTGGGCTGGGTTTCCCTAGCCACTCTGGGCAGCTTCCAACAGAATATTAAAAACACCATCAAACATTAAAAACTTCCCCAACCAGGGCTGCCTTCAGATATCTTCTAAAAGTCAGATAGTTGTTTATTTCCTTGACATCTGATGGAATGGCGTTCCACAGGGCGGGCGACACTACTGAGAATGCCCTCTGCCTGGTTCCCTGTAACTTCGCTTCTCACAGTGAGGGAACTGCCAGAAGGCCCTTGGAGCTGGACCTCAGTGTCCGGACTGAATGATGGGAGTGGAAACGCTCCTTCAGGTATACTGGGCCGAGGCCCTTTAGGGCTTTAAAGGTCAGCACCAAGACTTTGAATTGTGCTCAGAAACATACTGGGAGCCAATGTAGGTCTTTAGGGACCAGTGTTATATGCACCAGTACAACAAAGTTTCAGGAGGGAAACCTCTAAGAAGTTACACCCCACCCCAAAGAAAACCCCTAATGAGAAATGTGTTTACTTAGTGCCCGTGCAATGGTGACTGAGGTGGGGGTAGCAAAAAAAGAGAGGGTCGACTATCGTGGAAAAAAGATGGAAGAGATACACACAGATATTGAAAAGTCAGAGAGAATTCTCTTCTTTTCTGGTTAAGCAATTCTTTGGTTCAGCCTGCCTGAGAAGCTATTTTTGAACATTCCCAGGAACAGAAGTGAATGCTGCCTGTAGAAATCAATGGAGAAACCTGAGATTTTAATGTAGCCAGGAGTGAACACTGTTGCACAAACACACCCACTCAAAACAGCCAAATGAGGTCTGAGTATGCTCAGTGGCCACTGAATGCTGACTTGTTTGGGGGAAGAGGATGGAAAGCTGTGGTGGTGGAATGGGATAGAACCACTGGCATGCTGAACAGAAGCCGATGCATTCTGTATGGTGCCATTTTGCTGTAGGTACTTCTTGTGCAGCTTTCTCCCGACTGAAGTGCAGAGTGTTTGAGGACTGGGACATCTGCAGGGAAACCAAAATGCTTGTTTACAAAGCTATTGTACTACCAATGTTACTGTAAGCTTGTGAAACATGGACCACTTATAAGCTCCATCAATGGTGTCTCCGAAAATTTTTACACATCATTTGGGAAGACAGGCGAACTAATGCCAGTGTACTGGAAGAAGCAAAGTTCACCAGTGTCAAAGCAATGATTCTTCAACATCAACTTTGTTGGACTGGTCATATTGTTTGAATGACTGATTATCATCTTCCAAAGCAACTACTGCATTCCGAACTTAAAATGGAAAGCGTAATGCTGGTGGTCAACAAAAGAAGTATAAAGATTCTCTCAAGGCAAATCTAAAAAAAAAGTAGTTTAAGCACCAACAACTGGGAATCACTGGCCTGAGAGTGCTCCAATTAGAGAACAGCCTTTACCAAAGGTGTCATGGGCTTTGAAGACGCTCGAACTCAGGACGAAATGGAGAAACGTGTTAAGAGGAAGGCACGCTTGGCAAACCCTCACTGTGATCAACTCCTGCCCGGAAACCAATGTCCCCACTGTGGAAGGACGTGGGGATCCAGAATTGGCCTCCACAGACACTTACTTAACTCACTGTTAAGACCATGTTCATGGAAGACAATCTTACTTGGCTATGATCACCAAAGAAGAAGAAATGATCCCAAGTCTTTGAGTGTTGCTCCTTATGTAGCCAAATTGGCACACACACACACACACACACACAAGCGGGAGCTGTCAGGAAGCTTAGGAGAATTTCAAGGTTTCCAAAGGCACAGCAAAAACTTTAGCAGGGGGTGCAACCATCTGTGTGCTTAAAATGGGTCAATGTGAGCAGAGCATGCTTGGAGGGCATGGGATGCTAACAGGCTGCTCTCTCTTTTTTTGGGGGGGGGGGAGAACAGAAAACCGGGGGAAGAGGAAATTAAACTGTTTGGAATCCAGAAAGGGAACACTATGTGCATTTGCATCTTGTTGCAAGAGCCACTTGTTGTGATATGTCTGTTGTGCACAGCACAAAACACTTTGCTGTGAGCCAAATGATGAAGTTGTTCTCTGGGAGGGGGTGTTTCCTCATCCATCTCTTCTTCCCCTCCTCCATATCCCATCTCTGCCTGTCCAGATGTGGCATTTGGATGAGGGGTGGGGGTGGGAAAATACACTTCTCCCCTCCCAAAAATGTGTACATCTGTCATAATTCCCATCATTTTCGGCTCCGCTGCCAAGGGAGTGAACAAAGGGAGCTGGCGATTAACTTCAAAGAACTTTGTTGGAGAGGAATAAAGATATTTAGGGCCTATTTTGTGAACTAATTGCATTTGCATATTTATGGGATTTACTGATATAGCAGTAATTAAAAACTATTTAGTAGTCTTAAAGGACACATAACTCAGTTGCCGTTTGCATAATAAACACGTCCCTTATTACGTTTATTATGTTTGCATAATAAACCTTTCACCATCTCGATAATTCAGATAGCCATTCCGGAGGGGCCAGGGCTAGATTGTTGCTTTCCTACTGAGCAGCATGAAGGGTGCAGCAGAGGGAGAGAGAGGGAGAAGGCACACAGAAGATCCTAGAAGGGAATGGAAGAGATCGTCCCATGCACCCAACTCCTCTCTTGCCAGCTTCAACCTCTAGGATATTGATGAGGGATGGAGGACCATAGCTTAGGAGCAGAGAAAGTACTTTGAGTGTAAAAGGTCCCAGGTTCATTCCCTGGTCTCTCCAGGTAGCAATGGGAGAGTCTGAAATGCCATTGAGTGAAAACAATACCGAGCTAGTTCCAAATTCATGGCATACAAGACTATCGGTGACTACTAGCCATGCTCTGCCTCCAGGGTCAGAGGCAGTGATGCTTCTGAATACCAGCTGCTAAAAACCACAGGAGGGGAGAGAACTCCTGCGCTGCAGGTTTCCCACAGGCATCTGAGTTGCCACTGTAAGAAAAGGGTGTTGGACTCAGTGAGTCATTGGCCTGATCCAGCGGGCTCTTCTTATGTTCTTAAGGAAGATTCAGCTGTCAGTCCTCTTGTCTTCTGTGCACAGAACCGGGAGGGGTGGCCACCTTGTCCATTGCTGCACGCAGCAAAATGTCTTGAACTGGCCCTGTTTGCAAACCCACAAAACGCGGTTCAAATCTTCCTAGGTCTTGAACAAGGTGTCACCTCTCTATTTTAGTACTTCATCCAAACGCCCGAGACATTTCACTGCTCCAAACAGCGGCACCAGATGCCTAGGACCTCTTGCAATTTTGAAGTATATGGTTAAAGCACAAATTCAAACTCCTGCATTCCAAATCTGGGTAGCAATGACATTTTGGAACATTTTGTAAACATGTGTTTCTTCTTGGGGGGGGGGCGCTCAGAGAGATCGGTTGAGCTTCCCTTGGCCTGATTTTTGGAGGTGAAAGTGGCCCTGTTTGCAACAGGATGTTGAGGTGGCCCAAATCTATGAGATAATCTGAATCTGTCCCCTGCCTTTTAAACCCATCTTGGCTGCTGAACATGTTTGCAAGCTTGGCTAGTAACTTCAAGACAATATGAATGATTTTCCTGGTGCCCCCATAAAGCTATTGCTTCCCTTTTCTTTTCATTGAATCTTGCTGCCTCCTTCCCTGGGATGAAACAGAAGGCAGAGTGTGAAAGGTTTATATATATATGGGTTGCTGTGAGGACAACCCAAATCATGGCTGCATGAAGGTAAGGCTATGAATGACTACTAGCCACAACATCGAAGGCAATATAACTTTGAAGACCCCGTTGCATAGAAACGCAAGTAGGGAAAGCACTGCTGTTAACACCAATGTCCTGTTTGCAGGCTTCCCATAATAGGCACCTGGTTGGCCACTGGGAAAAGGATGCTGGACTAGATGGGCCAATGGCCTGATTCAGCAGATCCTGATCTTCTTTGTATGTGCAGCACAAACCAACCCAACGGCTATGTAGAATTGCTGGGAAGTTTTTGCCTCTGCACAGGCTGAATGATCAAATCGATACAGTTCAGAGAATCTGTACTGCTTCTTCCATTGCCAGGGTTGGATCTTTAGACTGTGGCTGACAGAAGTTGCTGTCCAAAACAGCTTGAGGGCACCACGTTGGGGAAAGCTGGTTTAGTCTGATCTACTGCCCATTACTCATTTGGGAGTTTCTGGCTGCATGATCTCATCATCTGTTTTGACCCTTCAGAATTGTGATTTATGAAGCAGCCAGCTACAGTACTTCTGCTCTTGGTAAGACAGCCATGTTGCAGTTTGCAAGGGGGGTTATTATTTATTTCTTCCACTGCTGTCCTGCCCTTCCTCCCGAAGGAGCCTGAGGAACCCAGATAGGGGAGCTGTCAGGCTAGTAAGGAAACCTACTAGAGTCAAGGGGTTGGGCGCAACAGCAGGTGCAGCCAAGGAACTGTCCACAAGAGAATTAAGAACCCGCAGAACTAGGGAGGATAAGTGTTGCACCAGCAAGAAAGGAACCAAGGCTTCCTCTATTAGGTCTCTTCCAACCATGGTCCTGATCCTGGAAGTATATAAAGCAGTGGTTCCCAAACTTTTTTGGGCCATGCCCCGCCTAAGCATCTCTAAAATCCTGATACCCCCTCCCCCGTGACATATAATTCTTATTATTCAAAAAGTGAACTCCTATTCACATGGAGGAAGCCTAAAAGGCCATTCGCTGTTAATAACTCATTCTTGAATTGCCCCCCCCCCCAAAAAAAACACCAAATTGCCCCCCAGTGGGGCATGTGCCCCACATTGGGAACCACAAATTCAAAGCTTCATTTTCAGAAGCAGAGTCTGATGAACAGAGACTTTGGGCAATTCTCCACATTCTAATGTCCAGGGCCAGATTAAGACATTTAAGGGCTGAAACCCTAAAAAAAAGTATATAGTACCCCTCATTACATAATGCAAAATAAAAGCAACAGTAAACTGTGAAATAAAAGTTTAAAATAAAAACAACAACAAAGATTTATTGCAGCACATAACAGAATCTGATCTCCCCACATTAATTTGATCTATGATAGTAGGACACATACTGGTGTGTGGGAATAATAATAATAATAATAATAATAATAATAATAATAATAATAATAATAATTTATTTGTACCCCACCCATCTGGCTGGGTTTCCCAGCCACTCTGGGCGGCTTCCAACAAAGATTAAAAATACATCAAAATGTCAAACATTAAAATCTTCCCTTATTTCCCAAATAAGTATTACAAACAGAATGGAAAAATTGGAGAAGTGTGTGTAGCGGAGTGTAAGGAAGTTGAACAAAGTTCTTATAATTTTTTATCTTTTTTGTGTGTGCCCCTGCTTTGCTGGTGCCCTAAGCATGTACTTAGAGTGCCTATTGGGCAATCCAGCACTTCTAATTGTGGAGTTGGTCTGGGTTCATTGCTGCCTTTTCCCTTGGGGTGCAGGAGGTGATGGCAGGGGCGGAGGAAGGGGGCTGCGGTGGGGGCGGGCCGCCGAGGGGGTCACCACTGATGCCGGGCTGCAGCTCTCCCGAGCCATGCATCTCTCCTGGGAGTGAAGCAGTGGCTTGGGTGCCTGCAGGCTCCGTGCTGCCCCAAATGGTCCGCCCGCCGCCTCCCCCTCAGCTGTAGGGCGTCTGAGTGGGAGGAGGCAGGCAGACTCCTTGGAGGCCCCACGGAGCATCCTGCCCCGGCTCCCCCCCCCACATCTGGCCCTGCCCCAGCATGCATGTGGCCCTGCCCCTGGGCGCAGGGCACACACACCGCCCCAGGCGCCCAATCGGCTTGCTCCGCCGCTGGGTGATGGCGCAGAGTCCTGAGCCACAGGGGTATCCCAGGCATGTAGCAAAGGGTATCTGCCCAAGCCCTTCCCTTTGGTGGGATCAGAGGCTATGTACATGTTAGCAGCTAGAAATGCAGCAAGGCATTTCTCCCCACACCCCACCCCGCCAGTTGTATTACAAATTACTTTCTTGCATTGCAAGTGTTTGTGTGTGCCTTCGCCCTGTTTGCATTCTCTGATTTATCTTTCTGTGATGAACTCCAGCTCACTAAAACTGTCATCCACACGTGAGCAACGGCTGCCTGAAAAACCTCACACACACATCTCGGCTTAACCGTGGCTTCTGCTTCCTAATCGGATAGAAACTGGTTTGAGTGTCGGATGGAAATTCCCAGGTGTCAAAAAAGGCTATTTATGTATGCCACTAAGGCGGCCCATGTTTTGTTAGCCCCAAAATGGAAAACGAGCGAGGTCCCAACCAAAGGAGAATGGCAACTTAAACCGATGGAATATGCGCAGCTTGCGGATCTAACATATAGAATAAGAGAACAAGAAGAACATTCTTTTAAAGAAGACTGGAAAAATTGTTTACTGAATATATGGGGGAAAATTGTGTACGCTTGAAAATGTTGTCAGCATGAAGATAAATTCAACAGTGCAAATAAGTTTTGATGGAAGTAATACAGTGGACACTCGGGTTGCGAACGTGATCCGTGTGGGATGCATGTTCGCAATCCACAGCGTTTGCAACCTGTAGCGGTGCTTCTGCACATGCGTGGGTTGTGATTTGGCGCTTCTGGGTTTCAGTGGTCCGCAACCTGAAAAAATACAACCTGAAGCACCTGTAACCCAAGGTATGACTGTAATGAAATTCTGAATGGTTTAGTTTATATAAAATATGCAAGGATTTATGCTATGTAAAATGAACCATGGAGAGAGAAGAAGGGAGGTCATTGATATTTTAAGGTTGTATAAATGAATATTCTAAATTGTAAAACAGAAAATTGAATAAAAATTATATATATAAAAAGAAAGAAACTGGTTTGAGGGAAGCACATCAAACAGGGCAAGGCCAGAGGCGAAAGTGGGCACAGCAATGGGCGTACTTCCACCTTTGCAGAGGAGCCTAAATTCCAGCCATGCAAAAGCCCAAAGTTTCTCTATACATGTGCATCTCTCAGTCTTCATCCCGGGAAGCAATTGAGGGGCACATTCCTGCCAGGCTAAAGAACTGAAGGAGGACATTGAGCAGGACTAGTGAAGAATGTAGTCCAGGGAGAGCAGGCATAGCCTTGAGAGAGTCCCAGGGATTGGATTGAAGGGCCTGGGGGCTGCTTGCAGTTCCTGGCCCTGTGTTTCCCCAGACCTGGCAAGAGGCTCAGCCAGGCCTCCAACACACCTCTTTGCCCTGGTCTTTGACACTTGAGATGTGTGCTTTCTGGATCCACCCAAATTCATGTGACTGTCATTTGTTTCAACTGTTTTTGATACTGTATTTTAAATTGTTGTAACCTCAAGTACAAATACCTGCTGGAAATGTAAAGAAAAAGAAGGTACCTTTTACAATATGTGGTGGTCGTGCATGGTAATAAAAACTTTCTGGGAAATGATATATAATGAATTGGAAAAAAATGTTTAAAATAACTTCTGTAAAAAAAGAAGCTTTTTTTATTAGGAATTGTAGGTGCCAACATCCCTGAGGAGCAGAAAAGACTTTTTATGTATGTGACAACAGCCACATGGATTCTACTAGCCCAGAGATGGAAAGAAGGAGTCTCTACCAGAGAGGAATGGCAAAACAAGCTGTGGGCTATGCTCAAAAGGCAAAGCTGACCAGAAAGCTCAGGAACCAAAAAGACAAAAACTTCAAGAAAGAATGGGAAAATTTATAATTTATTTAGGAGAGCACTGTAAGCAGATAAAAACTTTAGCAGGATTTTAATAACGTTTGCAAATGTAACAAATGTTACAGACAATATGGTCAGATACAAAATATAGATTATGAAATAGTATGCAGTTGAAAATGTTGACAACAGGACCCATGGAGGAGAAGGTGAGAAGTCTCAAGATTCAGATAAATATATATGGATGTGTACCTGGTATTGTTATAACTTTACACTTGTAAAATCAAATAAAAACAATTTCAAAAACAATATTAAATTGTTGTAACCTGTCCTGGGACTTACTGGTGGAGGGTGGGCAAGAAAATTAATTAAAATGGCCATCCCCATTTGTAAGAATCTAAGTGAAATGAGTGGATAAGAAGGAACAGTTGGTCCATCGAGGTGGAAAGGGTGTGTGTGTTAAAGAGTCTTTTGCTCCTACATTGGTACACATGGGAAGAGAGGCAATAGATGGTGCCCCTTTGATTTGCTCCCCAAGTCACTGGCTCCCTCTAAAACATTGCCCTTGTTTTAAAAAAGTGTTTGCCAACACCTCAGTGCCAGTCCGGTAGAGGACAGGTCCCCTGGAATAACCCTGCTTGAAAAGAGGGCTTTCCTTTCCCTTCTGAGATGAGGCTGTTAAGTTCTCCCATCCATCACAGCACAGCATGTCTTTTAATTAAAGGGAGCTGAGACGAGAAGATGACATGCAGTCTGGATCTCCCAACACCAGCCTCCCTCCTCCTTGGCTTACGGTGTTAGTGATTGTTCTTCATTAGACAATAGAAAGCTTCCATTACCCGAGGTAATTCAAGACAGTGAGGTTAATTGCTGTCAATGCCAGAGATGCCAGTGCATAAGTCTGATGCAGAGGATCTATTTGGGATGCTATTATTATTATTGCAAAGACCGTCGCATAAGGCAGCTTCCCAGGTAAAAACATTCTGCGAAATCCTGTTAGGAGTAGGATTTCTTACCCCCCCCCCAACCTCAACTCTCCATCTTCAGACCAATTGCCATCAGCCACTTAGCACCAGCACATCAGCGGAATTAAAATGCTGTCTGTGATCACTTTCCCAAGCAGAAGAGGTGGCGAGTGTTAGATCTCGTGGGAGTGCAGAAAGGCTTTCAGAGCTTGAAATACTGGTGTTGCTGGACATTTCATTGATGTGCAATGAAGAAACGGACAAGAAGAGAGAAGGTGAAGTTCCTGCTTAAGAATTGTCTGCTCCTCTGATGAGATGCTGGAGAATCAGTCCTTTCCTGGGAAAAATCAGATTCTGTGAGTTACCAGGTGGTAGCTATGATGATGATGAAGGTATTCCTGCTCCTCATTTTTGTTGCAGGTAAGATTTCAGGTATGTTATTATTACATTGCCATCTGTATACATGGCATCTTTCAGGGCAACCTAAGCAGGTCCTTGCCCTGAGGAGGCTACAGATTTGACTTCAGTACTTGGGGAGAGAGTGGAAGGGAAGGAAAGATTTGATCACTGGGTCAATTCATACACTCACACTCCTTGCTCAGTAACTTAGCACTTGGTGGTGACTCCCAGCTGAACGCCTGAGCAGTCAAGTATGCGAGTCATAAGTTATTCATTTAGCACGCTTCTGAGCCACCTTTTCACAGTTCAGGGTGGTTTGTGTCAGCTAATGCAAGAGGTTAAAATACACACAAAACAACCAGTGATCTAGAAAAGGAACCAGCAGGCTAGCCAGAAGTCCACCCTGAAAGGTAATAAGGAGGTGGAATTCTCCTTGATGTTATAGTCACTAAGGCCGTATAGTCACTAAGGCTGTGCAGCAAAATCAGGTGGCAATAATGCTTGACCTGGAATGTAGCACTTTGCATGCTTTAGTGCTATTTGTGGGGGGAGGTGTAGAAGCAAGCAGAAAATTTGGTTGCTGGTGAGAGCCCTTCTTTCAAACATGCCGGATTTTACATGTATCTGAACTGCACTTGGTCCATAATACAGTGGGGATTGGGTGATTTGATCACATGACTTCTGTGCTTTGTCAGCTGCGCTGGCTCCCAGTCCATCTGCAGACCCAGTTCAAGCTGCTGTTTCTCACCTTTAAAGCCTTCATGGCATTGGGGTGCCTGAAAGATCATCTTCTCCCATAGAGACCTCCACCTGAAACTCAAGATCCACTTCCCAGCCCCTGCTCTGAGTGCCCTGTCAAGTGGGGTGCAACAGTTGGCTACCAAGGTAGGGTGGCCACATGTGTTGCTGTACAGAAGACAGTTCTCTATTTGATGGGCTGCCCAGTTTAAAGAATTTGACAAAGACAGAGCAAGAGCAAGGGGCAATTAGAAGTTGCCTATCAACAAATTTCAGCACCTGGACAGCAAACTGAGCATATACACAGGCTACCTGCCCCTGGTCTTCCCCACTGAGGGGAGATATACTGTATTTCTATTATACTGTAGTTAGAGTAATTGTCTCCAAATGCACGTCTATGCATATAACTTAGTCTATGTAAATTTTTTACATGCAAATCAGTGTCCCCTTTTAGTCCTCATTTTAAAGTGATGTGCATTGTTCTTTTCTTGGTGATAGAGCAGTCACCCAAAGGAGAAGACATTTTTGATGGTCGTAAAATCCACCTGCCCTTACTCCACTCCCATGAGGCTTGCTTTGAGCTTACATTTTGGCCTCGTGAGTGCCTCTTGAATACTTTTTGGTGTTGTTCTCTCCGGACTTTTAAAATTGTGATTTTAATATCTCACTTGTAATCCCCTGCTGCAGAACTGGGTTTTTTTTACTCTTCTCTGCTGATCAAATATTTATGCTGCCATTTGCTGGGTTTTATATTTAAAATCTTGATAGTTTCATCTTGCATTTCCTGGCTTTTTGCTTGTGAGCTGTTCAGGGAATGATGGGCAGCCGTACAAATGCTACAAGTAAGCAAACAAACCAATACAAGCGGGGTGATTGTTTTCTTTATGGGGGCATCTGAAACTGCCAGCTTCCCCCTGCAGTCTGAAGTGGCACAGCCTATGAGGAGGTTTGCCCCCATGATTTTTGTGGATGCACAAAAGAAGGACTCATGCCTTGCACATATTTGCAGGAGGTGGAATGAGTGCAGAGATGCTGGATTTCAACCCCTTTAGGGAAGGAAATTCTCTATGTGCAAGACTATTATAGTCAGGACATTCTGTGTGTGTGAACCTATGATTTTGCACAAAGCAGAGGCAACTGGGAGTCATGGGTGCAGAATACAGTTACCCAGGAAAGGCTGGCCACAGTAGTTCATACGTTGGTTACTTCTTGACTAGATTACTGTGGGGCTTTCCTTGTGCTTGATCCAGAACCTGCAGTTAGTGCAGAGTGATTCTCCACGACTGCTGATGGGAGTGAGGCCTTGTCGGCATATTACACCTGTGCTCAGAGACCTGCACTGGTTGTCTATTTGGTACTGGGCAAAGTTCAAGGTGTTACCAGGGCTCTTTTTTCAGCCAGAACTCACTGGAACTCAGTTCTGCCACCTCTCAGGTGGGCGTCATTGCCATTAGAAGAGAACAAGGGAGGTGTTCATAGGGAGCTCTGGCACTTCTTTTTCTAGAAAAATAGCACTGGGTGTTAGTATATAAAGTCCTTAACAACTTGGGACCAGTTTACCTTCAAGATTCATCATCAAATCTTTATTACGGTCATAGACCAGCATCAATAGGGTGAGGTACAATCATTTAAAATCTGCAAAACATTTTGAAGAGCTAAAATTATTAAAACAGAAGGTACTATAAGAATCTAAAAGAAGGGTTAGGAGCACTAAATGGAAGTGGAAGAGCATAAAATGTTAGTATATAAGAGGCTATGACTATCAGTTTACAAAGCACTCTGAAATGAGTGTTCATTAAATCTAGTTTGTGTCTCAGGCACCTACAAGATGGCCTTACCCCATATACTCCCTTTTGACTGCTTTGATTGGTAGAATTGGTAGGGTTACAGGTGTCACGTAACACTCATTCTGCATTTGTAAGAACTCAGTCTTTTAGTGGGGCAGCACCTACCCTTTGGAACTCCCTGCCTAATGATATCAGGCAGGCATCTTTGCTGCACACTTTTCAGCACCTGATGAAACTTTTTTGTTTAGACAAGCCTGATCCGATCTTTAGAAAGCTGAGGCAAGCTTTAATCTGCTTTTAGTTTATTGTTATTTTAACTTTTCAAAAGTCTTAAATTATTGTTGCTAATTCTTCTTGCTTACAATTTTATCATTTTATTCTATCTGTAAACCACTTTGAGGTCCCCCGTCCCCTGTCAAGTGTATAAATCTTATGAAATAAATAAAACCTCAAGGATAATAATAATAATAATAATAATAATAATAATAATAATAATTTATTTGTACCCCGCCCATCTGGCTGGGTTTCCCCAGCCACTCTGGGCGGCTTCCACAGAGACCAAAAATACACTAAAATGCCACACATTAAAAACTTCCCTGAACAGGGCTGCCTTAAGATGTCTTCTGAATGTCAGGTAGTTGTTTATCGTTTTGACATTTGATGGGAGGGTGTTCTTCCCTTGATGGGAGCGGCTCTCTTCCCTTGATTGCGTCACACTTCTGGTGGTCTCTCTCTATCACAACCCAGAGTCTCACCGAAGCAGCACAAAACTCCCAAGCTGCGGCCAAACTGGCGAGGAATGTTTCTGACACTCCCAGAGGGTAGGATAAAAGCACATGAATGTTTGCTACAGGGGGCTAATACCCAAAAGATGCTTTGCAGCTTTGAAATGTGGCCACTTCAACCTTACTTCCCTGTGTGCTCCTACACCGGGGAGGTGTTGTTATTATCAACAACGTCTATTCGTTTAGCTCCGTTGACAGTTGAGTTTTAGGAGCCTCATTTGCAACGCTTCCAGGCTGCCGAAGGAAATGTGCAGCTGCTAATGATGAGAGCCGTCTCTGTCCCTGACATTAGCTCAAGCACGTTGCTTGTTTCCACAGTTCTTGCTGGAACGCAGCCCAGAAGCATCACGTTCCTTGGTGGTAGCCACAATGGGGACAGGTGGGCACAAAGCTCGCAACGATATTGCGCCACAGCTGACAATTGATCATTATTAGGCTTATTTTTAGCACCATCATTAACTCCATCGAGCATTGCTGTCCCCATGGAAACGTCCGGTTTTGACTTCTGAATCGGTGTAGCAGGTTAAAGTCTCTAACTTGGTTCCATTTTGGACACAGGCCAGCGGGCGTTGAGTCTTCAGCAGGACTTCCACGCATTGCACTGTTTTGGGGATTGCATCAAGCTTAAAAATCTGTTTGATGCAGATTTTATGAATGGGGCAGCACTTACCCCAAAGCAGGGATGGGGAAGCTGTAGCCTTCTAGATGTTGGTAGGCTCCATCTCCCATGTGCCCCAGCCAGCCTGGCCAGTGGGCAGGAGTGTTAGGAGCTGTGGTCCAACAAGATATGGAGGGTCACAGATTCCCCATCTGTGCCACGAAGCTGGACTTCCCAAACTGGTCTGTGAACCCTTGGTGGTCCGTGAGCTTCAGTCGGGTGGTCTGTGTCTGCAAAAGCACAATTAAAAAGCACGCGTCATTTAGCATTGTGCTCTCCAATTGCTACAGTGGGCAAAAAAACCTTTAAGTGGTTCTCCAAGATCCTCAGGAATTTTCTGCTCGTCCATGATGGGAAGAGTTTTGGAACAACTGTCCCAAAAGATCAGGTTCACAATGTGGGGTGCTCCTCAACCCAGCTTTGTCATAGAGGCCCAGGTGTGGTAGAGTGCCTTTACCAGATGAGACTGGTGTGTCAGTGTCAGGGACTGGGGAGAGGAGAAATGGTGGAGACTGCCTCCCCAGCTTGACCCTTCCAGGGAGGAGGAAGAGGAAGACAGTTTAGAATTACAACAGGGGTTTGAGGGAGGTCACAGCTCAGAGGCAGATGAGGGGGAAAGTTGGGAAATCATGGGAGAGGAGGAGGAGGAAGAGGAAGAGGGAGCACCAAGGGGGCGACAGCTGATGGACTCAGTGTCTTTAGAAAGCATTCCAGACCCCCCTCCCAGAACCTGGCGAGCCTTGAAAGTAGGAGAGCAGAGAGCTCAAAGACAAAGGGCACGTAGCAGCACCCGTAGAAGTGACGAAAGAGGAAGTGGGAGAGACGGGGTGGGGTGGAAATTTACTCGGGACAACGCCATTATCCAAGAGGCTGGGTTCTATAGCCTCTCTCTGTAAATACTGAATAAAAAGTGAGTGGTAAGAAACATTTCCTTGTCTCTGTACATTCCTGGGCAACCGGGCCATGGAAGTCACTAGCAGCAGCCTGATAGTCAGCTGCTACAGCCATTCCTGGGCAGAGACATCTGACAACTTCCAAGTTAAGACTACTGCAATTTGTAGTGCGTGCATATTTGGGATTCACTGCTTATTGAGATTAAGCAGGTGCCTTCACTGTACAGTGGCACCTCGGGTTACAGACGCTTCGGGTTACATGTTTTCAGGTTACAGACGTGCCAAAACCTGGAAGTACCAGAATGGGTTACTTCTGGGTTTCGGCACTGTGTGCAGAAGCGCCGAATCACGTCACACGCGTGCGCAGACTCGGCGCTGTGGGTTGCGAACATGCCTCCCACACGGATCACGTTCTCAACACGAGGTTCCACTGTACTCTTTTCAGTGCCTCCTGAAAACATTTCTGTTTCGACAAGCCTACACAGATGCTTAGAAAGTTGTAATTTTAATCTGTTTTCATATTTTAAGTTTTGGGTACTTTAAAGTAAGGTTACAATTTTTTTTTTTACTATTTTATCTTTTGTAAACCACTTTGAGGTTGCTTATAATCAAGTGGTTTTTGAATTTTATGAAATCAATCAATAGATGCGGTATAAAACAGCAAAGGTGAAAGCCACAGGTGTTTATATTTACTGGTTGGTGATGAGAAGCACAGCCACTAATGAAGCAAGTTCATAATTCTGAAGCATGTTGTGCATAATAAAATATTTTGGCACTTTGAGCACCTGCTCTCTTAACAGCTGACACATTTATTTATTGATCCATGCATTTATATCATATCTCTTTCTCTAACGAACACAGGCCCAAGGTCAGCCAGTGAGCTTCATGGCTGAGTGGGGATTTGAACCCTGGTCTGTACTCTAACCATATCCCCCAACCAAGTCTTTAACAAGAACACAAACCATATTTCTAGGGCAGGGACATCCAACTCCTAATAGACTAGGATCTACTCACAGTATAAAAAAACCTGGCATTGATCTACCAGAGTTGTTGAGGTTGTTGAACTTTTATTGGAAAGGCAAAGTTGTTGATCTTGTTTTGGAAAGGCAAAGTTATTGAGCTCCTTTTAGGAAGCCATAATTGTGAAGGTTTTTTTGGAAGCCATAATTGTGAAGGTTTTTTTGGAAGCCATAATTGTTGAGCTTTTTTGGGAAAGCCGAAGTTGTTGAGCATTTTTTTTGAGCGGGGATCACTGAGGGGGCCAGAGATCTACCAGGATCTACCAGGAACACCCCGCGATCTACCAGTAGATCACGATCTGCCTGTTGGACATGCCTGTTCTAGGGTATATTCCCTGAGTTTAGAAACTAAATTTATTCTTCAGGCTGCTTTGATTCCAGTTTCCCCTTTAAAACATTCCTTTTATCATTCTGATTCCAGTTAAGGAAGGAAATATGCTTTTGCCTCCTGGCTGAGATGAAATCAGGGCTTGCTATTCCTCAGGCTCTGCTGAGGATAACACACCTGCAGCCCTGTCCGTAATATTCTGGTTGCTGTGACATTGATCAAAGATAGGGATCGCTTCCCAGCCCAGCTCCTGACATGGCATCCTTCATAAAAAATGGACATAAGCAGCCTCAGCGTGCTGAGAGAGGACATCTCATTTACAGTTTCCTGCTGGAACTCTGGTCCCTTCAGCAGCTCATCAAAACAGCTATCAGAGGCCCGGCAAGCGGGAGAAAGCGTACATCTCGGACCCTGCAGATTAGATTTTGCTCACACACGTTGCCAATTTGCTTCAGCCCAATGAGTTGGTGAGGCTGAGCTCCCCAAGGGCCAGCTGGAACAGTGAGCAGGGGGCGGGGGAGAGAATCTTTTTGCATTTCTGAGGGGCCACTCAGGAATGTGTCACATGCAATTTTGGGTCTCCGTATCTCCCTTCTTCCCCCCCCCCCGCCCCAATGCTCCCGCATCCCTGGCTCTTTTTCTCTCCTGCTATGCGAACAGATTTTATTTTTTTGTTCCAGTAAAGAAGCTTTCTCATATGGGGGAAGGGGTGGGTGGGTTGGGGTGTGTGTGTGTGTGTGTGTGTGTGTGTGAGAGAGAGAGAGAGAGAGAGAGAGAGAGAGAACTAAATTATCTGAGTACAGGATCAGGCACAATCTCATCAGCTCCAAACCATGTGGCTTTTGGGGTTCGCTAATTCCTATTCCACATTCACTTCTGTGGTCTAGATTCCTGAATGAGATCTGCAGAACACTGAATGAAAAGAAAAAGCCCATTAACTGGAAACACATAGTCTATTATCTTAAAAATTAAAGTGACTTCAGAGCTTGGTGAAAGGCAGTAGGCTGGCTGTCGGGTGACATGAGCTGTCAGAGGAGAAAGGCAAAAGCAGTGCAAAAGCCAAACCAACACCTCTCTCTTTCCTAACCACAGGCAACCTCTGCACCTGACAACTGATGCCAAATGTATCCAATTAGCAGATTGAGCTTTACTCCTTCTGCTTCCCCTGGTAGGGACAGAAGCCTTAAGGATCACACAGCCTGATTCAAAGTATATTTGTGCAGAAGCAAGTTCCATTGTGTTCACTGGGAATTTATAACATCCAAATCACTAAGTATACACAGGATCACAGCCTTGGTTACAGATATGGTGGTGGTGAGGATGAATGATTCTTCAACATCAGCTTCGTTGGACTGGTCATGTTGTGTAGTTGCCTGAATACCATCTTCCAAAGCAACTACTCTATTCCGAAGTTAAAAATGGAACGTGTAATGCTGGTGGTCAACAAAGGAGGTTTAAAGACTCTCTCAAGGCAAATCTTTAAAAATGTGAAGGCCAATTCTGAATCCACAAATCCTTCCACAGTAGGGACATGGATTTCTAGGCAGGAGTTGATCATGGTGAGGGTTTTCCAAGTGGGCCTTCTTCTTAGCATGTTTCTCCCTTTCATCCTGAGTTCAAGTGTCTTCAAAGCCCACAACACCTTTGGTAAAGGCTGGAGCACTCGCAGGCCCGTGTTTCCCAGTTGCCAGTGTTTATACTACATTTTTTTAGATTTGCCTTATAATTGGCTGCATTTTTGCTACCCTTACTTCAACAGAGGTGGTACTCGACGTGCCAGCTGGCCCACTCCAGGCTTTAAGTTAGTACCTCTCTGTTAGGCTCTTTGTCCCATCCTGAAGGGTCCAAGCGCTTCAGGAAGAACAGCCCTTCTCAAGAAAGTGTTGTCAGCTTTTTGTCATGTTCCCATCACACTCAATTACCTGAGTCTCTTTGCTTGCCAGGTACTTTGGCTGCCGCCACTCAGCGACCCAGGAACTCCACACTGCACCGCTTGACCCGGCGGCTTCTGAAGAAGTACAGCAAGGGAGTGAGGCCTGTCAGAAATTGGAGCAAGCCCACCATCGTCTATCTTGACCTCTTTGTGCATGCAGTACTGAACGTGGTAAAGAGAGCTTCTAGCTCATTTAAAGCTGTTGACCTGCAGGGTAGAATAGCAATGAAGTCTCTGAAAAGGGGAACACCTTTAAACAGGGGCTAGAGCTCATGTGTGATGTGCTTCTGTAGTCATTGAGGTCTAAATGTGGGTTGGGTGCAAGTAGCTTTGCATTAAATTGAACCCTGTAATTATTACCTGTCTGCAACAGCAATTTTGGAAGATCTGCAGAAGAATATTGTAGCACTTCCAGAGACCAGGGATTTGATTCAGTCAACATTTTAAAGGCAAACCTACCTGGAAAGGAACTTTGCGAAACAACACACAAACTAAAACAAAACCATCTTTTAGATTTCAAACTTTGCAGTGCTGGCCTCTGGCTAAGTAATGTGTGCAAAAATGCATGTACAGTTGACTCGTAGCTTGCGTGTGTTTAACTTGCCCGATTGCAGCTTTAGGCACTTGGTGGCTAGCCAGCATGCAATCATGCAAATTAAACCCATGCAAGTTTGAGGGCTTGAAAGCCCTTTCTGTGCCAGGTTTTCCCAGTGTGGAAAGCGCTTTTAAGCTCTCAGACTTGCTTACTGAGTTCTGGGAAAGTCTGGCATCATCTTTGCAAGATCTTACAGGGCCATACGAGATTTCATGGCCTCCAGAGGCTATGCAAGATCTTCCCAGAGCCTGGTAAGCAAGGCAGAGAGACCTTTCCACACCAGGTTTACCTGCCATGGAAAGAGCTTTTAAGCTCCCCTCCTTTCTGAAAGCTACATATACTATTTTCTGTGCACATACCTGGGCAAATGATTTGGAGTGCTTCTGGAGTGACTCAAGTTGTGTTTTCCGAGAAGTTTCATCATACATAATAGAATTTGCACACCATTCTCTAGAAACTGAAGCACTTTGCTTTTTCAGTGTTCCTAAATGCTTATCTCTGGAGTGGATAGTTGCTAAAAAGCTCCCCTTTCATACTGATTGAGTTGCTGGAGGCTGGGACTGCTGTAGCAATAGTAAGGGATCTTCACCCCCCTGACCACTATGTAAGAGGGAAGGGCTGGAGCCCAGTAGTAGAGAATCTGCCTAGCATGCTGAAGGTCCTGAACTCAGTCCCTTGCACCTGCAGCTGGAACCAGAAGAGCCTCCTGCCTGAAACTCTGGAGAATCACTACCTGTCAGAAGTGACAATACAGTCGTACCTTGGATCCCAAACGCCTTGGTACTCACACGTTTTGGCTCCTAAACGCCGCAAACCCGGAAATGAGTGTTCTGGTTTGTGAATGTTCTTTGGAACCCAAACGTCTGATGGAGCTTCCTGCAGCCAATCAGAAGCCGTGCTTCGGTCAGGGCCATACAAAGCGGGGTGTGGAGGGGGCAGGCCACCCCGGGTGCCACTCTGGGGAGTGACAAGATGATGGCCCCCACCTCCCCCCAGCTGAAGAGCGGCTGAGGGTGCATGCAGTCCGTATGGGCGCCGCTAACGCAGTGTCCATATGGGCTGCTGCTCTCACACGGTGACTGTACAGGCTGCCGCTCTTGTGCACTGTCCATACGGGTTTCTGTACGAGCTGCCTCTCGCACTGCGACCATATGGGCTGCCGCGCATGCACACTCTGTACTGGATGCCGCACATGGGCAGTCCGTACAGTCGCCGTGCGTGCGCCACTGGGTGGTTCGCCCCACCCCTCTGCATCCTGCTCTGGTTGCCGGAGAGGGCTCCTCTGCCACTGGCTTTGGTTTCCGAACGTTTTGGAAGTCAAACAGACTTCCGGAACGAATTCCTTTCGACTTCAGAGGCTGCCACTGTACTGAGCTAGGCAGACTTCGCTTTTGTCTGGCTCCATATCAGGCAGGTCCCCATGCCCATAAGATGGAAAGCACAGTGGCTCCACAAGGCCCAGAGCTTGCAAGGGACTGACTTTGCTCATTTTGTTTTGTACGATCAACTTACACGGATGGCGACCGTATTTGTACCCCCCGGTGATCAGAGGAGAGATTTGGCTGTGTAATCACCGTTGTCAAACGCTGCTGTTGGCTCTGCAAGAGTGCTCGATGCCTCCCAGGCCTTGGCAGGTGTGCACGCTAATAGAGGAGCCATTCGGCAGGCATTGCGGCACGCAAAGTGCTCCCGCCCCATCTTCCCTGTCGCCTGCGACTCCTTTTGTTGATCTTTTGCCTCCTGTTCCGCGCACATAAAAGGCGGGGAGCAGTCTGAGACTCTCCAGTTATTAGGAGGGCCTTGGGGAAATCTGATTAGACCGATAATCTAGTCAACGGAGAAAGAGCTCCAATTTGTTTAGATTGAGTTTCGTCAGTGCCGAATTCCACGCACCTCCGTCTTCCACTCCACTGACTTAGAGCCTCCCAGACAGACGCCGAGGCAGCTGTTACAACAGGATGCCGAACTGGGGGAAAGATAAATAAGAATGCGGAGGAATTATCTGCATGTTTGCTAACCACCAATTTAAGACTAAAGTAGGCTTCCTATGTTAGGGAGACTAATGAATTCCAATTCTCCCAAATATCCTTTGCTTTTAACAAGCAAGATGGAAGGGGATCCGTACATGTACACCCAAAGCGAGAGAGGAAGGAATAGTTTCAAATGGCACAACGAGAGAAGCAATTATATTGGCCAGCTGGCATGGAGGAAAACTCTGAAGGGGAGTCAAGTTTTACTTTCTGACTCCCCCCCCCCCAACTCCCTCAACTCTGGCACTAGGGATGGAGGGAACGTCAACAGCCAATGGGCTGCCCAAAGCAAAGAGTGCTGATACAGCACTGATAAGCAGGAAAGGTGCTGGAAGCAGAGATGGGGATAAGAATTAGCTGTTCATACAATGTGGGGGTATGCATAAGAAGACTTAAATCAGGGGTGGGGAATCTCAGGCCTGCGAGCCAAATCCACCCCTCCAACCCTCTCTGTCTGGCCATCAGGATCTCTCCCCAAGCTGCCCCTCCTTTCCCTAGGGCCACACCCCTTACCAGCCCCATTCATGCCCTCCTTGAGTGCTTCTGCAGGGCTGAAGTGTGTCCTTGAATAAGCATCCTGCCGCTTGCGAGGCTATAAGTGTGTGTGGACTGTGGCAGGGTTCCTTGGAAAGTGGGACTACCATTTTTAAACTTCAAAATATTTTCTGAGTTGCCCCCTCCCTTTCCTCTCGGCCTGAGCATGCATGGAATATGGTGGCCATTTCACCAGCACAATGGCAAAATATCTCTCTCACCCCCCCCTGCAATTATTTCTCTGTTATTCTCTTTGCTAGGAAGGGATGCTTCCAAACTGTGAACCTTCCAGAGAAGAAGGCAATCAACGCTGCCCAGTTTTAAAGCCCCGCTTTTGTAGAGAATATGCATTATTCTTAGCAACCTGATTAATGTCAGAGTAACTAATTAGGGTGGTAGGGAGGGAGAGATGGGTGATTCGTTTATAGTGTCAACAGCCGGCAGCGGTGTGCCATTTTGTCAATGGTAATTTACTGTAAGGAGCAGCAGACAGAGGGGGGTACCTGAGAGTTGAGGGTCAACAAAACAGCGTCAGCCAGGTGTAGGAGAAGACAGTGATGGAGATGGGCCTCCAGAGAGTTGTCCATTTGGCAAAATTGATTGGTTCCCCTTATTCTTTCTTAGCTGGATTCCAGGTGCAGCTCCTGCAAATCTAGAGATGGGGCAAGGCAGCGATGAGATAAGGCAGAATAATTCTAGCCAGCACAAGAAACAGGCAAAGCTCTTTCCTCATTGCTTAAACGTGCATAAAATCCTAACCCAGAACAAGGTTCAGGAACATATGTGGACCTCCAGATGCAACTTCTATCACCCCCAAGTTCTGACCACACTAGTTGCTGGGGATGCTGGGAGTTAGAGCAAGGGTTGGCAAAGTTTTTGTGGCTTGGGCTGGTTCACGGTCTTGCAGACGCCGCAGTGGACCAGTGTGTGTGTGTTTGTGTGTGTGCACGCATGTGCAAACGCTATTTCCGGTGCTCCTTCCAGCCCCCGCTCTTCTCCTCGCCAGTTTAGTGTGGCGCACAAGAGCCGACCGAGCCGGCGGCAGGGGTCCATGGGCCGGTTAAACGACCCCATGGGCTGCTTGTGGCCCATGGGCCTCATGTGGCCGACCCCTGAGTTAGAGTCTAACAATGTCCAGAGGGTCCCTGGTTCTCTATCCCTCCTGTAGGAAAGCCATAAAGTAACATATGACCTGCTCTGATCTACTGCTCTTGAGAATCTCAGGCTGGTCTCCCTGCAGTTCCCACCTTTGACCAGAGACAGACAGAGGCAAAAGAGTTGCACCCCACTCTGGCATGGCTTGGGTCCCATGTCCAATACCAGCTGGGCTCTTGAGCCATGTCCCTAGAACACCTAAGTGGATCTAGTTCCATGCAAGTCATACTGTTTGAATTTGCAATGGGAGAGACAGGGATGGAGATGATTTGAAGCCACATGAAAACATCCTATTTAACAATAGGCAAAACCTGTTTAACTCTCTTGGCAAATGTGCAACAATGATAATTTCCTGATTCCACTGTCTTCCATCATAATGATTGTTGTTATCTGCATGATTTGCACAATTTACATCTTTTTGCTTTCCAGGATGCTCAGAATCAAAAACTGACAACAAGCATTTGGTATCGGCAGGTAAGACGATACTGACTGGGGCTGATGGTGTGTCCCCATCTGGAGGGCCACAGCTCCCATATCCTTCCTGTAGGAGGTGGTACTCCTGCTGTTAATTGTTAGCAAGCCAGACCTCCCTAATAACCCAAGTAGCCCTCTCCCCCCCACTTTTAAATTCAACCCCCCACCCATTTCCCCCACTTCTCTAACCAAAAATCAAACAGATGCTTCTCAGCTCCCATCATGATACATTTGACTTCAGTACAGTTTAGAAATAGCTAGACATGCTCCTTTCTCTCTTTTGCAGATCTGGAAGGATGAGTATCTCACTTGGAATTCCAGTCGTTATGATGGGATCCAAGAAATCTCTTTGCCCATTCACCGCATCTGGGCTCCTGATATTATTGTTGGTGAATCGTAAGTGTGGACCTTGTTGGTTTGAGATGATGGTGACTCAGGGTCTCATAAACTTCTCTCAAGTAGGTTTCACCTTGGGCTGCAGTTGTTAAGCTGAAGATGTTTTGATATTGTTGCTTTTCAGTGGCATTTTATTATATTATAGTAATAAATATGGTTTATTGGTTTTAACCGCCCTGGAGGCCTACTGCAGATATATGGGAAAGAGAAAGAAAGAGAGAGAGAATGGAAGGAAGGAAGGAAGGAAGGAAGGAAGGAAGGAAGGAAGGAAGGAAGGAAGGAAGGAGGAACCAAAAGGATCAAGGGAATGGAACAACTCAGAGGGGACATTTGACAACTCATGAGTGACAGTTCTTGCCTCAGAACATGGGAAGTAAGGAATGGAGTAATTCAGAGGGGAGTTGTTCCATTCCCTACATCCCAAGCTCTGAGGCTACAAATGTCACTCATGCCTGAACAAAAGATGCAATATTTAGCAATGGAAATAGTGTTCCCTGGTAATGTACAATACATCATGGGCTGACCCTCTGCTCTCTCTCTCTTCCTGATATAGCGTGGATGCCAGCAAATCCCCAGATCTCCCATTTGTCTACTTGAATGCCAGTGGCGTGATCAAGAATTACAAACCCATGCAGGTGGTGTCCGCATGCATCCTGGAAATGTACACTTTCCCATTTGACACACAGAACTGCAGCCTGACTTTCAGCAGTGCTTTGCACACAGGTGAGCCAGGACTTCTGAACCCAGGGACTGGGTGTTATTAGGGGGGAAATCTGTAGCTCAGTGGTAGAGCACCTGCCTTGCATGCAGAAGGTCCCAGGTTCAATCCCCAGCATCTCTAGGTAGGACTGGGAGAGCCACTTATTCAACCTTGAGCCCCTAGATGTTGCTAGATTACAACTCCCAACATCCACAGTTAGCTTCACCCATGGCCAGGGCTGATGGTTATTATAGTCTACTGACATCTGGGGACTCAAGGTTGAAGAACACTGGTGTAGGCAATACGGTGCTAGATGAACCAATGATCTGAAGCAGCTTCCTCTGTTTCCATCATTGCTTTTACAACACCACCACCACCCAGTGCTGGCCAAAGGGAGGAACTACAGGGAGTCTGGTCAGACCAGATGAGATGCCTCTCAACTGACCAGAGAGAAGCCCCCAAACAGGTTTTTTGGGCAGGATTGATTGCTCTTCTAACAACTAGGAGACTAGACTCTTGTGTTGGATACAGGCTGCCTCTATTTTGCTTCATGTTTGCCTTACTTTGCAGGACAAGAGTTGGCTCTGAGTGGGAAGGGGCAAGGAGATATACCTTGGAATGATAGGTACCCACAGTCTGGCTTCTCTCCATCATGAGAACTAATTTCTTGACTCTGTTTGCTCCCTCTGAGTTCTCCACATTACTGGAAAAGAATCCTGGGAAGTTTAGTTTTCAGAGAGGGCTAGGAATTGTACATCTGTGGGGGGGTGAACTACAGTTCCTAGAAATCTTTGGGGGATGCAATGTGCTTTAAATGTGCAGTGAAGCTGTAATGTAACATTTTGTTCACCACTGGACTTGATCTTAAATGTGCATGACTAATAGTTTTGTCATTTTTTCCACTGCATCCTTTTTAGTTCAGGATGTGGATCTTGCTTTTTGGAGGAGATATGAGGAGATCAAGAGTGACCAGAAGTTGTTTCTAAATGATGGAGAATGGGAGTTGGTCTCTGTGCTCTCTGAGCGGTGTATCCTGCAAACTCAGACTGGGAGCATTGCTCAGATTCGGTTTCATGTGAGTACCTGGAACATTGTGACCTGGTCACTCTATCCTCTCCTCTGCCTTTCTCTTCCCTTAATGGCATCATTTAATGCCCCCATGTCCTCTTGTTCTCGTTCTCATCTCTTGTTCACAAAGGCTTCCTGGCTAAACCTGGTCCTTCAGCTTTACTGTTGCCTGGTTTTTGTATTGCAGTTTAGATGGTTGCTGTTCATTCATTTATAGTTGTGTTTTTTAAATGACACTTTTGCATTTGATTAAATAATAATAATCCACACATTGTGAAGCTGCTCTGAGTGCCCCATGGGTACAGGGTGGAATAAAAATACATTTTTTTACTTTGAAATCAGCAGTGATGTGATAATTGTTAGGAACCCAAGATTTCCAATTGGCGTGTAATGTGATTCAGTGCTAGGAGTAAGAGAAATTTGGTTTGCACCTAGTAAAGATCTTCCTGGTTCTTCTTTCTTCATGCTTCTTCTGCTTCTGTCTTCCGATTCTTCCACCCTCCTCTTCACTCTTCCTGTTTGCTTCTTCAGATGACTGTGCTGCAGAGGCCTTATTTCACCCGGGTCAAACTCCCAGTTTTGCACCACACTATTTATAAGGGACACGGTTGGCGCTGTGGGTTAAACCACAGAGCCTAGGACTTGCCGATCAGAAGGTTGGCAGTTCGCATCCCCGCGATGGGGTGAGCTCCTGTTTCTTGGTCCCTGCTCCTGCCCACCTAGCAGTTCGAAAGCATGGCAAAGTGCAAGTAGATAAATAGGTACCGCTCTGGCGGGAAGGTAAACGACGTTTCTGTGCGCTGCTCTGTTCGCCAGAAGCGGCTTAGTCATGCTGGCCACATGACCTGGAAGCTGCATGCCGGCTCCTTCGGTCAATAAAGCGAGATGAGCGCCGCAACCCCAGAGTCGGCCATGACTGGACCTAATGGTCAGGGGTCCCTTTACCTTTACCTATGCACATTTACACACACACACACACACACACACACACACAGGCTGAGAGCCTCAATGGAGGCTTCACCCAGGGCAAAAAAACCAGCTAGCCCCCATAGCCACAGCACTGCCTTCAAGTGTCACATGTCTGCAGTGGACATGGCACAAACAAACCACACACCATTACCATACATGGACATTCACCACAAATTCAGCACACACACTCAGCATTTCAACCCTCCTCACTCCAGCACAGGAAATGCTACCTTCACACAGAATCTACAAACTTACCATTATCTGGTGCTTCTTTGCTGAATAAATGAGAAGGGAAAGGTGCCAGCTTCAGCTGCAAAGCTGTGTCTGACTGTCGGCCCCCGTTCGCCTCATGAAGGCAGCTAGGCAAGACTGAGTGCTGGTGGGGTCCTCCGCCAGCAAGACAGTTGGCACCTAACCTTGGATAATATTCCATCTCCAGCCTGCAGCTGCTGAACGGGCACCGAATGAGATTGATTCCCTTCATTAGCGCCAATGGGCTGCAAATACCTTTTGTGTACTTATTATTATTACCTGGCGTTAATGGATAATGAAATGGTGGCATAATATCGCTAGCACCTGAAGGGTGTCTAATGGCAAACACAACTAAATCGAAAGCGCTCTCCTCTTTTTGCTTCCTTCCTTGTGCTGGGGAATTTAAAGGCAATGAGCTCCATCGCCTGTTAGGCAGGATGGGAAGGGAAGGATTTGGTTGCTGAGAGAATCATAGGTTCAGGACCATGGACACCTCCACAAAACCCTGCCCAGAAAAGAGCTGAAGATTCTGAAGGAACATGCTGCTGCCATTGGCCAATACCAGTTCCTGGTGAGGATGTTTTATGCAGGGTGGCCCGAATCCTATTGAGGGTTCATACCCCACAGTCCTCATCTGAAATCGCCGTGTGGTGTCATCTCAAATTTCTGAGCATTCGACAGACACAGTGGTTTTGACTGGAGAAAACAATTGTGCCTCTCAAAGGAATCAGGCTCCCACTTGTGGAGGAATATGGTATGTTCTTGTTGTTGTTGTTTAGTCATTTAGTCTTGTCTGACTCTTTGTGACTCCATGGACCAGAGTACGCCAGGCACTCCTGTCTTCCACTGCCTCCCACAGTTTGGTCAGACTCATGTTGGTAGCCTCGAGAACACTGTCCAACCATCTCGTCCTCTGTCGTCCCCTTCTCCTTGTGCCCCCCATCTTTCCCAACATCAGGATCTTTTCCAGGGAGTCTTCTCTTCTCATGAGGTGGCCAAAGTATTGGAGCCTCATGATCTGTCCTTCCAGTGAGCACTCAGGGCTGATTTCCTCAGAATGGATAGGTTTGATCTTCTTGCAGTCCATGGGACTCTCAAGAGTCTCCTCCAACACCATTGATTGATTGATTGATTGATCTTTATTACGGCCATTGGCCCGTTACACCATAATTCAAAAGCATCAATTCTTTGGCAATCAGCCTTCTTTATGGTCCAGCTCTCACTTCCACACATCACTACTGGGAAAACCATAGCTTTAACTATACGGACCTTTGTTGGCAAGGTGATGTCTCTGCTTTTTAAGATGCTGTCTAGGGCCAAGCAAAGCTTATTTGTGGGTTTGACACTACATAAGCTTTCAATCAACACAAAATTTTCTAATTTTGTGGTTTTCAAATTCTCAGTGAAATAAGGAACTGATAGCTAGTGATCAACGTCAGCATTGCTCTCTTCTCCCTCCCATGTTTCCTAGGCCAGCCAGTGCAGTTAAAGTGTCAGACCACAATGCTAGCCCCCACTCAGCCATGAAGCTCATTGGTGATCTTGGGCCAATCTCTCAGTCCAGCCTACCTCACAGGGTTGTTTTGAGGATAACTATGTACACCACTTTGAGATCCAGTTCAAGACAAGAAGGGATATAAATGTAACAACAGCTGCAGCAACAACAGCAGCAGAATTGTGAACAGAACTCTCTAGAATAACTCCATCACAAACTTTGGCACATCTGCGTAAGCAACTGAATTTAGTACAGAACAGCATGGATTGGAAAAATTTATAACAAGCTGCCTTTTCTGTTCTGGATGCCACATCTGACTTGTACTGTCTGCATTAAAAGCAAGTGGAACAGCTATTATACAGAAGCGCCAAGTTCAGAGGTCCCTGGATATCAGTCTCTAGGGAGCAATAGCAGGAGCGGGCTTTCCAGAAGCACGTGAACTTGATGGGCCTCTTATGCCCTTAAGGAAACTGGTGTCACCATTGTGGCCCAGTGGGTCAGCTGAGGCAGAACAGTAGAGAAAGATAGATCACTGCCCCAGAGGCAGTATAAATTCCTTATCTCTGAAGTTTCATTAATTGCCAGCCCTCTCTCTCCATCTGATTCCTCCAGATTGTTATCACCAGACGTCCCCTGCTCTACGTGGTCAGCTTGCTGATTCCCAGCATCTTCCTGCTCGTTGTGGACCTGGGTAGTTTCTACCTGCCCCCGAATTCTGGAACAAGGATAACATTCAAAACCAGCGTGCTGGTTGGTTACACTCTCTTCAAAGTCAACATGTCGGATGAGCTGCCAAGCACTGGGATTGGCACATCTCTGATCAGTGAGTGGAAACAGGGTATCACTAATATGAGTATAACTTAATAGCACAAGGGTTTCTATTGTTTCACACGTGTAATGGGGTAATTCTGAAAAGGTATAGTATTATGCCCATATTGCAGGTGAAGGCACTGAGGCAGTGAGGTTGTGGTTTACCCAGCAGGGGCAATATTCTAACTGGAGCACCAGGAGGTACAGAGCTCATTCTTCCAGCCAATGCACTATTACCAGGACAATAGGAGCGGGTTGTGATTGCACCAAAATAAGTCACAGCAGAAAACCAATCTTCTGCTGCAGGAAAAATGCATGGGTGCCAAATGAGCTTTTCTGCAGCAGTAGCCTTGGCTAAAGTGGGTCTCAAAACACAGGCAGCCCCTCTTGGGAAGTATCCCACAATGCTTCAGGTGTGTGTTCTTGTGTGCCTGTCCTGTTTCTGTACAAGCCTTTAGAGGGCATACAGTAGGAAGCAAGGAATGCAAAGCAGGCATCAAAGTTCTCACTGAGGTTGTAAACCAATGGTGATGGAGCAGTGCCAACCTAGCCCAAGGCAGGCAGGTGGCTGGGCAGCAGGTTCTCTAGGTGAGTTGCTGGGGAGCCAAGCCTGAAGCAGCTGTTAGATAAGAGCAGCAGGGCTCTATGTGACTCCCTGGATCAGCTAACCTGGCCAGGCTTCCGTTATCAAGGAGCTGGCCGGCTGGTTTTGCTAGCTGCCCTGTAGTGCAGAGAACAAAGCACCTCAGCCAGTTCACTGAGTTCACTGACTCCCCCCCCCCCCAATACCTGATAGATCTGGGGCAATGCAAGAGTCTCTGGATAAGTGCCTATGGCTTGTGGTCATCATCCTCATTGGAGAAGTCCCTTAATATGGGCTCTGTGTGCTGGATCATAGCAATCCCAATGGTTCACAAGTATCTCCTCCTCCTCTTACCCCCATCTCAGGTGCCTTCTTCACCATCTGCATGGCTCTGCTGGTCCTCAGCCTATCCAAATCCATCTTCCTCATCAAATTCCTCCACTTGGGTGATGACTGCACATGGGATAAGCCCTTTGCTTCTTACTGCTGCAGGAACGCTGTTGACGCTGTGGGTGAAAATGCCAAGGCAGCTAGGAGCGCAGGAGAAAAAGCTGGCACTGCTGCAGGTACAGAAGGCCAAGAAGTAACAGGAGACAGAAAATGAGTTTATAAAACTATAAGAAAGTGGATAGAAATGAGGTCTTCCCACCCACACCTCACGAAACTAGAACTGGAGCAGAGGATGTGTGTGTCAGCCCATAACACTAACTGTTGATGGATTACAGGCATACAAAAGCCCTTCTTCACACAATACATCATTAATTTGTGGAACTCACTGCCACAAGATGGAGCAATAGCCTTTGGCTTAAATGTCTTTACAGTCATACCTCAGGCTAAAGTTGCTTCAGGTTGAGCATTTTCGGGTTGCGCTCTGCGGCGACCCAGAAGTAACGGAACATGTTACTTCCGGGTTTCACCACTCGTGCATGTGCAGATGCTCAAAATGACATCACACGCATGTGCAGAAGCAGCGACCCACACACGTGCAGACACGACAGGCAGACGCAGGTTGCGTTCTCTTCAGGATGCGAACGGGGCTCTGGAATGGATCCCATTTGCATCCAGAGGTACCACTGTAGAAGAGGATGGAGCAACTTCAAGAAAGAGAATAGGTCTACCAATAGCAATTAGCCATGGTGCCTATATTGAAACTTTAGAGGCAGCCTACGTCTTGAACACTGTGGAGGAGCAATGATGAAGGATAGCTGTGCCTTCACTCTGCCCTACTTGTAGGGTTTTAGGAGGCATCTGTGGGGAACCAGCTTGAATCTAGAGCAGAGTTTCCCAGCCTGGTATCATCCAGATATTTTGGACAATGAATCCCATGAGCCCCAGGCAGCACGGACTGATGGGAGTTATACACCAAAATATCTGGAGGATACCAGACTGGGAAAGACTGAACTAGGTGGGCTCATTGGTCTGACCTCCCACGACTCTGCTTGTGTTCTTAAGGACTGTCCAAGCACAAACCTCATAGATTTGTAGGTAAAACTCTAGAATTGTAGTCTTAGAAGGCACTCCGAGGGTCATCCAGTCCAATGCATGAGGTCAACAAGGAACTATGCCTGCCCAGGACTGAGTTGTAAGAAGGGGTTGGGTTAGGAATGAAAGTGAAGCAAGCCCTCATTCATCTCTTCTTCCAACATGATGAAGTGCTTCTGTCTTTCTGCAGGGATACCCTTGGCTTGGGAAGGCTCATCTGTAAAAGACCATGCCACTGGGACAGCCACACCCCCAATGGAGAAGATCCGAAGAGAACTCCTCCCCATCAGCTCCCACTTTCGTGCCCTAGGCGTTGCTGCCAAAGTGGATGGCGACTGGCTCTCTCTTGCAAACAAGCTTGACAAACTACTGTTCCGGGCCTATCTTTTAGTGCTGGCTGTGTATGCAGTCACAATGGGTTCTCTCTGGGGGACGTGGAGCTCCCAGTAGGGGCAGCTGGCAAGGCAGTCCAACATGGCACTGAAGAATAGCCACGTGGGCATCTTAAATGACATTCCCAGTCAAATCATTATGCCCACTTACAGCATTGGAGAGCACAATTTAAAATGTGGGGCATCACCTTTGGCACTTGAGCACTCTCTCAATTTTCTCTGTTGACTAGTCTAGTCTAGTTAAATAAATTTAACATGCATGCATATATATATTTTAAATATGCAGACATAATCATAGGAGAAATAACCATAGGAATCACAGCAGATGTGAAGCGGGAATTTGAAGCTTTTCCTTCTATTTCTGAGAAGTGGCTGTCCTCAGGACTGCAGGAAATGCTCAAAGCCCCTCTCAATTCCTGCTGCAGTCCTGGCAAACATCAGTCCCTCCTTTCCAGAAGATGTTATGTGTGTTATTGCCCCACAATAACCTGCACTCAGGTTGCACTCAAGTTCTGCTTCAGGACTCCCGGTTACCTGTTTGGCCACTGAGAAAACAGAATGCTGGACTAAGTGGGCCTTTGGCCTGATCCAACAGCCAGATTCTTGTTATGTTCTTATAATAATGGCCAAGACTTGTTTAAGGTCATACCTAGTTGCCCCTTCTGCCTCATCTCTCCTTCCAGCTCCCCACTTTTTTTTTTATTGGGCTGAGGGTTATTACCACACACAGTGGGTAGTACTGGGTAGATGTGGCGATGAGATGCCCTCCAGATGTTGTTGGACTTAATCAGCCCCTATCAGTTGAACCAATGGGATATGGGAGTTGGAGTCCATCAAATCTGGAGGACACCTTCCTGATGCTATAGGTAACAATCCCTCTTTTCTTATATTGCCTTCAACTCTCTGAGAAACTAGTATCATCACAAAGGTCTTTCTAGCAGGGTTTCAGGGACCCCAGGAGAAAACATGATGGGGTAGATAAAGTGGGCAGCATGTCTTTGACTTCATGGCTGCCATGCTTTATAGAATGTCTCTCCACAAAGCCATGATTGCAGTATCATTCCCAAACCCAATCCAATCAGTGCATCAAATGGGGCATCATTAACCTCATCTCCAGGGCTTACTTTGCTCATAAGATCCATGCAAATGCATTTGGGATGATGGAAGTGCCTCTCCTAGGCTTTTTTCAGCAACTGTGGTTAAGATGCGGTGAAGAACATCAAGAAAAATGAGGTGACCCTTTGAGTGGCACTTCATTAGGATTTCCTGGCAGGGGGAGTTTGCAGAAATCAGTAATGTATGGAAATGAACTGTAATAAGTTTATAGCAATAAACATACTAGTTTCAAAACCAACGAGACTTCAGCTAGCCATAAGTCACTAGCTCCACTGATTTCCATAGAGCAGCCTTCCTTAACCCTTCAGATGGTTTGGACCTCTGTGGAATCACAACTATTCAGTTTTCCATATTTCACTTGGAACATGATATACGAAATGATAGGGAGATGGAGGGATGAAGGTATGGTGAAAGAAGGAAAAATATGGACATCAGAAGTTTAGGTGAAGTGGCATCAATGAGGGGATAAGGAGGGAGCATTATGGGATGCAACAGTAGCACCCCTTGAGGACTCAAAGCCTGTCCATTTTTCAGATTTTAGCCATGATGAGGAATAGGAGAGGAATCAAAGGTGAATCTGGCTGTCAGCCCAAAATGAAGGCTTAGCAACCATTGCTCTACGAGGTATCAGATTCCACAGTTTTCAGCTTGCATCGATTGCTGGATGCTGGTGATTCCCAGAGGCTTAGCACAAGGGACACAGAGCCCTTCATTGTTAACAAGTAGGCCCTGAGAGGGGTTTCTGTGTCCTCCTCCTTGCCTCCTCTTCCAGAGCTGGAGGAGGTGGAAAAGGGAGGGTTGGAAGAGGAGAGGGGGGATTATTTGGTGGAGGTGGTTTGAAAACTGCCTCACGCTCTCATCGTTTCATTAGCGGTGGTAGGAGCATTTCATGGGCAATTAGTGCTAAGCACTAATGGAGGCAGCAGCAGCAGGTAGAAGAAGTCTCTCTGGACTGGCCGTTTTGCAAAGTGAATTTAGCTGAGCGGGAGGTGTTGGATTGACAGGCTTGGACTTCATAGACTGGAGGAAGGGAGAGAAACTTTACCATGGCTTTCCCTAACCTGGTCCCCTGCTGTCACCATGCTGTCAGGCACGGAATGTCCAGAGTGACAAATTAACTCTTCACTTACAAGTTAAGGGAAGGTGTGTTCTGCAGTCCTGCATCTCTCAGGTACTCCCAGGTGTGCACCCGATGAAGCAGTTGCCACAACAGAGAGGCGCTGCCCCTGACCTTGGCTTACATATCTCCTCTATCCGAGCTGTGTGCAAGCAGGCAAAGACTCCATCTGCTCCTCCCACTTCAATCCTCCTATGGTCCTGGGAGGCAGCAAAGCAGGAGAGGTGGAGAAAGGAGCTGGTGGTGGTGTGGAAGTCCTTGACTACACACCTGCCTGACCTATCTCTCCCTTCTCCTGCCCCTGTTCTTCACTCTAGGGATGCGGGTGGCACTGTGGTCTACACCACTGGGCCTCTTGGGCTTGCCAAACAGAAGGTCGGAGGTTCGAATCCCCGTGATAGGGTGAGCTCCTGTTGCTCTGTCCCAGCTCCTGCAAATCTAGCAGTTTGAAAGCATGCCAGTGCAAGTAGATAAAAAGGTACCACTGCGGTGGGAAGGTAAACGGCATTACCATGAGTTTTGATTTCTGTCACGGTGTTCTGTTGTGCCAGAAGCGTTTTAGTCATGCTGGCCACATCACCCAGAAAGCTGTCTGTGGACAAATGCCGGCTCCCTTGGCCTGAAGAGAGACGAGCACCGCAACCACATAATCTCCTTTGACTAGACTTAACCATCCAGGGGTCCTTTTCCTTTACCTCTTCACTCTCCAACGCCACAGCTTCTCCTGCCTCTGCCTCTTGTCTCCTGGCTGTTACAGGTTCTCCCAAGAGACTCCTTCGACGTCAGTCTCCAACCCTGCTTCTCTTGGTGACTACTCCTTAGTATCCAGTAGGTGCCTGGCATCAGCAGATGCTTCAGACAACAGCCAGCAGCTGTAATACAAAGCAGCGGGAGAACATCAGGTTGGCTTAGAATTTGGTTCTTCTCTATCCAATAGCTGCTGGTGGATTCACCCCAGCAACACGGGTGACCACCCCGAGATCCCACTTCTTCAGAAGGTGAGATGTGGAGGCTACGCCAAGCTCTTCTGATTATTACAGAAGCCCTCTGCCTCCTAACGCTCACCCTTCAACCGCATTCTGCTTCTCCCTGACATATTTCTCTGCTGCTTCTGGTGGCTGGTGGTGACTCAGTAGTGGCTATTATAGTTCTGGATATGAGTTGCATCTATGGCTACTAGACATGGTGCCTATGCCCTGCTTCCATGGTTGGAGACAATAATACTGAATACCAGTTGCTGGAAATCACAGGAGGGAGATTACTCTTGTGCTCAGCTTCTGCTTAAGGGCTTCCCACAAGCACCTGGTCAGCCACAGTGAAAATTCGATGCTGGTCTAGATAGGCCATTGGCCTGATCCAGAAAGATCTTACGTTCCTATGTCTGTAACTAATGGGATTGGACACTTTGGAGGGCATCAGGTTGGTGAAGGCTGCTCTACAGCATTTTAAAATAAAAGTAAAGGATGAATTAAATGCCCCCAATGCTGGCTCTGCCGCAGCTGATAATTAAACAATGAAATACAGTAGAATCCCTTACTCCAATCCCACGGCCGTTCAAATCCCCGCTTTGCCCCCTGGGCACGTGATTTATTAGCCTTGTTCACTTTTATTATTAAGGACGTGAATGCGACTTGGGAAAGTTTTCTTATCGCTATAATAAATTCCGATTTCCAAAGAGCCGTGCAAATAAATTTGGAAGCCATTACGCACTTCTTTTCTCAGCCAGGCTTCCTCATAAAAGCCTAAGAAAGTGGGAGATATGGCAGGCGGAAGAAATGGAAACGACAAAAAGCAGGGGTCAGCTCAATCTCGATCGTGCAGAAAGGCACTTGAGGGGGCAATCCAGCGTCCTGGATCTTTCCAGAAACTGCTAATAGCAAAGGCCATGAAACAGAGGAGTTCCATCCTTGCAAGAGTTTCAGCAGGGGAAAAAAAACCATGTCAAAATATCTCAACATTAAAAGAGAAAAAGAGTTATATTAAACTTTGTAAGTTCTGGTCATGTTACAATAGTCATGTGATGTAGGGAGAGAGATAGAGATAGCACTCATTCAGTCACACTGGGCTTCTGATGCAATGAACCCCTCCTCTCCTATAGGTGGTACATACTCTCCCCATTGTCCCTCTCCCATAAAAGTTAAAGGCCCGCCAGGGTAGCCTCTTCCAGTCCTGGAAAAAAAATTATTTTAAAATTAAGGCAACTTTTGCGGGTCATCATTATCTGGGGAGAGGGGATGGCGGATTTTTGCCTCCAGTTATGTAATTGATTTAAGAGATGCCTTTGACTGAACCCACGATAGTGAAGCAGAACCTCCACATCCAGAAGCACTATACCTGTGAATTGCCAATTAAAGTGGATCAAAAAGCAGGGGAGGGCTGTTAACTTTCATGTATAGCTCAGTTGGTTGGAATGTGGTGTTGATAATGCCAAGGTTGCAGGTTTGTCCCTGTATGGGACAGCTGCATATTCCTGGCATTGCAGGGGGTTGGACTAGATGACCCTCAGGGTCCCTTCCAACGCTACGATTCTATGATTCTATGTCGGCTGTGGCATCTCTATGAACATCCAGCTGGTTACTGTCATACCAGGACATTGGACCAGATGGAACTTCGATCTGTCCTAGCATGACTCTTGTTATGTTCACCCATTAGAGTCAGAGGAAGTTGTACACTTTCAAGAGCTTGAATTCAATAAATGATATCAACAGCATCACTGTTCCCCATGTTCCTTTCTCCCTTACAGCTTCCATTTTTGAGCACATTCTCTAGTTTTCCTGACTTGTTCAATATTTTTGCAAATGAAATTCTGGCTTCCGTTTCTTGGCTCCCAAGCTCTAAGTGGAAGGACAAGAGCTGGAAAATGATAAACAGAAGCTATGACTCTGCTCACTGACACCATGCCAGTGCAGGATAAATTTGATTCAGTTCTTGTTCAAAGGCAAACCTACCAATTTTTTGCACTTTTCAAAACTGTGCACAAACTGAAGCAGAGCCCGCTTTCAAAATTTGCAGTTTTCCAGCCAAGTACTATGTTCAGAGATGTATGTACTAGGATAAAGTGTGCATGAAAATGCATATATTGCTGAAAACAAATGACAAAAATGCATTGTGTTATGGATTTCTTTTTGCAAAAATATGTGTGTTAGTCAAAACCATAAACATACAATTAGGAGAAATTTGCTGATGAACTTTCATGAGGATTAAAAACCCCCCCAAAGCAAACTGATGTGGAAATATAGATACCTGAAGTTAAGATTGCAAAAATGAGAAGCTGGGAGGAACTGAAGTGGACAGAGACTTGTGCATATCATAGACGGAAGCTTCCCCTCACTGGATCATAGAACTATAGAGTTGGAAGGGACCCCACGAGTCATCTAGTCCAACCCTCTGTAATACAGGAAATCCCTGAGGGTCCATAACTTTGTATCACGTGGCCATAGCACTAAGCTCTGGCACATAAACTGGTCTCTGGGTCAAGTTCCTGCCATCGCTAGCTCCTTCCATCCCTTTGGGTGGTTTACACCTTCCTGGCACAGGTGCCTTTGACATCCCACAGAACAAGACTGTGACTGCCTTGAGGCGGCCACCACTTCGCTCCTCATCTCTCAGCCCACCTCTATTTATGGTGAGTTATTTACCTAAAGAGACATTTATGGCTTCATAATTAGCAAGACAACGCATGGCCCCAGGAAGCTGGCAACGGCCTGCCTCTTAGCAAGGGAGCAAAAAACCCATCAGTGTCTGAAATGACCCATGACAGCGATTAGATTAGCGCCGTGTGTAGCAGAACCCCCACCCCCAGCTCAGCGTCCTGCTGGCAAAAGCCTTCCAGGTTTTATGCGGATCGGATTGGGGGAGAACGCACACTTAAATTTGCGCTTCGTTGGGCAGCGCAGTAAAAGTGAATTACAGCCACACCATCCCCAGGGGTCTGGGGATAAGAGAGAGGGGAGAAATCCCTCTCCCAGTGCTTCTGGGAAAGCTTTCTGCCTCTCGGGGCCAGTTGATACAGCACCACGTTAATAGCCCACTGAGAGTTGCTCTCTGCCTCCCCGAATGCGATGCATTAAAGAGGAGGCCGCAGAGGGAAAGAGGCAGGGGAGAATTAAGATGCAGAGGAGCAGGGAAAAGTACTGTCAATTGCTCGGTTTCCCAGGAGTTTTTGCTCATGCTCTCACTGGAAGTGGCTACAGGCCCTAGGGACTGTCCTGGATGATGTCTGCTTGGCAGAGAGGACGCCGGAGACTGCTGTGGGCTCAAACTCTAGATCCATAGCATCAGAGGCTATCTCTCTCGCAACCCATCTCCTTTGGCCTTTGGGTCAGCCAAACCCGTCGACCATTTGAGGACTTCCCAAGTGGCAGTGGAATCACCGCAGCCTGTGGAAATGTAAGCCCAAGGCAGTGTAAGTTCCCACAAAATTGAAGACTGAACGGCCCTACATATCCTCCCGTGCCTGATATCCTTCAAAAACCCATTAGCCTTTATGGGGAGCTTGTCTCAATCAAAGAAAGGAATAGCTGGCCGTGCTGCCATTGACAAACCTCCGTTTCACCTCAGACATGTTGGCGAGGCAGTGTGGAGTGCAGCCACAGGGAACCTGCCCTCACAACCCTCGCAGATGGCACCAGGATCAGGGTCACTTCTGCTCTGCTGAATGTGGGAAGCTCAGGGGGACCCAAAGGATAACCATTTCCCTCTTCTCCTACTATTTCTGGGAGAAACAAAAAATGATAGAATTGTGGAGACCCTGAGAATCATCTAGTCCAGGGGTCTGCAACCCGCAGCTCCGGAGCCACATGTGGCTCTTTTACACCTTTGCCGCGGCTCTGGGGCGGATACTAGCGAGGGGAGGAGGCGCATTGTGCGCCCCGACACTCCCCACTGTGGCGGGCGCTGTACTGGCTGTGACGTCGCATGGGGGCGGTGCGTGCGTTAGTCACGCACCGTCCCGACGTCACCTTCCCGCCCGCCCGCTACATTGTAAGGGGCATGTACGCTGGTCACTGCATTGAAAGGGGGCATGTACGCTGGTCACTGTTTTGAAGGGGAGTGAAGAACACACACACACAAAAAGGTAACTTGTTAATTTAACGTTTATTTCTATGAGGAGGAGTAATTCTGAGGGGTCAAACAAAGGAATAATAAAAAAGTGTCAAAAAAGGTTATTTTTATAATGACGAGTTTTGCGGCTCCCAGTTTTTTTTCCTTCGGAAACGGGTCCAAGTGGCTCTTTTTGTCTTAAAGGTTGCAGACCCCTGATCTAGTCCAATGCTAGTCCATTGCAACCCCATGCAATGCAGGAATATGCAGCTGCTCCATATGGGGATGAAACCGGCAACCTTGGTGCTGTCAGCACTATGCTCTAACCAACTGATTCCTCCAAAGCAGGGATGACTAACCGCAGCACTGGTGTTTGGATATGGCTCCCAAGCAATTTTTCTTGGCCCTCCAAGACCCACCCCCCAAAAATCCAAAAAACAAACAAGCAGAGAATATCTACATAGAACCTTAAACTAAAGGAGATGTTATCACAAGATGCTGAGTGGTTATTCAATGTACACGAGAGAGACCGCAAGCAGATATTTCTGCAGGTGCAGGATGTTTTTCAGTTCGACCCCGAGGAAGGCCTTTAATCAATAATTGGCCGAAACACATTGGTCTGTTTTGAAAACAGAATCCTCTTCGCCCCCCCCAGCACCTTGGATGAAATATCCTTTGCTTTTGGACTCTAAGCCCACCCCCACTCTCAATGTAAGCAGTGGTGGTGGTGGTGGGGAGAGCCCTGGGGTGCGTGGAGAAGTTGCAATCTCCCACTCAGCACAGAGCTCTGATGGAGATGCAAACCCACCCATTCTGACAGTTGTCAAGTCAATCATTTGATGAGCAGGAAAGGGTGATAGCCTGTGTGCCTAAGGTGTGCCCTCTGTGGGGTGGACACACTCAGATGGATAAGGCTGGATTAAGAACTTGAAAGGGCCTAAACACTGAAAAGATTATGGTACTGCCCTCATATGCAGTTCAAAATAGAAAATGACACAAAACTCACACGTACACTGAAATTAAAATAACTTCTTCCTAGATTTTCTGATTGCAAAATTCTGGAGAGTTAGTTGAAGCTGAATCAACAAAACATTGCTCCAAAACATTGCTTTGATCTGCCCCTGTTACCATTTGCTGATCACCATGGGACTTTGGGGGTTTGTGTCTAGGATGGGCCTGTGCATGAATTTGTTTCATGTGTGGAGATCAGTGCATGCTGACCAGCACACAGTCTTCACAGTAAGGCTCTATTCTGATGGCATGAGTATCATGACAACCAGTAGATTCTTAACTGCTGCAGCCTTCATCCACCTTGACAGCCGTTATAACATGCTGCTTGTTATCTTCCGCCTGTTCTGCCATTGAGGACTTCTTGGATCATTCTTTGTCTAGCTCCTCCCCTTTGACCTTACCGCCTTGGGTGACCCTGCTGGGAGTATGAGACTCCCAATGGCTTCACTCACAAGGCTCATAGGAATGTGCAAGCCCACTCACCACGACAAGGTGATGATCCAGTGAGTGAACTCAATGGAATGCATAATGCTGGTGGTCAACAAAAGAGATTTAAAGACTCTCTCAAGGCAAATCTTAAAAAATGTAGTATAAACACTGACAACTGGGAAACACTGGCCCGTGAGTGCTCCCACAGGAGAACAGCCTTTACCAAAGGTGTCATGGGCTTTGAAGATGCTTGAACTCAGGATGAAAGGGATAAATGCACTAAGAGGAAGGCACACTTGGCAAACCCTCACTATGATCAACTCCCTTCTGGAAACCTATGTCCCCACTGTGGAAGGATGTGTGGATCCAGAATTGCCCTCCACAGTCACAGACTCACTGTTAAAACTGTGTTCATGGAAGACAAGCTTACTCGGCTATGAGGTCGATCACCAAAGAAGAAGAAGCTTTGATCTGCATTAGAAGGACGCACCAGCAAAATCTCACTGCATGTGCTTTGAGTGCTTATTTGGAAATCCAGCACTGGTCACACCCACCGCTGGCATGTGGCCCCTGGAAGGCTTTTGGGAGGGTGAGCACGGCCCTTGGGCCCCAAAAGACCAGCCTCCCCTGCTCTTAAAGCTTTGTTTGGCCATGAGGTAAGGAGGACAGCCACAAAGAAACAGTGAGAAGAAAGTGATGATGTCAGCAAAATCTGACAAGTGCTTTTGTTAATTTTCATCTGCATTTCTCTCTCCCTCTAATTACAATTAGAATTTCAACCAGGGGGAAAAAACAAAACCCAGAAGGGTCATTTCTGAAATTATATGCAATGCAAGTTCGCCCGCCTCTCTTGAGGGAAAGCCAAGCGGGGGCAGGTTTCCAAACAAAGTCCCTAAGGACGCTGGAAGAAGGAAAATGTGTATGTACAGAAATCCTTGTGTCTCTGTGCATTTGTAAGTAATCAAGTCGAACCACTTTCTCCTGAGTCACTCAGAAAAATGTCACCGCATCTCGGGACAAGGAATTCAACAGTCCCCCTCCCCACAAAAAAAAAAAAAAAACCACAGCAAAACAAAACCCCAAGGGTGGTGAAGGATAAAAAGGTCCCTCCAGTTCTAAAATAATTTGCTGGAGTCAGTATTTCTGTGCAGAGCGGGATAAGTGCTGCAACCCCAGAGTCGTCCGCGACTGGACCTAATGGACTGGACCTTTACCTTTACCTTTTACCATCCACATTCTGAACCTGGGGCATTCTGCATGCCAAACATGTACACTGCAACTGAGCTCTGTCTTTGCTATGATATTTCTTCTCCCTGCTATAATTGTGTGTAGAACATAGGACAAGCTGCCTCGTACCAAGTTAGGCCATTGGTCTATCTAATTCAGTATTGTCTCCACTGATTGGCAGCAAACCTCTAGAGGTTTCGGGAAGGGGACACTCCCAGTTCCACCTGGAGTTGCTGCCAGGGATTGAACCGGGGACCTTCTGCATGCAAAGCAGATGTTCTACCACTGAGCTGCAGCACAGCCCCATTAAACGATGGGGAATGGGTGGCAAGTCATCCTCCAAAAATTCAAAATGGAGAGAGGAGAGACCTCACCTCAGGTGGGATGCTGCCGAGTGATTGGGTTGTGTGCTTCAAATGAGCAAAGTTTGCCACGACTCAAGGAGGGCTCCTTCCACCCTCCCCGCCTCCACCAAGCTTGGCAGTCTCTAGGTACCAAGTTCCTTTGATTTCCCAGAAAACCAATTACTGAACAGCAGATTAGAGAGCTAATAAAATCCCATTATACCATTTTCAGAAAGTAAATCTGATCGGGATGCTGCCAATTTATCTTTGATGGCCCACAAAGAATGCATCCATTCTGGCAGGCATCCTGTTAACAGCTCGAGATGGATGGGGCAAAGGCGCGGACGTGAGGGTAATACGAAACGACAATCCATCCGGCTAATTAGATATCCAAAATAAGCAGGGCCAGAGGAAGGGAGAAGCTCCATTTAGGGATGGCACATAAACCCCATCAGCATTCACGATGTCTCCAACTTAGGCCACAAAGTACCAGCTCCACAGTGCCTCCTCTCCCCTCCATAACATTGAGTGCAGGGGTGGGGAGCCTCAGGTCCTGGGACCAAATGTGGGCCCCAATCCTCTCTCTGTGTCCCTTGGAACTCTCCCCAGGCTCACAACACTCATTTGCAGCCCTGCTTGGCACCCAGTTGTTGTTGTTGTTGTTGTTGTTGTTTGCCTTCCTAAAATGTGTACTTGAACACTGATGATGCCTCTCATTTATCTGGATGGAGGATGGAGAGGGGCGTGTGTAGAAGTGACCCCCTGTACATTAATTGCTGCACCCACTTTTGTTTTTGGCGCCACCAGAATCTGGGGCCCGGTTCTTTGAAGGGCTGCCTCATTTTACAGGTACCCACCCCTGCATTTAGATCAACAGCTGAGCCCCCTCCACAGCTGGTTGCAGTGCTCCCTGGACTGGAGTGGGGAAGACTACATGGTCATTGCTTACCTTTAATATGGGTGATGCTGGAGTGGCAGGCCAGCTACAGGTGGCTTCTTGCTTGCTGCTCAATTGGATATCATCCAGACTGACCCCCCCAAACCTATAGCAGCTATTTAACACCCTGCATGTTTCGCCCCAAAGGATCTCTTGTATGGCTTGTAAAAATGTAAGCTGGACACAACCTTTTTGTATCTTCAAGGCCTGTGGTCCTGTGTGAGAGCCAGTGTGGTGTAGTGGTTAAGAGCGGTAGATTCGTAATCTGGGGAACCGGGTTCGCGTCTCCACTCCTCCACATGCAGCTGCTTGGGTGACCTTGAGCTAGTCACACTTCTCTGAAGTATCTCAGCCCCACTCACCTCACAGAGTGTTTGTTGTGGGGGAGGAAGGGAAAGGAGAATGTTAGCTGCTTTGAGACTCCTTACAGTAGTGATAAAGTGGGATATCAAATGCAGGGGTGGGTACCTGTAAAATGAGGCAGCCCTTCAAAGAACCGGGCCCCAGATTCTGGCGGCACCAAAAACAAAAGTGGGTGCAGCAATTAATGTACAGGGGGTCACTTCTACACACACCCCTCTCCATCCTCCATCCAGATAAATGAGAGGCATGATCAGTGTTCAAGGACACATTTTAGGAAGGCAAACAACAATCTGTGAGGTAAGAATCTCTAATTGGTCAAACCAGCTCTTTTGTTAAGGTGATGACCTTAGCAGGCCAGTTAAACACCACCATTAACATGTCAAAAGAGTGAGCTCTATTGCCATAGAGACAAGTGGGTGGGCTTCCTCCCATTTTGCTAGTTGCCATGTTATCCTAGAAGGAAGAACAGTAGGTCAAGAGTGTGTGCATGAGTTTTGGCTGATGCTTCAAGCTGGAGATGCAGAGGCTGGTCTTGCTCTGTTCAGGAACCCAAGCTATGGCTTGCAGCTTCCCCAGAAACCTAATGGGGAGGAAAAAATCTGCTGGAGTGTTAATGCTGTGAGCCCCTCCTATGCTCAGGTTGTAGATATGTGTAAATAAAACCAAATAAAACTAGAGACACCACAGTCTCCATTGACCTTCATTCCAAGGAGTCATTTGCCACTTGGAGATGTGTACCGCAGCATAATTAATATATAGTCACCCTCTGCACCAAACATTTCAAGCACTTTTATAAGCACTTTAAATCATTGCTTGCCCACAAGAATACTGGGAACTGTAGTTTGTTGAAGGTGATGGGAATTGTAGCCCGTAAATCTCAGCACCTATAACAAACTACAGTTCCAAGGATTGTTTTTTAGGGGGGTGGGAGTGGGAGCCATGACTGTTAAACTGGTACAAAATCTAAAATGGAGAGTTGGGGGTGGGGTGAAGTCAGTCACTGAGACTTCTGAATTTCAAGAAATTGGCACAGCTCCTTCCAGGTTCAAAAGTTTGATGTGGGACATCTTAAGGAGAGCCTGCTGGATCAGGCCAAGGAGGCCCACCTAGGCCAGGATCCTGTTCTCACTGTGGTCACCAAGATGCCTGTGACAAACCCACAAGTGGGGCCCTCTCCCAAGAGAACTCCCTGCTCCTGCAGCTTCCAGAAACTGGAATTCAGAAATATACTGTCTCTGACTGTGGAGGAAGAGCAAAGCCATCATGACATAGATGCCAACCCCCAAGTATGTTGGGATGGAGCTGAGCCCCCTACTCTTGAGGGACTGGGCCTCTCTGAGCCTCCCCACAGTGGTGCTGGGCCTTGCTAGGCAGCCTCCTTCTAATGCGCATGGCATCACATGTGTGTGCCACTTGTGTGACGGTGCCAGTGCATCAGGGATGATGGCCTCATCCCCCATGAATGGTTCCAATCCATACAGTGGTACCTCGGGTTACATACGCTTCAGGTTACATACCTTTCAGGTTACATATGCTTCAGGTTACAGACTCTGCTAACCCAGAACTATTACCTCGGGTTAAGAACTTGGCTTCAGGATGAGAACAGAAATCGTGCAGCGGCAGCACAGCGGCAGCAGGAGGCCCCATTATCTAAAGTGGTGCTTCAGGTTAAGAACAGTTTCAGGTTAAGAAAAGACCTCCAGAACGAATTAAGTTCTTAACCCAAGGTACCACTGTACAAGATATACAAGTTGGTGGCCATCACTGCTTCCATAGTTTAACGATGCACTCCATGAAAACGTCATTTCTTTTGTCTGTTCTGAATCTCCCAGTATGTAGCTCCATTGGATGCCAAATGGACAGAAGATACTCAGGATGCCCTCTTCTATCAGACCCACCAAGTATAAAGGCTTCTAGTTTGATCCCCAGAATGTCCCGCTTTTCTTTAGGATGTCCCTATTTTCATCAGAGAAATATCTGAGGGTATAGTAAGGTAAAGGGGCCCCTGCCCATTAGGTCCAGTCGTGACCAACTCTGGGGTTGCGGCGCTCATCTCGCTTTATTGGCCTCGGGAGCTGGCATACAGCTTCCGGATCATGTGGCCAGCATGACTAAGCCGCTTCTAGAGAACCAGAGCAGTGCACGGAAATGCCGTTTACCTTCCCGCTGGAGCGGTACTTATTTATCTACTTGGACTTTGACGTGCTTTCGAACTGCTAGGTTGGCAGGAGCAGGGACCGAGCAACGGGAGCTCACCCCATTGCAGGGATTCGAACCAGCAACCTTCTGATTGGCAAGTCCTAGGCTCTGTGGTTTAACCCACAGCATCACCCGCATCCCGCTTTTCCTTAGGACGTCCCTATTTTCATCAGAGAAATATCTGAGGGTATAGTATGATGTCCTGTTTTCATCAGAGAGGTGTTGGAGGGGATTACAGTCGTACCTTGGAAGTCAAACGGAATCTGTTCTGGAAGTCCGTTCGACTTCCAAAACGTTCAGAAACCAAAGCGTGGCTTCTGATTGGCTGTAGGAAGCTCCTGTAGCCAATCAGAAGCTACAGAAGCCCCATCAGACGTTCAGCTTCCAAAAATAGTTCGCAAACCGGAACAGTCACTTCCAAGTTTGCGGCGTTCGGGAGCCAAAACGTTTGAGAACTAAACTGTTCGAAAACCAAGGTACAACTGTATCTTCATTTGCACCAAGGAAATGCTGGAGGGTATGGAATAGGCTTTCCCTATTTTCATCTCAGCAATGTTGGAGGCACTGAGGCTCTCTGCAAGTGGTGATGATCCCTGTTTGCCACCCTCACTAGGAGGATCACTTTACGATGTGTTTATTGAAGAAGCTAGCTCTGTTTTATGTAGCGTCTCTGTCCCTGGGTAGAAGCCCCTCTGACCACGGAGCTTGTTCTGGCTGCTAAAGTACGGTGCCGCCAAACTAACAGTGGCTCTCCCAATCAGGGTGGCAGCCGCCAGCCTTCCAGGGACCTATCCTCGCCTCAGCCAGCCACTCCTTGCTTCTGGCTCTCAAGATTCAATAAGAGCACACGGCTCTGAGCTACCGTCTCCACTTCAACAGGGAGGAGGCTTGCCATCTGCTAACAGAGTCAAGAAATCAAATTAGCGCTGGCTTTACGCTCACTTTCTCCATGACACAAGTATTGGCAGTCAAGGGCTGAGTTCATCAGGGCTCCACACTAATTTCTTATCTTCTCTAAGTGACTCCACGCTGCCATCTGATGCAATTTGCCCCTGCGTTGTGGCCGAGGGCTCCAATTTCTGCTTGTTTTACCATCAGTTCCATTAATAGGACATCTCTGTTTTGGATGGCGCAAGGTGGGGGAGGTGGCAGGGAGAGGCTTTGGAAAAATAAGACCTGGTTGTTGTTCTGTTGGGAGGAGAAGGGCGTCAGAATAAACACCATGAGAGGGAAGAAACAAGCTTCCCCAATTTGGTTCGCTCGTCTCCACCTGATTTCCAAATAACCAGTTCCTGTAGGCCATTGCCCTTGCAGGGGCTCTGAGTGGTAAGGATGCCTAAGCAATTGGCATATGCTATTAACCTGAGGTTTAGCCCAGGACTATCTAAGGTGGTGGAAGGGAGTGGAAGGGAGAAGCCCACATTTTGGAATACTCTTCTATTTGGAAGATGAGAATCCAGGCAAGGAGAAAAATAGCACAACAAGGGCTGCCACCTCTCTCCATTATGTGCTAGTTGCAGGGAGAGGTATTATTGTTGTTGTTGTTGTTAAAAAAGTATTGGAGCATTAAGGAATGTGACCATGACAACATATCATCTATCTATCTCTATCTATCTATCTATCTATCTATCTATCTATCTATCTATCTATCTATCATCTATCATCTATCATCTATCATCTATCATCTATCTATCATCTATCTATCTATCTATCTATCTATCTATCTATCTATCTATCATCTCTATTTATCTATCATCTATCTAATCTATCATCTATCTATCTCTATCTATCTATCTATCTATCTATCTATCATCTATCTATCTATCTATCATCTATCTATCTCTCTCTCCATCTCTCCATCTATCCATCTATCCATCTATCATCTATCTGCATGCTGGTTTTTTTAGGCCCATGGCCTCCTCCTCCTCTCTGTAACAGGGTAATAAGGATTTATTTTTTATTTTTTAAATGCAGTCAGAACTGAATCCAGTCTATCACTCTAGGATTTTACTGGCTCATTCTGCTTTTCCTCTCCTCCTGCATTTTGCAGATGAAAACACGAATTGGGTGTTCCAAGAACCATCAAGTCCTTTCCTTTCCCAACTCTAGTAAACACAACAGAAGGCACAGAAGCGATCTAAGTATTTTGTTCCTGGGGCAACCACCCCTGGTTCCCCCCCACATGCTATGCCACTGGCCTCCTTATTTGTCATGGTTTTATTGTGGTCTGCCAAGAGTTTGCAAATAATATCAATCAGGGTCCAGCCCACTCTTGCTCTCAAAAGGTCTCCCAAGTAATGAGCTTTGAAATCTATATAGAAGCAACAGTGCAAAAGGTAACACACGGCATTTTCCACCTCCCCAGTACCACACACAGGTCTGCTGCTACTACTATCACTAATAACAACACAGTATGGGCTAGATACCAAGTTTAAACATGTGGCAGAATGAAGTGGGCGTGAGGTGGCAGAAAGTGCCGCATTCTGGTGGGTAGGCATTCCCGTTTTTGGATGATAAAAAGGTAAAGGGACCCCTAACCATTAGGTCCAGTTGCGGACGACTCTGGGGTTGCATGTTCATCTCGCTTTACTGGCCGAGGGAGCTGGCGTTTGTCCGCAGACAGCTTCCGGGTCATGTGGCTTTACCTTCCTGCTGGAGCGGTACCTATTTATCTACTTGCACTTGATGTGCTTTCGAACTGCTAGGTGGGCAGGAGCAGGGAGCTCACCCCGTCGCGGGGATTCAAACCGCCGACCTTCTGATTGGCAAGTCCTGTGGTTTAGACCACAGCACCACCCACGTCCCACAGCGCCACCCGCGACCCACAGAGGCACCAAATACCACACCTGAAAGAGATTGTAGCCCAGCCCTTTCTCACTGTGTTGATTTTCTGCTTGAGAGGCATTTGTTTTTGACATTAGGGAACATTCAAGAATGATGTCCTCCAAACTGCAGTTTGCAATGTTGCAGTCCATCACCTGAGGACTCCATACCCTCCAACATTTTCTAATGAAAATAGGGACATCCTATTAGTAAAGAAAAAGTGTTTTATATGCATTATAACACTGTGACACCAGATGGTGCTGTGGAGTTCCATCTTTAACCAACGTGATTTCCCATTACTGAATAAAGTTTGCACCTGGGATGGCTTCTGTTAATCTGGGACTGTCCCCGGAAAATAGGGGCACTTGGAGGGTCTGGGACTCACTCTACTGCATATTTCTGCTCCAGGTAGACATTGCCTCTTACTTCAAGGCCAGGATACGTCAGACTTCAGCTTTAGAGACCCAGCAAGTTTTGAAGTTCACAGCGCAAGTCTCCTACCATACCCGATTTCCTCCCTCAGGAAGGCCTCAGCCTTGTCCTCCATCACCTTCCCCACACAAAAGGAATAGTGATAAAGCAGAGGAGGAGGGGAATGACACAAGGGCCCCTTAACGTGACCTCTGGCTTCTGTTCACTCACACCAAGCACCTCCCACATATGGATGGGGCTTGCACAGACGATAGCCAGTAAATTGTACGTGGCAGCCATTCTAGGTCTGTCTTAAGCATCTCACGCACATTGTGAGTTGAATAACTTTTGTTCCACAGAGGGATGCCTTGTGGTTCTGTGGCTTGAATTCCCGCACCGTGTAACTTGAGGTTCGGTGTTTCAGTCCTGTCAGAGATTGTGCTGATGTTATCTGCTCCCGGCCGCACCCTTATTGCAGCACTTGATACATTAATGCAGAAATTATCATTGAAATGTCCTCATCAATTTGTCAGGACAGCACTCAAGTGAGTCTCAGGTTCTGCATGGCCTCTCAGACAGTGGTACCCTGCCCTCCCCGTAACCAAAGGGATGCAGCAGTGATGAGCATCAATCCCTGAGCATCTTTGCATGACATCAGCTTGGGTGGGTGGGTGAATATCTTGGAGTCCTCTCTGCCTGAAACTTGAGGCAGCAGAGGGAGACTGATTGCAACATTAATTATGCATTTTTAAAAAATCCAACAGTTAGGGGGAAACAAGAAAGGAGGGGAATAAAGTACGCTCTGCCTCCTTAATTGCATTTAATTTCTCTGCAGAGGCAAAGACAGAGTGGAAGAAAGGGGTGCGAGAGGGAACCATAAGATTTCCTCTGCTGTGTCAAGGCGATCGGAAGAAGCATTGAGCCATAAAGTGCTTTCCATGCTCCCCAAGCTGTTCATGGCTCCCTCTGCTCTGGGGGTCTCTCTGCTCCTGCTGTTCTTTACTTCTGTGCTGCAATGCAAAGGTAAGGAAACTTGAGGAAAAGTTTGAAAGGCTGCTTGTTTTGTGCCTGTGAGCTGAAGGAGAGACTTTGTAGGGGGGCAGGGGGTGCTCTCCACATTTGCGAGGTCGATCCGGAGCGGCAGCTGAACGTTTCGTATTAAACACAGCGGTGTAACTTGAATCATCTGAACTCTGGTTCCCATGTCGCTGTACGTTTATGAAAGAACATTGACGGCTAGCTTTTGTTCAGTAATACTGGATTGCTCCAGGGCAATCCTGAGTTTTGAATTGAGGGGAGGGGAGGGGAGGATAAGTTGAAACTAAAGAGAGAGAGAGAGAAAGGAAAGCCTTCTTGTAAAAGATAACTCTGGAATTTGCTGCCACAAGCTGCAAAGGCAGCTCCTCACTTGGATGGCTTTAAAAAGGGATATGACACATTCATCCAGGAGGATGAGAGGTCTGCTAGTGGCTATGAGACTTGATAGCTAATGAATGGAACCTCCAGATTCAGACGAAGTCTACCTCCAAATCCCAGGTGTAGTGGGTGGGGGAAGAAGAGGAAGAAGAAGAAGAAGAGAGCAGTTGTTTTCATGCCCTTCACATGAGCTACTCCACTGCTGGAAATAGAATGATCGGCTTAAAGCGTCATCAGTTCAGCAGGGTTCTTTTCTACTTTGTGGTGCATTTATCTCATTTTAGAGCAGCCTCCCTAACCTGTGGCCCTCTAGATATGACTGGACCCAACGCCCTTTATCCCTAACCATTGGCCATACTGGGTGGGGCTGGTGGGAGTTTAGGAGTCCAGCAATATCAGGAGGGCAGCGGGTTGAGAAGGCTGGTGCAGATTCTAGACTTACTGGCCTTATGCCCCCACTGTTTAGATGACAATAATACGCACAACTTCAAGATATTGTAACCCAGCCCTGCTGTATTTGGGGCTCCTCTTGCTCAGTTTTGCTGATAGAATCCTTGGGCATCTGCCCTAATATTCTGACCTGATGGTACCCCTGGTTCTCTAGTGCCATTATGTCCTCCACATTCTTTTAATAGAAGGTGCTGGATCTGGATGAAGAGGTGCTTTTCTTCATGGGATACTAAAAGCAACCTTTAACATTTGTGTGGATGAATCACAATACCTTTTGTTTTTGCAAGTAAAGTGCAACTTTTCTTTTTTTAATGATTTAGGCTTGCGACCTTAAAAACACACCCCAAGTTTTGCACAGATAATTTTACCATTTTACTGTGGCTTTTTATTCTAATCTCAAGTTTCTTATCATTTGAACTAACTGGGGGCAGAGGAGACTGGAGAGATGGAAAAGTGCACATTTATTTACAGACCTGCGGAGAACAATAAAGCACTGGGGTGGGGGGTGGGGACATGTTGTTTCAGAACCTGTTGCCTGAGCCAAGTTGAACTTGGAAAACCCAGTTCTGTGCATTGCTCATTGCTCAGAATGGCGGGGGTTGAAATCCTTGGACGGCAGCAACGGTGCAGAGAACAGATGATTGTGTTGTTGCTCAGGCTTCCTGTTCCTGATAACACAATGGACCGGGTTAGCTAATGATCATCTGTCAATTAGGGGCTCTTTGGTTTGCTAAGCAGTGGGAGCAGAATGGAGAGGAGCTGGAAAATACTGACAGGTGGACATCTGCTATTGTTTGGTTGCCATCCCAAGACAGGTTTGAACGTGGCTTTCATTTTGGGACCATCGCTGCTCTTAACGTAAACTAGCACAATGTTAATGTTCTGGAAAAGTGACCAAAATGTAGAATGTCAGGACAGGGTAAGGAAATTGTAGCCCTCCAGGCGGGTGGACTACAGCTCCCATCATTCGTGGTTGTAGGCATGATGGCTGCCGGGGCTGATGGGAGATATAGTTCAACAACATCTGGAAGGCCACAGATTCTCCATCGAGAATTGCACATGTGGTTTCATGACTGGTGGCAGAAACTGCCATGAAGTCCTTGTCTCAAAATCCCATTGAAAGGAACCTGGACGAAGGATAGCTCAATTGGTAGAGTAAGAGACACTTGATCTCAAGGTTGTGGGTTTGAGCCCCACCTTGGACAAGAAGATTCCTGCATTGCTGGTGGTTGGACTAGATGACCCTTGTTCTCCCTTCCAACTCTTCGATTCTATGATTCTATGGAAAGAAGGTCGGGTGAGCACAACATGTTTGTTCCAATGGGTCTTGCTTGGGGCACATTTTCAGCAGGGCTGTGGCCAGAATTATTAGGGATACTGTAAATAATCCATAGGGATGTGGGTGGCGTTGTGGGTTAAATCACAGAGCCTAGGACTTGCCAATCAGAAAGTCAGCAGTTCGAATCCCCATGACGGGGTGAGCTCTCGTTGCTTGGTCCCTGCTCCTGCCAACCTAGCAGTTCCAAAGCACGTCAAAGTGCAAGTAGATAAATAGGTACTGCTCCGGCGGGAAGGTAAACGGCGTTTCCGTGCACTGCTCTGGTTCGCTAGAAGCGGCTTAGTCTTGCTGGCCACATGATCCGGAAGCTGTACACTGGCTCCCTCAGCCAGTAAAGAGAGATGAGCACTGCAACCCCAGAGTCGGCCACGACTGGACCTAATGGTCAGGGGTCCCTTTACCTTTACCTAAATAATCCATAAGAACATAACAGGAGTCCTGCTGAGCCAGACCAAAAGGTCCACCTAGTGCAGCATTCAGTTTCTCAAAATGGCCAATCTTAAGCTCCCAAGATGCCCACAAGTAGGGCAAGAAAACAACAGCCCTCTCTAGTTGTTGTTCCCCAGTAGCTGGCACACAGAAATAGAGTGCCTCTGAACATGACATTTCCATGCAACTATCATTGCATGCAACCATCATTGCACCATTGATAAACTCACCCTCCTGAACCTGCCTAATACCTTACCCTTAAGAAGAATCTCAGTCAGCAACTGTCTCTCCCTGTCTTGTGGCAGAGAATCCCATACATTAATTGCACATTGTGCAAAGAAGTACTTTCTTATCGGTCCTGCCAGTGAATTTAATTGGATGACCCCAAGTTCTAGTATTAGGAAAGTGGAAGGAGGGGTGGAAGTAATTCTCTTATCCACTTTTTCAACACCATACATAATTTGATAAACCTCAATCATGTCCCTCACCAAGATACACCCCGCCCAACTGAAAAGCCCCAAAATGCTTTTGGCTTTTCCTTGCAGGGAGGGTGCTTTATCCTTCCAAGATGAACATAGGAAACTGCCTGATGCTGAGTCACTCCCCGTTGTACATCTTGCTCAGCATTGCCAACACTGACTGGCAGTGCTTCTCTGGGATTTCATGCAGGGGGTCTCCCCTATTTCTACCTGGAAATGATGGGACTTGAACCTGGGACCTTCTTGGTACAAAGCAGGTGCTCTACCAGCTGAGCTACAGCCCTCCCCATCATTTTGGTGGACCTTTTCCAGCCTTACAATATACTGTTGGAGGTCTCTGAGTACAAGTTGCTGGAAATCACAGAAGAGGTTTCCTGTCGCTTTCATGTCCTGCCTTTGGGCTTCTCATTGGGGCTTCTGGCTGGCCACTGTGAGAGCAAGATGCTGAACTTGATAGTTCATTGGCCTGATCCTGCAAGCTATTCTAGGAGCCGTCTAGATGTTGCTGGACTACAACTCCCATCATCCCTGGTCATTGAACATGCTGCCTGGGGATGATGGGAGTGGTTGTCATTGGCTGTACCAGGCCAATGGACTATCAAGTTGAGCATCTTGTTCTCACAGTGGCCAACGAGATGCCTTCTCTAGGAAGCCCACAAGCTGGACCCAAGAACAAGGGCACTCTTCTCTCCTGTGTTTGCCAGAAACTGATATACAGCCACTGACTATGAAGCCAAAACATTGTGGGGGGGCACTAGGTTGGGGAATCGTGTTCTAGCTCAGCATGACTGGTAGCAACTCTCCAGGCTCTCAGATATATAAGGACTTTTCTCAGTCCTTCAACCTGAAACCATTGCTGGTCAGAGTGTCAGGTATTTTCACCCAGGACATTCTCCTTCAAAGAAGACACAGCCAGTGAGGTAGAAGCTCAGACAAGGTTTGCTGACGGGGTGTCCTCCAGATGTTCTGGACTACAGCTCTCATGAGCCCAAACCAGAACAGGCAATAGTCCATGATGCTGGAAGTTGGACTCCACAACATGTAGTAGGTACTATGTTGGCTACTCCTGAGCCAGAGAGATCAATCAGCCAGAGAGAGAGGAGGAGAGGGAGGGAGGGAGGGAGGGAGGGAGGGAGGGAGGGAGAGACCCTAAACTCTGAACTCTAGAAGATTCAATATAGACAAAAGAAAGGACTTCTTCATGCAACACATAGTTGTTGGATGAAGGAGGAGGCAGTGATGGCCACCAGCTTGGATGCCTTTAAAAGAGGATTGGGAGAAATTCATGGTGGAGAAAGCTGCCAGTTACTCTTAGCCATAATGGCTGTGTTCTAGCTCCACAGCAGTACGCCTGTCTCGGTTGCTGGAAATCACAACAGAGGAGAGTGTTGTTGGGTTTCTCTTTGGAACATGTGGTTGGCCAGTGTAAGAACAGATTGCTGGACTAGATGGGCCACTGGCCTGATCCATCAGGTTTCTTCTTACATTCTTAACCACTCAGCTCCCTCAAATGATTGCCACTTTTCTCGAAGGTGGATTTGAATGAAATTCTTCCCTTCCATCAGAGGGCGCACTGCTTGCCTCAGTCTGCATCCCTGCCAGACATCAGTCAGCCCAAGGCTGCTCCAAATCCCACCACCTCTTTGCCCTTTCTAGGTGAAAAACAACATTCATTGTGTTCCTGGCATGTGAAAAACTAGCAAACCCCAATGTGCTGTTTTTGTTTTATTTTTTTTTCTAAAAAAACAGATCCCACTCCCATCTGCTGCATGCAGGAAATATGGGGGTGGAAGAGATAGAAAAGCTTGTTTTACTCCTGGGTGCTGGAGTCCTTTTGAAAAGGGCTGAGAAATGTGTGTCAAAGACCTCACTCCTGCTCCTTCCAAAACCACAGGTCCCCAAAGCCATTGGCTGGGAGCAAGCCAAGTCCACTAGCCCTTGGCGCAGCTCATGCATCTCCATGCTCAGTTTACAGAATCCAGGAGCATCTTGGGACTGAGTTCTTCGGCATGATGTTTTCAAGAGCCCAGTGAATCTATGAGTCCTCCAAGCTTCTTCCCTCCCTCCCCAACAGCTGGACCATGGACAACCCATCAAATCCTCTGTCATTTTAGCAAGAGTGCATAAACCACCCCCTCCCCCAAAAAAACCTCAATAGCAGAGGCAAAAGGCCCAAGAGCTAATCCTGTAGCCAACCCTAGCCAGCTGTAGACCTTGATGCATGCCAGTTGGATCTTTAAGGGTCATTTGGAAGAGACAAAGGCAAAATCTGCCATTGAATTACCCAGCCAGCCTGCTTTCAGCGGACTCCCCTAATTTGTTTTCTTCTCTCTGCCTGGCCCTCCCCGTCTTCTCCCTCCAGCTGCCTGAAGCTCGTGCGCCCAGCTAGCTTAGAGGAATTATAGATGGTATGAAAAGGCAGAGGGGTCTGCTTGAAAAGCCTCCTCTAAGGATGCTCTCCCCCAAGCACCTGCAGATCTATTCCAATTAGGGGCTGCTTGCAAAGTGTGAATTGTGCCCCAGTCTTAGGAAGTCATGTTCAGGGAGAGACGTGGCAGGCAGGCAGGCAAGCAGCAGCTCTGCTGTTTTGACCTGGCTTTTTCCCTCCCATTGTGAGCTGCCTTGCAAGATAAGCTTGCATCAAAGGCAAATTTTGGTGCTATTAATGCTGGAACAGCCGTAACTATGAAAGTAGAGGTGGGCGATGCTACTTTTGTTTGTTTGTTTGTTACATCAATTCATTACAATTCACCGATTTTAACAAGATGGTAGCAAGTCTTTGTCTTCATAAGGTCCACTGTTTCATGACAGAACAGAAGCTGATCTGGCGGAAAAGATCAAGAAGTTAATGGGAGAGATTCTGCCTCTGCTTTGGATACAGAATCAGCAGAGCCACATGTTACTTATTCTGGCTTATCTATATAGCACCATCAGGTTACATGGCATCTTACTGAGTAGTGCTAGAGAGAAAACAACCAACCAACCCACAGGCCTTTCTGCTGCAAGATGTTTACAGTCTCTCTCTTTTTTTTATATATAACTTTTTTTATACATAATTTTATACATTTTAACTTTAACCCTTTCAAACATTTGAATAAAAGGTTCTATTGAACCTTTCGACCTCCTTCCCTCCCTCCATGGGTTCCATATTCAAGATAACAGTTTCTGCATCTTTTTCCTTTATCCATACGTTAAATATCTATAGTTACCATAATTAATTCCACATTACAAGTGTCATTATATCCCTGCCAATGATTTTAACTGTTTACAGTGGTCTTTTAAATAAATTAAGAATTTACTCCAGTCTTTTAAGAATACATGATCATCCTGGTTTCTGATGTTCCCCATCAGTTTCACCATCTCTGCGCACTCCATCAGTTTTGTCCTACATTCTTCTCTTGGTACTTCTCCTTCCTTCCATCTCTGGGCTAGAAGCATTCTCGCTGCTGTTATTGCATACATAAAAAGTCTTTTATCCTCTTTTGGTATCTCTTCACCTATTATACCTAACAGAAAAGCTTCTGGTGTTTTGTTTTTTAACAAATGTGTTTTTAAACATTTTCTTTAATTCATTATATATCATTTCCCAGAAAGCTTTTGCCAGTGTACATGTCCACCACAAAGCTGTTTACAGTCTCAATTAGAGCCGATTGGAGCACTATCAAGCCTAAATGTAGTACACAGTCTGTTTTCAATGAGGGGATCACATAGGTAAATCTGGGCGGCTGAGGGCAGACTGAGGTTGCTGAAGCAGTGCCCCCTTCACTTAATGGAACCAGACTCCACTGCTGGATTATAAATTGATTTTTTTTTTCATTTTTATTTTTGCATGCAGAAAGCAGTGGCGGGCTTTGGGCTCTCAAATATCAGCGGCACCCTGTGTGACGCTAAAATTCGGCGCCCCCCCACCTCTTGCTCTCCATTCAGCAGCATTGTTGTAGTGCCCCCTGCAGTCCAGCGCCTAGTGCCACTGCACGGGTCATGCCAGTCTTAAACCACCTCTGCAGAAAAACACCTTCAGGGAGTTTTACTGCCAAGAAGATACGGTCAATGACAGACATTGTTTTCTTTTCCAGCTTCTCCAGCTTATCATAAAACAGCCAGCAAACAAGCAAACTTGACTAAGCCTGCTCTCCGTCTGCTCTCTGACTATTTATTTTCCAACTACAAAAAGGATGTCCGTCCTGTTCGGAACTGGAGGAAGACCACCAATGTGGCTATCGATGTCATGGTGTATGCCATCCTGAGTGTGGTAGGTCTTCTCCTCCTCCTCTCTCTCAAATGGTCCAGGTTTCCTGTTCCCATGGATCACTGGGGGCAAGGTGACAGACATGATCCACCTGAATTTAGATAGCCCTTGCCATCTCCTGGGGAGTTACAACATTTTAATTTATTACTATAATTTATTAGATTTCTATACCACCCTTCATCCGAAGATCACAGGAGATTTAAGATATAAAAACACAAAAATGCATAACGTAGCAACAAATGAAAACAATACCCTCCCACTCGTGTCCAGGTTTTCTGCTTCGGACATTTAAAGAAGCTGGTCTCCACAATGTTTCACATCAGTGATGGGGAGCACCTGTGCCCCCCCCCCCCCGATGCTGCTGCTGGAGTATAATTCCCATCATCCCTGACCAATGGTTATGCTGGTTGGGGGAGATGGGGAGACTGATGGGAGTTGGATCCCAGCAACATCGGGATGTTTATGTTTGTGTGTGTATGTGTATGTGTGACAGATGCTTCCCATCCCTGATTCACATGACACAATTGGAATTTATATGTTGATTTTATTGAGTAATGAAAGTGGAGGGGTTCACATCTAAAGCATCACTTAGGATTCTTTCATACGTTGTTTTTTTCTCTCCAGATGGGGACATCCATGGTGTGTTTCTATGCATGTAAAAAAAAAAAAAAGCAAAATGTGGGCAGTACTTATGTGTTCCATCAGCTCAAGGATTTCCACTTGTGCAGCAGAACTCCCCTTCTCCTCTTCCTGTGCATGCCCCACAAGCTCCCTCTGTAGGGTTGGGGGAACTTTCAGAACAGATTTAGGAGTGCAAGGGGTGAGGAGAGGACAGAGGGGAAATTTCCTTGCACAAGTGCTATGCTGGATACACCCTGTAAATAAACCAAAAAAGTCTGAAAACATAGGCATGTTAGAGATATAGTGCTGGGACTGGCTGCTTCTTCTTTCTTAGTGTGCCTGCATGCAGTGTGTTGGTTGTTATCTGATTGCTTATGGGGGCTCCTTCCAAATTCTTTAAGGTGTCACCTTACTTCCCTGCAGCCAGCCATATAGGGAGGTCAATAGTGGAACTGACCCTTTGGTTTCATTAGCCTGATCTCTGCTTCTCTGTTTTCAACAACAGGATGAGAAAAACCAAGTCCTGACAACGTATATCTGGTACAGACAGGTAAGAAGGCTGTGCCAATGGGAGCAATTTGCTCTCCTCCTTTCCTGCCCAACCCCTTTGACCTAGCAGCTGCTCACCACTGACACCATATAGCTCTCTTGATTCCTAGGATGCAAGCTTCCATTCACTGGACTCCATAATCCCCCTCTGCTGAGCTGGCTTCTGCAGACTATGGCTAGGGTTCTGTACTGGAAAGCTAGGCAGCATCTGCCATAAGCACTAAGCATTTGACAGCATAGAGAGGCAATTAGGCCCAATTTGCTCCTGGTGTTCAGACTTTGTTTTTTACTGTCTCTAGAGACAATGGTGTGCACCTCTGGGGGAGAAGTCACACCACTGCATTAGTAGCACAATTGTTACCTTGGGGCACAAGCCTGGGCTAGGCTACCACACTGATGGTTTGTACAGCAATTTAGAATGTCACTATTCTGGGTACCAAAGGAAGAAGGAAGTTTGCCCCACAGCATGTTTGAGGGATGAAGTAGCATAGGAGGGAAGATGAGAGCATATGATGTGAGCAGCTTATAAATAAAACAGGCCTCACCCTTAGAGGTGCAGGTGGGTCAGAAGGCTGCATCTTACAATAGAAAAAAGAAAAGAGAAGCATGCTAAAGGAGAAAAAAATGAATGATAGGGAGCATCTTGGCTCCCACCCAACACAGACAGAGGCTATTACTTGGAAGTAAGGAAGGTATATTTATGCAGACAAATAATGGTACAGGCTCAGCAGCAGATATGCTGCTTGAGAGTCACAATTCAGGAGCTAAAAAGCAGGGCCAGAAGTTCAGAACTGGACAGAAGTGATGGAGATGTCCCAACAAGATCCCCCACCTCTCCTGCTTTTAAAGATGAGGTGAGGCAAGGCAAGGCATGTTCACTCACAAGACTCGCTTGCCTTGTGGTGATGTTGAGCTTGCCGGCAAACACTCTGTTGGGGCAGGTGGGGCTGCTCCCATCTAAGAAGGTGGTGCTTAGTTCTAGGTGACAAGACTGGAACCTCTTGTGTAGGCTTCTGTTCAGCCTCCCCCTTTGGCTGATCAAAGCCCCCCACAGCTCCACTGAGGGTCTCCGCTCCACAGGAATCTCAGTACCCCTGCTCCCCCTTTCAAAGTGACTGAAATGGGGTGGAAAGTGAAGAATTTCTCTCCTCTAACCCAGGTTCACACAGGGAGGAGGGGAAAAGAAAACTTAACCACAAGTTTCTTAAACAAAATAAAAATATTCCTTCCAGTAGCACCTTAGAGACCAACTAAGCTCATACCAATAACAAACTTAGTTGGTCTCTAAGGTGCTACTGGAAGGAATATTTTTATTTTGTTTCAACTACGGCAGACCAACACGGCTACCTACCTGTAACAAGTTTCTTAAAGTTACAGTTAAACAGTTACATACCTCTGTCTGTGCAAGTCCTGGCTGTCTAAGAGATTGGCAACTCTCCAGAGCCATTCTTTCCTCAAATCAGATCCCAGAATAGAATAGTTGACGCCTACCCACAAGTGGTTCAGCACAGCACCCCACCTACTTATTTCCATCTACCACTGTGTCAGATCCTCCCCTCTGTTTTGCAGCACTGGATCGATGAGTTTCTGCAGTGGAATCCAAGGGACTTTGACAACATCACCCAGATGTCTGTCCCTACGGAAGCCATCTGGGTCCCAGACATTCTTATCAATGAATTGTAAGTGCACCATCCTTCTTGGGTTGTCCCCCCCCCCCCATCCTCTTTCCACATTGTGGAAGCCGAAAATATGGGATGGAAGATAATGTGAGGATTTATTTCTGTTCTCTCACCATTCCTCCCTTCCCAAGCCAACCTTTCCACTTTGTATTCTTGACAATGCTTTCCCACTGGCTTGCCCCTCTGTGTACTGTATATTGCAGATGGGGAGAAGGCTGAGAAATTGGGACGGTTCCAGTAGTGGAAAACTATAAACACTCATAATTACCCTTGCTGTGTTGGGCGTGGGATTCAAATTTTCTGAGGAGAGAGAGGGAGAGACAATGGAGGGGCAGCTGTGGAGCCGTCAACGCATACTTGGAAGAGAGGGAAAGAAGGAAGGAAAGGCGGGAGGATGGAGTTATTGTTCTAAACCACCCTCCTTCTATTGTGACCACTGGAAGACCTAAGCAAGGATCAGAAAGCCCCTTTGGGGAGGAGAGGAAAAATCCCTTTCCGTATTCATGTTTGTAAGGTAAACAGCTTCATTGGAAAATGGCTGCATTATTTTAATGGGCCATCACAAGAGAGAACCAACTTGAGAAAGGGGGAAAGGAGAATTACAGGGTTCATAGGAAGCTGTTTAATACTGAGCCAGACCTATGGTCCATCTGTGTCTAGTGTGGTATAGCTGTCAGAGTGTTGGACTAGGATCTAGGAGACCAGAGGACAAATGAAAATCTAGGGTAGGAGAGGAGGAATGTGGTAGAGCGGCTAGAATCCTGAACAGGGAGCATGCTGCAATGTTTTGTTACTGGTAACCACTTGTAGCTCAGCATCTGGAATCTGGGATGGAGGAGTTCCATCGCTTGGTGGGTTTTGACCGCAGCCCAAATGGTTCATGTTCTCTCCCCTGACTTTGGCTCCCCCACTCTCTGTTTCCTGCAGTGTGGATGTGGGGAAATCCCCCGATATTCCCTATGTTTACATCCTCCATCATGGGGAAGTGCGGAACCTCAAGCCTGTCCAGGTGGTCACTGCCTGCAGCCTGGACATCTATAACTTCCCCTTTGATGTGCAGAACTGCTCTCTGACCTTCACCAGCTGGCTGCATAACAGTACGTGAGCAGTTGTGTTGATTTTGCCCTGTGGCTTGTTGCATGCTGGGAGAAGAGGCCGGCTGACCAAGCTAAATAGGAAGAGGCTCCTACTCCCTGGCTGCCAAGCATCTCCCCTCAACCTCCTCCCTGCAGAACAGTCTTGTCAATGGCTGCTTATTGTGATGGCTAAATACAAGCATCATATGTACATACATGCTTCCTACCTCCATGTAGCAGATACAGGAGCAAACTGTTAGAGGTGTGAGTCTCCCAGGAATAGAGCACTGAATAGAGCACCCACATCCTCACCACATGTTTCAAGCACTATGAGACCATTTTAAAGAATTCTGGGAGCTGTAGTTTGCTGAAGATGCTGAGAACTAATAGGGGATCCCTATTCCCCTCCCAGAACCACAGTTCCCAGAGTGGTTTAACAAGCAATCCCTGTTCACAGGGAACTCTGGGAAGTGTGGCCCTGGGAGAGGAATAAGGAGTCTCCTAACAACTCCCAGGACCCTTAACAAACTACAGCTCCCAGAATTCTTTGGTAGAAACCATGACTGCTTAAAATGGTATCATAGTGTTTTAAATGTATGGTGTATATGTGGCTTAAGACAGACCCTTTTATGTGATCCAACTTGGCAGATACTACGGCCACCAATACCTTTTATATGAACCTGATTCTCACATGGTCCCATTCCTTCAAGTGCTAGGCATGCACTCATCTTAGCTTGTTGAGTTGTGGCCCATTCAGCTGGCATTTCAGTGACTAACAACAACACATTTTTCCATCTATAAGATGCCCCTATGTATAAGATGACCCCTATTTTTGGGGACTCAGATTTAAGAAAATGGGAGAGATGGTCCAGAGTATGACGCCCCCTAATTTTTGACATTATTTTAAAGGGAAAAAAACCTAGTCTTATACACGGAAAAATACGGTATTTATATGCCGCCCATCTGACTGGGTTGCCCCAGCCACTCTGGGTGGCTAATATCATGGGCTCTCATTTTGGAACCCGCTATGTGAGGTTTTCATGTGTGGCCATCAGTCCAAAGTTATGTCTTTGATGGGACACACAGAAAGGTCATCAAATCACTTGGAGATGGGTGTAGCATGGAAAAGGGAGGCAGTGGCGTAGCGTGGGTTGTCAGCACCCGGGGCAAGGCAAGTAATTTGCGCCCCCTAACCCGTGGATTTGCGCCCCCTAACCCGTGGATTTGCGCCCCCTAACCCTAACCCCCAGATGTTGCGCCCGGTGCGGCCGGCCCCCCCTGCACCCTCCACGCTACGCCACTGAAGGGAGGGGATTCCTGCAGCGGATTATATCTTTGGCACCCTCATCCTACTTTTCTTCCTGTCTTCTGTTCCTCAGTCCGGGACATTAACATCTCCCTGTGGCGGACCCCAGAGGAAGTGAAACATGACAAGAGTGTCTTCATGAACCAGGGGGAATGGGAGCTTCTGCACGTTCTCAGCCAGTTCCGAGAGTTCAGTGTTGGTGACAGCGACTTCTATGCTGAGATGAAGTTCTTTGTAAGAAGTTCTGGCGGGCTGGGCAGGGGTGGTGGGTGGGAGCCAGAAACAGAATCTTCAGTGCATATTATTTGTTTAAAAAGGCTGGAGGTGGAAGAGTGGTGCAAAGCTCTGGTGATGAGAAGCTGCTGCTGCAGGTTTCTTGCTAGTTTTCAAAAGGAGGAGGGAGGAGAAATGGGTTTTCTCTAAACTGGAGCTACCTGAATCCAGAAGGGGGGAAAAGATGCTTCAGTATCAGCATGAGGAGAGTCAATCTGCTGCAGGTTGTGACCTATACCTTATAGAAGCAGAGGGTTGTAGCCAACTAACTTCTTCTCAGCACAGACCTACTGAAATTCATGAGCCTAAGTTATCCATGCCTCTTAATTTCAGTGGTCTACTCTGAGTGTGACGTGTCATTGGAGGCAAGCCACAGGAACTACAGCTCAACTGAAACAATTAATTCAGAAAGGCCATAAGGCACCCCAAAATTTTTGTGTGATTTTTGGCACTGCTTGCCAAACATCATTTATCAACTTTACCCTCACCCTCATTTCCCCTCTTTTGTCCTTGGTCACTACATCACATAGCAGCATTCAATTGCTTTGTGGCATTGTGCTCCAGGACTGCAGAACATCATGTTCAATGACTTCTTAGAAGGCTGAATTTCTAAGATATCATTAATTTCTTTTCCTGGTTTTTTCCTGAGCATTCCTTTTCTTAAAATGCACGTTCAGAGAAAATGGGGCCTCTTCCTGCAATATATCTCATAACATATATATATGTAATCTTTTTAAGTGCTTTTTTTTAAGGAAAAATGATGTTGGTACTCACCATGAAGTTGTTACAGTAAGTGCCACACTTAATTTTTTTTAAAAAAATCTTTATTGGAAATTCAAAAAGTACATAATTATGTGTGCGCTAAACATGGTGAGACTTAAATAAAAGAGAGAAAGAGAGAAAGAGAAACAGAACCTGTGTAGAAGGGAAAATAAAGGGCGGAGGGGAAAAAACACACCCAAAGCTGTATATTTTACAAGGTTGTTATTGTACTTCATGAGATCTTAACCTACTACAGTATTTGTAAGAATGGATTCCATTCCAATTTTTTGGCGAGGGAAGGTACCAGTACTGTGTTTCCTTGAGTACCCCAGAAAAAAGCACTGATCTCACCAGATTCCCCACTTTGAAATATTATACTCAGCTTGGAGAGGACTTGCAAACCCAGTGCGACTTTTCCTGAATTCCCTGCTTTTCTAATATTATGAAGGAGAACATTTTGGGACCATGCGTTGTGAAACATGGGCAGTGCAATCAGCCAGCCCTGGTCCAGGGAAGGAAGGGTTAACCTTGCCTGACAGGCAGTTTTGCAGCAAGCAAAGGGCATAAATATTTCAGCAGCGGGAGGAAAGACTGGGCAGTGATGCACATCCCAGAGGACTCCTTGATGCCCCCCTGCCAGCTTAGCCAGACGCCTGGTGCCAATGGAGCCCTTGGCTTGTGCCACTTTGCAGCAGCTTAGGAAGCATTAAATGGGACGATGAATTTGAGGGAGAGCCAGCCACCCATTAGAGCATGTCTCAGCTAGACCCAAGGCCCACGCCTGACTCCTTGTGCCTTGGCAGGTGGTCATCCGAAGACGCCCCCTCTTTTACGCCGTCAGCCTATTGCTTCCCAGCATCTTCCTGATGGTCATGGACATTGTGGGCTTCTACCTGCCCCCTGACAGTGGAGAGAGGGTCTCCTTCAAGATCACCCTGCTCTTGGGCTACTCTGTTTTCCTGATCATTGTCTCTGATACACTGCCAGCCACGGCTATTGGGACCCCGCTGATAGGTAATAATAATAATTTTATTATTTATACTCTGCCCATCTGGCTTGGTTTCCCCAGCCACTCTGGGCGGCTTACAGCATATCTAAGAACATAAAACATCAAGCGTTAAAAAACCTCCCAATACAGGGCTGCCTTCAGATGTCTTCGAAAAAGTTGTGTAGTTCTTTATCTCCTTCACATCTGAAGGGAGGGCGTTCCACAGGAGGGTGCTGCTACCAAGAAGTCCCTCTGCCTGGTTCCCTGTAGCTTTGCTTCTCGAAATGAGGGAACCAGCAGAAGATCCTTGGTGGAGGACCTCAGTGTCTGGGCTGAGCGATGGGGGTGGAGATGCTCCTTCAGGTATACTGGGCTGAGTAAGATCACAGCAGCCCCATTGACAAAAGCATGAATGGGATGAATTGTGCAGCATGGCTGGTGGTGCCTTGCGTTTAGTGAGTTGCAGGATAAAACAAGAAATGGTTAAGATGTGCTCGTGACATCAGCCCTATTATTATTAATTTTTATTTTATTTATTAGTTGCTTTCCATACACAAAATGTCTCAGTTCCAGAAAACCCCCAAAAGCAGAGGCTGAAAATGCTTAAATACATCAGGAAATACAACAGCCTGGGTGTGCTCCATGGGGATTATTGGCAAGTTTGCTAGGTATGCCTTCCTGTTTTTGAGGGTTTTTTTGCAAGTGGTCCTGGGATGTGGGTCATGGCCAATGAACTACACAGCTTGGGCTACCTACAGCATCATCTGAACCTTATTCCATGTGTGAGAAGGTGTGGTTGAGGTGCAGATCTCGGCCCAAAGAGGAAAGGAAGAAAGAATCTAGGCTAAGAAATGTTAAATGAGTTATCACTGAGGGAGGATCAACAGCCCCACACAGGGTTTTTGAGGAGCCCCAAAGGCTGAGATGAGGGGGTGTGAGAAATGGAGGGCTTGTTTCTGGTGCTAGAAGCTTTATCTCATAGAATCTTTGAATGGGAAGGGACCCTGAGGATCATGCAGGAATATGCAGCTATCCCTTACAGGGATCGGACCTGCAACCTTGGTGTTATCAGCGCCACTCTCTAACCAACTGACCTACTTAGCTCAGAAATGGACTTGGCTGAAGGTCATGGCTTTCCTCCAACAGGGGTCTATTTTGTGGTGTGCATGGCGTTGCTGGTCATTAGCTTGACCGAGACCATCCTCATAGTGCGACTCGTGCATAAGCAAGATCTACAGCCTCATGTACCTGACTGGGTGAAGCGCTGGGTGCTGGAACGGGCCACCATCCTGCTCTGCATCCGAGACAGGAACACGTTCTGTCCGGTCCACACTCAGAGCTCTGACATCTCTGGGAACATGGAAAACAATGACAGTACAGGTAAGAGCAAGATCAAAGTCCCAAATGGGAATGCAAGCATGTGAACACTCTGTTCAGACGGATGCCCATATCGAATGGTACATTATTGGGGATAGAAATGTTAACTGAGTGAAAGCTGATGAAGCGCAGAGAGTGAGAGGGAAAATAGCTGCTAATATTTTACTGGGCAAACTGAGCAAAAACAGGACATAATATGAGGAGAAATGAACAGAGAGGTTTGATCTTATTTATAGGCCTTGTGGACAGCAGGGGTAGACATGGAACCAAACATACAGGGGAAAATTTCCTCAGAACTACATAGCCAGGTGGCGCTGTGGGTTAAACCACAGAGCCTAGGACTTGCCGATCAGAAGGTCAGCAGTTTGAATCCCTGTGACAGAGTGAGCTCCCATTGCTCGGTCCCAGCTCCTGCCAACCTAGCAGTTCAAAAGCATGTCATAGTGCAAGTAGATAAATAGGTATCGCTCTGGTGGGAAGGTAAATGGCATTTCCGTGTGCTGCTCTGGTTCGCCAGAAGCGGCTTAGTCATGCTGGCCACATGACCTGGAAGCTGTATGCTGGCTCCCTTGGCCAATAAAGTGAGATAAGCACCACAACCCCAGAGTCGGCCATGACTGGACCTAATGGTCAGGGGTCCTTTTACCTTACATAGCCAATCAGAACCTTAGCAAGGATCATGCCAACCTGGCTGGTTGCTAGACAACACCTCCTCCACCGCCACCTATCTTGATTGGCTGTCTGTCAGCTGCGGCCACCCTTAGGTTCCTAACCGAATGATCCTTGCTGTCATGTTAAGTTATTGAAATGATTGCGATGAGCGAAGTGGGGAGCTGTTGTGAACTGACCCATGGCTCTGGCACTTAGGCTGGGACACAGCTCCCCAGTGTGTCCCTCATATTTGTTTCAGCTTTACTGACCATTTCCTTTACCTCTCTCCAGCCAAACTGAACCACTACAGCTGTGAAAGCACACGTGACTTCGAAGGAGGAGCAAGTGGTACTATGACCCAGCCACAAGGGGAGAGCTCGCTGGTGGTTGAAAGTATCCTGCAAGAGATTGCAGCCATTCGCCAGTTTCTGGAGAAGCGGGATGAATTCCGTGACATTGCCCGTGAATGGCTGCAGGTGGGCTATGTCCTGGATGTTCTTCTTTTCCGGGCATACCTAGTAGCTGTGCTGGCCTATAGCATCACATTGGGCACTCTGTGGTCCATCTGGCAATACGCCTGAGACACACACCATACAGATGGGTTTGTCAAGCAGTTATGCTTGATGAGTCTTTTTGAGGTCTTTGGACTCATTGATATGTAGAACTTAGACCCAGGCTCTGAGGTACTGCTCATGGACATGCATCTTAAGATTGGTGGCTTCAAGTGTCTCTTAAGACTAGTCAATGTGTATCTATTTTGTTATCAAGGTGCAATACTTGCCTAAGTGGCTTGTGACCTGCCATCCCCAATTGTCTTACCTGCAAAAAAGGGCAGAAGCACATGCAATTGCTTCTAAGCGATGTTTGTACACATCCTAAAAATAAATAAATACCTTATGATGCATGCCAGTTAAAAACAAATTCCGATTCTGGCTCCAAACTGGATCCCAGAAGGGGAAAGGAAGATGAGTTGCATGGAACTGATTTTTTTTTACCCTACCCTAAATCCAGTCTTCCTGCTTTCCACCCCAATTCTACATTTTCATTGCCAATGCTCCACTGTAGAGCACATTTCCCACCTCCATCTCAGCGCAAAGGAGCTTCATCCTGGTGGCCAAGCCATCTTGTTTAACTAGACCTGTCATCCCGAGAATATGCCAAATATGGATAGAAATCTTGCAGTGGAGCTTGCAGTGGAGCTTGCAGGGTCACATCTAGTCATTTGCTACAATCCTTTCCTCCCTGCTGCATCTGTTTACTGGGTTTGAGGCCAGTTGTTGCTGAAGACTATGTTCTACCAGCATTTTCTCTCCCTCACATGTACCCTCACCCTGATGCCATTTCTTATTGGGGACTATATTTTTCAGACGTCTTGAAACATCTCAGACGTTTGCTGCCAAGGGTGCATGATGCTCAGACTGTTCACCCATTTTGTAAATAACGTTCCTCCCCACCTGTACAGTAACTGCTTGCATTAACCTTTTCACCTGAGCCATCTGTAAAGCAGGCAGCTTCTTTTCTCGTGGTTCATCCATTTGTTGTGCAATAAACTGGGTGTTTCTCAAGTTAAATGGAATGTGCCGGAGTTACTCATTACAGCCAGAAAGGAGGTGGGGGCTATGGGCAAGGAATGAAAGGGCATGGAAGACCCCTCGGTTAAGTATCTAGAGAAGGTAAGACTGGTTCTTTTTTTTTTTTTAATCAACATTGATTCAGCATTGATTCACTCATTGAAAACACTCATCCCAGGCTTGGGGGAAATGCGAAAACATTCCCGCATGTGATAAAGCACTAGAAGGTATAGAGAAGATAAGATGGCAGTTTCCACTTGGTCAGTTTCTGTTGGTGTGGGAATGTGTAAACTTTGATCCTAATCTAGAGGTTCGTAGCTGTCCTCAAGTCTCGATGAAATTAGCAGAACATGTGGGGCTGCCCTTGAGACTGACCCAGAAACTCCAGCGGGTGCAGAATGCCGCGGCGAGACTCCTTATGGGGTCTTCGCTGCGAGATCACATTCATCCGGTGCTACACCAGCTGCACTGGCTCCCGGTGGAGTACAGGATCAGATTTAAGGTGCTGGTTTTAACCTTTAAAGCCCTATACGGCCTAGGACCCTCGTACCTACGGGACCGCCTCTCCTGGTATGCCCCACAGAGAAACTTACGGTCTTCAAATAAAAACATCTTGAAGGTCCCAGGCCACAGAGAAGTTAGGCTGGCCTCAACTAGAGCCAGGGCTTTTTCGGCTGTGGCTCCGATCTGGTGGAACACTCTGTCACAAGAGACCAGGGCCCTGCGGGACTTGACATCTTTCCGCAGGGCCTGCAAGACAGAGTTGTTCCGCCAGGCCTTTGGCCAGGGCACAGCCTGACTCCCTCCCTCGGCAATCTTCGCGGAGCTCTGGCCCAATGGTTGCCAGTGGCCTGAATTAATTAATTTTACAATGAATGATTTTAGAGTGTTGTTTATGTTATACTGTTTTATACTGTTTTATTGTTGTTAGCCGCCCTGAGCCCGGCTTCGGCTGGGGAGGGCGGGATATAAATAAAATTTATTATTATTATTATTATTAGTCACATCCAGCTTAAATCCCATTGATTTCAATGGAACTTAAGTCAACTATTTTCTATCAGTTGTGTTCAGTAACTCAAGAATACATCTTCTATCCAAATGTCATGGACTGGTGGGATGAGTGGTGGGAGGCACCAGCTGGGGAACCTTGAAGGGAACCCCCAGGGGAAGAAAGCTCAGCCAGGGGATTGGCGGTGGGATGACAACGAGTGGTCAGAGAGGGAAGAGGGAGTAGACTGGAAGGAGGAGGTGTCAGAAGCTGAAGAGGTATCAGGGTTTATTGAACAGGAAGAGGCTGTGGCAGAGCGCAGTTCAGAATCAGAGGCAGAATGGGGCGGGGGGGGGGGGGAGAGGCTGAGTAAAGGCTGCAGGCTGCTGAAGAAGCCAGGGAATCTTCCCCTCCTGTTGTGACCAGCTCCCCCCCCCCGAGTTTCCCAGAATACACAGAGATATGAAGAGGATGGAGCAAAGAGAGGCAAGACACCAGAGCCTTAGGGAAGGAATTGGGGGAAGAGCCTAAGAGAGCGGTGGGAAAGTGGGGACCTTTAATCCCCACAACTGCCTCCTTGGGGCAAGACCTACTGGGAAGAGTTTCTGAGATCACTAGGCCTGCACTGTTTTATTTTCTTTTAATAAAGAGTTAACTTCACAGACACCAGAGTTTTTTTTTAATCTCTGACCTGCTCTGGCTCCTGACAACAGCGTAGAAGATCAGTCTAGTATTACTACTTAAGAGTTATTTATCTATGACACTATTCCAGGCACAACTGTTTTTACACAACCCCCTCCTTCCGATGTGTATTAATTTCAGGTAATGAAAATTAACAATTGATTCCAAATAGAATGAAGCCGGGATGTTTCTTAGGTTCCCTGGTCCTTTCTCTCTGTATATAGCTATGAACTAGCGTCCTCCCACTTCTGCCTGCCAAGAAAAACTGTGTAAATGGAAACTTTCACAATCTTACAGTGGCATAAAATTGATCTGAGCAAAAAGCGCACCTTACCATTTCTTCTCTCATTCACGTTCTGGGATGAAATCTGAAATCCAAAGCAAACTGTTCTGCGGGGGATTTTTCAGCACCACGGACAGAGCCCCAAGCTTTGCCGTGTGTTGCCCTGAAGGTGTCTCTCTATCCTTTTAACTCGAATCAGTGGTCAAATGCTGGTGGAATAGGCAAAAGCACACCCACCCCACACAAAGTTGCTAAGCGGTGTGTGTGTGTGTACATACAATAGCTGCGTGGGCACTTCACACCGCAAGTCCACAACAAAGCTCAAAGGAATGAAAAGCAGAAAATAATAAGCAGCTCACATGGACTTGAAAATACCAAACATTAGCTGGTCTCAATAATGGCTCAACACCTACACACTTGTCCATCTGTCATTTGGCAAATATCATTGCAGATCTCATGGTGCCCCACTCAAACCTCTCTGGGTCTCTGTTGCTGCAGAAGGGAACCCATCCTTGACTCATCCCTTTGCAAGGAATAATAATGAGTGCACATCACCCATCCAGACTTTTCTTGGGCATGTGTGTGTGTATGCATAAGCATTTTCCCCGTATGCGTCTATCCAAAAGGAGCTACATGCTGGCAGTGTCAATCTGCTATTAATATAAGACAAGGACTTGTCAGAAATTGTATTTGAGTGGAGGGTATAGAAAGCGGTTGAGTGATCATCTTGCAAAATGTTACAAAAATAAAAAAGCAAAGCAAATATCTGGAGAACGTTGGCTTATAAACCTGTGCATTGGAGCTTCCATCTGTTTCATGGAATAGATGCAGATCCCATCCAGCCATTCCTCACTATCACCTCTTTGCAGAGGATGGCCTTATGGTGTCACCTCTTTATTGTATGTCACCACCAGCTCAAAGCTCCAGCTGCAGCAAATGAAAAGGGAAGCATGCTTTATTTGTGTGGACTGCCAGAAGTGGTGTCCACACTGCCAAAAACTCTCATCAAAGTCTCAAGAGGCAGATGTTGAGAAGTGGGTGCATTTTTTTGGTGACAAAGTATATCTTTCAGGCATGGTATATATTGCCTATGGAACTTGTTGCCATGCAATGCCTGTTTAGCCACTTGCACAAATACTGCGTGGGAGATTAAATGAATACCTACAAGCCCACTTGGAGATTTAGCAACCTCTGTATTGAAGGGAGGTTCTGGCAAGGTGATATTAATACCCATCCCATTGGCCTCATGGTATGCAGTTAGCTACTGTCAGTATGTTGAGATAGTTGGGCTATAGGTTTGTGATAGCTAATTAGTACATCACATCTCTGATGATTTATATGTACACCTAACATGTGCAAACAACATGTACCCCAGAGTTACATGCATCCCTGTAATCAGCATGCACCCAGTGACAAACCCAGGTTTGTTTCCATGTAATGTTTGAAATGGTCCTGAGCCAACATGCCTCTGTTTTCCTGGCAGTCTAGTAGCAAAGGGCAGGGGAGCTTCCCCAGATGAACAGGCCTTTTCTCCGTTAATGGTTGACCCTGCGGGCTTCACAGATTGACCATCAAGAACTAGTATGTTTCTGGGGGTGTTTAGGGGTTGGACCTCCAGATCCAACTTTCAACTCAACAAGCTAGATGTTCTACAGAAGGACTGGTATGAATTAGAAGCCCCTTGAGATGAGATAGTGTCTAGCGCTGACAAGATTCCACATGGTATTTGGATCAGTTTAGCTTGAGGGCTCTTAAGTCCTTCCAACGTCTGCTGAGCACCGGGCTGTGATGTTGACCATCCCACCTGCAAGAAAAAATATCAGCCTGACTGGCAGGTGGTAACCAGTATGGTGCAAGTGTGGGATCTCGGTAGCAGGGTTCGCAATAATGTGCTGATGATCTGTAAGTGGCTGGCTATTGATGAGGTGTCCAGCTAAAGAGTTAGTAAGACACTAAATCAGCCCCATTGATCCTAGCGAGATCGATGGTGCTACAGACCTGATCACTGCAACGGGCAATTAACAACCGCTGGAATGAGCTGCCTTCATGTAACATCAAATGCTTCAACAGACAAATCCAATCGCCACATCGATCTGGCCCTTCCTGGTGCCGTGACAAGGTGTGTGTGTTCCGTGTGTACATTCAAAAAGCAAGTGTTGGAGTAGAGAATGCACAGGCACCTGAATGCATGAGAGGCACACCCATCCACATCTCACCTGAGCGTCTCTTCCTTAATGAGTAGGCTGGGTGGATAATGCCTACAGCTAAACTGAGTTTTGGGCCTCCTCTATTTATTCCACTGAATTTTAGGGGAAAAGCTCAGCTGTCTGGGTTTCATAGACCATCCTTTATCAATCTGTTCACATTTTTAGACAAATGATTGAAGCTATTATCAAAATTTACTACTCAAGTTAGCAAAAACTGAGTTTCTTTCTGTGTGCATGTTTGGGTGGGCCTGTGGCCTTGCATCACACTTGCATACATCACTCTGTGGCTGAGTCCTACTCTGAATTTGGGGTTAGCATTTGGGGACGTACATTTAGCTAACAGGGATTTGAATGGATTCATTTGGTAGTAATGCTAATTAGTGATTATCCGAGTTGCCTGGCTAGTAGTCTCTGACTCCTAAAAGGCTTTTTGGGAGAAATGTAATGGGTCTAGATTCAGTGTTAAGACTGAGACTGAAATGAATTTGGAGTGAGGATAGTTTGAACCTACCTTCACCAGAATAGACAAAAGGTGTCCTCAGTGCTATTTTTCTAATAATAATAATAATAATAATAATAATAATAATAATAATAATAATAATAATTTATTTATACCCCGCCCATCTGGCTGGGCTTCCCCAGCCACTCTGGGCGGCTTGCAAAAGAATATTAAAATACTATAATACATCAAACATTAAAAGCTTCCTGAAACAGGGCTGCCTTCAGATGTCTTCTAAAAGCCTGGTAGTTGTTGTTCTCTTTGACATCTGGTGGGAGGGTGTTCCACAGGGAAGGCCCTCTGCCTGGTTCCCTGTAACTTGGCTTCTCGCAGTGAGGGAACTGCCAGAAGGCCCTCGGTGCTGGACCTCAGTGTCCGGGTAGAACGATGGGGGTGGAGACGCTCCTTCAGATATACTGGACCAAGACCGTTTAGGGCTTTAAAGGTCAGCACCAACACTTTGAATTGTGCTCGGAAACGTACTGAAAAATAGGTGCTGGAAAATCTAGAAAAATAGGTGCTGGAACTCACCATGAACACCTTCTTTGTTCTCTTTTAATGGCAATGGTGCCTAGCTGAGAGATGCTGGAACTATGTACTAGTGAGTTCTGGCTGAAAAAAAGCCATGCGTGTACTGAAGAAGAAGAAGAGTTTGGACTTGATATCCCGCTTTTCACTCCCCTTAAGGAGTCTCAAAGCGGCTAACAATCTCCTTTCCCTTCCTCCCCCACAACAAACACTCTGTGAGGTGAGTGGGGCTGAGAGACTTCAAAGAAGTGTGACTAGCCCAAGGTCACCCAGCAGCTGCATGTGGAGGAGCGGGGACGCGAACCCGGTTCACCAGATTACAAGTCCACCGCTCTTAACCACTACACCACACTGGCTCCCTGAATATGGCACATAGATACATTACAGCAATATTGCGGTTTAGTTTTCAAAATCTTTCACAAAGGAAATGTTGAAAAGAACAATTTGGGATTGAAATGTAGAAATAAAATGTGTGCTGAATCTTATTTTGTAAGGTCAGGCACATTGAAAGAAAGGAGCACTAAGGTTGGTTGGTGTGTTGTTGCACCTACATGAAACATCCTTGAATGACTTTATGGTCTTGAGGAGAGTTTTCTGCTACGCCAGATTTGGCCTGTGGTGATAACAGGGTTCTTTTGCCTTCTCCCACAACTCACTCCACCAGCTGTCAGCCTGGAGATGATGCCTTCTTCTCTAAAAGATCTCAAATTGGATCCAGCCTTCCATCCTTTTTTTGCCTTTTTTGCTGTTTCAAAGCAACAGCTTTCCTCTGCAGAGGGGTGGCTTCATGGGCAACCACTGATGTAATATTCAGCTTGGGTCAGTTTCCTGAGCCTCCTGGTCTTCTAACTTCTATGGCACCTCTTGCTCACCTGTCCTCTGCTTGCACGCCCTTTGAGATGGGTTGAGCTGTGAAGAGCTGGCTAATGCATGGTGCTGCTTTGCAGCTGGAGGTAGGATGCAAAGTTTCTTGGTTCCTTCTGGCTGATTCCTCCAGCAGACTGCCTCCACACTTAAATCCTCCTTTGCAGGATGTTCCACTCCTGGGAGTACATTTGTGTGGAGAATGCATTTAGCCTGTTGTTATCTAGCACAGAGCCCTGAATTTGCAACTGTGCAGTTGCATCCGGAAAAACCACTGATGGAGGTGGCAACAAACAACCCAGATAATGCCTTACGTTCTCTGTGCAACTGTGTTTCAGGAGGCTGCAAGGGTTGCATCCTGCACAGGAGGATTTTGACAGATGTGACAAATACCTTCCTTGAGAAGAGAGGGGCTTGTAACATGATGTGTCAACTGGCGCCTTCAGCAAGGCATGAGCATTTTGTGGTCTGTCCACACGATGGCAGCCTAGCCCAGTGATTCCACTGTACGCAAGCTTCCAAACAGAGAAGGGGTATAGATCTTCCACAGCAGGTGTTCACATCTCTCTCGGACCTCACCCCTACCATACCCCACAGAGCAGAGTGGGAAGAATCAGGATGGTGGTGGTGGTGGCAACTTTTGATCTGCGAGGCCTGCAAAGGAAGCCAGCTGAGGAGCTTGTTGAGCAAAATCCACAAGTGGCGTTTGGGGGACGTTATGTTTCCAGGCATGGAGGGGCTGGTTATTAGCAGAATCTATACCAGGGCATGGTCAATTGTTGTCACTTGGGCTTCTATGCTCTTGTTCTCTAGCCCTGGAGATGGCAATGATATTGTGAGGTAATACTACTTCAGTAAATATCTTCATACGATGCCAAGATCTGAGAAGAGGGCTTCTACATCCGACAGATGATTGATCAGAAGCTTGAAATGGAGTTTAACTCCATTTGGGAGGGGTTAAGCGATTGCAGCAAAATCAACAAGAAAAATGACTCGAGTGAACCCTGAGGACCCTAAAGTCAAAAGCCACACTCTAAACACACTGTGCTTCTTCTAGGTTTGCCAAATATTTGACTGAAAATTTACACACACACACACACACACACACACACACACACACACACACAGTGCTTTTTCTAGGTTTGCCAAATATTTGACTGGAAATTCTATTTCTCTCTCTCTCTCTCTCTCTCTCTCTCTCTCTCTCTCTCTCACACACACACACACACACACACACACACACACACACACACAAATAATAGATAGGATGGAGCTTACTTCCTGGTAAGTTTCTGTATTGCAATTGTAGGCTTAAGATGTAAACCAGAGAAGACCTGTGGTTCTCAGCAAGGAAACAGTATGATGGCAAGTTAGGAGTGTGTGTGTGTTCTTGTTGAAAATTTCAAGTGGGCAAGGCTACTGAGGTCCCTCCCGCAATCAAATGATGCTTCTGTAAGGCATGTTTGGCTGCATGGGCCTGGACGCAGGCACAAGGCTCTCCGTTGTTTCCAAGCCAGGAGCCATTTTGACTGCACAGAGCCACCGATCATGTCTATATAGCTCATCAATAATTTAAAGGGTAAACAACACTTTACATTAAGCGACACTAATTACCCCTGTAGATCCCACATAATTAACTTTTAACTGCATTTTAATTTTTATGGGAGTACTCCACCCCCTTGGCCCCCACCTGCACGTTACATTGGCTGGTACCCAAAGACTCCACACATTCCAGGCATTGCCCTAGCACCACCATCAAAGGAGGCTGCCCCTTTCTCTCACCAAAAGATTGCTACTGTTATCGGCACCCGTCTGTCTTGAGAGATGAGGGAGAAAGCTTTGGGAGGTGAAGTCAAACTGCTGCTCTAGCAGCACTGAAGCAACCTCCTTGTGGTGCAAGCCTGGGAAGTGTGTATGAAGGGCCTGGGATGCCCAGATGACCAAAACCCCCTCTTGACCTCACTGATGTGATCCAAAGGAAAGCAGAGCAATATGTTTGGCACCAGCTGGGCTGCAGGAGTTGCCAGAAGAAGGCATATCATGTCTCATTCAACTGCTTTAGGGACTCCACATTGGATTTGTGTTGGGTTAACTCCTTAGCCTTTTCCCACAAGGCAGCAGAGGTTTAGCACCAGTGTTTTCCTTCTCCTAGATGGGCTACGTTCTCAGGTTGACGAGCCCGATTTGCCCCACCCTTACCTCTACAGCACATGAAAACACCACCTTCTGGACCATTGGACCCATTACTGGTCACATCCACTCAATCTTCCAGAGCCTGTCTTTGCATGCAGCAGAAGTCCCTAACTCACGGAGGGTTTTTTTTTTTTTAAATAATTTTTTATTGCTTTTTTTCCAAGGTAAGATACATCTTCAATAGCACAACAAAAGCGATTTTACAGAAAAAAGAAAAGATTATAAAAGAAAATTCACTTTTCCAAATTAATGTTCATAATCAACTGGACTTCCCCAAATCTTCCATCCCCTGCTTTGCTTTTCAATAAAAATAAACAGCAATTTGATACCTTATTTTGTGTGTTTTTGTGTTTTCATTTAAATATATAGTCTATGATTTATACTTTTTAAGTTCATAACTTAGTTTCCCTCCTTTACCAATCTCAATGCTGAAGCATGTTTTTCCCAAAAAACTTAGCAAATTCTCAACATTCATATAACTTATAATGTTTTTGTAAATAGTCCTTAAATTTTTTCCAGTCTTCTTCCACTGTCTCTTCTCCCAGATCTCGGATTCTGCCAGTCATTTCGGCTAATTCCATGTAGTCCATCAGCTGTGAATGCCATTCTTCCAGCGTGGGTAACTCCTGTGCCTTCCAATATTTGGCTATAAGGATTCTTGCTGCTGTAGTTGCATATAAAAAGAAAGTTCTATCTTTTTTTGACACTCTCTGGCCCACAATGCCCAGGAGAAAGGCCTCTGGTTTCACTCACGGAGGGTTTTAGAACCAATGGCTACCTTCACCTGGTTTAGCCGTCCAGCCGAAGCGGTTTCTGGGCTGTGGCTGCTGTTGCATGTTGACAGCTTCTCAGAGCCCCAGGTAAGAGTTGAGTGCAGGCTGGGGACCAAAGGTGGACAAACGACCCCAAAGGAGCCTGATGTTTCCCCCCACCAGAGGTACTAGTAAAGATAAAGGGACCCCTGACCATTAGGTCCAGTCGTGACCGACACTGGGGTTGCGGCACTCATCTTGCTTTATTGGCCGTGGGAGCCGGTGTACAGCTTCCGGGTCATGTGGCCAGCATGACTAAGCCTCTTCTGGTGAAGCATAGCAGCGCACGGAAGCGCCGTTTACCTTCCTGCAGGAGCGGTACCTATTTATCTATTTGCACTTTGACGTGCTTTCGAACTACTAGGTTGGCAGGAGCAGGGACTGAGCAACGAGAGCTCACCCTGTCGCCGCCGACCTTCTGATCGGCAAGTCCTAGGCTCTGTGGTTTAACCCACAGCGCCACCCATGTCCCTTACCAGAGGTACTAGCCCTCCCCTAACACCCCATACACCCTGATCGCTGCTGTACAAAGCAGCAACTCTTAAAGTGGGTTCCAGTTGCTCTCTGCATGCCCAAGGCTGGCCCAGGACAGTTTGGCACCAAACAGGGCACGATCTCCCAGGATGCTCTCCTGTGTGCACAGGAGTTGAGATGAATGGGAGCCATGCCGTAGGACCCCAGCAGCTGTTTCCTTTTGAGTCAGGCAAGCCGGGTCCCGCATGTTGGCATAAAAGGCATACGAGCCCCAGCAAAGGGTTGTACAGTTTGCATCTAAATAAAAGGAGCGCAAGCACTGCAGTTAATGTAGTCAGTAAATAAATAAAGGAGGGCTTTAAGCTTAGGGTACAGCAATCAGTTTAGAACTACAGGATAATTAACCCAGCAGGGGGCCGGAGCAGCCTATAGTCAGGTTTAAATGAACGAGTTCACTTTCATTGAGGCAGACTTGCTCAGCTCCCCAGGGAGTATAAAAATACGCTGGGGGAAGAGCCAGTGAAAGACACCAAGCAGAGGCGTGTGCAGGGCCAGAGCAGGCCTAGCGGACCACCGCCCTCACCCCTCGAACCCAGAAGAGCTCTTCTTCCAGAATTCCTTGGCTAAATAAATGTGGCTGATTTTGAAGCATGAAATCCTGCACTCCTTGCTTAAGCATTTCACACCACCTTTGCCTCTCATCATCCTGAGCGAAACTGTCATGGCTGCCATGTTTGCCAACATTATGTGACTGAGCTCCGCTCCCCCCCAAAAAACCCCCACACCTTTTTAATGCCTGGGGATGTATGCTGTGCCATAGAAGTTCAAACACAGGTCTAGAAGCATCTTTGAGGTGGGCAGCAGCTAAGCTTGTACATCCAGGGTGGAGAAACTCAAGCTGAGGGGAGCATTCAAATGAAGCACACTTATTGCCCATGAAATGCTCCTACCACTGCTAATGAAACGATGAGCCTGAGGCAGTTTTCAAGTCACCTCCGCCAAATGAGGAGTCCTGGGTTCGCCTCAATTTATCCCCCAGGGGGCAATGAATGATATGGTTTGAATGGACCTATTTGGTCATAACAAGACCCAAGCAAGGCCCATTGAATGGTTGGGGAATCTCCAGACCTAGGCTTGCAGTCCTCCCCAGCTGCAATGCCGCCTGACCATTTCACGTAAGCGCACTTATATTGAGTCAAATGATGGATCCATCTGGCGCAGTATTGCTGACATTGACTGGCAGAAATGCTCCAGGGTTTCGGGCAGGGCACACTGCCACTGAGCAACGGTCCTTCTCCCTCTCCAGTAGCCCTCAGCCTCACCAAGGGCATCACTGGAGTCAACCTCCTTGCTTGCTACTGCACACCAAATCTAGACTTGCCACTCCATGTTGCCCAAAGGATTTTTCTTTTGGACGTGATTTTGGAAGTGCCCGCTTGGGTGAAAAGCAGCCAATATTATTTCAAAGAAACGGGAAAGGGGGGCCAGCAACATTTTTGCTGCAAATGGGCAGGGGGAGAAAGGTCTTCCTGCTGAAAACTTGAAGTGCTCTTGAGGTCCTTGCCAGGGCAGCTCTCCAAGCAATGATTCTGCCAAGCTGAGGGGAAAAAAGAATCTCATGGGAGTAATTCGGGCACATCTCTGCTTTGCTTTTCACCAAATAAACCCCAAATAGAACTATCCTCCTCTAATCACATGTTTGGAGAAAATGCTGTTCCTTTTCCTGGATGGATTGGCTTTCAGAAAAAATCCAAAATTGCTCAAAGTGATGAGCGAAATGCATGGAACCATCACACACAAAGTTTTAAACAATCCAAGAATAAAAGCCACATGTTACAACATTAGCAGTTACAGAAAGAGGAGGTGTATTGCCAGTGGTTCTTTCGTCTGGATGAAAAGGCAGATCTTTGGACTTCATCTGTTCCTCACTGGGAATCTTGTGGGACGCCCCTTATTACAGATGGCCACAGCTCAGCAGTCTTCGACATTTTGTGAAAGGGTGATTTGGCCACCCGAAATGCCCAGTCCAGTTCATTTTTCCTCCTGTCACTGAGTTGCCCCTCCAGAGCTGTGGGGCAGCTGAGCCTATCTATAAATATAGGGTTTTAAGCCGCCACAAAGCTTCTCCTGGCTCACATTGTCAGGGTCCCCTTTCTATCCATTAGATCATATCTGGGTCAAAGAGCACAGAAGGGGGGAAAAAGCCCCCCTGCCACACAATGTCTATTCAACCTCAGGCTCTATTCACTCACGTCTTTTCCCCCCACAGCCAAGGACACGTGACCCTCCTCCCTGCTCCTTAGCCTAAGCCCCTACCTTTTGATGTTCGACAGCAGAAAACTGCAATTAAATGTTGTTCTCAAGATGATGCCCTAAAGTAAGCTCGGGTGAGAGTCATTCAAGCAGGGAGCCGTCAACACAGATGCAAGTTTGGCTGGGGGGCCAGGGGGCTGTGGAGAAAGAGAAGAGGAAACCCACAGGAATCCTGAACTTTGTTTAGCTATTTGGACCTGTTTGTTTATGACATTCGTTTTGCAAAGAAAGTGATATCTGGAGAAAGCAAAGGAAGTTCTCCAGCACACGAGGGACGAGGAAGGGTTGTGCAGATATTTGTGGGGTCCTATGTATGTTTATTTAGAAGTAAGTCCACTGCTCAAATGGTTGGGCAGAGCAGTTACTGTTTTTAGAAAGCTACAGGGGCAGCTCAGATAGGGATACAACTGTGAGGAGTCACAGGGTGTTGCTTTCAGATTTCATGAAAGGTCTGCTATATTCTGTTCAATAAGCCTTAACTTAGTGAAGGACAGATCCTGAAGCTGAGGCTCCAATACTTTGGCCATCTCATGAGAAGAGAAGACTCCCTGGAAAAGACCCTGATGTTGGGAAAGATGGAGGGCACAAGGAGAAGGGGACGACAGAGGACGAGATGGTTGGACAGTGTTCTCGAAGCTACCAGCATGAGTTTGACCAAACTGCAGGAGGCAGTGGAAGACAGGAGGGCCTGGCGTGCTCTGGTCCATGGGGTCACAAAGAGTCAGACACGACTAAATGACTAAACAACAACAACAAGCCTTAACTGAGTTCAGTAGGACATGGACCCAAGTAAGCACAGATAGAACAGCAGCCAGAGAGAGGAGGACCAAATTGTATTGGACATTACGCTTGCATTTTATGGATATTATGTATCTACATTGTTTATTATGTTGTTATAGGCGGCATATGAATGTCTTAATACAGGAATAAAAGGTGACACTTAAAGCACAGGACCATATTGCCTGCTCTGGAGAACATAAGGGACTTTCCATTTGCCTATCTGCTGAGCCCCCATTTTCAAATACCGTCTTTGTTCTGCCTTCCAGAGCATTGGTGAAAAGGTGCTAGATGCTCTCCTTTGGACACTTTGGCACCTTACAAGGTGGAGTGCGCTGAAAGGGGGCTCCCCCTATTGGCCTGGATGTTTTTCTGCTGACTTTAACGCAGTACTAACACGAGGGAAACCGTTTAATCCATCATTACAACATCATCGGGGAAGCCATTTTGGAGAACGTCTAAACACTTTCTCATATTAGAGGATGCATTTCGAAAATTAAAAAGGAAGCCTGTTCAGAATATTTAAAAATGTATATTACTGTCAATTGTAGAAACTGAAGATTGTTAACATTTACTAGTATGTGTTGATAATCCCTCCACTAGCCATGGCAGCATGGAGCTCCCATCCCTCACCCAGGAGCTCCTCATTCCTAGAGATGATTGCACTTCTGCTCCAAGGTTTGGTGGTTCCAAAACTTTGCTTCCTTAAAGACCAATTGAAAATGACAGACCACTGAATGATACGTTTTTTGCCTGTGGCAGCAATTGTGATGTTCTGTGCTAGATGCTGTACGATGTTTAATTGTATCTTTATTGCTTCTTTTATTTCTTACGTTGTATTTAATTATATTACCATTCACGTTCCATAGATGTCAAGCTGTACTTTACAATAAAGAACAACATAAGAAACAAAGGAAGCAATAAAATACAGTAACAAATTCAGTATATTTAATATGGACATGCTGTGGACCACATGAACAAAGCATGGGCCACCATTTTGGAATCCATGCACCAGGGTGTTTTGGAGTCAAATTAACGTTGCACATTCCAACCTGGGCCCACCTGTTTACCCCATTGCCCCACTACCAAGCCTTATTATGAGGAGTAGCTGAGGGAGTTGGGAATGTTTAGCTTGGAGATGCGAAGACTGAGAGGTAATATGAGAGCCATCTTCAAATATCTAAAGGGTTGTCACATGGATGATGGGGCAAGCTTGTTTCCTGCTACTACAGAGGGCAGGACCAGAATGAATAGACACGAATTATAAGAAATGGGGTTCCAAATGAACACCAGGAAGAACCTTTTGACAGCGAGAACTGTTTGACAGTGGAATAATAATAATAATAATAATAATAATAATAATAAGAAGAAGAATTAGAATTAGAATTAGAATTAGAATTAGAATTAGAATTAGAATTAGAATTAGAATTAGAATTAGAATTAGAATTAGAATTAGAATTAGAATTAGAATTTATATACTGCCCTATACCCAAGGGTCTCAGGGTGGTTCAGAGAATAAAATCAGGATATAAAACTGCAAAATACCTAATAAAAATAAAAACAACAACCCAATAGCCCCTCCAACCCCCAACCCCCAACCCACATTTTAAAAGGGCATAGGATATAAATTGGATCAACCAAAGGCCTGGTTAAAAAGGAACATTTTTGCCTGGCGCCTAGAGGTGTATAATGAAGGTGCCAGGCGAACTTCCCTGGGGAGAGCATCCCATAGACAGGGAGCCACTGCAGAGAAGGCCCCGTTCTTGTGTTGCCACCCTCCGGACCTCTCGAGGAGGAGGCACATGAAGGAGGGCCTCAGGAGATGATCTCAGGGTTCAGGTAGGTTCATATGGACTCCATTGGAGGGTGGTGGACTGTATTAGAAGTTTTTAAACAGAGGTGGGATGGCCACCCATCATGGATGCCTTAGTTGTGATTCTTGCACTACAAGGAGTTGGACTAGATGATTCTTGGGGGGGGGGGGGGATCCTTCCAACTCTACAATTCTATTATTTGAAGGCATTGCCGGAGTGGGTGGGGTGGGAGAGGACATTTGGAATGAGGCAAGTGAGTTCATCATATGTAACCAATCCTGCCACCCCAGCAGTAGGGATAAAATAAAATAAAAATAAAAATGCAGGGAGCCAAAGGAAACACAGAGGCAACAGGTATCAACGACTGAATTAACTTTATTGGGTTTTTTTTTCCTAACTGCAGATTCAAGGTATACAACTGAACATTGCTATTTTCCTTATGAGACTTATAAATAAAAATACAAAAAATGTCCACTACAAAAAAATCTACTGTTAGTAGGATGTAAAAAATATTCTCTTTGCTATAGAAGGCACAAACTTCACTTAGTGACAAATGGAGAGAGAAAAAAACCTGCAGCAGTAAATTCTTTAATTTTTTTTTAAACCTTTTCTTAATATTTTTTTTCCTCGCCAGAAACACTGAAGATTTTACAAAGGACCACACCTGCACCCAACACAGAAGGACAGATGCAGAGGCAGACAGCGGCAACTAGTGGGTGGGGGAGGGACAATCACAACTTTTTAATCAGGGTGGGGGAGGGAATCTGATTTATGGTGTGTGTGTGTGTGTGTGTGTGTGTGTGTGTGTTATCTTTAAGCTAAATGCGTCTGTGACTCTAGAGGAACACATAACGAGACTCACAAGCAGCACTGCAAAGGAACAAATGGAAGAATATTTTGTACAGAGGAAAAAAATACACAATGGAGGAAGGGCTGGGGGTGGGAAACCCCAAATCGAAACATAACAACAGCAACAACAATTAAAAAAAAAACAAAAACAAATGGGCACCTTCTAAAGTTAGGCTAACAGGAGGTGCTGAGGTAGACAGAGCCAGGACAGCAATTAAAAACACTATTTATTCATTTTTTTAATACGAAGCAATCAAACTGGCACTTGTGCTGTCACAACGTTAAGAGACAAGCAAAAAAACGAAAAACGAAAACAAACCAACAAAAATTAATAATAAGCTTTTAAATTTGCTTGGTCCAGAAGGACAACAATTGGTCCTCAGTGCTATAATATATATTTATATATATATATATTTTATGAACATAAAACGTCATGGAGACATAGCATGGCTTCTTAGCCTCAAAAGATCATGCATACTTTTAACACTATGTAAAACAAACACCAAGACACACGCCCAGATATTGGCACCCTAGGGTGCCCAGGGATGTCATGGCAGCAGGGGGAGCAAATGTGGGTGAGGAAGTTCTCTAGGCCCAGGCAAGATCAGGAGACTCATCCAGACTCTTGTTGAATATGGAAGGTAAGCTTCCTCTGCCTCCATTCGTTATCCGTTGCCCAAGTGACGCTCTCCTCCAAATCACCAACTTCCAACACTTGGCTCTCCCTCGGTCCAGGTTCTCTCATACCTGTCGTTGTGTGGGAAAATCCAGATCGAGGGAAGGGAGAAGGTGGGAAGGCAGCAATTTGGAGGAGAATGTCATATGGGGCAAGAGAGAAGGAATGGAAGCACATGATGCGCTTCCTGTCCACACTGAATGGCAGTATAGATGAGCCCTCAGATACCCCACCCTACAGCTTACAATGGTGGGTGACTGAGCAAGAGAATCTCACACCACAACAGAAGAGCAAGCTTTCAGGGGGAAGGGGCTGGTGGGTGGGTGGGTGCGGCAGAAGATTTGTAGGACAATTAGAGTGAACACTAATTGGAAAGGTGGCTGGCAAATTGTTGCCTCTATTAGTACAACTGAGGATGGTGGCAATCTGGAACAAGAAGAAGCAACTTCAGGGTTTTTTAAAGCGCTGAAACCTACAGGAAGCCAGGAGTTTGGAAGCAGGGGGAAAGGGGCATATGAGGGAAAAAATTCTCAAATAAAGGACGTTAGAGCATACCATGACATCCCCTTTGCAACAAAGTCCAACCCATTTCCCCAGGGTACCAAATAACTGAGCAGGCATTGCAGCAATTTCCCCCTCTTTTAAATGTGAAAAAAAATCCTATCCCTTTTTTTTTACTAGGCACAAAGATAAAACAAGCCATCTTCCCAAAGTTGTGTACTAAATCAGTGCCTGTCTTGCTCCCTCCGCCACAAAGCAGCAAAAACAATAACAAAGAAAAAAAGTTATTTTTTTTCTTTCTCACGCAGACATGCAGAAAATGCACACTCGCACATGTATGTATACAATGCATCTGAAAATGCTTTCGGTTTTTTTTTTTTTTGATGTTTATTCCCAAAGCAATATACTTGCAAAAAATAAAAAGTGTTATGCAGGACAGCCAGAATTGTGAATTTCCATACGGCGGGTGGACAAAGCTTGAAGGGAAATTGTGTAAGGCATTTGTACCCCAGAGTACCATAAAGTGTGCTAAAAAAATGGCAGTTTAAGTGGGGGGTTATTTGCGTGGCGAATGAAACCCAGCGATCAGGCCACTCTATAGAGCACCTCGCAAAAACTGCTGGTGCTTTAAAGTTGGGGAATCCCTTTCCCTTCTAAATTCCGATCTGGTTTGTGCGATCCTAACTTTTAGATCAAGTCAACAACATGCTTCCCCATCCCTACAACCTGGCAATTTTCTGGATTGTGTTGTGTTCACTGATCAAAAACAACTTCACCCACATTCCCATCAACATTCATAATGTAGCAGATGCCTTGCAAACAACCAAAACATTCAGAGGAAAATGGCATCTTCCTGCAGAAGAGGGAAGGGCAGTTGCAGTGAACATGTGCATTTCCGGTAAGGATGCCTCCATAGGAAACTGCAAGGATCACCGCCGCCTCCCTGCCTACCTCAAGGCCACATTTCTGGATGCAGGAAAGGCCCACACAGAGGTTTAACAGGAGGGTAAATGCGTTTCCCAAAGTGCGCTTAGGAAGCTGCGATTTCACCCTGATTTAGTACCATCCTATGTGATGCTAGATTACAACAATACTGCTATTATTTAATACTAGGGCTTACACACACACACACACATGCACGCAGGCAGGCATACAGATTCCTGTTCACATTACAAAAGGAGAGGGGTCAGAGAGAGAACATCATTCTGCTTAAAACTGACACAGGGACTAACAAATGTTACAAAAATATTACACTCTGCAAATAATGTCATCAGTCCAACACTTTCAGCTTGGTGGGCGGGTGGGGCGGAAGGGCAAAGGCTGCTCAAATGAGCAACCTTTTTTTTTTTAAATCAAGAAAACAACAAGAACACCATCAATAGCCCAATAATGTCGGGAGCACATAGACACAACCTTATGGCCATCTCTGGCAAAATGTGACATTGGTACGCTTACTGCATATTTCTCTTTAAAGGGTCTGCCTTAAATGACGTTATATTTTTTTCTTCACATTATAAACAAAACTCTACTTAGCTATTCACATATTCAAGTTTAACTGTTCGTTTTTCTTCCTTTACCAAATCGCTAACTTTTTCACTAAACTGTCAAAACTCTATCAACTGTTACAATGACACATATTCTCTCTCCTCTTATTCCTCCCCCTCCCTCCTTCCCTCCCCCCACCCCATTTTAAGGCCTTCAGTATTTAACCAACAGTTGAGACAAGATCAGAGGAGCAGGGGTAGGGTGGGGTGGACAGCAGTACAGAGACACTCCGTTAAAATTCCCTTTTCTTCCATCTATGCAAGGCTCCCCTAAAACTTTCTTTCCCCCGTATATAAAATGAAGCTAAATTACAGAATAAAAATTTACACTGGCAAAATATAAAGCATGAGATGAAAATTGAAATGAACATCACAAAGCGAAAAGAAAAGAAAAAAAACTTAACAAAAAACACAAATATTGCAAAAATGTGCTTCCCTTACTGCGAAAAAAACCCCTCTCACCAAACCCCCCTCCCCAATTTAAAAGAGGTAGCTTTCAAGATAATACGACCCACTTTCCATCAGTCAGGCCATTAAAACAAAACACCAATTTTGGTAATAATAATACATGATAAAATAAAAAAATAAGGCTGACGTGGGAACCGACTGCCACGGCGCTTTTGTGGCTGTGCTGTGGCACTTTGGCGCATCACGCAAATACTCTCTCCGGAGGCGCCGTGATGCAGCCCTTTCAGCACTCAACCTAAAACACTTCTCTCCCCCCCCCCCACAAAAAAGCCAATGCAAACAAGCTCATGAGGTCACAAGAAACTGAGGTAATTTCAAGTACAATGTGCTAAATGCAGAAATCATTAAACGTAACGTAAAATTAAAAAAGCAAAGACAAAGGAAAGCAAAAACAACAAGCCTTTCCCATTCGACTCCTTCGGAGACAGAGGACTGGGCAGGAGGATTGGCGGGGCGGGGGCGGGCATGTTTCAATAGCCATCACCTGGGTGGGGGGTGGACAGAAGAAGGAAGTGGGCCTCACTTGTACTTAGGGCACCTTGTCAAGAGGAACAAGGAAGAATTCAAGATCGCTGCCCCGATTGTGGCAGGAGGTATGAGATGCGGGAGAACTAAGCAAGTTGGAAAAAGAGGGAGGGGCGCAGCTGATACTGCTGAACTACAGTACCCATCATCCTTTGCAATTGGCCATGCTGGCTGCTGGGAGCTGTAGTCCAGCAACATCTGGAAAGCTGTAGGCTCCCCGCTCCCTGCTCCAAGAAGGTGGCAGGCAACTCATAGGACAAGTCCTTTCCATGGATGACAGCCAGCTGGCCCACCCCTCTAGGCAGCTAATGTAACTCCAGGCAAAGTCCTCACTGGGGGGTTTCAAGAAGCGGGGTTGAACCCTACCAGAAGACACACACGCACACTGCTTACAGTCAACATTTCCCTCCCAAATTCCACAAGAGATAGAGACTCAATCTGTGCCTTTCACACTTTGGCCAGACCTAACAGGATAGGCAAGGGTGTAGCGTGGGTTGCCGGTGCCCAGGGCAGGATCAGCAAGTGTTGCACTCCCTTAGTGGACTGAGCAGTGGTCAGTCCCTTCACCGTCCAGCATCTAATCAAGGGAGCAGGGATAAGGCAGAGAAACACGAAGCTGTGTCTCCTCACTCTCCTGCCCTTGCAGCAAGGCGTTGTGGACCATATAAGTGGCTCTGTCAGTGCTTTCCTGCCTTTCTCTTCCTCCCTCCCTCCTCGATGGGTGGCACCACAGCCCTCCACTCTTTCCCTCTTGGTTGGCCCAGGGGAGGGACGCTTTTGGGCATCCCTTCGCTGGCTAAGAGGTTAAGAAGGCACCAGCACTGCCCCAGTCCCAAAGACCTGACCTGGGAATGGATTGTCTCCCTGCAGCTCCAACTTCTATGAAGGAGCCTGTTGTGGGGGAACCTGGTTGCGCCCCCTCAGAAATTTGCACCTGTGGCCACGGCCCCCTGCCCCTCCACACTATGCCACTGAGGATGGGTTATCTCTCTGTTGACCTACTGTAGTAAGAATGCAAAGTGCCTCCGTGGTTGCTGTAGGCAGACTGCACTTGCCTCGCTGGGCCAGCAGTTCCTCCCCAACTTTTGTGCAGATAGTATGAAGGCTGGCACTGGTGGGTTGGGGAAGCATGTGCCTTTGATGCCCATTCAGCCCTAAGAGGGGTGACTCATGCACATGAGCCCATGAAGTCCCCTTGGACACTGCAGCAAATTGCAATCCCAATTCAGTAAACTATGCATGGCAACTGGGCATTATTATTGGCTATGGAAGGCAAGACTCTGCAAACGCAGAGTGCCCCATTGCTAAGAATTGGTATTATGGCTGGATAGCTACTACGGCCCTAGGCTTCCTCATGCCCACCAATAATGCAAATGCCAGTCTCATATTTTAGTTCAATGATGGGGCTACTTCCATGTTCACAAAGGAATGTGTGCATGGACCTTGTCCCTTCATGGAAGTAAATGGGGAAACTCTCTGTACATCAGATCCCTCTCCCAAATTCCAGGGTCGTCAGATCGTCAGATCAGAGTGCTTGTTCCTGGAAGCCATTGCGTCTCCCACCAGCCTATTTTGAAAGGAGCTGAAAAATAACTGTCCTCCCCACACCCCGGCTCCTCTGAGAAGGCTGACCGCTCATATTAAGAAATGTGCAAAGTTATGCTGTCCCTAACTGGTTTCTCTCACCCGAACCCCTTTCCCACTCCCACTCAAAAGAAAACATTAAATTAAATTTAAAAGAATGCATAGAATGGTCTTTGGTCAGGAGAAAGCATTGTGACCTAGAAGGGATGGTCTACAGGTGAGTTGTGTGCTCTTGTAAACTCAACTTGACCTTGGTCATGCTCTGTGGGAAAATCAGGAGCACAGCCATGATGCAAACGATAGGCCCAAAATGGAAGCACAGGGAGGGGTGTCTATAGGGGAAATAGTGACAATGTGATTTGCAGGCATCTCAGCACTTCCATTGCCCTACCCACTCCCCACTCTGGAGAGCAAAGTAAGAACAGTCCTACCCTCCCCCTTGGCTAAGGCCAGACACAAACACTCAGCACTCCCACCCCTTCTGCCCTGCAAGACCCTCAAGAGTGAGGAAAGCAGGGCACAATGCTCCACACACCATCTGAAACTTTCACCCCAGCACCTTCTGTGGCACACCTCTCCAATCCCACACCACTTCATTGGTGCCCCCTCAACCTCTGGCAACACTCCTGCTCCAAAGAGAATGGACTGGGAGGTTCAAGCCACTTGCCAAAGGGATGGGACGGGGAAAGCAGGTGGAGAGCAGCTTCCAGGGAATGTTGACACTGTAAACTGAAGCCTGTCCCGACTGGTGTCCTTCTCCCCAAGGATTGTGGGCTGCTAGGGATCTGCATCTAAACGAGGTCACAATATACCTAACAGAGAATCCTCAGAGGCCTCGTAAGACTGCAGTTCCCAAGGTTCCTTGGGAGAAATCAGGACGGCAACGCAAGAGTGAGGACTTGGTTTCAGTTTACAACATGAATGAGGCCTCAGTAAAATGCAACAGCTCCGCTAAGGAGTAGAAGAGGCTAAACCAAACCCCTCCTAAGGCCCTTTATGTGCATGGAGAGACAGAGACACGCATGAGGCAACTGAAGACATGGCTAGGGCTGGGCTGAGAGAGGGGTGGGCTTTTTGTTGTTGTTGTTGTTAGCCTCTTGTGGGTTTTGGCCAGGGAACCCCAAAGAGTTTCACTCCTCCTTCTCTTACTCCCGCTGCGATTGCAACAAGGACCCTCATGAGCTAGGAAGGAGATTGCCAGCAAATCCTAGTTGGACAGAAACAGAACCAGGTAGGGTGGGGTGGGGTGGGATTGGGGAGAGAAAAAGAAGAAGGGAAAAGGAGAGTAGGGAGGCCAGAGACCACTTAGGGGGTGGTTGGTTTTGCCCAGTCTTTCCCAGCTTCATCCCTCCTCTTGTCCTGTTAGACATAGCAAAGGTACAGATAGGTCTTCTCTATCCTCCAGTCGGTGGGGATCTCTTCCGGCTTGTGGCCTTTCATGTGCTTCTGCATGGCAGAAAGACTTGGGCAGTACTCCAGGCAGATCGTGCACTGATATGGGGAGGCTCCGTTGTGGGTCCTGAGGTGCTTGATCATGGCAGAGTAGTCTCGGGACCGCTGGTGGCAGAGCTTGCACTCAAAGGGTTTCTCACCTGTAATTAGAGAAGCAAGGCAGGGGGCACGGGAAAAGTCACTGATTTGGGGAAAATGACAGCTCTGGGTGGCGCCTAAGCCAAAAACCAACCCTTCTGTTTCTCAAGGGGTTTTGATCCCCTGTGAAAGAGGTTTCCATTGTTATGCCCCATCCTCAAGACTTGAGAATTCCTTGGGGGTTTTGGTGGGTTTTGAACAAGGTGGCCAAAGGCGGTGTGTTTTTGATTCCCAGGAAACATTTCTCCAGTGCTCTGCAGCCTCCATGGCTGCCCAGGCTTCCTGATTTGAAAAAAACCCCAAGGGAGGATGTTTACACTGGGCTTTGAATGAAACATGGGCACCCAGGGAGGCTGCATTGTGCAGATATCCAAGAGATGTAATTTTGAATGAAAGAAAGGATGCTACAAAACCCCTCAGCCACCATCAAAAAGAACAGCATTTATGTATTTATTCATTTACTTAATTATTTACATTTATATTCCACCTTTCCTCCAAGGAGCTTAAGTTGGGGTGCATAATTTTCCTCCCCACCATTTTATCCTCAGAACAGCCCTGTCAGGTACGCTGGGTTGAGAGTGAGTGACTGGTCCGACGTCACCCACTGAGTTTCATGTGTGGGTGGGATTTGAACCCTGGTCTCTCTCATGTTGTAGTCTAAGCAAGGCTGAGTACACTGTACTTAAAGTGTACTTAAAGCCAACATTTTGTGCCGGGAAGCCTAATGATTCTTCAGAAAGCAAGGTTGAATTCCTCAGCCTGGTCAATTAAAATCTGAGCTATTTTGTTGTTGTTGTTGTTGCATAATTCATTCTTTGCAAGTCATGGGAAAGAGCTATGCCCAGACTTTTGAGATTTCAGAATTGCTATAAGCACCGGAAGCTTTTTAAAAAGGCAGCAGAGATCCTCCCTAGGGAACTGTATTGTGTCCAATACCTCATTTTTAACCTTTTCTGTGTTCCTGTGAGATCACAGCACACAGAGAGCTGTGGCTAAATGCATAAAAGGGGGGGGGGAGTACTGCAAGTCCGTAAGTATTTTGTTGACTGGCTATGGGCTTATTTCATCCTTGCAGAGGGCTCGGGTTACCATGCAGATGACCATCACCTTTACAGCAGAGTTACTCGGTCTTTCCCGGAGAGATATGTTTCGATACTGTCCACGGCAGCCCCGATCGAAAGCCAAAGGGGGCTCCTTTCGACGCAGTAATTAACTGCCTCAGTCTTCTCAATATTGATACCTGCTCTGTGCACAGACAGAGCGAATAATGAAGTAATGAACAGCAAAAGTGATCTAAATATTGACCTGCTATTTATATTAGTTGTGGGCTGCTGATGCACTCAGCAATTTGCTAGCTGGCAGTGAGAGATCTGGGTTCCACGGTACACAATAAATCTTCTGTCTTGTACTCAAAAAAGTGGGGAATCTCAGCAGCAAAAGGATGGGGAAGAGGTGGGTGAAATAAGGGAAATTGTCCTCAGGGCTGCCTATATAGAGGGCTGCCTTCTGCAGAAATAGGAATATAGGAATTGGCCATATTGAATCAGACCATCTAGCTCAGTCTACTCTGATGGACAGTGGCTCTGTAGGGTTTCAAAAGAGTCTTTCCCAGCCCTACTTAGAGATGCAAGGGATTGAACCCGGGACCTTCTGCATGCAAAGCAGATGCTGTAGAACTCAGCTTTCACAAATGATTGCACAGAGAAGTCATTTTCAGCTTCTTTTCTTCACCCCTCTTTCCGATGGCACCCCTGAATGTCTCTTATGGAGCACATGTGAGTTGCAAAGGTTCTGGAGCCAAGGGCATGTGTCTCAGCTCATCTTGAGCATGTGTGAGGCCTTACAGGGGGAGGGTGTGTGACACATTGCTTCTGATCCCTGTTAAATTCCGTGGGGGGGGGGGCATTTAGAAGTGGCATGGATGAGCTACCTTTCCAGGAAGCTTGAACCTTCTCCTTGAGGACACCTGCTCAACTTCCAAAGGAATCCAAGGGGTGCCATTCAGAAATCGCAGATCAAGAAAAGCGAGGGAGCCAGCATTGTGCATGCACCTCACTTTTTTGAATGACAATAGTTCACTTTCACTCTGCTGCTTTCCCCATCCCCTTCCTGCCATGATACCCATACCTGTTCAGTGCAAATGGAGGGAGAAAAGACTGAGCTGGCTGCTGGTACCTCTCTCAGGAGTCTGCTTTTGGGCCAGGGGTTACCAGCCACTCTTTGTCATCCCTATCCCCAGTAGAATGTCATCTCTTATGTATCTGGGGCTGTTCTGTATTATTATTATTATTATTATTATTATTATTATTATTATTATTAAAGGTAAAGGTAAAGGTAAAGGTAAAGGTACCCCTGACCATTAGGTCCAGTCGTGACCAACTCTGGGGTTGCGGTGCTCATCTCGCTTTATTGGCCGAGGGAGCCAGTTTTTGTCCGCAGACAGCTTCCGGGGCATGTGGCCAACATGACCAAGCTACTTCTGGCAAGATGGAGTTCTGGCAGAACTACTTCTGCAGTGCACAGAAACACCGTTTACCTTCCCACCGGAGCGGTACCTATTTATCTACTTGCACTTTGATGTGCTTTCGAACTGCTAGGTTGGCAGGAGCAGGGACCGAGCAATGGGAGCTCACCCCGTCATGGGGATTTGAGCCGCCAACCTTCTGATCAGCAAGTCCTAGGCTCTGTGGTTTAACCCACAGCGCCACCCGTGTCCTCCTTATTATTGACTGCTTAATGCCTAAATTAGCATCTAAGAAGTTTGCTAAATATAGCTTGCAAGGGCTAGCAGGGTGATATTAGGAAACGGTTGCAGAGCCCAAGGAGAGTGTGGATTTGGAACATTATATTGGTCCATCTATCTCAGTACTATCTGTTGCATCTGGCAGTAATTCTGTTAGGTAGAAAGACTCAAAGCTCAGTTGCTGGAAATTCTTTGCATTGGAGATGCCAGGGATTGAGCTAAGGACCTCCGTGTAATTCACATGCCCTACAGCTGAGCAACAGCACCATCCATGCATACTGTATATGGAGCTGCCAGAGTCTTGCTCCTACTCTCTCAATATTTCCTGCTCTGACTGATAGCCACTCTCCACATTCTTTTCCAGCTCTGCTGCTGCCTGAGCTCCTGAGATGCCGAGCGGTGAACTGGCATCTTCTGCCTGGAAAGCCTGAGATCCATGGCTGAATCCTTTTCCTTACCTGTGTGGACCCTGTAGTGGGTCTCCAGCTGATGCTTGAGGCTGAACTTCTTGCCACAGCCGTTGCATTCGTAGGGCTTCTCTCCAGTGTGGATGCGCTTGTGGCCCTTCAGAGTGCTCTCGTCCCGGAAGCAGCTGCCACAAAACTCGCACTCGTATGGGTGGTCTCCTACAACCAGATGGGGACTGTCAGTGGGGGAAGGCACAAGCTGGATATAAGTCAATAGAAGCAAAAGGGGGCCCAGGGGTCATTCCTTGCCCTGACCCCAGCTAGAGCCCATAGTGTACAAGAGACATCTGGCTTAGTCCAGCAGGTAGTGTTGAGCTGGACTTCCAGTACCTTGGATAGCGCCAAGCAGACCTCTTGCTCTGTCAAGAAGAGCCTCCTTCATGGAAAGAAGATAAAGTCCCTACCAGAGAAGAATGGCAAATGAAGCTGTTGGACTATGCCGAAATGGCAAAACTGACCGGAAAGCTCAGGAACCAGGAAGACCAACATTTTAATAAGGACTGGGGGGAAAAATGACAATTTACCTTAAAGACCACTGTAAACAGTTGAAAACATTATCAGGACTGCAGTAACACTTGTAATGAAGCGAGAACGATGGATACAATGGAGTTATAAAAAACTTGGATTATTTAAACAAAGATGTAGTAGGAAAGGTTTAATAACAGAACCCAGGGAGGGGAAGGTGAGAAGTCCAGAGATTCGGGAGAATCTTGTAACTTTGGATGTGTAAACTTAAATACGTAAAACCAAATAAAAAAAAATTATTAAAAAAAGAGAAGAGCCTCCTTTAGGTGTGAACTGTGTGGAAGGGAAGCAAGACTCCAACTCCACTCTTGACATCCATATATTAGGCAATTAGTTCTGAAGGGAGAGGTGGATACACTTGTATAGTCTCCTCCATATGATCAGGAGTCCTGAGCAACTGCCCCACCATCACATGGAAAAGACTACAGGTGTACAGCCAGCACCCTCTTCAGATACTTATCCAACATTCAAAGGTTGTGGCAGAGCAGGGATCTGACTCAGGGGGCTTCTTGATGACAGGATCCAGCTTAGAGCAACCATTCTTTCACGGTTGGCCTTCTGGATTCAGCTGTTCTCTCCTCATCTGTGTCAGAGTCCTGGCTTTTGGCCAGGGCTAGGGGTCACAGCAGGTTGAAAGGCGCGTACATGGGGGTGAGACAAAAGAAGATTCTGAATGGGTGGAAATCTGTGTGCCTCAATTAGCATTTCAAAATGGCAGCTGTGTGATGGCTCCTTTACTCTTTCTGTCTGCCATCGTTCGTGGGAATTAGCAGCTTCTCAGCTGAGGGGCTGGGGCTGCTGTATCTAGTCACAGCCTTTCTTGACTTTGGATTCGGTGCCCTTGGGAAGTTTGAGATCCTGGCTCAGGAGAGGCAGGTGCTAACAAGGCAGGCAACTTCCTAGCCTGAGAAGCAAATCCAGAAAAGGGGTTAGGAGCGCTTAGTAGAGCGAGGCACAGCTGACGGAGAGGGCTGCTGTGCTGGAGAGAGGAAGGGACCCCATTAGGGAGGGGTCACCCCCCCACCCCAGCATGCTGCTAACAAGAATGAGACCAAGGAAGGTGATGGAAGAGGCATATTCTGTTCCTCTACAACAATTCTCTGTTTCTTGCCAGGAAGTGGTTTAGGAACATCTGCATGAAAACTCATATCAGGCAGTCCTTCTCAAAGGAGCCATAGTTCGCTCGGCACCAAGATGGGGAACCCAACTACACAAATCATTAGGATGAAGGACAATCTTGTGAGTCATTAAAGAAGCCCAAGATGGTGAGGTGATGTTCATTGTGCAAAAAGAGGATATGGTGTGTGTGTGTGTGTGTGTGTGTGTGGGTGTGCAGGTATTGACGGTCTGGGCACAGCCTTCTCTAACCTTGTGCCCTCCAGATGTTTTGGATCACAATTCCCACCAGCCCCCAGCCAGTTTGGGAGCTGTAGTCAAAAGCTTCTGGAGGACACCAGGTTGGTGAGGTGATCTAGCAGACCTAAATGACACTCAAGTGGAAGAATCATAGAATTGTAGAGTTGGAAGGGACCCTAAGGGTCATCTAGTCCAGTGTTCCCTAAACTTGGGTCTCCAGATGTTTTTGGACTACCTCTCCCATCATCCTTAGCTAGACAAGACCAGCAGTCAGGGATGATGGGAACTGTAGTCCAGAAACAGCTGGAGACCCAAGTTTAGGGAACATTGATCTAGTCCAACTCCCTGCAATGCAGGAATCTCAACTAAAGCCCCTATGACAGATGGCCATCCAATGTCTGCTTAAAAACTTCCAAGGAAGGAGAGTCCACAACCTCCCAAAGCACTTGGGTTGCTACAAATTTGCCCTCCTGTACATGTCAATTTCAAACATCATTATTCCCTGGAGCATTTATTGATTTTTTAATGGAATTTACCCCCACCTCCTTTCAACAGATCTGCCAGGATCTGGGAATCTGTTCCCATCTGATTCGCCACAGCTTCCTGCTGATGGCCTGGAAAAGTCCCAGTCCCACTCAGCTGCAGGGCCCCATCTATGACATGACAGAGCCAGCAACTTGATCAAGAGGTTGGGTCTTGTGACACGACTCTGTCCAATGCATGGGTAGCCAATGTAGCTCTCTCCAGATGTTGTTGGACTACAACTCACATAATCCCTGGCCATTCTGGCTGATGGGAATTGTGGCCCAGCATTTTGGAGGCACAATGCTCGCTACCCATGGGCTAATGGATCCCTAGGCTGATGCTCAAGATAGGTTTTCACTCAGGATGGCAACTCCCTACACAGATTTTGCCTTACCCAGTATTTTTTAGAAGCTGGTACCCTCTCTCTCTCTCTCTCTCTCTCTCTCTCTCTCTCTCTCTCTCTCCCATGGCCCCTATTTTTGGAAGAACACTCACTCATGCCATCTGCTTCCAATGTGCCACTGTGCTCTGGGCCAATCAAGTGGGTTAACCCACAATTAAGTGAGTACTTATCAATGTACATACAGTTCCAATCAAACAGACTTTTAATTGTCTGTAACCATAGGCCATGACGAAAAAGGGCATACAATTAAGAAAACATGTGTGTTCCTGACACTTCTGGTTTGGGGCACAGGGACTGAGGGGTGGGTTGGTGCGATTCACATATGAATTGGAAAGAAAAGACAGACGCTCTCTGAAGAAACAGTCAAGGCATGCTTTGACAATTGTCCTTTTGCTTGTCGATCTCTTCCTATCTTGGTCAACAATTCAGAGCCAACGTGAACTGTGGGATAGTGTTTTTTTTTTTGTGTGTGTGTGTGTAGACTTTGGGGAACAATTGGTCTGTTTTGAGGCAAGTCTCTTCTGCTGGGGAAAGCTCACCGCCTAAGAAATCACTTGCAAATTAGGCATCACAAGAATACATTGGGCATGGTTCACTGGTAAGTTTGGCTACAGATGCCCAGTGATACGAGAGGAATAGCACAAGGGAACTAGTTCCCCTTGCACACCACCCCTTTGTGTCACTGGGGCTTGTGGGGCCAAAATTCCCACTGGATCATACCCCATATCATTTGCATTTTAGGGCATCAAGCACTGAAAATCTCTAGATTTTTGCCATCAGCTTCACCAATCTATTGCCCCTTCCTCTTCCCCTCCAGCACCTGCCCCCCCTTTCCCCAGTATTGCTTCTTAAGGCAAGGAGGGGAAAAAAGGTGAGGGGCTTCCAGCTCCTTTTAGCTGTTTTCCTTTTTTCCAGTTTTTTAAAAAAATATATTTATTACAGAAGCCGAACGGAAGGACAATAAAGATAGATTGATCGTCCAAGACTTTGTTCATGAATATTTAAATATCGCTGATTTGTCTTGTCAGTGTAATTACAATCTTCTCCGGGCTTGGCGGATCCGACGACCACAAGTTTATGGTAAAGAATGGCCCCACTGTATTTCACTTGTCCCGTTGCAGATGTGCAGAGCCGCCAAGCGTGTAATGCCGCTCGCATTTCATACATTTTCCTCAGCTGCTGAAGGCTTAAGTCATCCACAATGACCTACGCTTTTTCATTATCCCCATGTCAAACCAAACTCGTGCCTGAGCATAAATTGTCCTTCTTGTTATAGACTTGCAGGCTGCCGCCTCCACTTCCTCTTTACAATGATATTTTACTCTCTTCCTTTTCTCTCCTCCCTCATCCTGCCGCCCTCTGCCCTCCCCTCCGTGGGCATCATCCCACCCCCTTTCCCCTCAATTAGGACCCTCGTTGCCTCAATTACAGCACCCCCCCATATTGTTAATCTTTTCTTTTAAAAACACAGCAAACTGATGTGTACTAACAACAGGCACACCTTGTATTCCTTCTGCTGCAGACAGGAGCAGTCTATGCAGAAGGGGCCCCCAGAGACAGGGAAGAACAGAAGAAGCTGCCTCATACTGAATTGGACCATTGGGCCCATCTAACTCAATATTGTTTACACTGACTGGTAGCAGCTCTCTGGGGTTTCAGGCCAGAAATCTCTCCCAGAATTAGCTAGAGACACTGGGGATTGAACCTGCGACCTTCTGCATGGAAAGCCACATGCTTTACCAATGAGCTATGGCCCTTCCCTGAAGAAAGTCTTTCTCCTAAGCATCTTCTTCTGAGTACAGAGGTACCTTGGGTTACAGATGCTTCAGGTTACATACGCTTCAGGTTACAGACTCCGCTAACCCAGAAATAGTACCTCAGGTTAAGAACTTTGCTTCAGGATGAGAACAGAACTTGTGCTCCGGCGGCGCGGCGGCAGCAGGAAGCCCCATTAGCTAAAGTGGTGCTTCAGGTTAAGAACAGTTTCAGGTTAAGAACGGACCTCCAGATCGAATTAAGTACTTAATCCGAGGTACCACTGTACTCTACAAATACTCAGTTGGTTACAGCGTGGTGCTGATAACACCAAGGCGGCAGGTTCGGTCCCCATAATGGACAGTTGCATGTTCTTGCATTGCAGGGGGTTGGACTAGATGATCCTCAGGGTCGCTTCCAACTCTACAATTCTATGATTCACTTCCAACTTTGATCTAGGATTCTACTGTCTCTCCCAGCCCCACCTGGAGATGCTAACAGGGACTGAACCTGGAACCTTCTGCATGCAAAGCCACATGCTCTACCACTGAGCCCATGGTCCCTCTTTCATCTACCCTAGGAGGCAAAATTGTGGGCCAGCCTTGGCAGGTGCCAAACAATAATTTGGTGGTTGCCGAGACCACAAGAAGTAGGCTTTTGTCCCTAGTCCTGTGCTTCACCTGGAACACCCAGCACGAAGTTAAGGTTAGCCCCAGTGTTGCCCTCTCCATCTCCAAATTGGGGAGGGAGGTGGGGCTGAGGAGACAAGTCCTGTATCAGTGCTGGGCTTCCAAGTGCTCCAAGCAAGAAAGGTAATGGTCCTTAAGACTGTGTTGGAGCCTAGTGTGGCATAATGCGCACCTGACTGCTTTGGGCAAGCCACTAGTCCTCAACTTCAGCCCCTGAACCATATAAACCGACCTCATGGTGGTGGAGGGTAGCTTGAGGCCCCACAAACACTATGGGCTGTATTAAATGCTTGTGTTACTCAGAGGAGACTGACAGAAAATAACGGGCATGGCTAACTTAGGTATAATTATTTCAGCGGGTCTACTCTAAGTAGAGCTTTTACTCTAAGTAGAGTTTATTAGGGTAAAGGTACCCCTGACCATTAGGTCCAGTTGTGACCAACTCTGGGGTTTTGGTCTCATCATAGAATCATAGAGTTGGAAGAGACCACAAGGGCCATCAAGTCCAACCCCCTGCCAAGCAGGAAACAGCATACAGCTTCCGGGTCATGTGGCCAGCTTCTGGTGAACCAGAGCAGCGCACAGAAACGCCATTTACCTTCCCGCTGGAGCGGTACCTATTTATCTACTTGCACTTTGATGTGCTTTCAAACTGCTAGGTGGGCAGGAGCAGGGACCGAGCAATGGGAGCTCACCCCGTCACGGGGATTCGAACCGCTGACCTTCTGATTGGCAAGTCCTAGGCTCTGTGGTTTAACCCACAGCGCCACCCGCGTCCCTGCTTATTAGGATACAACCCTATTAAATGCTTCGCACCAGAATGAGTGCTATCAAACTCCTGCCATGGCAAGGATCCTGGATTCCAATTCAGTGCTGCTCTTTCTGATTCTCATGCTACTGATATCCATGCTTTCTGATTCTCACATGCAAACAAACAGCCTCCTCAAAGTCAGAGTGATGACACTTCTCTGTGTCAAATTATTATTGTTTTTTTCTTCAATAGAAGCAACCTGCAAGCTTCGATGGCAATCAGATGGCAGTCACGTCTTCCAATTCCCCGTATTCTATGGAGGATTTCTGAGATTATTATTATTATTATTAAGTTAAAGAGAGAGAGAGAGAGTTCTCTCTCCATCTCTCTCTCCAACTTAGGCTCAACTGTTCTAAGCAGAGCATTGAAATTCCGGAGCCTGTATGAGCAAATTCAATTATAAAGCCAATCACATGCTAAATGAGCTTAAATCTGCACACTTGAAGTGCTCACACCAATGACACCTGCTTTAGGAGCCATATAGAGGGAGGAAACTGGAGCTGCGTTTGGGGTACTGTACACACACACACACACACACCAGCTGCCAGACAGCAACGATAACAGCAAGAAAAATCCCATTTATGGCACGTTGATTAACTTTGCAAGGCCTCTTAATGAGGCTGACATTAAGTCCAGGACAAATGGGACTAATTAGAGCCCCCTCTGGCCGCTTGGCTGCACCTGTGACCCGGCCTCTCCATTGTTACCTGCTGCATTCGTGAGCCGGCTGAGTGGCCAATCCGGAGGCTTGTAGGCCGCCTCGCTGGCACAGCAAAGGGTCTTATTATACAGCCGGCCAAGTAAATCAGGGATCCGTCAATGCCAGCAGCTCGGTTGGCCCTGTGTACTGAACGCAGCTGCTGATGCTAAACACGCAGCCCTGGAAGCAAATGGGGACGGGGAGGATGGAATATTAATGAGGCAGAGCAGAAAGCCTGCGAGTGACGCGAGCATCAGCTAAGCTCTCAGAAAGAGCTGGAGAGGCAATCTTAACGTTGTGCAACTGTACATCTCACAGAAGGAGAAAAAAATCAACAGCCCAGAGGCTGAGAATGCAGGTTCTACATGAGCATATGAGGAGAGCATGGGACTTCGTGCCAACACCGGATGGTGTTGGGTGGTGAAATGACAGAGTTCACATGAGGTGCCACGGTGCACTCACAGGTAGACTCCCCCTGAACAAGGAGGTTCCATTCAGCTATCCTGGCCAAGAGCATTGCTGCTCAGATACCTGTCCTTTATGAATTTGCCTTTTCCTTCCAAAAGGTTATAGTGGCCATCGCTCCATCCTGACTAAAGCCCCACATCAAATTCCCAGCCACTACAAGGAGAAATGTGCAGCTTGAGGAAAGGAGAGACGTTTTATAAAAGGGATGATATCTAAAGCGTTGCTCTATATTCAGCTACATCTGGAATTGTTTCCCAGAGCCAGAGGTTTCATCCTTCCCCGGGATTTGGCACTTAAAGGAACGGAGAAGGGAAAGCCCACACGTCAGTGGATTAATAGCATTAGTCCTCCTCCAATCGAAGGCAGCTTTCCAAAAGCACTTCCTGATGCAATTTAAATCCCAATCGCATGCAGCACAGGTTGTTGTAATCCCATTAAGAACGGGGGGTGGGGGGTGGTGGATTGGCCTAGTGAGCTGTATCCAGCACCTTAAGCAGTTGAATTGTGATCACTTGCCCACTTATTAAGGTCATATGACAGATCACGTCTCAGCCCCACCTCTCATCTTCTGGCCCACAAACCGAATTTCCAGAGGCAGAAGTACAGCAGTTATCAACTGCCTCAGGGAGGGGGAAAAGCAGATGTTGCTGGGCTCCCAACTCTCATTGTCTCTGGTCTGTCGGCCATGTTGATGGAAGCAGGAGTGCTGCACATTCTGAAAGGTCACAGGTTCCTCACCCCAAATTACAACTTTGAGAAGAGGCTGGGAAGCGAGTATCCAAACGTTATCCTTGGCTTGAGAGAGGAAATGGACCTTTTTCTGTATGGTGGACAGAGGCCTCTTGGAGATAAAGACTACCTCACACTAGGGATGTGGTGAGAAACTGAATGGGGGGTCTCACAGAATGATGACCACTCCTGTTCTGTTCCTAACAAGTAGGATGGGGGGAGCAGGCTTCAAGTAAGGCCTGATCACCCTGACCTCTGAGTTTCGACCAGGCCTGCCTGCTCACCTCAGGGCCAACAAACGTGTCAGCATTTCATTTTCCCCATCTTCAATTCATTTCTTCACATTTCCACATCAGTTTCCATTTTTTATTTTTTAAAAAATGAAAACTCTTCACCAACATTTTAGTGCAAATCCCTCCTAATATATACAGTGGTACCTCGGGTTACAGGTGCTTCAGGTTATAGACTCTGCTAACTCAGAAATAGTACCTCGGGTTAAGAACTTTGCTTCAGGATGAGAACAGAAATTGTGTGGCGGCGGCGTGGCAGCAGTGGGAGACCCCTTTAGCTAAAGTGGTGCTTCAGGTTAAGAACAGTTTCAGGTCAAGAACAGACCTCCAGAACGAATTAAGTTCTTAACCTGAGGTACCACTCAGGTTTTGCAAAGTACATAATCTTGCAAAGCAATATAATGCATTTTGTTACCCTGCTTCCCCAGATATATTTACTTTTCTGCACACTCTATGCCAGTATACACGTTTTGTGCAGATTACGAGGCTGAAGAACTACATTGCAAAATTCAGAAAAGTGCAAATTTCAACGTGTGGCTGCATTTTGGTTAGTGTCTTGTTTTGGAAAGGTAGTAAAGGTAAAGGGATCCCTGACCATTAGGTCCAGTTGCAGATGATTCTGGGGTTGTGGCGCTCACCTTGCTTTACTGGCCGAGGGAGCTGGCGTACAGATTCCGGGTCATGTGGCCAGCATGACTAAGCCGCTTCTGGTGAACCAGAGCAGTGCACGGAAACGCCGTTTACCTTCCCGCTGGAGCGGTACCTATTTATCTACTTGCACTTTGACATGCTTTCAAACTGCTAGGTTGGCAGGAGCAGGGACCGAGCAACAGGAGCTCACCCCGTCGCGGGGATTCAAACTGTGACCTTCCGATCGGCAAGCCCTGGGCTCTGTGGTTTAGACCACAGCGCCACCTGTGTCCCTATTGGAAAGGTAGGTTCACCTTTAAATGCAAGCCAAATTGAAGTCGTTCCCCCCCCCCGCCCCATTACTCAGGCTGGTAGGACAGGGAGGTGGCAGTGGTGGAGGCAGATGTTTTGGAGTGCCCCTTTCCTGAAAGGGAAGAAGCTGGCATGGGCTTCCCTGGCATCCACAGAAGGAGGTTCTACATACTGACTGGCACTGCCAACCCCTTTCTCCTTCCTCACATATGATCTGCTGGCTTGGAAGTGGCGGCAGGTGCTTTGCAAACTCAAAAGCATCATGCAGGTGCCCAGAATCAGCATCTCCAAACAGTAATTGTTTTATGGGCAGCGTAAAGTGGATAGCCTTTGTAGGGAGCAAAAGATTTCACAGAAATAGTTTTGTTGCAGGGAATCCTAAGTAAAGTTCTCATTTAAACCTCCAACAGTGTTTATGGCAGGTCCTAAGGACTGTGCATTTACTAGTGAAAATGTCAAGCATAATCCCTCTTTGAGTGCTTGCTAAATAGAGTACAGTTTCGTTTTGAACATGCCTCAACTTTACCTTATGCCCAGAACTGGGAATTACAGTGGTACCTCAGGTTACATATGCTTCAGGTTACAGACGCTTCAGGTTACAGACTCTGCTAACCCAGAAATAGTACCTCGGGTTAAGAACAGACCTCCAGAACGAATTAGGTTCTTAACCAGAGGTACCACTGTAGTTGCCCTGGGACCCCAAACACCAGGAGTCCTTGTTGCAGATCCATAATGTACCCCCTGCCACTCAGAGAGGATCCTTGGATTCACAGTTTGTTACAGGGAGGGAGGAATGAAGGATATACATCTCCCTATTCTCAGTGAGAATAGGGAAATAGAAGGCAAATAGAAGGGGAAGAAATGGAGGCAGTGAGAGATTTCACAGTGGTGCCCCACAAGACGAATGCCTCGCAAGACGAAAAACTCGCTAGACGAAAGGGTTTTGCGGTTTTTGAGCTGCTTCGCAAGACGAATTACCCTATGGGCTTGCTTCGCAAGACGAAAACGTCTTGCAAGTTTGTTTCCTTTTTCTTAACACCGTTAATATGACTTGACTTCGAGGAGCAACTCATAGAACGCTGTGTGGTAGTCTTTTTTGAGGTTTTTGGTGTTTTTTGAAGCTTTTCCAAAACTTTTCCGACACCGTGCTTCGCAAGACGAAAAATTCGCTAGACGAAAAAACTCGCGGAACGAATTAATTTCGTCTTGCGAGGCACCACTGTACTTTCTTGGGCTCCCTGATCACTGCAGATGGTGACAGTAGTCACGAAATTAAAAGATGCCTGCTCCTTGGGAGAAAGGCGATGGCAAACCTAGACAGCATCTTAAAAAGCAGAGACATCACCTTGCCAACAAAGGTCCATATAGTTAAAGCTATGGTTTTCCCAGTAGTGATGTATGGAAGTGAGAGCTGGACCATAAAGAAGGCTGATTGCTGAAGAATTGATGCTTTTGAACTATGGTGCTGGAGGAGACTCTTGAGAGTCCCATGGACTGCAAGAAGATCAAACCTCTCCATTCTTAAGGAAATCAGCCCTGAGTGCTCACTGGAAGGACAGATCGTGAAGCTGAGGCTCCAGTACTTTGGCCACCTCATGAGAAGAGAAGACTCCCTGGAAAAGACCCTGATGTTGGGAAAGATTGAGGGCAGAAGGAGAAGGGGACAACAGAGGACAAGATGGTTGGACAGTGTTCTCGAAGCTACAAACATGAGTCTGACCAAACTGCGGGAGGCAGTGGAAGACAGGAGTGCCTGGCGTGCTCTGGTCCATGGGGTCACGAAGAGTCGGGCATGACTAAACGACTAAACAACAACATTCTCAGTGATGTTGCCTCAATCCCATTTTCACTGAGGGAGTTTGTCGCAGTTCCCGCAAGCCAATCTAAGTTTAACATCCAACCCTTTTGTGGTCTGCTTACCTGTATGGGAGCGCAGGTGCCTCTTGAGGGCTGTGTGGCTGGGGAAGGTGCGGTTGCACTCGCTGCAAATGTAGCTGCGCACTCCGGCATGCACCTCCATGTGTTGCTGCAGAGCGGTCTGTGTCTGGAATCGTTTCCCGCAGAGCAGGCAGAAGACGGCCATGTCCGAGCCTGGAGGGAGAGAGGGAGAGGAGTTCTCATCAGCTGTTTCCCCCTTTGTACCATGCCTGAATGAGTGTTCTAGACACCAGCAGCACAGCATGCGAGGCTGGGTGGAACTGGGAGTAGAATCTCATCTTAAACTGCACCACAAGTTTCTAGACCTCATGGGTGTCAAGGTAAACGAAAATGTGCTGGAAACGGCCAACCCCAGACAGGAGGGCAGAGGAAGCAGCAGCTGAGGCTTTAAAGAAATGGCTGTGTTTAAAAGCATGCAAAGAAATGCAGTTCAAAATTCTACTAGGTGAACCATTTGTTCTGTTTTTGGAGAGAAGCCAGGAATTATGCAAAGTGCCGAAGTCTCGCCCTCTAAACACTGAAAATGTTATTCAGTCATTTCACTGGCTTTTTTAAAAAAAACAAAGCAGGTTATCCCAAAGCCAAATTCAGTGACTTTTCTGCTAATCCCCAGATATCTTGATGTACATGTGGCCCAACCCAGCATATTGGCTGTTCTCATGCCTATGTAGAAACAAACAAATAATCAGATAAGCTTAATTTGTGACAGCTTATTCAGACTGCAACATTCAGACTGGAACTTCAGTTTGGTTTTATGGGGAGTGGTGCAAACAAAGGTTTGCCAATGGCAAGATGGCTGCAGAAGCAGAGGGACACCTTACATCGTATGCACCAACACAAGTGACTTTTGATATAACTATCAAAAGGAGTAATCAGAAAAGCATATTAGAAAAACGTAGGCCTCCACTAATGAAACCTGATTGCACTAGTTAGGAAGGAAATTAAAATAAAATAAAATAAAGGCCAAATTAAAAAAAAAAAGTAGAAGTGTTATGATGTGCACATGGTGGCTTTTAAATTTCATCAGCTGAAATTGGGAAGAGAATGCTTTTTTTCCTAATGGGCTTCCAGAATATCCATCTGCAAGAAGGAGGTAATTTTGAAGGAGTAAAATTAAAAATATTAACTATCACTTTAAAGATGCCTCTTTGCAAGAAAGTGGAGAGGAAAGCAGAGAAGAGCCCCTGGCTCTCTTTTCATCTGATGACTAGTTAATGACAACAGTAAGACTTTTACAATGTAACAGCAATCTGGAAATACATGGAAGCTGAAGGCTTGCAGGAAGGTAAACAACACAGGAAGGAGGAGCAGTTTGGGGTATTGGGCATGGCTTACTTCCAAAACAGCAACAGGCAAACCTACCAGCCTCTGACCCCAGAGTTCTCCTTCCTGTCTTCAGAAACCCAACCCATATTCTTGGCCAATTCTGGCCTTCAGAGAAGGCTGGCCCACTCAAGAATTCAGGTGCGTTGATTGCCTCAGGTGGCAGAGTGCTTAGGGCAGGAGATCCCAAGGTCAATCTTTTTCTCCCCACCCCTGTTTCTTATGCCAATCTTCACTCACCCTGTCTTCCCTGGTGACCCATTTTGGCGTTTGCCTCAGGTGCCGAAATGTCTTGAGCCGGCCCTACCTTTGGGGACTTTAGCTCAATGGCATAGGGCATGTTTTGCATACACAAGGTTCCAAGTTCAATCCCCAACATCTTCCGATATAAGTAGAAAGGCTCCTGTCCAAAACTGCAGAGAGCTGCTGTAGACGACACTGAGCTGGAGGGACCAAACATTTGACTTGACTTAAGCCAAGCTCCCCATGTTTCCTCAAACACCAACTTTTGGAGTAGCTCCTCAGGAGGTGGAATGCCACAACTTTGCAGGAAGCAGCTAAGGATATTCGCTTTCTTAGTTTTGCCCATTAGATGCAGAGCTGGCCTTTGGTTTAGGGAGAGTTTCAGATGTTTAGGGCTCTGGAAGCCCCAGCAAACAGCTGATTGTCACAACTTCAAAGCACCACACAGGGCTTTTTGCAGAGAGCCACCTGCTGTGTTTTGAAGTCTATCCAATCAGCTGATCGCTGGTGCTTTAAAAGCCTGGTGATCACTGGGACTTCAGAAGCACTCCATGAAGGGCTCTTGGAGCACTGATGACCAGCTGATTGGTGGCATTGCAGAAGCTCCCTTTGGCTCATCCCAGTCCTGATGTCATGTGTGATGTCAGGTGATTGGCAGGTGGGCTCAGACAAATGGGGAGAGTGCAGCAGGCCAGAGATTCTACACCCTGTTCTGTAGGCTTGTTGACTGCCCAGGTGTGTTTGGATTTCTAACCTGAAATACATCTTTGTGACATCTGAACAGGAGGCATGCTTCCTGATTACTGACACCTTCAATGCTGATGGCCCTACGCATATTCAATCAGAAGAAATAGGTGGGGAAATAATATTCCCTCTTTCAGCCCTTGCACTGCTTGAAATCCACTGGAGAAATGTCAGCCAAAGAGCGTACAAGCCTATGAACCAGGGACGTAAAGTTGTTCAATGGCCTGTATCCATAGAGGCACTAAATCTGCCCCACGACCACATTCCAATATTTACACATCGTCAATAACAAATACCCAATGACCTTTGTGCTATTAAACAATTTGCTTTTGTTTATGCATAGTTGATTGTTCTGAAATGTATGAGTCAGTGCAAATTGCATTACCCAGGGAAGATTAAAGCGAGGAAATGCTGGGGTTTTTTTTGGAGGCCCATTAGAACGCGGGGAGGGTGGAAATAAAATTATCTCGAAAATTGTATTAGCGATTCATTAGCGACACCACACTATTGCAAGGTAAGCACTGGATCTGCACTGCCTTTAAAGGAAAAAAGAAAGAAAAGAAACGAGAAGCAATTCACACTTCATTTACGTGCCAGAAATGAACCCTCCAGGAATAAGTTTGCAAGGAATAGGGAGAGATGCCAATTGTTCCTATTGCAACAGCCAAATCGGGCTGAATGTCGGGTGAGGATTGCTACAGGACAGCATCCGCATGCCAGAACTGTGACTCTATTGCCACATTTAGTCCAGGTGAGAAGAAAGAGGCAATTTCTAGAAGCAATTTTTTTGGGGTGGTGGTGGTGCTCACTCAAACGAAACAAGCTTCACGTTAGAGTAACAGCAAAATCTTATGGAAATTATATGTGCCCATTTTCATCTCCCAACACAGTCCCTGTTTCTATCAATTGCAGAATCTTGCACCTAAGGCCTCTTAGAACATAGAATGAGTCCTACTGCATCAGATCAAAGGTCCATTTAGTTCTGCATTCCACAGCAGCTCACTAGATGCTTCTGGGAAACCCAGAAAAAGGGCATGATGGCAAGAGAGAGCCATCCCTGAGCATTATCAAATAGGCTAGAGATGATGGGAGTTGTACTACAACAGCACCTGTGGAGCCAAAGCTGAAGAACACTGAACTAGAACCTGGGAGGTCAGGCCTAAATTTATATTACGACATTGTCTGTTTAAATTGGCTAAAAGAGTGGATTGTATTAAAAGATAGTGATTTGTTAGATCTAGTAGGATTCAACAATCGTTATGGTTGGCATGCGTATTTAGCTTATGAAAAAGGGAAAGTACACAGGGGATTTATAAACCATGTCATTAGGAAATCATTATATAAAACATGGACAAAATATAAGGATCTCCTAGAACCATCCCTGAGCATTGGCTAAGCAGGTTAGAGATGATGGGAGTTGTACTACAACAGCACCTGTGGACCCAAAGTTGAAGAATACTGAACTAGAACCTGGGGGGGTCAGGGTTCAATTCCCCACACTGTCCCTCAACCTAACCTACCTCATAGGGTTATTTTTAGGATGGGGAGGAATCAGAAGGGGGAGAACACCCCACTTACTTGCTCTTCCTCTTATTTCGGTCATAGCCAAATAAACTTTTTTAAGGGGCTGTCACATGGGGAATGGAGCAAGCTTGCTTTCTGCTGTTCTGGAGGGTAGGACTCAAACCAAAGTTACAGGAAAGGAGACTCCGACTAAACATCAGGAAGAACTTTCTGACAGTAAGAGCTCTCCTTCCTTGGAGTTTTTTAAGCAGAGGTTGGATGGCCATCTGTCATGGATGCTTTAGCTGAGACTTTTGCATTGCAGGGGGGTTGGGCTAGATGACCCTTGGGACCCCTTACAACTCTACAGTTCTATGATTCTATGCATATTGTGCCACCTTGAGCTTCTTGGAGGAAAGGTAGGCTAGAAATGTAATACAGTGGTACCTCACGTTAAGAACTTAATTTGTTCTGGGGGTCCGTTCTTAACCTGAAACTGTTCTTAACCTGAGACACCATTTTAGCTAATGGGGTCTCCCGCCGCTGCCGTGCGATTTCTTTTCTCATCATGAAGCAAAGTTCTTAACCCGAGGTACTATTTCTGGGTTAGCGGAGTCTGTGGCCTGAAGCATATGTAACCCGAGGTACCACTGTAATAAAAAACCCCAAACAAAGAGTTCTCTCCCGCTGTGGTTTTTGGGGTTCACTGGCAGATAGTTTCATTTACTCTTCACAACCAGCAGCCACAGACAGACTTCTCGTCCTCTGTGCCTTTGCCCAATTCTCTCAGGAAGCCATCTAATCTAGTGGCCGTTTCTACATCTTGCACCTGCAAGTCCAAAAAAATGAAATACCTCCTTTTGTCTCATAAAAAGGATCCCTCTTCTCTCTGACATCCACCCATCGACCCCTCAGAGAAAGAGATGCCCAGGCACTTGCTAGAGCAGGCTTCCTCAACCTCGGCCCTCCAGATGTTTTTGGCCTACAACTCCCATGATCCCTAGCTAGCAGGACCAAAACATCTGGAGGGCTGAGTTTGGGAATGCCTGTGCTGGAGTCACCGCAAAATCTGTTTCCACCTGTGTATAACCACACGTGCTTAGACCTTTAAGGGGAACCAAGGGAGCAGGGCAAGAGAGCAGCACAGCTGGAGACAATTCCAGGTGCTTTCACCTTCCGAGCGAAAGGCTCTCATTACCCTGCATCGTAAGTGCCGACTTAATCAGAGAGAGGGACCTCTAAATAGAAACAGGCTTTTTTTGGGTAACAATTTGCAGAACAAGAAATGTGTCAGTGCTGGGGAGGAAGGTAGAGAGGTACTATGAAGTCAATAAACCCAAAGCGTTGCCAAAAGGAACCTCACTGCTCTTGATGTGGGCTTTTGCAGCATTTTCCCTACCTCTCCAGGGCACGCGGAAGAACACAGAAAGGTTGCAAACACTCTCAGAACTCAGAGACTCTGCATTTCTTAAATAGGTATCTATACCAGGCAACAATTTCTGGGTTGCCAACTGATCTGACTTGCCTTGCTCTTTTGCTTTTAAAGGCAGCGTGTTATGTGGAAATGCTATGGGAAGGGCTCATGAGCATGAACCTTTTGTTCGTGTGGAAGATCCCAGGTTCAGTTCCTGCCACCTCCAATCTCTGACAGCTGCCAGTCAGAGTTGACAGTACTGAACTAGATGGACTTGGTATAAGGCAGCTCCTGGTGTTTGTTCCTAATCAAGGGGGGAGTTTCCTGTGGCACTGAGAGGTAACCTGATCTCTTGCTAATGCCTGAAGACAGTGGAACATCATCCATTGAGGTGAGTGGGCATTGCCCCACCAAACTCAGTCTTCCCCAAGCCAAACCCCCACCTGCTTGCCTTCTTACAACCTGTCACGGGGGTGGCCCTGGCTGTCAGCTTCCTCCTCAGTCTCAGTTTGGTCGTTGCAGAACTCAGCAACATGAGAAGAGCCTGCTAGATCAGGCCAATAGCCCTAATGCCAGATTGGGCTGCATGCTGCCATTACTGATGGGAAATCAAATGGAGTGTGATGAGAGGGTGAAATAAATGCTCTTAAGAATGCCTTGTATTTATAAGGATACTGCCTCTGGCAGTGGAGGTACAGCATAGCCGTCAGGGTTCTCCTGACAGCCTTTTCAGAAGAAGGGAGGTAAAGAGTCTAGAACAGGCACCCACAAACTCGTTCTTCCAGATGTTTTGGGACTACAACTCCCATCATCCCTAGCTAACAGGACCAATGGTCAGGGATGATGGGAACTGTAATCCCAAAACATCTGGAGGGCTGAGTTTGGGAATGCCTGGTCTAGAATTTGTTGGCTCTACTATGGTTGCCTTCCCTGCCTTCTACCTACTAGTCCCATTGGAGAGTAGCCAGCCCTGACCAGAGAGACACAACAGCTGATGTTGGGTGGCTAGGAACTGAGATCTTAAATATTCCATGGTGTCATTGGCTCGGCCAATGATTTCAGGGCACTGGGAGAAAATTAAAATGGTAGTCACTGCATTTAGGTAAGGTAAAAATTAGGAGACCGGGGCCCACCAATGTAGGTGATGGTTAGAATGTTGGACTAGGAGCTAGGAGACCAGGATTTAAACTCTCAGCCTTAAAGCTCACTGGGTGACTTTTAGCCAGTCGCTATCTTACAACCTAACCAACCCTCTTCTTCTTTTTTAAAGAAACTTCATTCATTTTTAAAACAAAGACAAAATACAGACAGCATCAAACATACTGATACAAAAAGGGAGGAAAGCAAAGCTAGGTAGATGGAAGGGAAGGTACAAGGTTATTCTGAAGATAAAATAGAGAAGGTAGGAACCATGTATGGCACCTTCATGGAGAAAAGGTGGGCTATAAATGTGGTAGCAATGGTAGGGCACCCATAGAGGGCACTTTCCCCAGGACCCTTCAAACCTGGAGCCAGTCCTGTGGTGACATCTCCCCACTCCCAACCGAAACCCACAACCGAACCAATCCTTCTCAAAGAACTCTGTTCATGGGGTGGGGATGGAGAAAACTCATATGAATGCAAGCTGCTTCCTTGCGCCCCAGCGACCGTCGATGCATCGGGTAAAACCTCCTTTTTCATTCAAGGATGTGCCTGCCCCCTCTTCTACACAAAACCCTGCAGCACGCCGGCTCCATGGGAGACAGGTTTCTGTCTGCATCTTAAGAGGATGCAAAAGAAGCTGGGCTGACAGCAGAATGTACAGTTCAACTCCCCCACTCCCGACGTTCTCTTTATCTCTCTCTCTCCCCACACCCCGATTTGTAACAAACACTTTCTCCTCCATTCCTCTTTTGGAAGTGCCCCCCTCCCTTGCCAGTGGCACCACTCTGGCCTGCATTCCAGCTATTTTCCGCCTTGTGTTGTCGATACGGTGCGTATCGCTATGCGCACACATTTCACAGCTGATGTATGGCAGATGCTTTTCCATACTTCGACAACCGCCCCCAAATGCCTCGAACAAAAGCAGGCTGGGAAGAGCCTTTATTGGCAACTATTGCACATGGCTAGTGTTGGCCCCTAAGGACAGGCAGGGAAGGGTCAGTACAAGGATACACGGTTCTTTCCTATCGATATGTCCTGCAAACCTCAAAAAGCTTGCAGAGTCTCATATCACCTTAGATACTGTAGGTCCCCTCCCCAAAATGCCACTGCAAATTCTTTTCTTCTCTGTGCTTTTTTGGGGGTGGGTGGGTAAGGTAAAGGTAAAGGGACCCCTGACCATTAGGTCCAGTCGTGGCCGACTGGGGTTGCGGTGCTCATCTCGCTTTATTGGCCGAGGGAGCTGGCATACAGCTTCTGGGTCATGTGGCCAGCATGACTAAGCAGCTTCTGGCGAACCAGAGCAGCACACGGAAACGCCGTTTACTTTCCTGCCGGAGCGGTACCTATTGATCTACTTGCACTTTGATGTGCTTTTGAATTGCTAGGTTGGCAGGAGCAGGGACCGAGCAACGGCAGCTCACCCTTTCATGGGGATTCGAACCGCCGACCTTCTGATCGGCAAGTCCTAGGATCTGTTTAACCCACAGCACCACCCGGTCCCCTCCCCAAAATGCCACTGCAAATTCTTTTCTTCTCTGTGCTTTTTTGGGGGTGGGTGGGTAGGGGCTAGATAAGGTGTATTCGTGGATTGTGAACGGAACAGGTCAAATATCTACACACATTTATTTTTTTAAAAAAATAAGGCAAAGGATTATGCCCAAGTTCCATGACTGTGATCTTTCCAGGGGTGAAGATAAAATCTTGCCACTTTGCTGCCATCTGAACTTATTCTTTTCTTCCCCTTTCAATTTATATCCCGCCACAGGCTCCAGAAAGCCTCAGGGTGGCTTTGTGAGGAGCAGACACACAAACGCATTTCATTACACAGCACCTACAGTAAACAAATTTGTCAGCTCGCTTGCTCATTAAACCGGGTGCTCCCCCCCCGAAACCCCCTCCACTTCCTGGTGCAGGAGGGATTTATTGGTACTTGTACAGCAAAAGTAACACAAATGGATTTACTAATTTTGTCAATCCTTTCAAGGTAGGGTGGAGGAAAACAAAGTTCCAGAACACAGACTTCCGACAGCAAGCCGAATACTAACACATGGCAGGATTGGTTGCTAAACGATTTTGATTCTCTGCTCTCTTTCCCCGCAGTCTCAGGTATGACCGGTCTGCTGTACCAGATCTTCTCCATGAAAACACATCTCACGAGGTGACTGTTCACTTCTAAAGATGCAAATACCTGAGCAGAGGGAAAGCAGAATGATTCTGAAGCTGGTGGACCCTACCAGGACGGCAGGCAAAGATGACACTTTGGGAAGAACTAATGAGGCAGAGAATTAAAAACACACATTAAGAGACACGGCGGAGCCCGGCAGTATCCCGCTCTTATCTGCTTCCCAGTCCTGGGTAAAGGCAGAAACAAAACCACACACAGCCAATGGCAAGCTCTCCACAGCCTTCCCAAATCCACCCTCCTCCCCTGGAACAAAAGTCCTCGCACCCACAAAGGAGTAAATCCCACGAGGTATGCAGCCCTCTGGTCTGTAACTTTCAAAATGACAGCAGGATCGGGGCAAAGGTCAGTGGGTCTGAGGCCCTGCGCACCTCAGCCAGCTGTGGTGTGGAGGCCCTGAGCCGGCAGGACGCCTGGCCGCAGAAGTCTCCCGTAAGTAGCACCCGCTGAGGCCGTGAATAAAGGTCGCCAGCGGGAGTGGAAGGCAGGACAAAGGCGGCAGGCCAGTGCGCAGGCCTGGAACAAATCTACGGTGGCACCGCGGGGTCCTCATTTGTGAAACTAATTGGCCCCCGATTTGAAGGGGGGGGGAGAGAGAGAGAACCACGCAACCTGGACCTGTTTCAACAGCCAAGAGTGTTAGTGAGCAGTTGCCACATGCAAACAGTGATGACGACAAAACAGCCCACCAGAAAGGACTAGAATTTTGTTTTTCATGCCAAAGGGAGAGACACGCCAAACAGGGAAAAACATGAGTCACTTCGTGGCATTTGTCCACTACCGTGGGGCTGGACCCACACTTACTTCTCCAGCAGTGAGTTACCTACGCTTGGGGAGAGCACAGCCAAGATGGTGGCAGTTGTCACATCATCTGATTTCCAGGGAGATTTTGGGGCATGGAGAGAAATTCCTGGTGTCCATGGACTCCCTGTCCCCTCTCTCCTCTGCCCAGACGTCCTAGTGGACCCAGGGCCTGGCCTACAAGGTTCTTGGTTTGAGGTCCTTGCAGTGCTTGACACAAACTGGTTTCTGGACTCCAACTCCCATCAGCCCCCGGCAGCATGGCTAATGGTCAGGAACAATGGGCACTGTAGATCAAAAAAAACATCTGGAGGGCACCCCATTGGCTACCCCTTGGTTCTCAAACTTAATCCGTTCCAGCAGTCCGTTCCAAAACCAAAGCGTTCCAAAACCAAGGTGCGCTTTCCCATAGAAAGTAATGCATAACGGATTAATCCGTTTCAGACTTTAAAAAATAACCCCTAAAACAGCAATTTAACATGAATTTTACTATCTAACGAGACCACTGATCCATAAAATGAAAGCAATAAACAATGTACTGCAGTCACACAATCAATCAATCAAGCAAGCAGTAGCTGAACTGGCTTCCACACAGTCACAAAAACAAAACAAAAAGCTGCAAAAACAGAAATGCAAAATAAATAGCAAAAACAGACAGACCTCAGCGTAACACTCAAAACGGAAGTGTGGCACTCAAAACGGAGCATGTTCGGCTTCCGAAAAGAGTTTGCAAACTGGAACACTTCCTTCCAGGTTTTCAGTGTTTGGGTTCCAAGTTGTTTGAGTATCAAGGCGTTTGAGAACCAAAGTACCACTGTATTCATGTGTCGTATAATAAGCAACTCTTCTTCAGATCTGCATCAGGGACATTGGATGGGAACAAAGATGGTACAATTCCCCAGTTAAGTGGTGACTAGTTATAATGTATTGCTTCTTCCAGTTCCAGGCCTTATTGACAAATTCCAAATGAAGAAATCACCAGATCCAGACCCAAGAGTTCTAAAAGAAATGGGCAAAAATATGTAACTTATACCTAAAAGGATCAGCCTCCATACCTAAGAACTAGAAAGTGGCCACTACAACATCTCTCTTCTTCTTTTTTAGGGATTCAGAGATGGGAGGCTATAAAATAACAGGCTGGTTAGCTTAAAGCCTGTTCTGGGAAAAGTGGAAGAAAGCATAGCTAAAGACAGAATGACAAAGCATATAGAAGAACAAGTCTTGCTGAAGAAGAATCAGCATGGCTTCTGCAAGGGTAAGTGCTGTCTCATGGGAAAAAAATTGAGAGTGTCAACAAGTATGCAGATAGAGGTGACCCAGTTGACACTTGTGTACTTAACCTTTCAAACAACTTTTGACAAAACACTTCACCAAAGACTTCTAAGGAAGCTTAGCAGTCCTGGAATAACAGGATTGGTCTCCTTACAGATCTGTAACATATTATGGAACAGGAACTGGAGAACAGGAATAAGTGTACAGTTTTCCCCATGGAGGGATGCAGAAATTGCAGTATTGGGACTGGTCCTTTCTAACTTGTTCATTAGCAGTGAGCAGAGGCAGCCAAGTTTGCTGATCATATCAAATTATTTAGGGTATTAAGAAGAAAAGGAGATTGGAAAGAGCTCCAAGAAGGCAATATCATAATTTATGGTGTGACTACTCTTGAAATACTGTGTTCAGGTTTGGTCATCACACCTCAAAAAGGATATTCTGGAGCTGGAAAAGTTGCAGAACAGCACAACCAAAATGATTAAGAGGGTGGAGCAAATCTCCCATGAGGAAAGAATACAGCATTTGGGACTTTTTAGTGTAGAAAAATGGCAAGCTGAAAAGACTACTACACTATAAATTAAAGAGCTTTCTCCATAGCATTTGAGTGGAAGACCAGTCATTTGCCTGAAGGTCCCTATCTCTTACTGCGCATGGCAAGGGCAGGTGGCGCCTGGGACCTGTTTGCAGTTTTCATCAGGAGGGCTATTGTTTTTCTGCCAAACCATTGCTGGGTTGGTTAGGATAAAGGATAAAGCCCTCTCATTTCCCTGAAGCTCTTTAAGAACTGATAAGATGAAGTGGGTTTTCATATTCTATAGGCTGCATCCAACACAGCTGTACATTAAAGTCACTTAGCTGAATACTTCTTCTGCTGATGAAATGTTCTGAGCCAGCAGAATATTGTTCATAGAATCATAGAATTGTAGGGTTAGAAGAGACCCTCAAGACCATCTAGTCCAAACCCCTGCAATGCAGGAATATGCAGCTGTCTCATATGGGGATCAAACCTGCAACCTTGGCATTATCAGCACCGCACTCTAACCAACTGAGCTGGGCAAGAGAAGGCCCAAGTATTGTACTTTGTTGTACAATAGACTCTGCAATCTGTTATGCAATGGGTTCCTAGGTCTCGTGGAACCTGGGAAGGAGAGAGGCTCGGAGACCCAAAGGAGGTGGGTTTTCCAGAAGACCGAGCATTCTGAAAAGGACAAAGGGCTACATCGTTTTCTGAACTGCTTCTCCTGGCTCCCCTTGCCCAACTTTGGCAGATGTTCAGGCGAGAGAAAGACCGAAGGGGCTGGCTGGCATCACTCCAAGAAATAAAAAGCTTTTCGTAAGCCAAAGCCATGTGGAGGTGACATGGGGGCTTGACCCAATTCATGGCAACCGCCAAGGCTGTTTGTCTAGACTCTCGCGGTCTTGCCAACTGCTGGCACGGCGCCCTTTGCGGCATTGTTCTTTGAGGCCGGCATGGGATCTGCCACGTGGCAGAGAGGGGACACCTATTCCCACGACAACCTGGAGGTATTTAAACAAGAAGAGGAGCATCGTTTCCCAGGCTAAGGCCAGGGCAAGGCAAGAAGCAGCAGACATAAGCTCCAGGAAGGAAGGTGCAAGCCCAGCCCTGAGAGAGCTTTCCTAGTTAAAAGGGTAGTTTGAGAATAAGGAAAGAATCACCAGGAATGTCTGTAGGATCTGCTCCTGGGGGCATTAATGGAAGGAGAACATCCTGCCCCCCCCCCCAGACTGGGGTTGGGACTAGATTGGCAACTAGATGGAAAGATAGGCCAATATAGTACAGAACATCGGAGTGACAGGTTTTAGTACAGACTCTGCGATATTGTGGAGAAGGTACAGGGGAGTACCATCCGCCCAGAGAACCTGTTATTGTGCCATGGGTATGGTTGAGTCCACCGAACACATTCTCTTGACTTGCCCTTCTTATGCAGAACTTAGACAAAATTTTATAGACCCACTCTTATGTCAATTTAGCTTCCTATCCGGAGAAAACCAGGCTTCACGCTTGCTGAATAACGTCACTACAGCTACACCCTCCTTGGTGGCTAAATTTCTTTTTTTAGCTTTTAAGCGTCACAAGACTTTAATTGATTGTATTGATATGGGGCTATCTGTTTAGCCCATTTTAGTGTTGGCTAAGTTCTAAAATCTTTCTGGAGCTTTTAACTGTGTATTGACAAATGTACTTTTTTCTGACTGACGGTCGAATAAAAAGGTTGATTGATTGATTGATTAGTACAGAATATAGTACAGAACATAGGAGTGAATTGGGTTCAGGGTTGTTGTTTTCTAAAACAAATTCAAATATTTGGAAAAAAACATTTATTAAAAATATATAATGGAACTTTTTCTGTAGCATTTCAGGGGCAGAACAAATGGGTGTAGCAATTCTTAACTCATTCAGGGATATCTTAATGCACCTACTTTAGATTGGATCAAGAAGGGCATCAGCGAGAAACTTTCATCTGATGTTCCCCCCCTGGTGCTGCACGGAACTGGGCATTCCAGGAGCAAAAAACAAACAAGTGAAAACAAGACATGTCCATCAAGAATCCCAATTCTGGTTTAATAATTGGAAATAGTCCATTTCACTTAAATGCACCCTTCTAGCTCTGTGTTGAGACTCTTCATGCAACAGTATTGAGGCCGACGAGTGAAGGCGTGAGGTATAAAAAGTAGAGGCAAGGAGGTCTGTGAGCCTTTAAAAGAAGAACAAAGCTATAACTCACATCGTTCACTTTCACCAGTTGCTCTTCCAGAGGTGTGTGGAGCACAGCAACTAGAATGGAGGCCCAAACTCCAAAGGAAGAGGGCGCCATTTTGTCTGTATTATATCCTATGTGCTTCAGCTCTAGTTAGCTCAACCCATTTTTCCTTTTTTAAAAACCCCTACCTCTTTGTGGAAATCAGAAAGGTCCTCTTTTGCCCTAGAGAGGTGTGTGGGCAGGGCGGAATAAATATGTCTAGGCGACACATATCCCATTAAAAAGTTAAGTCAGGATCCTATGTTTCCATGCTATCAAGTTTAATATGCAGAAGGCAGGCCCCCCCAAAAACCATGTCTTTCTTTCCTTGCCCTCTCCTCACCACATGTTGAAACTGGAAAAAGAGAGATTCTATTCAAAACACAAAACAAATTAGCATTGTTCCAAAGATACGTTTTGATATTTGAATGCTGTGGCAGTGAAAGAGATGGGGAGGGCGAGAAAATTGCCCCCCTCAATAAGCAAACAGCCACCTAAACCAACAGTGTGTGTGTGGGGGGGGGAATGAGAGAAAGGGGGAATGAGAAAAACCACAGACAAGGGGAGAGAGAGAGAGGTAGACTTATTCATTTCGTTGACGTTTTAATGGTTTTTCCTCCCTTTCCCCCCTCCAGAAGATGATTACAAATTAAGCAGCATTTAAACGCTTTTTACTGTCAACAATTAAAATGGGAGAAGGGAAAAGTGTAGCGGCCATTCATTTCCACGGTAACGCCGCTATCAGAGAACACCAAGGGGCCTCGCCTTTACTGTACGCCACACAATGGCCAAAAGAGAAAGAGGGAGAAGTATACCATTAATTTTGTAGGACATTCAAAAGCAAATTAAAATATAAAAAGCTCCAGGCACAAAGATAGATATGAAGAAAGGGGGGCGGGCAGGACAGGTCAAGCTTGCGGAATTAAAGTCTTAACAACAGGGAGAGCTTTTAGGACAGCCTTATAACATTTCACTCAATAGCCACCTTTTCTCATCTTTCTTGCTTTTTCTGTGTGTCGGGTGGAGAGGGGTGTGTGAGATGCAGGTGGGGGGGGGGAAGAGGGGTTAGGTGTGTGAATGCACCTATGAGAGGGAAATGCATACTGAACGTCGATCTTTTTCTCAAAGTCAGCAGGAGCAAACCATTTAATATGGCACATGTGAACAATGACGGGGTCCACAGCACACACACAAAAAGCAACAGTCTGCTACCAAGATTCATTTTTTTGAATGTGACGTTAAAGTGGCTACTAGGGAGAGTGAGAGGCTTTTGCTGCGTGGGGAAAAGGGGGGAAAAAAGGTCCACAGCAACCCACGAGTGCTTTAAATAACAGGTGATTTGGAAAACAGTTTTTACCACACTGATGCTCACTTGAAAGGAAGCTGGTGGCGGAAAAGTATTTCAAACAATACTTGGGAGGTATGAGAACACCGACTGTCATTCCCTTCCTTTAGAATTCCAAAGAAGAAATCTCTTTCCTTGCTTAGCCACAGGACTTTTAGAAGATGAAAAATGGGAGGTTTCAAATGCCCTCCTTCATCCAGCCTACTTCCAAGTCCGAGATGCAGACAGCCACGTAGAAACAAGTATATATATATAGTTTTAAGTCAAGTGTCTACTCACTCCACCTTTCTTTTCAAAAAGTCGAGGTCTAATTGGTTAAATGCACCCCAGCTTTGTGGAAACCAGAAAGGTCCTTTCTTGCCTTAGAGGGGGGTGTGTGTGTGTGAATAAATATGTCTGGGGACACACATCCCATTAAAAGTTAAGCCAGCCGCGTATGCCGCCGTGCCGTCATGTTTAATATGCAGAAGGCAGGCCAAAGGCATAAAAGAGACACGTCCCCTTTAAAAGGAAATATAATTTACAGTGTGCAGCCAGCCGCGCCATAGTTCCAATCTCGTTTACTATAGAGAAAACTCTGCTAGCTGCTCTGTATCCCACAAATCCGATTTAATCAGACAAGCCAGCCAGCGTGGCTTGAAGTAAAAACGGATAATTAGTAAACAGAGAGCTACTTCAGTGCTTCATTGGCATTCGAGGCGGGCTACTGTGTCGCATTTAAAATGCAGTCTGATGAAGTTTACAAAATCAAACCATTTGTTACTCCTATTGAAGAGGCTTCGGGCCACCTCGCAATTAAATTGGAATTAGTGCTCGGAATGAGATACAGCAAATTCATACTAAAAAGGGATCTGACTTTGAGACATTTGACTTCAAGTCTTCTTACACACACGCACACACAGAACGAAGAAAAAAAAAGCAAGCAAGGAAGAGCACATGCACACAGACTGCATATGTGTATTTGTGGGGGATTGTGCTTGTGGAAATGGGACTTGGGGTAGTTTTGTTGTAATCAGCTCCCAGCCAGGGCTGCATTCACAAGAAACGAAGGCTGGAGGGTTACTCACTTGGGCACCAAAAGTTTTCCTCCTGCACCAGCAGGATTTGAAGTCATTACAAGATACAGAAAAGTCTGCTGATTCTCCTTTGCTACCTCCTAACCATATAAACCACCCTGGACTCTGCATTCATCAGCTGAGGCCCTTCTTCATGTGCCACTTCCATATGAGGTCCAGACAGTGACAACACAAGAACGGGCCTTCTCTGTAGTGGCTCCCCTTCTGTGGAATGCTCTCCCCAGGGAGGCTCGCTTGGCGCCTTCATTATAAATTTTTAGGTGCCAGTCGAAAACGTTGCTCTTCAACCAGCCCTTGGGCCTTCTGGCGGTTCCCTTGTTGTGAGAAGCCAAGTTACAGGGAACCAGGCAGAGGGCCTTGTTGGTAGTGGCGCCCGCCCTGTGGAATGCCCTCCCACCAGATGTCAAAGAGAAAAACAACTACCAGACTTTTAGAAGACATCTGAAGACAACCCTATTTAAGGAAGCTTTTAATGTTTGACAGACTATTGTATTTTAATATTTTGTTGGAAGCCGCCCAGAATGGGCAGGGTATAAATATATTATTATTACAGTGGTACCTCGGGTTACAGACGCTTCAGGTTACAGATGCTTCAGGTTACAAACTCCGCTAACCCAGAAATAGTACCTGAGGTTAAGAACTTTGCTTCAGGATGAGAACAGAAATAGTGCGGTGGCGGTGCAGCAGCAGTGGGAGGCCCCATTAGCTAAAGTGGTGCTTCAGGTTAAGAATAGTTTCAGGTTAAGAACGGACCTCTGGAATGAATTAAGTTCTTAACCCGAGGTAACACTGTATTACTACTACTACTACTACTACTACTACTATTAATTCTGTGAACCACCCTGAAATTTGATGATGAAGGGCAGTATGTAAATCGAATAAAACAAACCAACCAACCTTGGTATTCTCTCCCAGAACACCTATAATGTAGCTCGCAAGGCTAGGATCCGATAAGGCTCTGACCCACAGAGTCAAGGTTCCCTACCTCGCCTTCCTCTCTTCTTGCAAAGCCCACCTCTGCTATGCAGCCTTTGGGCTCAATCCAGGGATAGTCAGCATGGTGGCCTCCAGGTATTCCTGGACTCCAGCTCCCATCAGGCTAAGCCAGCATGTCCAATGGGCCAGGTACAACAACTGCTTTAGGGGTTCTAATCCCTCCGCGTGCATCTTCAACTGAAATAAATCTTAGTAGCACATCAAGTTTGCCCACACCTATCCATTGTTACCCTTAGGAAGCTGACTTATGCCAACTCAGATTGTGGGGCCAACCGTCTCATTAATGTCTACATTGAATGGCAGAGCAGGTCTCCAGGCTTTCAGGCAGGGGATTCTTCCAGCCCGACCTGGAGATGCCACTTGGGTTTGAACCTCAGATCTTCTGCATGCACAGCCATAGCTGAGTGGCAGAGCACCTGTTTTCCATGTAAAAGGTCTCCGGTTCAATCCATGGAGTCTGCAGTAAAAAGGATCTGGTGACACAGAAATCTGTGTTATAGCAAGTGAGACCATTGGTTCACCCAGCTCAACTTTTGTCTACAGTGACTGGTAGTGTCTCTCTCCACAGTTGGTTTCTCAAGTTGGGCAGCTGTCTTCTTCTTACATTATTTTGTAAAATAACTGCTGATGTCATGCCACCACTCTACGGATCTCCTGTGATTATCTTCTACAGAAGAACTAGCCCTCTTGGCTATGGTGGGTGGGGGGCAACCCTGATAACACCCACCAGATCACGTAGCTCAAAGGTTAGGGATACGTTCTTCCACCCAAAGTGAAGCCCTGCCCTCCTTCCCCTCCAACCTGCCTCTCGTAGAAGAGCAGCCCTTGAAGTTACAGAACATTAATTGCCTGTTACACTTAAGTAACTATTTGTCTTTAATGACACTCTGCTCCAACCTATCAAGACACTTCCATAATGCATGCAGCTGCTTTGATGTGGCAATAATGTAGCAGCCCCTCAGGTGACAATTTTTTGGCATGGCTACTGATCTTGAAAATGTCTATGATACACCTCCAATGCCTTCTGCAATCAGGGCTGTCTTTAGCCTATGCGCCGGGGCGCAAAGTTCCGCCCTGTGCCCCCAAATTTAGTTTAGCTGCCCCCAAATAAACTTTTTTTGAGATTTTTTTGGGAGGGGGAAGCCCCTTTTTTAGGTGGGGCAAACTCAAAGTTGTTGAACTTTCTTGGGGGGGGGGAATTGCCCACCTGTGACAACAATGCAGCAGAAAGAACTGCTTTGTTTCCTAACTTGTCGGGAATATTTGACGCAACGGAGTAACAGAGGGACAGAGGGGGCGGGGACTTTTGCTCCATTGCTTTTTGCTCCCACCGATTGAGAGTTAAGAGCTTAGGCGGCTTCAGAGGTACCTGGGTGCCATGCACCCTTTGCAGCCCCAGGTAAAGATGTCCCTGTCTGCAATGCCTCCTCCTCAGGAAAGAGCTAAACTGGGAAATAAAATGCTGCCATTGTGATACACGGTAGGCCAGCCTACATGAAGGAAGAAAGGTTGAATGGTAGTGAGGTTTCCCTGCCATATCAAAATGGCTGTGTGGGTCTACCTTCCTTGCCACCCCTCTGTTCCATGCACCATCTATGATGGGCTTTCAGAAAAGGAGACAAGCCAATAAAGAAATGAAGCAACACAGCTGTTGATGCTGGAGTGCCCAGAATGAAGGGGGGGGGGGATGAACCACTCACAACATACTGATGGCATCTTTCCCTTGGATCCTTTACAGTCCAGCACAAGTGTCAAGCATCTTGCCCTATGCGGCTACTGCATTCTTGAACAGGCAGCCCAGAATGCTTAAAAACATCGGGTCGTGCCTATTGGAATCACAAGGGCAGAACTCCTCTCATGACAGTTATAGACACCAGCTGCTCAGGAAAATCCATTCTCTTTACAGAGCAACTTGCACTTTTAGATTCCAACACTTAGGAATGAAAAGGAGACATGTAGTATGCAGCCATACTACAATATCAGGAAAGTAAGCACTGATCTCACAACTTCTTGGAAAGAACTTCTGCTCACGGCAACCTGTTGAATATTCTTTGCTGGTTTCCAAACTTGCTTTCCAGTCTTCCATGACATGGCAGAAATTAGGTGTCCTCTAGTCGATTTACTATGATAGTGCAGAGCAGATTTAGCTAATATGGTGCCCTTCCAGAGGTTTTTGAGTTCCATCACCCAGCAGGCCCTGCAGCCAGCATGGCCAATGATCATGCATGACAGGAGTTGTAGTGCAACATCTGGAGTGGTGCCTCCTTGGTCACTCCTAGTAATATCCTTCAATTTTGGGGGCCCCAGATGTGGTTAATTAAACCCCCATCACCCCAGATCATTGGGCTGGGGCTCACCAGTTTCCACAGGCACCTGGTTGGCAACTGTGATAATAGGATGCTTGGTCTACATGGGCCACTGGCTTGATCCAGCAACCTCTTTTTATGAAGAACATTGGTATAGAGCAGTGGTTCTCAACCTGTGGGTCCCCAGATGTTGTTGGACTACAACTCCCATCATCCCTGACCTATGGCCTTGCTAGCCAGGGGTGATGGGAGTTGTAGTTCAACAACATCTGGGGACCCACAGGTTGAGAAAGGCTGGTATAGAGGAATATGTTTGTCTTTACAAAGGAATAGGTCTAGAATGTTTCCACCTTTGGCTTGCATACATGGAATGTTCCTTATCACTTGCTGAGACTTTAAAAGCAACCCTCCCCAGCACACCTTTCCCGTTTTGTTTTGTTTTCTGTTTTTAGCAGCTCCCAGAATCTGCTAGAGCCATCTTCCTCACAACGCCCGTGCTGTTCCAGGCCTTCCGGGTGGCTGTGTTTTCGGTTCCTAATGCAGAGCACGGGAGGGCTTGGGGAAGGGGGAGGGAAGGTGGCAGAGCAGCAGGCAGAGGGCGGTTGGCTCTTAATGGCACAATGCAGAACAAATTAACATGGAAAATGCTCCACCAAATTAACAATAGCAGTTGGAGATTATGAGGCTTAAACATCTGATTCCTTCGCATTTGAGGCTTCCTCCTTTCCCAGATAGCACATAAAATGTGAAGGAGCCCACCGTGGAGGCGTGGGAGGCAGATTTTGTCTAAAGGGCAACTTAGCATCACTCCTTGTTGGGGGCCCCCTCTTAATAGATAGTTGGGCATCTTTCCCTGGTCTCTGCGGCCAGGATCCTGAATGCCAAAGGGGCTCCCTTTCACACAAAGATTTCATCTTGCCTAAGCACGAGGGGATCCCTGCAAAATGTGGCATTCTCTCAAATTTATTTGCTATCATTTATTAGTAGTTTTTTTAACCCTCACCTACTTTCCTCCAAGGAGAGTTCATTGTGGTTCTTATCCTCCTCCCTCCACATTTTAGCTTGGCGAAAGCTCTGTAGAATGAGTTACGCTAAGTCTTTTTCACAATATTGCCTCTTTGCACCGACTAAATGGGAGAGGGGCTGCTCCCTCCCCATTGTGGAACGTCCTGTCCCCATCTCCCATTAACTTCAGACAAGGAGCTCAACATGGTTGCAAGATAGCAGGGGGCGTGGCATCAAGGGCGTGGCCAGCAGATGTCATCCTGCTACCCCCTCCCACACACATATATTTAATCTACATGTGGTCGATGACTTTGTGAAAAGAGCTTACAGTTATTGGCTGCTAATGATCTCCACTGATGGAGGAAGCTCTAAATACCAGTCTCTGTGGAGCAGAAGCGGGGAGAGCAGGGGTGCCACCAAGGGGTGCCATAGGGGGCAGCCCCCCAAATTTTCAAGAAGGGGGCTGGGACCCCCCAAATTCCATGGTGATCCTCAAAAGGGTGAAGACGCTTTGCCCTACCATGTCCTTGTGAGGATCGCCAGGGAGTCGGCAGAGTGAAGTGTCTTCACCCCGCATGTCCCTTCGATGATTGCCAGAGCACGTTCCCGAAAGGCGCACTGGCGATCTCCACCAGTGATGTGGCAGGGAGAAGCATCTTCACCCTGGCACGTCCTCCACCAGGGATGCAAAGGTAGGGTGGGTGGGTGGGGGAAGGCAGGCTGAGCTGGTCTGGCTGGGTTGGGGGGGCATCATGTGTGTGATGTCATGCACATGCAATGCCCCCCATAATATTGGGTGCAACTCAGCGTGCCTTGGGGAGAGTACTGCCGGATGACTTTAAAAGAGGATTAGGCAAATTCACAAAGGATAAGGCTACTAGACACAGTGGCCATTTTCTGCCTATACTGCCGGAATCACGAGTGAGGAGCGTGCTCAGGTGCTGCTTGCAGCCTTCTGACTTAGGGCATCTAGTTGGACATAGTAATAAGAAGATGCTGGCCTTGATGTGCCCCCTTTCGTTTGCTCCAGCTGTGAGGCTCTCCAATGGTGTTTCATGTATTCCCCAAATGGGGTGGGGTGCATCATGTGTAGTGAATGTAAAGCCACTCCTAGCTCAGAGGATTATAACATGTTCTCCGCTTGCTTCTTCTCCAGAGTTGATGGTCTTCAGGAAAGCATTAAAAAGAGGGACAGAACACAGAAAAAGGGGGGTGGAGGTGATGCATTCAGTATTTGAAATTTCCAACTCTTTTAATAGAGACGTAAGGATCCTGTGGCTCTCCAGTTGTTGGTTGGCTGAACTCCCATCAGTACCAGACAGCATGGTCAAAAGCCAGGGATGATGTCTGGGAACACCTGGGTGTCCACCACTGTCTCGCCCTTAAAAAAGAAATCCTAGTGAAGATTCACACATTGTATTAGGAAGTGTGAGTGAAGTCGATCTGCCTTTAGATAACAGAATAAAAGTTCTCCTCTCAACCCTGACCAGGGGAGAGGTTAGGAGTGAGTGGCAGAGGCTGGTGTTTGGACTCTCCCTTTCCCACAAGAGGAAGAAGCTGGGATGAACTGGCCAGCATCCCCAGTGGGAAGAGGAGGCTCTGCATCTCTGCTGGAACTGCCAACCCCTTTCTCCTTCCCCATGTGACGTTTTCTGGACTTGGAAAGGACAGGCAGGTGCTGGAGGGCTGCACCGGGAAACTGGGAGGTGTGTGAATTTTGAAGAATGGTCATACTACGGTGTGCATGTTGTTTTGGAAGCGTGAATCATGTACAGTAGGTTTGAACTGGATCAAATTTCTCTCCCATCTCCACCTGCTGCACGAAAGCAGATAAACCTGGCTTCGGTGTCAGCTGCCATGCTTATGTGTGCTCCGGTGACAAAGCTGAAGCACGAAGCATTCTTCGCACAGCACCACCCAAGTACATCCTTATGGTAAAACCCAGAAAAAGAAACCTTTGGATAATTGCTGTTTTCTGAATACTCTTTCACATTCACGCCTGCATATAATATATACAAACATGCACACACACAGCGTCTCATCCGAACATCGCAGCACTCACAAAACCCATCTTTTTTCCCCTCCGCCTCACGTTTCCTCCCATCTCATGTCACTCGGCTGCCACACTTCTGCAGGAAACAATGATGCTATTGAGAGATGATTGCTGTTTGCTGTTAATACAGCAGCTCTGGAATGCTAAAAGCACACTTTTAAAAGGATACTGTATTTAAAGAGTCTTTCAAAAGGAAACATGCGACAACAACTCTTTCAAAGGCTATACTGTGCTTTAAAAAAAAGAAAGAAAGTGGTGGGGAGAGAAAGAGAGAGAGAGAGAGGGAGAGGGAGAGAGATGCTAAGCACACTTCTCGGCCATTCAGTCTTTGCAAAAATTAGCTGTTTTATTGCCGGTGAGGATGAGAACCCAGAATTCTGAGCAGTTGCAGCCCTGGGCAACTCTCAGTTCTGTTCTGTCTACCTGCTGCCCTGCTTCCCACACCACCACCCATAAATGGGGTGGGGGGGTGGGGCGGGCAACAACATGTCCATCTTCCAGTTGCATCCACCTTTTCAAAGTTTATACCAGAGATAATGGCTGCTTGTAGATGCAGGCTTCATATTGTCAATGGTTTTTTGTTTTCCAGCCATTGCAAATGGGTTGCTGGAAGCACATTCGCAATGTCTTGAGGGATAGCTCAGTCAGCAGAGCATGAGACTCTTAATATCAGGGTCGTGGGTTCGAGCACCACGTTGGGCACAATATTCCTGCACTGCAGGGAGTTGGATGAGATGATCCCCTGAGAGGACCATCTGAGAGACATCTCTTCTGTTAACGTAGGCTAGCACAATGTTACTGTTCTGGAAAAGTGAGAAAAATGTGGGTGAAGTCAGGACAGGGTGATGAAACTGTAGCCCTCCAGATGTTGCTGGATGAACTACAGCTCCCATCATTCCTGGCTGTAGGCTATGATGGCTGCTGGGGCTGCTGGGAGATGTCATCCAACAACATCTGGAGATGTTGCATATGTGGTTTCATGATTGCTGGCAGAAACCATCATGACGTCCTTGTCTCAAAATCCCATTGAAAAGAACCTGGACGAGGGATAGCTCAAGTGGTAGAGCATGAGCCTCTTAATCTCAGAGTTGTGGGTTCAAGCCCCATGTTGGGCAAAATATTCCTGCACTGCAGGGAGTTGGATGAGATGATCCTTGTGGTCCCTTCCAATTCTGCAATCCTATGATTGTAGAAATGAGTTTTCATCAGAAAGGTCCATCTGGATCAAGCTAGGAAGGGCAGAACATAAGCTGGCATTTTGATGCCAATGGCTTTGTGTGGGTGTTGTGAAAAGTTTGCATGCATGGGAAGCACTCTTCTGGGCACACCCCGCGTTGCACACTTCCGTGCTGTTTTGGAAGCTGCTTGGAGGGACCATGACACACTAGAAGTGGAGAACACGTTTTGCATGCAGAAGATCCTAAGCTGAAATTCTGGCATCTCCAACTAAAAGGGAAGAGGGAGCCTATGATGGAGAAAGCATCTCTCCGAGGACCCCAGAAGAACCCTGCAGCAACTGGGTCAGGCCAAAGGGAGACTATCTAGTCTAGCATCCTGTCCTCACAATGACCAACCAGATGCCCCCAAGGGAAGCATCTGGACCCGAGCACGACAGCAGCACTATCCTGATTTGTTATTCCCAGCTGTCAGAGCTGCTTGAAGATCCTAGCTCACAGAGGATCACGCTAGCCAGCGATCATTAAGTAAAAGTCTTTATTGAGTTACAGTTTCCATTCTCACGCTGCTGCGTGCAACTCTACGTCTAGTAGCTAGATCGGCGAAGCTCCGTCTGAGTCTCCGCCCCGTGTGCACCAACTTAATATCCTAGCCCGGCTCCACCTTTTCCGCCTGACTGTCCTCCTCTGGGTCCCTCTACCCCCCGGGGTCTCTTCCTTCCGGGATTCTTCTGACGCTGACCCCCCGGACCCTCCTGTCTCCTTGCGCCGGGCTTTAGGACCTGGCTCCCTTTCCGGGCTGCTTACTGCGCCGCCTTCCTCTGCATTTGAACTTGGCGCGCGCGCCCAACCTTCCACTTTCCGCTTAACCGTTTCTTCGCTCCCCGATGGAGGTGTGGCCACTCCTGACTCGTGCCCTCCCTCCTGTGGTGAGCTACCAGCGCTTGCCCCCTGGCTCCTTTCCTCTTCCCTGTTCTCTGGCGGTGACGCTGGTCCCGATTTCCAACTGCTCTCCTCTGAGTCCCCTCTGGCTCTATCTCCCTGGGGTGCCCCCCTAGACTCCCCCCTTGCCCTGGCCACTGGTGCTCCTTTCTGTGAATCCTCTGATTCACTGGAAAGACTCGGAGATCTCGGGTCGTCGTCATCACTCATCTTTTCTTCTGCCTCCTCCCCTTCGCTCTCTGTTTCCTCCCTTGCCCTTGCCTCTGCTCCTAAACCCCTGACATCCATCCCCCCCTCGAAGCCCCCCATTCCCCCCTCCCCTCCTTCCGGTGCTGGAGCTGGGTGCTGCTGTTGCAAAGGGACGAACGTCGGATATCGTTCGCTTCCCGTGGCGGGCCTCCATCTGAAGTCTCCCGGGTCTTCCTCCCTGCTCTCGTCGACGACGGTCACCTCCGCTTCCATCTCTGTGCCGCCGTGCTCGAAACCAGGGTCGTCCCCGAAAATGTCCATGTCCGTCTCTCCCTCACTTCCTCCTGGCGGCGTTGCTCGTCCTGAGCATTCCAGCCACTTTCTGCGGAACTGCTCCTCTGGTCTATCGTCCCACCAATACGAGGGTTCTGATGCAGATCCCGAGGGTGACCCCTCCGGGGAACGGACATCTCGTGTCAGGTCCTCGTCCGAGTCGAACCCCCGGAACGTGCTGGCCGAAAGCGTGGGCGTGAAAAGCCAGTCGTCGAAAAAGTCTGCTGGCATAGGTCTATGTGGGAAGAGGGCATGAAACTCGTCTTTGAGCAGAGGTTCGTCCAAGGCGTAGCCCGGCACCCAGCTGTTCGCACTGGCCGGGGTGCCCTCCTTGGCGAGAAAGTATTCTACCCCCTCTTCCCCCCATCTGGAGTCCAAAATCTCCGTGACTTCGTTGATGCGCTCCTTCTGTGCCACTCCCGCGTGCCCTGTTCTGTCTCTGACCGGACTCGGCGCCGTTCCGGGTTCCTGGAACCTGTGCGGTGCCTTGTAGGGAGTGAGCACCGATCTGTGGAATACCGGATGCATTCTGGAACCCTCCGGAAGTGCCAGTCTGAAAGCTACCGGGTTGACCTGCTCTTCGACTTGGTAGGGCCCCAGTTGTTTATGCCCTAGTTTCTTCTTGGCCAACGACCTGGCCGGCACTGCGTGGGCTGCTAACCAGACCCAGTCTCCCACGTGGAGCTCTTCGCCAACCCTTCTGTGTTTGTCCGCTTGTACCTTGTATGCGTGCTTGGCCAGCTCCAGGTGGCGCCTCAGCTGATCGTGGACTTCCTGCAGCTCCGACGCGAACGCATCTGCTGTCTGCGGCTCCCCCTCCCCCATTCTTTCCAGTCCCGGGAAGGTTCTGGGGTGCCTCCCGTTGTTGGCGAAGAACGGCGTGACCCCCGTGGACACGTGCTTCGTGTTGTTGTAGGCGAACTCGGCAAGCGGCAGGTAATCCACCCACGTCGCAGGCTGTTGATTTGCATAACATCTCAGGTACTGCTGCATGATGGCATTGACCCGCTCCGCTTGCCCGTTGGTCTGCGGGTGTCTCGCCGACGCCAGGTTGATCTTGACGTTCAGGAAGCCCATCAGCTTCTGCCAGAAATTCGAGATGAACTGCCGCCCCCGGTCGGGCAGAATAGACCGTGGCAGACCGTGAACCTTGAACACGTGGTCTATGAACAGTTTGGCGGTTTGCTCCGCCTTCCTCTGCATTTGAACTTGGCGCGCGCGCCCAACCTTCCACTTTCCACTTAACCGTTTCTTCGCTCCCCGATGGAGGTGTGGCCACTCCTGACTCGTGCCCTCCCTCCTGTGGTGAGCTGCCAGCGCTTGCCCCCTGGCTCCTTTCCTCTTCCCTGTTCTCTGGCGGTGACGCTGGTCCCGATTTCCAACTGCTCTCCTCTGAGTCCCCTCTGGCTCTATCTCCCTGGGGTGCCCCCCTAGACTCCCCCCTTGCCCTGGCCACTGGTGCTCCTTTCTGTGAATCCTCTGATTCACTGGAAAGACTCGGAGATCTCGGGTCGTCGTCATCACTCATCTTTTCTTCTGCCTCCTCCCCTTCGCTCTCTGTTTCCTCCATTGCCCTTGCCTCTGCTCCTAAACCCCTGACACCAGCAATTGGTATTTAGAGGCACACTGCCTCCAACCATGTAGGCAAAACATAGCCATAGTGGCTAGTAGCTGCCAATAGCCTTATCCTCCATGAATTTGTCTAATCCTCAAGGGCCACCTCTCTCCATATAAACTGACCCCAAACCCTGAGATCAGCCTCTGATGCCCTTCTTCATGTGCCTCCTCCACGAGAGGCCTTTTCTGCAGTGGCTCACCGTTTGAGAAATGCTCTCCCCAGGGAGGTTTGCCTGGCGCCTTCATTATACACCTTAAGGTGCCAGGCAAAAACATTCATGTATAACCAGGTCTTTGGCTGATTGACACCCAATGTTTTATCTTAAAATGTGTGGGGGGGGGGGACGACCTTATTGGGTTGCTCTTGTTTTTGCTTTTATTATGTGTTTTATGTCCATATATTGTGATTCTGTGTTGTAACTACACTACTACCTGCAGGTATAAGGCAGCATACAAATGTTAATCATCATCATCATCATTTTCTTATAGTCATCCAGCTTGTTGGGCACCACTGTGTCTTGGGATAGCAAATGCCACCGTTCAACTATGTGCTCTGCAAAGAAGCCTTTCCTTTTGAATCTTCCAATTTCATGGCCCCACTGGGTTCGCTGAGAGAGGAAGACAAATCTTTCCCTGTACCTTTTTTTTACTGTCCAGTGTCCGCTAGGGAACTGAAGCTAGTGGGACATGCTGGGTTACATAGGTAATCCGTATGACCTGCCATAAGACTGGCTCCTGTTCCTCCTTCGGAACACTGCAGTGCACCTAAATAAGGGAAACAGAACTCAACATGATGGGGACATAAGGCATGTTTGGGGGCAGTTGCCTGTACAGAATTCCACCCGGATGGTCATTACTCAAGGCCGGGTTGTGGGTTACATGCCCCTGTTGCATCAGGAAAGTCACTGAACAAACATTCCCTCATACTGGAAGGCAGTTTCTGCCTCCCCTGATTTATTCCGCGGGCCATCTGGACCTTGAGAACAATGTGTCCCCATATCTGAATGGCTAGCCCCGTTAGTCACACCCTCTTCGCTCGACCTCTGCATCCCTAATCTTCACACTCTCCCTCGGCCCCTTTGAGTGCGGCAAAATGACCGGATCCGTTTCTCACCTCTCCTTCGGCTGCTGAAGTTCAGAGGAGACAAAAGGGCCTGCCTCTCTGCACATCGGCGCGACAGGGAGCATAAAAATGACATATGCGGCGGCCCACCCCAATCCCCCAGAGTCCGCCTTTCCAGGTTTCCCAGCTGAAGCTCTGCTCCTCATCAGAAAAGTCACAGAAGTTAAGAGACCCTCTCACCATCTCAAACCTTATGGGGGCAATCACTGCGCTGGGAACACACCCGTACCAAACAAATCTTGCACATTGTCAATGCTCTTTGGGCTTTATTTTTTTGCTTGCAGTTCCTCTGATGATGATGCCTGAAGAGGAATCAGCAAATATGCTTCAGATCCTACTATGGGCAACATCCAGCAACAAGAGAGGGAGACACAGAACATTATCCCTTGCTGATGAGACATCCCCCAGATCTTAAATAAATTCTTTTGGCAAACTTTTTTTTGCAGCTGCAAAGTTCCAGCAGCCCTGCTTTAGCCTGTGGGTTGGGAGGTGACTAAGCCTTTATCTTGCGGCACGATGAAAGATGAGATTTGGGTGCAGAGATTCCATTCTCCCCTTATTTATCGGGAAGATGTTGCTAACACAAGGATGATGGAGATAAGATCGATTGAGTTCCCACAAAAACAGCTAAGGAGGAATCACTTCCCAATCCAAAATGATTTTCCTCCAGGGTGCAGGACCAATATCAAGTCCACTCTTGCAGCGATGTGCATTAGGCCGTTTCCCCAGCCGCTCTTCCCCTCCTCTCCATCACTATCCACACCATATCATCAGTTTACTTATTCTTTATTACACTTCTTTCTTTCCTTTTCAGCAATTGCCCAAGGAAGAATGATTATGCCGGGGAAGGAGCAAAGAGGGAAAGAATCAAGCGGCTATTAGTGGCAGGCGGTTTATTGCAACAGGCGCACGAGCTCATTCCTTTCATGTTCCCCCGGAATATAAAAGCCCCGAAACATTTTAATTTTAAATTCTTATCATTGAATTTACTGCTTTTCTCTCCCAATGATTTGTGTTGCTTTTTAATTTTTACAGTCTCTACAGCAGCCAGATGCTACCGCCTCAGGCCAAAATAATAAAAAAAGGCTACTGCAGTCATGAGTTACAGAGAGAGAGGGAGAAACCGCAACGAAAAAGCATGCTTGACAGAAGTTAATATCTCAATTTAACAGTGCTGCTTTGCTAATGATCCTTTGATATGTGTTTATTTAAAAAGGTCTGATCTTGACCTTGGAGGGAAAAATGAAACCACAAAGTCTTTATGAGGGGAAAGAGAGGGAGAGGTAGCTGTGGGGGTGGGAAAGGGGTTTATTTAGATATTGGCTTTGTGTCAATCGCCATGGCAGCTGGACCGGGGGGGGGGGAGGAAGTGGCTAAAAGGGGGAGGAGCAGAGGCTCAGTAATTTTCAAATTTAGGTGTCCAAGGAAGCCGGACAGTGAGGGGGTGGGGAAATGGGAGATAAAACAAGGACCACTGACCATGTTCTCCACACACCCGTTGGGTGTTCATAGCCACACAAAGGAGATCCTGGGTTAGAATGAAGAAAGCATAGAAACAAAAGAACTAGATTCAGGAATCTGTTTTCCCCAGCCGTCAGCTTCACGGTTTCTCTCGGGGTTGCTCTGAGGCTGGGAAAGGTGGTCAAGGCGAGAGGGCAACGGGAACTGATGCTAAGCGAGAAATGGCATTGGGTTCTCTAGAACTAGAACATGGCCATCCTTCAGGCTGATGGTGTAGGGGGGAAAGTCAGAAGTGTAGGGTTCCTTTGGGGTAGTCAGCCACCTGTCAGACTTCAGGGACTTGGGTCCGTATAGTTAAAGCTATGGTTTTCCCAGTACTGATGTATGGAAGTGAGAGCTGGACCATAAAAAAGGCTGATCACCAAAAAATTGATGCTTTTGAATTATGGTCCTGGAGGAGACTCTTGAGAGTCCCATGGACTGCAAGAAGATCAAACCTATCCATTCTGAAGGAAATCAGCCCTGAGTGCTCACTGGAAGGACAGATCGTGAAGCTGAGGCTCCAATACTTTGGCCACCTCATGAGAAGACTCTCTGGAAAAGACCCTGATGTTGGGAAAGATGGAGGGCACAAGGAGAAGGGGACGACAGAGGACGAGACGGTTGGATAGTGTTCTCAAAGCTACCAGCCTGAGTTTGACCAAACTGCGGGAGGCAGTAGAAGACAGGAGTGCCTGGCATGCTCAAACAACAACAACAAAAAGCAGAACAAAGTGAAAGGAGTCTCTTACAGTTCAAAGTTTTAATGACTACAGGAAGAGAACAAAGCCTCCATTCCTAGGGACGAGGTGCTCCCAGTTAAGGGTCCCCCCCCCCACTTCCACCCATGTCACTTCTGCTTCTTGCTCTCCTTGACCTTGGGCTGAGCAGATGAACGCTTTCCAGTGACAGTGAGTCTGTTAACTCTCCCTTTCCCAGTTCTTCTCCTCCTAGCTGTTCACCACCCAGTTCTTCCCAACTTCTGCCTTCTGAACTATGACCCTCTGCAAACCACGGTTCCAAATCTATACTGTCCCACTGCTCCTGGGAAGATTCAGGATCCTGATGAGGAGCAGGGGGAGGCTCCCACCATTCCTCCTCAGCACAGTCCCTGACACCACCTCACAGCCATGTCCCTTGTACGGTTATACAATATGCAGTATTACTAATTAGGGATGCATTGCAGCAATTGATGCAGATATCTACGTGTTGCTTTTCAGCCGGATCTACCTATTTCTTTATTGCATTTGTATCCCAACTCCCCCCCCCCCCAAGGAGCTCAAGGTAGTGCATATGGTTCTTCCCTTCCTCACTTAACCCTCACATCAACCCTGTGAAGTAGGCTGCCAGGTTAAGCTGAGAGGCAGCGTCAGCCAGCGAACTTCATTTTCTGTGCATGTCCATGGGCAAACGATTTGGAGTGCTCCAGTGTCTTCTTCTGGGCTGTCTTAATTTGCGTTTTCCACGAGGCTCCATTGCACACAACGGAACTTGCACACCATTCAGAGCATGAGACTCTTAATCACAGGGTTTTGAGTTCGAGTCCCACATTGGGCAAAAGATTCCTGCATTGCAGGGGGGTTGGACTAAATAACCCCTATGGTCCCCCCCAACTCTATGAGGCACACTAGGAACTGGGGAGTTTTAAATGGTTCAGAAGTATTTTTGATGCACTTCCAAATTCTACAACAGACATGGAAGGAAGGATGGACAGGTGTCACAAGTTAATGGGATAACCCAGACCAGCAAAGTGACCTTACTCTAGCCTTGCAAGTAAGTCCAGAAGACCCACCCCAAAGTATGTAACATTACAAACCAATTTTTGGCTTACCTACACAGCCTGAAAGAAGCACCAGCTCTTTCCTATATGTCTGATATTTCCTGCCTGGTTGCCCAAAAGCACATTTGATTCACCCTAGGCAAGCAGAGGTGTGACTATTCACAAGCCTGCATTGTTGGAAAACTAAATAATAGGTGCATTGGGAAACCCAGAAGGCAGAGATATGCATCCCAACACCCCCCTTTATTTCCATATTTCAAAGATTTACCTTATATGATTCCATTTAAATAAAGCGCCCACAGCAGATTTTTTTTAATAATACAGTGATAACCACAAAATGAAAACAGCTATAAAACTTAGAAGAGTTTACAAAAAATGCCCAGTAGCAATATCATTAAAATGGGTGCAGAAGGTCACAGGTTCAGCGCCTGACATCTCCAGATAGGGCTGGGAGAGACTCTTGCCTGAAACTCTGGGCAGCTGCTGCCAGTCAGTGCTCGCAATACTGAATCAGATGGACCGATGGTTTGACTTATATTGATTTGAAAGGGGCCAAAAACTAGGGCTTACAGGCATAGAGCAGACCTCTATAGAGCAGTGTTACCTTGGTTCTCAAAAGCCTTGGTTCCCAAACGCCGAAAACTCGGAAGTAAGTGTTCCAGTTTTCGAACAATTTTCAGAAGCTGAAAGTCCGATGTGGCTGTCGGCTATTGTTTCCAGGGCAGCTGCACCAATCAGAAGCTGTGCCTTGGTTTTAAAACGTTTCAGGAGCCGAATGGACTTCCAGAACGGATTAAGTTTGGCACTTTTGTTTTTGCTATTTATTTTGCATTTTTGTTTTTGAGGCTTTTTCGGTTAATTCATTTTTGTGACTGTGTGGAACCCAGTTCAGCTACTGATTGATTGTCTGTGTGACTGCAAAAATGGATAAAGAGGTTGTTTTTTAAAGTCTGGAATGGATTAATCCATTTTGCATTACTTTCTATGGGAAAGCACGCCTTTGGTTTTGGAATGCTTTGGTTTTGGAACAGAGAACCAAGGTACCACTGTATTTTGATTCTGGCTCTTCTCCATGTTAGCCAGAGGCAATGGTGATAAACGTCTCACCATCTCATCATCCTGAGTGGCTGAGTGGAGGAAGGACCAGAACAGAGATAGATACAGGTACCTGTACCTGCCCTGTCCCCTGTGCACACATCACACAAACAAACACAAGCACACAGGCGCAAATCCTCTGCAAAAGTTGACTTAGCTTGCTCTTACGAAGAGTAAAATGGGAACAAAGAGTCCCATCTGGTCAAGCAGCTGAGAAGGAAAAGCTTAGCGATACTACACCATAATCACAAACGGGTCTATATTTAGATGCACAAAGAGACTGCAATGATATTCCAATCTTTAAACCAATATGAACGATGGAACAGGCCAAGAGCTTACGCTGAAAGAAGCTATTAACTCCGAAGAGGGAGACGTAAGCACTGCCTGGAGTTAGAAGCACAGCAGTGGAAGCGGTAGAAAAGGACGCTCGTCCTCTGCCGTTTCTTCTCCAGACTGGCCATGTCAGTGGGTGCTTTTTCAATCAAACAGGGCCCAGAATCAAACAGGCTGCTGCATCCTGGCTGCGTCTACAGCTAAGCTATATAATGATGAATCTTCCCTGTAAAATTTCCTGTTTCCCAGTGCAGATAAAGCCGAATGTGAGGTGGGAACTAATGTAAACCAAAGGGCTTTATCACCTTCTTTATCAGATCCTGGTCTAGACTCTGGCTTAATAATAATAAAAAAGCCTTAACACATTGCACATGCCTCTCCATTCATTCATTCATTCATTTACACACACACACACTTTAAATGAAAGGTCCATTCATAAAAAAAACCAGCCCTTGTGTCATTGGAAAAGCCAGGTTCAGCTAGGAATAATTTTCTCCCCCAATTCCAGAATCGCAAATTTTAATTTCTTCAGTGGACTATCTGAAGAAAACACCAAGGAGACCGAGCCAGCAGAAACTGGCAAAATAAATAAGCAGCATAAATATTTGGGAAGTGCAGACTGTCCTCTTCTTGGACTTTATCCTTTCAGGCTGTATGTAAAAGGGTGCAGTTCTGAATGCCTCTCCCCTCCACAAAATTAAATACCCTTGGGGCAGAGGACACCAGAGCACTTAGCATGGAGAAAACAGGCCCTTTCCTCTCATGTGCTATTTTTCTAGATCAGGAAGGCTTTAAGGTACTAACCTTTAAAGCCCTAAACGGCCTCGGCCCAGTATACCTGAAGGAGCGTCTCCACCCCCATCGTTCAGCCCGGAGACTGAGGTCCAGCTCTGAGGGACTTCTGGCAGTTCCCTCACTGCAAGAAGTGAGGTTACAGGGAACCAGGCAGACGGCCTTCTTGGTAGTGGTGCCCACCCTGTGGAACGCCCTCCCGTCAGATGTCAAGGAAATAAACAACTATCTGACTTTTAGAAGACAGCTGAAGGCAGCCCTGTTTAGGGAAGTTTTTAATGTTTGCTCTTTTATTGTGGTTTTTATATTCTTTTGGGAGCTGCCCAGGGTGGCTGGGGAAACCCAACCAGTTGGGTGGAGTATAAACAAACAAACAAACAAAAAAACATGGTGAAGCATCAAAAAATGTGACCTGTCCCAAATTCTATTCTTGGCATACTTGCAGCTGAATGTGGTAGATCTGGACAACAGACTGCCACTCTAATCTCTAAATGTTCTCTGAGATAATTAAAATGCATTCTTCTGCAAGTAGAAAACTAGCTCTGCTATGGGTGGGCTGGACTGGATGGGTGGGTTTTCTTCTTGCAGAGAGTTTATGAAAGTGGGGAAGTAGTTGCATTTATTTTTAAACACCATCTCCCACTTGGTACCCAAAGCGATAACAATCCACTTAGAACTCCCTGTCCCCAGAACTCTAACACCTCATTCTGCAGCATGGATAGCCATACCCAGGCCTGGAACAGTCCGGTCCAGAACTTATCACCTTAACTTCAATGGGGGGAAGAGAGGATGTTAAAGGGGAACTCCAGCAACCACAGGGGAAGCCTTGGCCAGCTGATTCAAAAAGGTATTTCAGAGGATGTCCACAGACTGTTTTGCACAACCACTAAACTCGTCTTCTTTTTGAAAGCGGAAGTGTTCAGACACTCTGGAAACCTGGTAGCCTGATAAATACCCTGAGCTGCTCACATCAATGAAGATCAACCACAGCTCCGTGGATAAATTCTTCAGCGAAGCATCCTTGGAGGCCCAGGGAGCTAAGATCAATCAGCCAATCATACATGCACAAAATAACAACCTTCGCAAAGGTTGTGCCAGCCTAACATGGTGAAAAGGTTGAAAAAAATCCACCACTGCCACCATCTGGAACTTTTTATAGCCACCCAGAAGCCTCGTGTTCCTACCTAAACTGCAATCTAGCCCATGTCCCATTTTGGGAGGATTCCCCCCCCCCCAACTCGAGGCAGGGAAGTGACCCTGAATTGATTTAACAACTGATGGATTCCACACCCGAGAGGGCAGCATTTCCCTGATAAATATTTAGTTATCCTTACTTGTCCTGCACAAGGAGCTCTCCACCAGCCACACATAAAAAAAAGTAAAACCCAATCTGTTTTGACTGTCAGTATATAGGGGCACAGTCACATGCTGCCGTCAAAATCCAAGTCAAAAGTAATGTGTTTGTATACAAAAGCTGGTCAGCGCTTTTTGCAAACTAACAGCCCAACGGTCTGCAGGGTTTGGCAATCTATCCATTGTCTTCTGTGGGAAGAAGCTCAAGCTAGTAGTTATGCTATGCGTAGTCATCTGGCCAGAGGAATTGGAACTGGAGGTCAGGTTTTTACATCGGTAACATGAATTAGTTTTTGAAAGCCTGTAGCATTTTCGCATTGGTCACAAAATCAGAGACTAGCATTGTAGGTTCCTTTCTGAGAAAATCTAGCATGCATTATTTATTTTTTACATTTCCAGATGAATCATTTTTTTTTTAAACTTTTCTTGAGAAACAGCTTTAATTAAAACCAAAGACAGACTAATTAGCAACAGGGGAACTGGGAGAAAAGAAGTTATCACCCCCGTCCCAAAACTTGGGTTTCAAGGGTCCCAGGACACACAAGTAACTGTTAAGGTAAGCTAAACCTTGTCAAGATGAACTTTTTTCTCCTGCTACTTTTAATTAAAGTTCTTTAGAATTAAAAAGGACACTATTCAGGAACGGCTGGAGGGGAAAAAAATCATTGACACTGGCCCGTCCCCCTCCCTTTTTTCCCAAGGAAAAGAAAAAAGGTGGGTTTTGTGTGCTTGTTCACCCAGCCCTCACTGTACAAAAGGAAACGGATTTGCGGCAGGACACACGAGATGACCCCTTGACCCTCAACCGCTGAAAACTCCTCAATGGCATAAATACCAGATAATCAATCACATACCAGGAGGCCTGGGCTGGCTGCCCTTACCCCAGTGGTCGAGTTTATGAGAGATGAACTGTAAATGGACACCGGCTTAAGAGAGGCCCCTTCTGGCATTCCATGGGCAGGCCGGAATATTTTACGGTGGACAGAGAGAGGGAGAGAGGGGGGCTGCACTCTTGACCAGCTAGATTTACACATTTCAGCACTGGTTTATAAAGAGGCCGGCTTTGGTCTTGAAATGCCCGGTGTGTCCCCGATGGTGCCTTCTGCTTTGGTGATCTTCTACACACACACACACACACACACACGGGTCCAGTAAGAGAAAAGTAAAGAGAGAGGGAGAAGACCAACAGAGCCTGTTAAAAGTCAGCTAATAAAGTCATTGAATGATTGGATATCGGAGCACAGATGGCACCTATCCTCTTGTGGGTTTGGCGCACCATGCACACACTCACAATATCGATGCCGTAGATTGCTGGCTGTCCCCAGACGGAGGGAATCAAGATGCTGGAAAGGTCTGGTTTTCGCCACCAGAGAAAAAAGAAGGCATAATCGCAGAGCGGCAGGGGACAGGCAATCATGACAACCATTTCAAATATCTACGTAGAGTGTTTGTGTGTTTGTGTGTGTGTGTGTGTGTGCAAAAACACAAGGAGCCTGATCTCTTGCAAGGCCACCGTGGGATTGTTTGCCTGGGTGCGCTTTTCTGTTTATTTTCCAAAGTCTCATGGCAGATCCCCAACACTTTGGCAAGGCTGGCGTCGACTCCTCTTTCCCCATTTATACCCCGACAACCATTTCAAATCTAAATCTGAAGAAAGCACCACAGAGGCGTCCCATTTAACAATAGATTTTTGAACTTTGCCTCTCTGTTCTGGAAAAAAAAAGCAGAAGGAGGCAAAGAGACTGAACTAGTTCTGTTAAATGGAGACCCACTTGGTCACTAAATTTGATAATGCTTTTGTCTGAAGGTCAGAGGCTAAATATGTTCACACTAATCCCCTTCATCTAGAATTAAAGGACAAGAAAGGTTTTCCGTAGCTTAGCAAGAGAGTGCTTTTCTCATCGCTGTCTAAATACTATTTGCAGAGGGGAAAATTAAAAGTGAGCCAGTGACTGTTCGTTTTAAATACAGATCCCTAGAGCTTGCAAATTTCTCCTTTATTTATTTTTCAGGCAAAATATGTCACCAACAGAGCAAACCCATTCTCGTTAGAGCCCCAGAGATCTGGAAGTATAACTTTGCTACCAACTTAAACAACAAAAAAATGTATAAGGTTGCAATTCCTTCCCTCCCCCTCTTTCTGTGTTGAAAACCAGGGAGATTCCCCAGTTTTTTTGGAATGTGTACTCAGACTCAAATTTCAAATGCTGCCATACAACATTACAGTCGCACAAAGAGACTCTCTGTTTAGGTACCCAGGAATTGAGGAGAGGGGTGCTTTAGGCCAACGAGCGCCAAGAAATCGGAGGGATAAAATTGCTAACCTTAACTAACCCCGACGCTATGCAATGCTAACGAAGCTCGAGATACATAACTTCTCCAGAGCTGGCCTTGGAAAAACAAACTGCTCAAAGCTCACAAAGGTACACTCAAAGGGAGCAGAGGTGTGGCATATCCTCTCACCTTGGAGGAACTCATTTCCTGCACATTTTCAAGGCCACAGCTCGTGTGGCACCCCAGAAGGTGTGCTTTGGGGCACCGTGCCTGAATAGCACCTTTTTTGGGCTGAAATCTCACACAGGTCATGCGACTCCTCGGAAGAAGGCATCCCGGTTTTTCGTCGCGATGTGTTGGAGGGTATGAAGATGGTAAATAGATGCAATAAATAAATATTAGGTTAAAGAGGCCAAGGCAGCAGGTATATGAAGGAAAAGGTAAAGGTAAAAGGACCCCTGACCATTAGGTCCAGTCGTGGCCAACTCTGGGGTTGCGGCGCTCATCTCGCTTTATTGGCCGAGGGAGCCGGTGTACAGCTTCCGGGTCATGAGGCCAGCATGACTAAGCCGCTTCTGGCGAATCAGAGCAGTGCATGGAAACGCCATTTACCTTCCCACCAGAACAGTACCTATTTATCTACTTGCACTTTGACGTGCTTTCGAACTGTTAGGTTGGCAGGAGCAGGGACCGAGCAATGGGAGCTCACCCCATCGTGGGGATTCGAACCGCTGACCTTCTGATTGGCAAGTCCTAGGCTCTGTGGTTTAACCCACAGTGCCACCCGCGCCCCATATGAAGGTATGTGGGGAGATTTAGTACACCCTTTCTACATGGCACCAGCAGCGCTTGAAAGATGACCCACACGCCTCTCTTCTTTATATGCAGACAGGGCAGATGAAGGACAAGAAATCTGTTTGTCCCCACCATGTCTAGGTGGGCACTCCTAAACAAGGAGATGTGACTCAGAACTCCATCAACGTGATATCCCCCACCAATGTCAACATTTGCAAAAGGATCCTCGGTCCTCTGTGAGCTTTTTTCCCATTGCAATGGTTAAAAAAAAGCATGTGTATTGAGGGATACTTCTCACAAACAGATGAAGCACACAGAAGTTTCTCCACTATGAACAGTCCCATTAACAATACAGTATAACAAAAACAGTTAAGATCATAGCTACTCACAAGTTTGCTGGGAAGAATTAACACTCACACAAATGCAGCCAGTGTCTCAAAAACATTTCAAGACCAGCTTATTACTCCTTTATGTTGTCTTCTTTTGATTGTCTCACAAGCTCTTTTGCTAAGGAGGTTATATAAAAGCTTCCAGACCCACTAGAATTTCTCTATTCTTGTTCTGTATGTTTTCCCCCAAGGAAATTATTGCTTTTAAATCAGCCATTCATCTCATCCACACAGGGAACAATGTGGATTTTTAGGTGAAGAAGATGCAGTATTATTTTGTTTTTGAGTGATCAACCAAGTGATATAGAAAACTTTAGGTTGAAAAGTACAGTAACTGAATGCATACATGACTTGAAAGCAAATTTGAAGGATGTAAGTGGCTGGAGCTCTCTCCAGAGTTTGAGAAACTACTTTCTTTGCAATATTTATAATAAGGCTATAATTGCGATGCGACATCTGATTTATTTTGCCATGTAATGCTGTTTAATCTCTTGAGAATAGATGTCTTCCAAGGAACTGGGCCACTGAATGCAAAGTTGAAATCAAAGAGCTTAGGGAAAGTTTATAAGAGGCAAGCTAACTTTTCACCATCTAATGCTAGATCTTCCGCTAAGATGTTGTTCTTAAGAGGGAAGAAGGAATGGAGAGTGAAGCATGGAGCTATTAGAATGTGGTGATGTAATAACATTGGGCTTCTTCCTCTTCCCAATGGGAAGATGCAAAACAGGCTTCTTCAGATGCATCCAGTGCTGGATTCATGTTAACATGCAGCGTGCACTCATCCTAAAGCAAACCCCCAAGAACACTGGGAACTATAGTTTGCGAGGGGGTGCTGAGAATTGTAGTTCAATGTGAGTTAAACTACACTTCTCAGGATTCTTGGACTTATATGCTTTAAATGTGCTTTCATGGGAGTTAGAGAAGGCAGAGTGTGGGAAAGAGGGAAGAGTCTTGCACCCTGGTGCAAGGGAAGGAGCCAGGCTGGCCGGCCAGCTGGCCGGCTGGTGGAGTTAGCAGCAGCAGCAATAGCAAGGAGCAGGAGGACGAAGGGGGGGGGGCTGGGCAATGGGGCCATCATCACTGTCCCTGCCATGGGAGGCTGCCACTCTCCAGCCTGGCAGGCCCCCAGCCAGCCAGCCATGCCAAATAAAAACAAGAATGAGCCAGGGCAGGAGCAGTCTCTGGGATGTTTGTGGGAGGGAAGGGTCTAGCCGGCGGGGTGCAGGCAGGCCTGTGGGGGGCTGGTGTTTGAGGGGTGGGGGGCAAGGAAGTTAGGAGGGCAAAGGTGGGCACTGCAGCTAGCCGGGCTTTCAGGAGGTGCATCTGCAACCTGAAAAACTGAAAATCTTAACGTCCTGGAATTTGTTATGTATGAATCTAAATCTCTCTCTCTTTTTGGTAATATATATTGATTTTGGATTGTTTTTGTAGAATGGTTTGTTTAAATCAATAGAGCATTTTAAAAAGAAAAAAAGAAAAAATCTTAACGTGCAACTGCACTGCCCCCCCCCCGGCGGCAATGTTACTGATGTAGAATGGAATGTCCTTAATTTGCATCTGAGGAGTGTTGGAGTGTATGCAATTTGTATCACATCTATCCTTCACTATGCTTGCCTCTCTACCAATGCTAATGCTTTCTCTTTTGATTCTTTTCCATGGCCAATATTTTGATTAGGTGTCCGAAAAGGTGGATGGTTTTCACAATCATGTTTGTCGCTGCCTTCAGTGATTGCTTTGGGGGATATGTGTATTCGGGAACTTTTGCCCTCACTCTGAATGGGCCTTCTTGTCCTCAATGACATCATCATTTTCGGAACTGATAAATCATAAACAACCATTTTTTATTTTTTATTTTAAAGTGACCTCCCACCTATAGTCTGAAACAGCCCAGGCAATCCTTTCCACCTCTGGGCTCTCGCCTGCCCCCTTTGTTCCGCTGTGTTTGTGGTCAAGACTTCTCACTGTCGAGCCTCCGTCCTCCCCCCCCCCCCGCTGGAGACATTTTTAAAGCCATGCGCGGAAGGCATGGAATCCGGCAGTTGCGCCTGACAAACAGCAGTGGATGCCAGAAACTCTTTTAAACATTTTAGCTTGGAGTTCATCCGGCTGGAGCAAGGCCGGGCCAAGGTGAGAGTTGTTTTTGCAAGGGGCGGGGGGCAAGCGGGCTGCGCTCCGGCTCGCGAAGCATTTCGTTTTCGAAGCCCGAGCCAAAGCACACAGCAAAATATTTCAGCTGCAAGTCATAAGGTACCGATTATGGACAGGAGGCTTTCCAAAAAGGGACACCATCTCCGGGACTCTCTGTTCCTCTGTAAACACATTGATGGCCCCCTTTTCAGGTTTGCCAGGAAGATTCTGTTACAAGGAGGCCAGGCTTACATTCACGGTACCCATTTCAGAAAAAGAAAAAAACCCCAAAGGTGTGGCCAGGAGCCAGCTCACACAAAAAATAAATGTCTAAAGTTAGACTCCCCCAGTCCATATTTAGTCACCGGGAATAAGTGGTACACTTCTTCAAAAGTGCTGAGCTCCCAAAGTAGCTTTCGAAGTCAGCTGTGGGTGTTACTGGCCTGGGAGACATGACAGGGAGTGGCAAGGCAAGCAGGATGGTATGCTTGTTGTATCCTTGTTGTAGGAATCTTCACAACAGGTTGTGCACTGAGAAAGAGTCCAACAAGAAGCTGTTGCCATTTGCATTTCTGGCTGCTCCCCTTCGAAAAGGCTATAGGGAAACTGAGGAACAGAAATGACCGAGGGGATAAGATACCTTCCCTATGAAGAACAATGAGCCGAGGCAGAGCTCTCTCCAAGCAATGGCTTGGTCACATGAATGGGTAGGCTTGTGAAATCCATTTTTTTTTTATTTTTTAAGCTAGCACCTCCACATCTACCAGCCGGTTTCAAAAGACAGCCCATTAGAATTATGAAACAGCATGTTCTGAGCCTAGGAATTTCTTTTCAGAACCAGAACTGAAGTGAGCTCTCAGTCTTTTCCCACCACAGACCACTCATGGTTAGCTTTCTTCATTTCAACAGCTTTGTTTATGCAGCCTAAACAGTTGGTTCCTTGCAATTGCTGAATGATTGGGAGCCAGAAAATCTCATCTATCTATTTATCTGCAGGTCATAGAAACCTAGGAAGCTGCCCTTTACTGAGTCAGCCCAATGGTCCATTTATCTCAGTATTGTCTGCACTGACTGGCAGCAGCTCCCCAGAGTTTGAGGCCAACAAGGCTCTTCAACAGCGGTGACCTGGTTGTGCAATGTCAGAAGGAAACCATGATGCTACATATTTTTGAGGAGAGGAGGGCAGAGGGATGGTAGATTTCTCCCAAACCACTCAAAATATTAGGCAAAGGAGCAGTATGTTAAAAAAACAAACACACAAAATATTAATCCCAGGACTGAGTGGGAGATACAGCAAAGCTGCACAGACGAGACAAAAGTCATGGGAGAACCTGATTTCATTCTAGTCAACAAGTAAGACAATTGGCAACTCTGCCTCGTAAGAGGTAGCCTGTGCATCTGAAACAGAAGAGGCCCCAGGAGGGAACTGTCTCTTTTAGCGACTCCTTTTGCGTCAAGTTCAATGTATATTTTTGTAAGATGGTAAACAACTCTGGGGCATCATTCGCTACCTTCAGAAAATTGCCCTCTGTACTTCTTCACCCATCAATTAAATCTTTTTGATCAGCATCAGAAACCCGCAGAACACACACGCCCAAGAGTTATGCTCTTCATATACCAGAGATTACAGTATCAACTTCCTGCCTACGGGACAAAATAAATCAGGCATTTTTGAACCTGCTTCACTGAGATCGTTGTCGCCAGCACACACACCTATTTTTAAACTTCCACGGCTTCCCAAACAGGACTGAAATGTCAAAACCCACATCGTGTAAATAATTTTGCACAGACACACGTCGATAATTATACACAAACCCAAAGTACTCAGATGACTGAGGTACAAGGACTACCCAGGTTTCTGTGGAAATATTCAACTACCACACCGCCAAACTCCATGCATCTATGCAAAATAACTTTCAAAATGGGGGAAAGAAAGAACCCAAGCACACCACTGTCTTACAAAATGTGTTCAAGGAATATTTGAAAATCCTAACAGCGATATAACATTGGAGGAGAAAAAGCTAGTCATCTTCCACGTGGCAAAGGCCTGTTCCAGGATCACAGAAACTAGGGCGTGACCTTCCCAGTTATCTTCTGACATTATGATGATTATGCAAGTAGACCACTTACACAAGCAGTTAAATATCCCAGAAATATGGCAATAAAACCCTATTAAAAAACACCCAACCTCACAGTTGTGCAGATTTTTCTATGCAGTTACGCCTAATACCCACGTTTTTGCAAGCCGTTTCTCCTAAGAATGAATTTTTATATGTTACTTTCACTATTATATGTATGGTTTTATGAACACCTTCCCCTAATATAGGCATTTTTTGCACATTTTGGGCGGTGATGGGAGCAGGGGGCGGTCAGAGAACCCCGTTGAAAAATTCAGATTAGTGTGACATTCAAAGGCTAGCTGTGTTTCAGATTTTTTGGGGAGGTGTGAATTAGGGACGTTTGCCTATAAATGCGAACCGGACTGATTTTCCCTCCTCCCCCACCCCCAATCCCTTTTGCCGTGGTAGCGGAGGAGAAAACAGGGCGCCGTTTTCTCGACAGAAAAGTTCTTGCCAACGAAAGCCTGTGATTGATTGCTGACACCAGCCCCCAACGAAAAGATAAATCCTTTCCTCATAACAGAGGCTGAAAGCTCCTTCCTCTACTTGCAGAGCGAACACCAGTCAGGGGATAACATTTCATCGAGGCTTATAATTGTCACCAAGGCCTTCTTAACCCATCCCTGATCTGCCCGGGACTGCTGAGCGCCGCACCTCAAACTCCTGTTTGCTTTGGTTTTCATGTAACCAATATGAATAGGGGGAAGATAATTACCCTTAAACATACTTAATGCCAACAGTACATTATCTCTGTCTGTGGAGTAGCATGCTGATAGTATTTTTCCCACAAGCTTAATCAAGCTGCTATCTTAAAACTCTCCAGAGTACTGTGAAACGGTAATAGAAAGTCGTCGGCTGCTTGGGGAATTTTCGTTTGGTGTGTGTGTAAGAAGAATTCGCACAGGCTGTTTGTACACAAAGCTTCCCGGGTGTAATAGCGCCATGATAATGAAGCCATGCTCTGGATTGGCCAGACGCTGCCAAGATATCGTGAACCGGGAGATCAGAATATATAAAAAAGGAACTTGCAAGATTTTAATGAGCTCTCGTGCACTCCCAGCTGTGGTTTATTTTGTTTTATTTTAAATTAACCAAGTAAGTTCTTGTGGTTCTGCCTCATGTCAGGAACAGGCTTAAAGGTGCACTTTCACAAGAGGTATTTGAAGTGGCATCAAGAAAGGAGGAAGAAAGGAAAGGGGGGAAGAGACTGAAAATTATGTATAAACCTTCTTGATTAAGAAAAGCTAAGTACCTTTGCTGTCACCCTCTGAGTCATGGAGGGGAAGGTCTGAAACGGAGAGACCAGTGGCGAATTGTTTTGTTGTTTTGGTTTAATTACTTGCTTGTGTTTTGTCTTGTATTTTATTCTGTGAACCACCCTGGGATCTCTCAATGAAGGGTGGCATATAAATTTAATATCAATAACAATAAAAACAAAATAAAGCAGCATGGGGATGTGGGAAGCTGTGGCCCCGGCATAAATTTCTGAGGGGGCACAACTAGGCACCCCCCATGACAGGCTCCCTCATCAAAGCCAGAGCCACGGTGAGGCAAGCTGTGCCTGGGTGGGGCATTCGGGGCTGGGGTGGTGATGGCATCTCCTTCTCCATGTGGCTGGCAAAGCCCCACCCCTGGGCTGGCCAAGAGGGAAGGAGGTGGAGGGTGCCGTTGCCACCCACCAAGGTGGGTGGACCACTGCCGTTGCCACCCACCAAGGTGGGAGGGAGGAAGAGGAAGATGGGAAAGCACTGCCGGAGCCATGCGCATTACCCAGAGCGCCTCACTGCAAGGAGGGCTACACGACGCAGCAGTGCACAGGTAGGCAAACTAAGGTCCTGGGGCCGGATCCAGCCCAATCGCCTTCTAAATCCGGCCTGTGGACGGTCCAGGAATCTGCGTGTTTTTACATGAGTAGAATGTGTCCTTTGATTTAAAATGCATCACTGGGTTATTTGTGGGGCCTGCCTGGTGTTTTTACATGATTAGAATGTGTGCTTTTATTTAAAATGCTTCTCTGGGTTATTTGTGGGGCATAGGAATTCATTCAATTTTCTCTCTCAAAATATAGTCTGGCCCCCAACAAGGTCTGAGGGACAGTGGACCGGCCCCCGGCTGAAAAGGTTTGCTGACCCCTGTAGCTCGTGGCTTTGTGTTTCTCTGCCTTATCTCTGCTCCCAGGTTGGGGCTAGTTTGCAAGGACTCCCTTGATTAGATGCTGGATGGCAAAGAGAATGACCACTGCTCAGTCCACCAGGAAGTGGACAGCTGGGAGTGCATGAGAGCTCATGGACGGCAAAGAGAATGACCACTGCCCAGTCCACCAGGAAGTGGACAGCTGGGAGTGCACGAGAGCTCATTAAAATCTTACAAGTTCCCTTTTTATATATTCTGATCTCCCGGTTCACGATATCTTGGCAGCATCTGGCCAATCCAGAGCATGGCTTCATTATCATGGCGCTATTACACCCGGGAAGCTTTGTGCACAACACTTCCCCTGCCCTGGGCCCCATCAACCCACGCTACGCCCCTGGAGGAGACTCCATGAGGGCAGGATGATGCTCTCTGCCTTCCCCCTTCCCAAGTTGGAGGGTGGTGGGCAATGGTGACTTGACAGTGTCAGTAGCCCAGGTCTGACCTTCTCCACGTGTTCAGTGAATGGGGTGGAGAAGGGCAGAGCAGGTGCCCTCAGTGTCACACCTTGGCAGGATCCTGCTCCTGATTTTTAAGAGGAACACTGAGGATCTGCAACAAGGTGCCACTGCAAGCCCCCAGCTCTACGTGTGAAGGACACAGGGTACAGTGCAGACTCCCTCCCTTCCTTATCCATGAGTTCAATGGTATGCCACCTTGTGTTTGTGTAGAAAGCTGCTCATTATGAAGAAAACCAGTTGCCACAACCTGGGATCCACCATGGACAGAGGCCAGAGTTCAGTGGCAGAGCACACACTTTGAACACAGAAGGCCTCAGGTTCCATCCTTGGTTTCTGCAAGTAGGGCTGGGGAAGGCTGCACCCTGAAACCCCGGAGAGCTGCTGCCAGTCTGTGCAGACAATACTGAACTAGATGGGAAGCTTCTCTGACTCCGTAGAAGTCAGCTTCCTGAAACGTGGAGTTGTGAGCGAGCTTTCGAGGGAAGGTGAGCAGGTTTTTCCCGATTCGAAAATCCATTTGATGCCGTGTAAAGTGAATGAATTCTCTGGTTCTTTGTGCTAGGCAGGAGACGGAGTACTTTTTAACACTTCCCAAGAAAGTGCCTGAAGCAAACATATCGTCTATATATCTATATATCTATCTGCTGCAAACTGGCTTGTTGCCGTGATAATAAGCCGAGCTGGAATCCAGTGACACGACTGACTCCTTTCACTCCCCGAGACGGCTGTGCTCCTGCAAGACTCCCCCCCCCCGCCCTTCCCTCTCCATGTACCTCCACTTACCACGATACTGTTTTGAATCTCTAAAATAATGTGACAACTTAATGATGGCACAATTATCTAAATGTTTAACAGACATGTTATCTAAGTGAATCGGATCGAGATTTCATCCCGCTGACAATAAACATCAATGGAAGCGCAGAAAGTGATGGGCAAATTATCACAAACCCTGCAATTTCAATGCTATTAAATTTGGAAGAATAACAGCCCCGAGGCCTGTAAACGCTGAATAAAATAGACCCTTGTGTTTGTCCAACTATTAAATCAAAATGCTACCAACATCCTAGAGAAGGGGGAGAGGGGAAGCGCGAGACAATTTATAGCTTTTCATGTTTCAGTTACACATTGGTTTTATTAACTCCTCTCTGCCATTTGGGTGCTAGTGGGTGGTTTTGCCAGTGAAGTTGGGAGGTTTGCGGGGGGGGGGGGGGACACAGAGGGTGAAGCCGAATGTCTTTGACCAAAGGAAGGGCAGTTTAAAGACTAAGCTGCAAGAGAAGAAGCAAAGACGTTTTCTGCTGGGAGCAAGGATGTTCTAACATGTTTACTAATGATCTGGGAAGAGGAGACAGTGTGTGTGTGTTTGTGTGTGTGTTGTGGAGTGAAGAATGGAATAACTGTGGGACTGGCAGACAATGAAAATCAGAAACAGAGAATGCCACATAATTTTTCAATGGAGTATAGGAGCAATGGCCATGGCAGGGAAGGAAGGCAGCAGGTGAAATTCAATGCTAGGAAATGCACAGTGAAAATGCCAAGTTGAGCTACCAAGTTGTTGTTGCTTTTTTTTTTTTTAAAAAAGAAATTAACAGCTTATATTTAAATTAAGCAAACAAAACCTATGACAAACAATCTTTGCGTCAGTGGGAAATGGGCTCATGGAGCCAAAAACGTAATGCTGTATCTTGCATCTAGCATCCCATCATGCTCAGAGCTAACCCATTGAAATGAATGGGTATGGCTAACTTAGGTCCATTCATTTCAATAGGTCTCCTCAGAGTGGAGGTTACTTGGAGAAGACCCCAAGAGTCTGAGGAGAACTTAGTTGGCTAGAGAAAGCGAGAGAAACCTCGTTGCATGCCAGTTTTCACCAGAAATGTCCCTTGCCCCAAAGGGAAGCAGTTTAGCTGATAATTTTTAAGAGTTTCATTCCAGAAAGCAGAACTGAGGACTGTACAGCCCAGCCTCCCTGGCTCTGACTACGGCAGAATCCTCACTATGGAAGGCACAGATTAGCCCATGTTATTACACCTCCAGGATGATACGCAAAGAGAAGAGATTGTGGCCCACACCTTGTTGGAGATGCCTTAATGTAAGACATTCAGATCATGTAAGCAAGGGTGTGTCATGTTCCGTGGGAGCAGAAAGAAAGGTGAGTATAATGGCGCTATGCCAAAATACACACATCTGCAACTTTTATAGCATAAGCTATTTCCCTCACCCTCAAATACATCCATAAAATAATTGCAGCTTCTTTGCATTGGATCTGAATAGACCCTGCTCGTGTTTTTGCCTTAAGACAGAAATGAGGCATGTTTTATGATGGCCAAGTTATGATAATTTGACACCGTGCTCAATTTAAGTCCCCACGTGATGTTTGCTCTCTTTGCTTGGCTGTGCCAGGTTTGCACAGTCCATACAGAAGGTTTTGGGCTTCAAAAGTTGCGCTGGTCCATGAAGCAGGCAAAACCTAGGAGGAATGTTCCCATACTACATGAAGGAGCATAGCTCGCGTCGCAAATCAGACCCTGTCATGGCAGAGACGCCACATGCTAAGAGAATCAGCTCTATATTAGGCATCCAGCATGCCCCTGTAGTAGCAGAGTGCAAAACTAGGTCAGGAGTAAATCCATGCCCGGGTATTGACTGTACAAACACAAGCTCGGGACAGACGCTTCCCATGTGGGGCTGACGTTACACAGCATTCTGCTCTCGGTCTTTTGCGCATGTGAAATACTTTGGCCCAGCCTGGGAAATCCTATACAAATCACCTCTGATATTTAAAAAAGTCAACAGCTATTACATTTTTTTGAAATAAAAAGGGGACACAACCAGTTGCTGCTACATTTTCCATGTAACCTGAACACTGCAACCATGCTGGTGCTGACTGAATTCATTCCTTTTTAATTCGAAAAATATATATTCCTTTTTTTTTTTTTTACACCTTTCCCCCAGGCGTAGCAGGGTGCCCAAACATTTTTTCCTGTGAATGCAGAGGCCAAAGGATGTGAACAGCCGCAGAAAAACCAATGGAGCCCAAAGTGTCTTCTAGCAGCTTACAAACGTCTTGATCTCTTTTGAATATATGTAATTGTTGAGGAGAGGGGACAGGGAGGTTGGGAACTGCGAGGGGAGAGAGAGCAATTTTTCCGCACGGTGAACAGAAACCAAACTGTCACATAGAGGGTTTCTTTGCTAGAGGTCTTCACTAGGTCAGCTTGTTGTGTTGCACTGGCTCTTATAGGTTGTAAAGAAACCGATTCATCAACAATAAAGTGAAGCTGAATCCAGACCAGACAGAAGTGATGTCATTGGCCCATTCCTGAATCCAGGATCTGGAGGATCTAGTTGGGAGTTGCATTCCCTTGAAGGAGTATCTGTGTCGCTTCGGAGGGGGTACTCTTGGGACCATTTTTTTGTCACTGGAAGCCCAGGTGGTTTTAATGGCCTGTAGTGCCTATGGCTAGCTAAGAAGATAAAATAACCCTGCTAGTCAAGGCACTGATGATGACCTATCATGCTCTAAATGACTTAGGCCCCGTATACCTTTGGAGGTCTTCCTCTACGGTGGCCCTACAAGCTAATGCACATCTCCTTCTCCAGTCTTTGGCCTGCTCTCCATAAACAGGTTGACTTAGCTCAGGGGTGGGGAGCTGGCTTCTACTCACACCAGTCCCAGCCAGCATGCTCAAGGGTGCTGGGAGTCTAATGGCATCTGGAGGGCCAGAGGCACTTCATTCACTGAGTAGAGGGCTTTGGCTTGATCCAGGAAGTCTCATTTGCATGCTATTATCTTCATTGCAATTGCCTGGCGCCCAAGTTCAAATAATCTAAGGGACAGGAAGGTGGACTCCAGCCCCCAAAACACCACCATAACTTTGCTGGTTTGAAGGTGTCATTCTAGCTACTTCAACAGTGGACTAGGGGAATTATAAGCCTTGGAGTGTTTTTCTTCCAGGCGCAGGGAGCTTTCACTTCAGAAAACGCTAACAAGTTCAGAGTTTGATCCTCCTACCAGTGCTATTTCCAGCCCTGCTCAACAAGAGGAAGCTATCAATTTCTTGGCAAGAGGGAGGCACTTTTTGGCCATAAAGCCAGTTACTGACATGCAACTGAGACACACTTGTTTACAGCTCGAGGAGGCGATGCTAAACCTGCTCCACTTGGGTCGCGCTGACCTCGAGCTGCCTATTTTTGTTCCTCGATTCTGCATGATCATGTCACCCTCTGAGCTCTGACAGGGCAGCCGCTTTTGCTGGCAGCCACCGACATTCTTGTCCCAAAGTTTTAAATCAAAACATACTTAATCTGTCCCAGGAGTGCTCCACCCCTCCCATCCAAGGTCATATTGAAACCTGACCATTAGGAACTCTCTTGTCCTTTATTTGAAGGGGGCAGATGCAACATTAGCCATCACTGAAAGCTGCCTTGAAAAACACAAGGCTCCCCTCACAGGGGGGAAACAGCATGGCATTGGCAGATGGGTTCTTCTACCACCCCCTACCCTGCCATCTCCAGAAGAGGTGCAGAAGACCCATGCCAGAATCCTGCCAGGTTCAGGAGGGACCTCTTTGGAGAAAGAGGATGGAGAACTGGAAGAACCCACAATAGTTCAAAGGCTGCCTGAAGAGCCCCATCTTAGAGACGCTTCATCTGGGCCTCCTAATAATCCTTTCAAGGTCCGTATAGTTAAAGCCATGGTTTTCCCAGTAGTGATGTATGGAAGTGAGAGCTGGACCATAAAGAAGGCTGTTCGCCGAAGAATTGATGCTTTTGAATTATGGTGCTGGAGGAGACTCTTGAGAGTCCCATGGACTGCAAGAAGATCAAACCTCTCCATTCTTAAGGAAATCAGCCCTGAGTGCTCACTGGAAGGACAGATCATGAAGCTGAGGCTCCAATACTTTGGCCACCTCATGAGAAGAGAAGACTCCCTGGAAAAGACCCCGATGTTGGGAAAGATTGAGGGCACAAGGAGAAGGGGACGACAGAGGACGAGATGGTTGGACAGGGGTGCCTGGCGTGCTCTGGTCCATGGGGTCACAAAGAGTTGGACACGACTAAACGACTAAACAACAACAATAATCCTTTCAACCCCTCCCAGAGTCCTGATTCCCCTGCTTCATCCCCCCCTCCCCCAGCCTCAGGATCAAAGGTGGCAGCAGAATTGATGGGAAGCCCAGAGCCACCAAAGGAATAACCATTTGGCCACCAGACCACTCTCTTGTGGAGAGAAGGTGACATGACCCAGATGCAAGCAATGTTCTAGCAGAGAATTGGGAAGAGGAAGGGCTGGCAGTGGCTATATAAGTCTCCCAGTCTCCTCTGGACTTTTGCTGGGGTAACATCTCCCTTGTGAGCTAATTCATCTCCAACTTAGGAGCTGGTCATGGACATCCCACTAGGAGCCACCCCATTTTGCCAGAAGAACTCCACCAAAAGGAAGGGCAGGATCTCATTGGGAGAGCACCAGCTTTGCACGTAGAAGGTGCCAGGTTCAAATCCTGGCAGCATCCCCAAACATCTGTTGGTGTTGGTTTCAGTTGTGAAAACTCAGAGAGAAGTTCATTTGCTTTTGGGTTCTGTGTGGCCGATAGATTAAGCAGACACTTAAGAGTGTTGCAATAGTGCACCTGGGTAGTCCAGGTGATCAGAGAAGGCTACCACCGCCATACTTCCTAGATCCCAAAACTGCACTGCATACATTCTTTATCCCACTGGTGGTCAGTACAAGTCTCCCAAGCCCCTGGCAAGAGGTTGCCCAAGCTTCATGCTATCTTTCTGATGTGCCCAGGGCACCACAAAGTCACTTCCCCACAGCTAGCTCCCACCTCACAGTGGCAATGTGGCACTGAGTTGACCCAAAGGCTCCTGCTAGTTGGCTAGGAGTGGCACTGTGATGCCACTATAAAAGTACACATAGTCGATTCACTCTGTGCCCAAATTCCTTCCATCGTGGGTCTTCATTATGAGGCCTTGAATGTGGATACAGAAAGCTGTCCCATACTAGGTCAGATCTATCCACCTGGTCTAAGGCTGTCTATTCTGACTGGCAGCATCTCCTCTCTCTCTGGAGTCTGAGGCAGAGGTCCTTCCAATTGCCCGTCATCTGATCCTTTTAACTGGAGATGCCAGGACCCGAACTTAAGATGCTCATGTGTGTACAGCAGGTGCGCGACCTCTGACTTTTAGGCTGCACATGTTTAACGGCTTTGGTTTGCTGCCCAAAATGGTGGCCCCAACTCTCCACATGGCAGAACTGCACGGCAAAGTTACAGAGGCTCCTCAAGAAATCCTGGGAACGGAATGAGGGTATTGAGAACTGTCTGTTGCAGATCCCTAGCCCCACTCACAGACCTACAATTCCCAGGTTCACCTGGAAGGAGGGGATGGCTGTTAAACCAGGTGTGACTCTGCAGTTAAGAAGATACGCCAAGAGTCTCCAAGGCCATCACGTTGCACAAACTATGTAGGTCAAATGGAAAGAGCACCTGTTCCTATTTCTATTACAGTCAATGCCTATCAACACATAAAACAGGATTCTCACTGCACCAGGGGTTTTGTGAAAGAGAAAGTAACACAACCACACATATTTGCTGCTTGATCCCTTAGCTCTGGAGTAGATTCCAGGTAGGAGCCCTTCCTCCCCGGTTCTCCCGAAAATGCCTCTGCTGTGAATTCCATTAGTAACAAACAACTTTATCTGCTGCCAACATCAACCAGCTGGCTAGTCTTAGGAGGAGGAGGAGGAGGACAATCATTCTGAAATTTATTAACTGCTACTTTGCCAATGAAGTTGCAAGATCGAATGGCACGGCAAGCATCGGTTGCGCTCTATGATGCATGTACAGTCTAATGCCGGCTCTTCCTAATCCTGGTGCACACAGTCAGCTGTTGTATATTTGGGAGCCAAGATAGCATCCAGGGCGTTAAATTTCAGCTTGCGGATTCATACATTCCATCCTCATTGGCATTTATTGGTTTATCGGTACTAAAAAGATTTGCTCGCCCTAATATAGTCCGGGAGGGAGGGAGCTGCCTCCCGCTTCAGTCGCAGGAGTGCGCAGAGTCATGCTCGAAGTGTGAATGGAGCCTCCCCTGGGACCCCCGAGCCAGTAAGTTCAAGCAAACTACTCAGTGAAAGGAGGCAGTCACAGTACAAAATATGCCATGATAAAGAGCGAAGCTTTTGCCTCCTACCCTCTGCAAAAAAATGGAATAGAAACAAAAAACACTGAGATAAAACTATGGGGCAGAGCAAGGTGCTGAAAGGGCAGGTGCAACTTCTGAGAGAGCCCCTTCCTAGCAACCAGAGATGCCCCTCATCATGAGTTGGGGTGAAGCGGATGTCTCAGAGGGCACCCCCAAGGGTCAGCACCCCCGTTCTGCTGCCGAGCTTTGCCATCAGGTGGGGAGGAGATCTCCCCCATACCTGGTGGTGTGGCAGAGCTTTGCACTGGTTTTTCCTGAGGGGAGAAGACGGTGCAAAGCTCCACCACCAGTTGGGATCCAGAAAGGAGAAGCCCTTATGGCGTTTGCCCCCCTTCCCTTTGTGGAGGTGGCAGTGGGGCATTTTGCCCCAGGTGCCAATACCCCTCCAATTCCCCTTGCCACCAGTTCAAGACTGTTCCTCCATTCAGCGGCAGAGAAAATCTCTACTGGGCACCATTCACATGGCAGTGCATTCCATTTGCATGAACTTTCCCTAACTGTTCATTTCCATTTCACATGGCATAAAAGCCACTTCTGGAACTATGAGTGGAATGAGAGTGACGTACAGTGCAAGTTTAGCACTCATTTTCATATTATTTGCAAATGGACCCCCCCCCCCCCGGGAGCAAATAAGACAGAAATGAGCACTAAACTTCCATTACAGTTCCAGAATTGGCTTTTATGTTGTGTGAAAGCTCAAATGTAATACTGTTAGGGAAAAGTCATGAAAACGTTATAAATTGCCGTGTGAATGCAGCCAGTTTCACCATAACTAATTCTCTTACCATGCCTATTTTCTTAAACCTGGCATGCTTGGAAAGAAAGTTATTAGCTCAAGCATAAATTCCCACAGAGCTAAGGTAAAGACCCTCCCATATGGTCTCTGGACTATTGGCTGTGCTGGCTGGGGCTGATGGGAGTTGGAGGCCAGTAACATCAGGAGTTCACCAGATCCTTCATCCCTGCTGTAGATGATCAGGGTACCTAAGGCAGGAGTGCTCTCAGGAATGCATTATCTCCACCACCACGCCACCGATTCACAATGGGAGCTCCATGATTCACTGTTCAAAGCACGCTTTGCTTAGCATAGGGAGGGTACTTGGGTACATATGGATAAGACCATTCACAAGGACAAGTTCTGTGCTATGAAGCAACTCTCTGGAAAGTCTTCCAGTGGGAAAGTTGTTGATCTCACACATCGCAGCACAGGTGAGCCCAATTAAACAATACATTGATCAATACTGAAACTAGAAATTGAGCAATCTGTGTTGAGCAACAGGTTGTTGAGCAAACTGTTTATGATAAGTTTTTGCCTTCCACCAGCTTGTGGCGAACAGAGGCACATCAGCCTTCAGTCAGCAAATGTATTGATGATCATCCTCCCATTTTTATTGCAGTGCCCTGCATCACCCTCTCCCAACCTGATGTGCTTCAAATGAATTGGACTACAGTTTCCATCAGCCTCCTGCCAGCTTTATTGCAGTTCCTAGTTGCCTGAAGGGTTCTATTCACCCTCAAGCGAAGGCAAGTAGAAGTACCTGCAGACCTTCCCAGTGCATTGGGTGAGGGGCTTGAATGTGCAACCCCCCCACCCCACGCTTTGATATTTCATGTATGATCTTTCCAGGAATTCTGGATTAACAATGCCATTCTGCAAGCAAACCACTGTTTTGCAAAATCGGGAGATTTGGGGGGGGGAAAACAAATGAAACCCCCAAACTGAACACCTACCAGTGTGGGTCTGCCTGTGGGTCTCCAGAGCATCTTCTTTTGAGAACTGAGCTCCGCAGTGGTCACAGACAAAGGCTTTGGCACCCGCTATAAAGAGAGAGAGAGAGAGAGAGAGAGAGAAGGAGAGAACGTTGTAAAATACATGTTTACCAAGATTCGTGGATAAATCTTAAAAATATACCTGTCAAAAAACTCATCCAGTTAGTAGCAGTGAAAATGAATGAAAGACACCTCTTTGAACAGAGACCCCAAAATGGGTGTGGGGTTTCTTAGAGATAAAGGAAAATAAAAAATCGAAACTTGGGGAATGAGTCTAACTAACTAGCTAGCTTTTGCTTGGAGTAGACCTATTCAGTTAATGGACCTAAGTTTTCCATGCCCATTAATTTCAAAGGGTCTGCTCCATGAGTGTGACTAACTCTGGGCTCAACCCCATGGAAATGCAATATCTGCACTCCAAATAAATCATATCAGGGTGCTTTTTCAGATGCAACTCACAGGGAGGAGTTGCAAGGAACAGGGGTTGCACAAGAGCACAAGAGTAGTTCCATAACATTAAGACTGTAATACAAACACACACACACACACACAATACGAGAATTAAAGAAGCAATAAAAATTCAATTTAGAATTAAATAAAGTACAATTTAACATAATTATTAATATTTAAGGGTGACATTCTACAGACCACCTGAATGAAGTTCATGGGCCAATGGTTTACTGTGTGGACACAGTAAAATCAGAACCACAGACATAAGGAATCTCTGAAATTCGGAGAGCGTCAAATGCTTCAGAATCTAAAGTTGACTATCACTGTGAAGTCTTTGCAATTGCGGGGCTACTGTATACACAGTCAAAGCGAGGGCATGCCTTTTGAAAACCCAAACAAGGAGAAGAAAAAGTTCACTTGAACTCGAGGGACTTGGGAAGCCATGGCATATTGGCAGTAGATGTCGATATTACCGCCCGTCCAAGCGCTGCCATCGATGTGGAAGGAACATAGATCACTACATGATCCCCAAGGATTGGGAAGGGATTCAGAATCAACATGTGGAAGTATATAATTCAGAAATGAGAGAGGGGCTGTGTACCCTGCCGGAGGGCCTCTGCCCCAGTTTAGCTTTGCATAGGGCCTCTGACACAAAGCTCTCCTACAAACATGGCAGCAGATATACAGAGCACTCTGGGTAAATATGGAAGTCAGGATGGGAGTCCTGGTGGCTGATGGAAGCAGACAGAAATCAAATGCGTAGAGCAACAGAAAGAGATGAAGATGCAGAGGGCTAGCCAGGGCCACTTATGTGGGTTTGGGCATGTGCATTTGGTAGATAAATGTATCCTCCACTTAGGGGTGCAGTGTATCTTTGAAAAAAGGGTGTGGGGGATAATCAACGGGGGAAGTTGCTGCTTTTATGCCCTGCCTGCAGGCTGCCCTGTGGAGATGGCAGTATTGAGTCAGTGGCTCACGTGCTTCTGGCTTGCACTCTTTATAAAATTGGAGGAATTAGGTTATTACCCCTCTATTATTGTCCACGCCGGGTCACTCAACCATTGCTACTGCATCCTTTCTTTTAGCAGATCAAGATGATGAAGTGACAGCAAATACTGCAAGGTTTTTAGCGGGGGAAATTAGAACAAGATCTGTTATTGATTATTGATGTAACCCCCCCCCAAAAAAAATGTATTTTCTAAAGTTAAGTTTTTACCTCTGTCTTCAGTACATTGGTTCTCAAACACATTGGTTCTCAAACGCTTTGATTCTCAAACTCTGAAAACCCGGAAGTAAGTGTTCCGGTTTTCAAACAAATTTTGGAAGCCGAACGTCCGATGCAGCTGTCGGCTATTGTTTCTGCGGCACCTGCACCAATCAGAAGCTGCGCCTTGGATTTTGAACATTTTGGAAGTCAAACGGACTTCTGGAACGGATTAAGTTTGGCGCTTTTGTTTTTGCTATTTATTTTGTGTTTTTGTTTTTGAGGCTTTTTCGGTTAATTTGTTTTTGTGATTGTGTGGAACCCAGTTCAGCTACTTACTGATTGATTGATTGATTGATTGATTGATTGTGTGACTGTGGAAATGGATAAAAGCCCCCCACTCAAACAATGACTATCGTCAGTGCAGGGAAGGAAAAAAAATAAATTTTCATTTTTATAATCTACAATACTGTCTTATTTATTTTATAGTACAGTACATTGATTATTGCTTTCATGTTATAGATCAATACTCTTGTTAGATAGTAAAATTCATGTTTAATTGCTGTTTTAGGGGTTGTTTTTAAAAGTCTGGAACAGATTAATTCATTTTGCATTACTTTCTGTGGGAAAGCACGCCTTGGTTTTGGAATGCTTTGGTTTTGGAACAGGCTTCCGCAACAGATTAAGTTTGAGAACCAAGGTACCACTGTACATTTTATTTTATTTTATTGCTATGGCTAGTGGCTGATACAAATAAAAATTCTTCTTCTTCTTCTTCCTGGCAAGGAGCTGGCAATGACAATCTTCCAAAGCAGACAGGCTTTTGGGGTGACCCAGAAAGACAATTCTGATTCCGGGGTGAGTATGAACATGGATAGCTGCGGGCTGTAATATTAATCACGTTTTAAGGATGTGTGTGTGTGTGTGTGTGTGTAAAAAAATGAAACAAACCACAAACGTTGCTCTTCCAACAAGAAAGGCGTTTGCTTAAAAATCATTATACACCAATGCCTTCTCGAAGAGGTTAGCAATCCCATATAACTGCCTCCCCCCCCCAGCAAATCCCCCCCCCATTGTCAGGCATGCCATAAAGGGAAAGACGACAACGCTATCAGATAAGGAAAGTGGCAACAGCAAGAGCGTGTGCTGAGACTCACAGATATTTCCACAACTATCAGTGAGGTGTGGTATTTGTGGTATTTCTTAGAAAATTGCTACCAACACGCACGGCGTCTGTTGGGTCACAGCTCCAGTTATAATGAGGGAAACAAGTGTGCACAGGATGTCTAAACAGCAGATAAGAAACTTGAAGATAAAAATAGACCCCACTATACAGACACAGGCACAGTCTTCTAAGCATATGCTGTTAGGCCAAAGCTGTGAACGTAATTGTTAGATTCGGAAGTTTGATTCATCTGTTCCAAGAAGCTAAAGCACGGGATTCGGCGATGATAAAAGTAACCTTGAAAGGAAGGAAAGGAGAGGAGAGGATTTGGAGGCGAGAGTTGCAAACTGGTCTTTGTTTTGTTTTTTTGTTTTTGTTTTTAAAAAACAACATCCCTCCCCAGAATCTTAATGGCTTTATCAGTGTAGAATCTTTTGTGGGCCGCAGCAGACACTATGTAGATCTCTGGTAGGTCACAAAATCTTATGCCGTAGCTGGGATGGACAATGTCAATCACACTTTCTCTTAGTTTCTCATTTTTTTCAATCTCAAGTTCTCAAATATGTAGTTTAAAAGTCCATCAGTATTTTAGAGTGGCTTTCTCCTAGTGCACACATTTTTTGTAGTACAGTGGTACCTTGGGTTACAAACACTTTGGGTTACAGACTCCACTAATCCGGAAGTAGTACCTCGGGTGAAGAACTTTACCTCAGGATAAGAACAGAAATTGTGCAGCGGTGGCGCAGTGGCAGCGGGAGGCCCCATTAGCTTAAGCGGTACCTCAGGTTAAGAGCGGTTTCAGGTTAAGAACGGAACTCCGGAACAAATTAAGTTCATAACCAGAGATACAACTGGAGTAGTAGTAGTAATAGTAGTAGTAGTAGTAGTAATAATAATAATAAATCATATACAAACAAGCATATTATTAATAATAACAATTTATTATTCATATGCCACCCATCTGACTGGGTTGCCTTTTAGATGTCTTCTAAAAGTCAGATAGTTATGTCCTTGACATCTGAGGGGAGGGTGTTCCACAGGGAAGGTGCCACTGCCGAGAAAGCCCTCTGCCTGGTTCTCTGTAACTTCACTTCTTGCAGTAAGGGAACCGCCATAAAGCCCTTGGACTGGACTTCAGTGTCCGGGCTGAACAATAGGGGTGGAGACGCTCCTTCAGGTATACTGGGCCGAGGCCATTGTACGCAGTATTGCCTAACAGGCACACTTTTACGAAGCAATTTCCCCTGATAGAATGCATTTTTGTGTTAATTTGACTACTAAATGAACTTCTATGTAGGCTTTAGTATATGGTTTTTGGCTGGAGAATAGCACTGCAAAATTTGGAGAAGGTGCCAATTTGGAAGGATAGTTGCATTACGGTTATGGTTCTTGTTCTCTTTTGGTAAAGAGAATGAAGTAGGCTCACGTTGAAATGAGAACTGGATTGGATTCTTCCCCCTTCCCTAGCCTTGGCTCACACCCTGGTCTTGGAGGTGTCACAACACTCCTCTTTTTCCAGCCCAGCATCACTCTCCCAAAATACTCCCCCTTCCGCAAGAGCATCTTGCCAGCACCCCTCCTCACCCCACTGAATCATGCACCCAAAGAAAGCACAGAAACAAGCAGCAAAAGCGCCCCCCATTCCCCATTAGAAAAAGAATTCCTCTGCCTTTAAATTGTCTCGGTAACGGCTGGCTCACAGGCAGAAATATTTGGCAGCAGTGAAATTAAAAGTGATAAATTTTCTCGCCAAGCTTTGATCGATAATAGAGGTCTCATCTGTTAATCAATAAGACAGTCTGCCTGTTTACTGTGCATACGCCGTTCGCGGCTGCTTGCGGGGCGATGTCAAGTTTGCATTCAAAACAACTCAAGTGTGCCTAAACCAAATGGCCAGTCCCTAAAAAAGAAAGGAGGTACGGAGGGGGTGGGAAGGAGAAGAGGCCGGACAATGACATCACATGCCTGCTCATATATTAGAAAAGACAGTCCACGCGCCTGCTTTTCCTTCGCTCGCCTGTACATTTCATTTTGTTTCAGTTTTATATGTGTATATAAATGTACAGCCTTTCAAGTCATGGGAGACAGTTTCACAAAAAGCCGTACACTGGAGGGCAACGAGGATGGGCTCATCTGAAATACACCCAAAGCTGCCAGGCCTAGTTAGAAAGAGAGGTGTAGTGGAAAGACGGCCGAGATGCCAAATAGCCTCTCTCTCTCTCTCTCTCTCTCTCTCTCTCTCTCCTCTCTCCACCACCCCCTCCGTCCCTTTCACCACCAAGCCCTGCTTAAATAATAAACACAGCTTTATTACCAACATAATTAGAAAGGTCAGTTCTATTTGAGAACTATTACAGCCCTTCGTGCCAGAGGCTGTTCGGGGAATGTTTTGTTCCAGAATCATTGACCTAAAAGGCCAGTACAGTGCCGGCTGGTACCTTGAAGGCTCTGGGGTGAGCAAATCAGATTTATTCTTGCTCACAGCAGTCAGATCTCAAAACATTTCCTAGGCTGGTTTTTAAGGGGGGGGGGTGTTCATAAGAGAATAGGGAGTCAGAGGCTTTCCAAAATACCAACTCCATTGCCCCAGAACTGGAGGAAAAACATGCCCGTTAAGAGTGTTTAATTTGATCCCTAAACCCCACGAAGCAAGATGCAATTAGTGCAAAGTGAAAGATGTTCTGAGCATGAATTATGACAATGCACACAGCTCCCAAGAAGAATTGCGGCTCGGGATTCAGCTCCTGCCCATTCTCCAAAAATCTCTGTGGTCCCATGACCTCCTAACCCTTTGTCTACCCAATGGCTATCTGGCCACCTGAAAACTCTGGGAACCCATGGTGGACTAGGCAGTTGCCTCCTAAGTTCCAAAATTTCATCCTCTACTGGCAAACCACTCTCCTCATTTTCAGTTGCAGAGCAATAAGTTCTGCAGATAATCAGAGTTGTTCTGTCTTTCTTTTTCGGGGGTACTTCATTCTCCCTGTAGGCCTGTGACTGCCATTGGCTTAGCTGCTGTGATGTCAGAGCAGGTCTGGTTAGCAGAGTGCTAAGGGTGCTGCATTGGAGAAATGAGGATCCTCATCCCTAAAGGTCAAGGCAGACCTTTTTATTCATATAGGTAGCATGGGCTGTATCCAATATTGTCTGTCAGCTAGTGCGAGGGCTCTTGTGTTAGCAGACAGGCTAGTTTCGATGTAGCACAGCAGAGGAATCCAAGTCAATAGATGTGCCAGGAGAAACTCAGGGTGCAATCTGCTTGTGCATCCTCTGATACAACAATGTTCTGCTGGCACATGTACAGCAGAATACCATTAAATGACTCACACACATTGGATACAACCCTGTAAGTACTGCCTGAGCTTTCAAATGATGACATGTCATGACAAACCAGTCAACAGTTTCAAGGGAAGATGCTTACAGGACTGTGCAATGGTGGGTGAGCCTGGCATCAAATAATGGTTTGGGGGCTAAGCCCTAGCAAATAAGGCTCAGAAATGCACTGGGGATACCTGCTTCAAACTTGATATTTTGTACAAAACAGACACAAGACAGCAGTGAAAAGTATATTTCCTCGGAAGTCCCAGTGCGTATAACAAAACCGATTCCTAGGAAATACATACAGGATTGAAGTCTAACTGCATTCAGCAGGTATATATTCCTCTAAAATATTAGGAAGGGGGAGACACAATTCTGAAGAGACATTTCAGATTCTTGTGAAGCCCCATCAGATTGATCGCTGCTAGTCATGTGCAAGAACACCCAGGTTTTTAGACACCTGGGCAATCAGATGCCTGGGAATGTTCAAGCCCCAGGTGGCACCCAAAGCAGCTGCTCATCTGCCCGTGTTTTTTATGTCCCTTCTTTGGAAAACAAGAGTGAGCTGCATTTGAAACTCAGGTGCAGGATCTTAATGTTCGCGATGATTCACTTTCGCACGAGGCATGCTTTTCTCATTGGCTGCGTTACAGCAGAAGGAAAGCAGGGACAGGGGGAAGAGGCGGAGGAAATGGCTGGCAAAACAAGTCTGGTTCCATCTGGAGAAAACGGGGTGCTTCCATTAGGGAAAACACAAGCAGAACATTTGCAAACAATGCTAACCTAGAGGAGGGAACCCCACACGGTAATGGCCAGTTCAGCTCATTCAGGCGGAAGAACCATCTACAATAGCATCCAGTGAGCAGACAAATGCCAGGTGGAATTGGACGGGTTGCGGTAACTTGTGTGTGTGTGTGTGTGTGTGTGTGTGTGTGTGTGTGTTGCACTCTTTGTATCCTCAGAGGCCCTTTCCTCCTTTCAGTGGCGTAGCGTGGGGGGTGCAGGGGGGGCCGGCCGCACCGGGCGCAACATCTGGCCGTTAGGGTTAGGGGGCGCAAATCCACGGGTTAGGGGGCGCAAATTACTTGCCTTGCCACGGGTGCTGACAACCCACGCTACGCCACTGCTCCTTTGCTTGTTCCAGAGCTCAGCCCTGGCACTGAAACTAAAGGTAGTCCAATTCAGGGCCCATTGCTCAGGGTGAGTTAGAACACATTTCCTGCCCTGGGAAGCTGCTTTTTTAAAAAAATAAATAAATATTTTTTTATTAATGACACTCCAATTAATAACACATCAAATCTTGCCAAATTTAAAGAGACTTCTCATGTTCTGGCTGGTCAGGGGGAAGGAAGTCTCTTTAAATTATATAATTTGGAATGTATAATTGGCTTTATTATTTGTATTAGGATGTGGCAAGATTTGATACATTATTAATTGCCCTGGGAAGCTGCTGATGCTATAGATCAGTGGCGTAGCATGAGGAGGGCCACAAGGGTGGTTGCCCTGGGTGCAAAATGCTCAGGAACGCAAAATTTCAACACTTGATGCTGCCTCAATACAGCCGCGTGCTTCCGTTGCTGGGCTCCATTGAAAATGGCTTCTCCATATGAACCATGAAGTGACCTCTCCAGACAACGGAATGACACTTCTTTTCTTATCTCTGTGGCTGCAATCTCCTGGGCGACGAAGACACTGTTAGGCAGTTGAACGCGCATGTGTACTCCGTCTGCTTCCCTCTGTCCCACCTACCCTCTCCACATGGCCCTAAAGTGCTGGCAACCCACGCTACGTCATTGGCAGAGATGACACTGCAGGGTCACTAGCCTTTTGGGGTCAGTGGGCATATTTGGAATTTTGAGAAAATATCATGGCCACTGGTCACAAAATGGCTGCCACCATATAGCACAAAATTACTGCTATACCCGTGTGGTATAAAACAAAATGCCTGCCGCAACTAAAAACCAGAAAAGAGCCATCTCAAAAAAGTCTGGGCATACCTTCTCATTTATGGGAAAAAAAGCAGCTGCCTCAGCCACCGCCACACTCATTCATAACCTGTACCTTTCCTCTGTTTGGGATGGAGGGGAAGGAGGGTTTCTGACCCTGGCATCCAATGAAATGTTGTCATGCTTAAGGAAGCATGTTCAATGTAGGAGACATTGAACCCATGCATTATGGGTTTTTGGAGGGATGTTCACTGAGACCATTCACAGGCCCCCAGGGGAGGGGCTGGTGGGCACAGTGGTACTCATGGAAGCCATGTTGGCAAGTCATGTGATATTGGGTAGATGGACCAATGTACAGTACCTAGTTTCTGGCAGTGTCACAGACTCACACATTAGCCCAAAAAGAGCACCCAACAGCATTTCCTGGGGAGAATAAGTGGGTGCCTTCTTTTCATGGACAGGTTCTGACTAGGCAACATATCTGGGGTAGCAACCCCTGTTTTTCTACCCCAGTGATACTTGGCCAGAAAGGTTGAGGTGCATGGAGCCATTTCCTATGCAAAGACATCCCCACCCCCATAGGAACATTGTGGTCCAGGGCTCTGGTGATGAAATTTAACCCATGGTGAAAGGGGATGGACTATATAGCTTTTAAGAAGCAATGAACAAAGCAAAATACTTCCGTAAGTAAACAGGGAGAAGAAATGGAAGAAATATTTGTGAGCAACGAATAACAAGTGGAGCATTGCCCATATCTATTGGGGAGGTTGTTTTTTTTAACAGGGGGGAAGAATCCTGGAGATTTTAAAATAAACATCTTGAATGTTCTGATGAGATACGCATGCTTGGTTATATAAGGGGAGTACAGAGTGTACCAAAACAGCCGACCCGCAAAAGCTGTCAGAACAATAAGTGCAGACACAGGGCATCTTACGACAGGCTACGCCGTACAGTTTTATTTACAGTACCTCTTATCAGTCAGGGAACAGTACGCAGCCTGCCAATTTTCAAAGGCTAGAACTGGGTGTTCTTTCTTTTGCTCAAGTAGATGTGTACGCCAGGCAGGGAGGTTTCTCCCCCCCCTTTCTCTAAATCAAATCAGCAAAACAAAAAGTGATACCAAGCCAGAAATCTTGCAGTCTACGCATGCATAAAAGGACTTGTTTGGAGGGCGGGGGGAAGTGGGGGGGGGAGAGAAAGAGTGTTAAAGCCAAGGCAGAGAACAGAGCCATTGAATATGCAAATAGTTCAATGTTAATTTTACTATGTGAGTCACCAGGAAAATGTCAGCCAGCATCAGTGCTTATTACACCAGGGTTTCAGAAAAACAAGGAGAGATATTTATTAAAAGCACGGAACATCGGGGATGGAACATTCAAAAGCAATACATCAAGGGATGGTTATTTACAGGCTTTTTTCCCTTTTCTTTTAAAGCCTCTTGTTGAAGCTAGCAGCTTTAATGTAAACAGGTTTGTCCCCCCCCCCCCAATAAACAATGTTTTAGGTGGGATTTTTTTTGTGGGGGAGGGGAGAAGGGAGAAAAGATAAAAGGTGGTATTTTTAGCAAGTTGTTTCGACTTGCCTACAGTATAAAGATATCTTCCGATGATTGACCCTGGAGAGATGGGACCCCGTGTGCTGCCAAGAGTCAGCTGTGTGTTTGAGAACATGCCTCATCCCCTTGGCACCAGCTCCTCGGCCGGTCTTCCGCTGGTGTTTGTACAAGCAGATTTATGGGCCCTCTGCTTAATAAAGATACTTGCTCAATTCAGCTGGCAAAAACAGGCGGCTTTTTCCATTCAGGCAGGATTCTGCAGAGTCACCGAGGTCCTCTGGAATGACAGCAAGTCCTAGCTATGCTCTACCCTCTCCCTCACCCCAGGCCCTTGACCTGTGTCCTTCCAGCATGGGTGACTGGAAGAAAGTTGGCACCTGCAATACATACCCCTTTTGCAAAAGCCCAAGGCAAGCTCCCTGCTCTTCCAAAACCAATTCCCCTCTTTGCCGTACAGTCACAATCCAGGAATATTTGCAGCTGACCCAGCACTCATTTGGCTGAAAAAGGTGACAGCAATGGGCATGGATGGAGAACCGAGGCATAAAACCAGAGGCTGGCAAATAACTCCGAATTCTGGGGGGAAATGTTTCCAAACTCAACAGTGAGCAAAAGCCTGTCTCAATGTCCCAAAGACTTGCTATCTATTAAAAGCTATAGGAGAAAGTTTAACAGTTCTACTCGTCTAACTCTTGATGCTCAACAGGTAGATGAAACCTTGAGGCACCAAGCAGGACTTTGTTGGTCTGTTGGGCATCAGGACCACTTGCATTTCACCTGGCTGGAGACTCTTGGGTTAGTCTGGAAACCATGGCCAAGTCCAGGTTTGCAGGACATTTAATCCAGCCCCAGAAGGATTGGCTCCTTGTATTGTCAACAGGCCTGGCCAATCTGGTGACATCATGCTGCCTGCCAATCACAAGGGCTTATGGTGGCTACTTCTGTTTCCTTCTGTGCCCAAATACTGCTTGATTTCCAATAAAGCTAGTCCAAACTGCTTGCCCACCACTGTACTGGATGGCCAATTTGAGGCTATCCCTCATGGCGAATTACTCTGTCCTTGTGAAGAGCAGGTTGAAGAATATTTTGCTCATGTGGTTCTTCACTATAATTTCAACAAAGATGACCCGATTGGTGGCTCCTGTTCTCTCAAAAATTTCCAGGTAGGGCTTCCAAATGGGATCTTACCCACCTTTTGGCAGACTCAAACAGATTATTAACAGAGAATGGGGCTACATTTCTCTTTCTGGCTGCAAAAACACGAAAGGCAATCTTCCCTGATAAATGCTATCCTGTCCGATGGCTGCTGCAATTTATAATCTGGGTATTTCTTATTAATTTCTTAATTTCTTAACTTACTTTTCATCCCCATATTTTAAGGCAACATGCTGCATAGCTCACTTTAGACATGTTTCATATTTTCCTGATCTAATATACTTTGTATGTTATTTTGCTTGTGTAGTCATTAGTTTTTGGTTTGTTTGGGTTTGTGATCACATAATGAAGAGATTCGGTGTTCAGTGTCAGAAAAGGACCCTGATGCTTGTGCACTTGGCTGGGTTTCCAGATTTGGGTTTGATCCTAGAGCCCTTGCTCATGGTTAACTTATAGTGGGAACAAGTGAGCTGGGATGGTATGCAAATTCTTTATCCTTCACTGGTAGTTTTCATCTAAGAATCACCATCTGTATGCACTACAAGTAGAAGCTGAGAAGCCTTGCTGCTTCCAGGGTGGGAGGAACATGGTCAGGGTGAAGGCAGATAGCCCATACGAAAAGGAAGAGAGGTGTAGCCAGAGGCCAAGAAGCAAGATGGCGGCTATGTGATACCTCCACTGTCAGAAGCAGTATGCTTCTAAATACCAGTTGCTGGGGAGCATGAGGAGCATGAGGAGCAAAAATGTAGGTGCGCTCATTTGGGCTTCCCATTGGGAATCTGTTTGGCCACTGTGAGAAAAGGATGCTGGGCAAGATGGACCACTGGCCTGATCCAACAATGTTCTCCTTTTGTTCTTAAGCAGTAGATAGGAAGTGGGGAGAATTGAAGGAAAAGAGCAGGCTGCAGGAGGAAGTAGAAAAGCAGGTATTCGGAGTGCAAAGCCAAACACATAAATTGTCTCTGCTGTAGCACCTCAGTCCACAAAGAGGCTGGTCAAAGAACCCTGGGAAGTCAGTCTTGTTTATTTAGAAGAGTACGAACCTCCATCCATCTCAGTATAATTATGCGTAGGATGGTGCAAGGCCAAGATTCATAAGCCCAGGTAATTCAGCAACAGCGGAGGCAGGGACATACTTTGTAAAGCAGAGATTTGTACATTGGGCAGTGTGAGAACATAATGGGAGGCACAAGATGATTATGATAAACATGACTCAAGAGTGGATCGAATCAATTTCATACCTCCTTGGAAGCTAGAAAAGAATTTGTGGAAGGTTCTTTGATGGGCAGGGTGGTGTGTGTGTGTGAGAGAGAGAGAGAGAGTCTGTCTGTCTGTCTGTCTGTCTGTCTGTCTGTCTGTCTGTCTCTCTGTGTGTCTATGTATATAACAATTGATAGGATAAGGAGTGGTGCTGGGGAATGTAGACATGAGAGGGAAAGGAAGCAAAACAGAAAAGGGCATCTGGGAAGAAGGGGCAGAGTCACAGAATCACAGAACTGTACATTTGGAAGGGACCCAAGGGCCATCTAATCCAAAGTAGGAATCACAGCTAAATAACCCATGATAGATGGCCACCCAACTTCTCTTTAAACACCTCCAAGGAAGGAGAGTCCACCACCTTAAGAGGTAGTCAGTTCCCCTGTCAAACAGAAAGTTCTTCCTAATGTTGAGTTGGAATCTCCTTTCTTGTAATGTGAATCCATTGGCTAGGGCCCTACCCTCTGTAGCCAATCTCTATTTAATTGCATCTATTTTTGCATCTTTTCCCGGAACTATGGTGCCAAATCACCTTGAGATTGTATGGTATAAGGCAATACATAAATAAAATCCTTCTTGGCACTGTTGTCAGTCGGAGTGTTTTCCTGTCCAGTCAAACTCCTCTCTGGTGTCAGAGGCCTCCTTCTTGTGATGAGGTCCATCACTTTCTGGTATAGGAGACTCCCTCCTTCCCCCTCCACATATTTGGTGTAAAGCATAATGCTCCCATTCTACCCATTTAGATATACGTTAGGTTTTGCCTTCGGTGGGTCTCCAAGTTTTTGGACAGCTCTTGGACACCTGCAGAGAGCACCTCTCTATGCCACTGGTCTTCAACTCGTGGGTTATGGCTTGATCCAAGCTGGGTTGCAACAGGAGCACCACCACCATGCAAAAATATGGTAAAGGGTTTAAGAAATTGGTCCCCAAAAGCATATTTTAGTTAAAAGTGGGTTTAACCCGTCTTATGCATCCTCACTAACTGATCACACCTCAAAGATTTTAGGAAGAGGAACTCTTCTGTTTATGCACTCACATCCTTAAGGGTTTTTTAAAATTACCTTCAGTGGTTTTAAGTGTGTCTAACTGTTCCTGCAAATTATCCAAAGCAGGCTTCCTCAACCTCAGCCCTCCAGATGTTTTGAGACTACAATTCCCATCATCCCTGACCACTGGTCCTGCTAGCTAAGGATCGTGGGAGTTGTAGGCCAAAAACATCTGGAGGGCCAAGGTTGAGAAAGCCTGGTCCAAAGCATAGCACAGCTATGACCCATCAGTTATGGTTTGAGTCCATGGGACTTCCTGGGATGAGATTGAATATTGCATGTGTGTATGTATGCTTCATAATAAAAACAAACAAACAGCAAGGTGATCCATATTTTATTTTTTTGATTGCATTTATATACCACCTGTATCTTGCAAGGATCTCGAGGTGGTGTATATAGTTGTTCTCCTCCTCCCCATTTCATCCTCACATCCTCCCTTTGAGGGAGGTTAGGTCATGAGATGGTGACTGGCCCAAGGTCACCCGGTGAGCTTCATGGCTGAGTGGGGATTCCAACCCTGCTCTCCCAAGTCCTAGTCTAACACTCTAACCACATCAGTCACAAAACAGAGCAACACCATAAGGACATAAGAGGAGTGTTGCTGGATGAGGCCAAGAGCTCATCTAGAATGACATCCTGTTCTTGCAGTGGCTGTGTGTCCACTCTCTCCTGCAAACGTTGGGGGAATCAGCTGAACAGACCAGAAAAGGGGCAGTCAGGAGTGCGTGGGTGGGTGGGAGCAGAACAGAAAGCATTTGCTGGTCTTGAATATAAAACCACTGAATTCCATTTGGCAAATCTTCCGGAAAAAAAGGTTAGCACCTGGACATCCACAAATCCTTCTCTGAACTCTTACCTATTTTGCATTCGTTTAAAGAAGAAGAAAAAAATAGATTCTCTTCTACCTCCCCTGGGCTTTGGCGCTGAAAAATGCAGAGGCAATTGATCAGCTGCCAGCTGTCTGCCCCAGCTCCTTAGAATAAAGCAGCAGCAAGTCTTTAATATCTGTCTATATCTTCTGCAAAACATCCAGCGGGTCACAAAATACGCAGCCGGTTAAAGGATAGCAGGCGGGGGGAAAGCCTCCAAACACACTCATCTGTTCTGAAAGCACCGCTTTGCTATTTTTAGACACCCCATAATACTCCCCAATACCCATTCAGTTTAATGGCTTTATTGAGGAGAAGAACTGGGGCTCCCTGGTTCATGGCACTTCTGATGTTAGGAAGTAGTAAAAATCTTCTAACTGGTTAAAAATGACACTCGTCCAATTGCCTTTGGTGTGTCTAAAACCTTAATTGTCGTCACCCAGCCTGCTGGATGTAAAGATTCTCGCCGGTTTACATAGCTTTGATTTCTACTTTCTTCTCCCCATAATTGAGGTGTTACATTACATGGTGCTGTGCTTGGCATTTTCAGAAAGGGGCAAGGAGCTGGACACCTAAACACTCTGACGACCAAGAAGCTTTGCATACGAAACAGGAGGGGGGGGGGGAAACTTCTTCCTGAGTGGCATTCAGAGTTTCCCTTCATCTTTTTCTCTTTCATTTTAGGCCACGCAAGAAGCAAGTGCACTAAACTGTGCACTTTTCCTGTATTATTATCAGAGTATTATTAAAGTGTACCTGGCAACTAAAAATGACATCAAAATTGCTGCCTGAGAAACTGGAAAGATCTGGGTTGTAACGGAGGAACTGAAAACAGGTAATGTTGAGAATACACAACCGGCGATTAAAGTTTCAGGCAATGGTGGGGGAGAAGGTTAAGATCACTAAGCAGAATTGCTGTCTATAACCACCATTAGTTTAATTTTATGGGGAAGCAACAGGCATAAGTTGCTATAGCACAAGAGACATACAGTATTCTTCTTTCAGCAGAGGCCAACCAAAAGATGATTCCGACTTCCCAAACACCCCAATTTTTCTTTTAAGTAATTCACTTCAAATTTACAATTACTTGTTCTCAAGGAGATCACCGAAGAGCATCTGTTCAAACACTAAAATGATCTCGACATTTTTTCCTCTCCCCTTTGTTTAGGTGTACGAATGTCTTCTGTGAATCTGCCCCCCCCCCCGCCACTGTCCACTACAAGGCCAGGTAAACAATGATTCATATTTTCCCAAACCTAGCTATTCTATAATTTAGCAAGGCCCCCATTGTTCTGTACCCGTTAATCATAGAATCATAGAATCATAGAGTTGGAATAGACCACAAGGGCCATCGAGTCCAACCCCCTGCCAAGCAGGAAACACCATCAGAGCACTCCTGACATATGGTTGTCAAGCCTCTGCTTAAAAACCTCCAAAGAAGGAGACTCCACCACACTCTTTGGCAGCAAATACCACTGTTGAACAGCTCTTACTGTCAGGAAGTTCTTCCTAATGTTTAGGTGGAATCTTCTTTCTTGAAGTTTGGATCCATTGCTCTGTGTCCGCTTCTCTGGAGCAGCAGAAAACAACCTTTCTCCCTCCTCTATATGACATCCTTTTATATATTTGAACATGGCTATCATATCACCCCTTAACCTCCTCTTCTCCAGGCTAAACATGCCCAGCTCCATTAGCCGTTCCTCATAAGGCATCGTTTCCAGGCCTTTGGCCATTTTGGTTGCCCTCCTCTGGGCACGTTCCAGTTTGTCAGTGTCCTTCTTGAACTGTGATGCCCAGAACTGGACACAGTACTCCAGGTGAGGTCTGACCAGAGCAGAATACAGTGGCACTATTACTTCCCTTGATCTAGATGCTATACTCCTATTGAGGCAGCCCAGAATTGCATTGGCTTTTTTAGCTGCCACGTCACACTGTTGGCTCATGTCAAGTTGTGGTCAACCAAGACTCCTAGATCCTTTTCACATGTACTGCTCTCAAGCCAGGTGTCACCCATCTTGTATTTGTGCCTCTCATTTTTTTTGCCCAAGTGCAATACTTTACATTTCTCCCTGTTAAAGTTCATCTTGTTTGTTTTGGCCCAGTTCTCTAATCTGTCAAGGTCGTTTTGAAGTGTGATCCTGTCCTCTGGGGTGGCTTTTTAAACTGTTCTTAACTGCGGCGACATTTGAGGAGGAGGAGGAAGGAAGGAGATGAAGAGTGAGAGAACGACGGGAAGGAGCAGTAAGAAGGTAAGACATTCAGAATGGTCAGATAACAGACTTGCAGATTTTGCCAGGATCAGGAGTCACACTAAGAGACACTAAGAATGCCATCTCCTCCAAGTTCAGCTAAGTCAACAGCACTTGTGAGGACAGGTGAAAAGATGAATAAACTTGAAGCAGCATTCACTTCAGGGTAGGAGTGATACAACACTTATCACCTCTTAGGCATAAGAGTAAGACCATTTCTCACCTGTACTACCAAGACATCTCAATGCTAGTGATGCTTTCTATGGCAGCATAAGCCTCTTCGCCAAAACCCCTTCAGTGTGTCTATTCCTGTTGCTGATACCTTTTATGAGTGCCAACAAAGGCCTACCCCATTGGCCGGCCTTCTGCATTCATCCTTCTAGAGCAGGGACTCCCAATAGACTGTCATATCTACTCACATATAAAAAACTCGTAGTGATCAGGTCAAAGTTGTTGAGCTTTTTTTAAAGGGAGGAATGTCCCATGGGGCGGGGGGGGGGGTGTTCAGATCTAAGTAGCTGAGATTTTATTTTTTTAGGGAACAACAATATTTTAGGGAAAGGGAAATTTCTGAATTGAGTAAGGGGGGAAAGTCACTCATCAACGGGTTGCTAAAGAAACAATCTACCTCGTAGCAAAAACTCCATCTGTCATTTCAGCGATCATGCAAAAATGGAGGACGGGCCAAGGGGGTGGGGAGGGATGCTATTATGCCACCGCAAAGGAACCTGCTGGGGATTGACTAGCCGAACGCGACCGACCTGTTGGACATCCCTGTTCTAGAGCAACTGATCAGTACAAGGGCTCCACCCTGGAGGGAAGTGACAATCGACAGATATATCAATGGAACACATGGGATTGCTTAAGGGCTCCCAGGCCCTTCTTCCTTGTTCAAGCTGATTGGCTCCATTCACAGTGCGTGGGCTGTCAACCATAAGCAGATGTTGGCTTTCCTGCCAATCACATGAGCAGCGACCCACATCCCTTCTGTATATATAAAGAAAGGAGAAGTGGAAGAGTTGCCAGTTCCCAGCTTGTGCCCAGAGGATTAGTAACCCAGGGATGTCACAAAAATATTTAGGAGAGCCAGTCCATGAAGCCACCTCAAGATGCGATGCTGTCTTCAATGGACTGGTATGACTTAAATGGTTTCGCTTGCATCCAGACTGGAAAGTATAACATCCCAGTCCAAGCTTCTTCATCCCCAATTGTTGCTGCATGTTGTGTTGAGCAACAATCTGGAAGCAGCTTCTCATAAGGCCAACTGATTAACCCAACTGATTCCGATCTACTGAAAAGAAAGAAAGCTGGAGAATCAGCATTTAGCCTCCTGAACACACTTTCTGGAAAGGTATTTTGAACATGATCCCATCATGCTGAAGTTCTGGCTGGTGATATCTAGCCCAGCATCCTCTTCTCCCAGTAACCAACCGATGTCCCAGTGGGAAGCACACTGGGGTTATTTTTGAACTGGAAAGTAAATCTTCCCTGGGTCAGACCAGCTGGTGATTCTGGGTTTTATATGGTCTCCCACAATGTGGGATTAGTGGCTTGGATTGCTTGCCTGAGTCATCTGGGGTGGTTTGTTTGCTGGACTGTGTCAACATGGTGTGGGTCTGCTTGATTTAGCTGGCAGCTTGTGGTTCCTGGTGCTTTGGAATCTGGATGCAAGATCCCAATGAATTCTCTTATGCAAGCCCATAGAAATGAATGGGACTAGACAGTTCCTGGGTGCAATTGCTCTCTAGTGATGTAATATCTTACTCCTCAGCTAACAAATGCATTTTTTATTCAGCTTTGTCATGGCCAATGACTAGTACAATAAAGTTATTTGGATTGGAGCTAACAACTGAGCTTTTTGGTCAAACCAAAAGAAACTAGCAAGATAAGAAGATGAACTCAGAGTAAGACTATGCAGCTGTGGGGGTGGGATTGTGCAGTTAGTGCCAGACTTCTCTCAGCCCAAGACCTAGGATAGGTGCTGCCAGTCAGAGTGGAATGCAGGGAGGCAGATGGGCAAAGACCTCACCTGGTATAAGGTAGACCTTTCTGTTCCAGAAAGAAAATAATGTGGTGGTGAGTTAGGATGGGGAATAAGTTCAATTGAGTTCATATTTAAGAGCTGAAGATTCACATTTTCTGAACGAGCGTGAGAACCAAAACATAGCCAGAATCCAAAATTACTTTGAAATTCGCAGTTTTCCAAATTTTGTAATGCAGTTCTCTAACCGAACAACGTTTACAAAACTGCATTTAACAGAGGAAACTGTGGCTAAAAGTGAATGTATTGGTGGAGCTAACATATAAAAAATGCTTGAGGGAAAACAGTTTGCTAAACTATGTACATTAGTCAAAACTGCAAGCAAAAAATGTGTTTTATTAGGAGATATTCGGACGAAAAACCTAAAGGAATTTTATAAGGATTAGGAAAAAAATTCACAAATGGCTGCAGAAGTATGGAGAACTGAAACAAAGCCTGAAAACTGAGAAACCTGAAATGGGTGGATCCTGCCAAGACCATATAACACTGGTACTGAAAGACCTCAATTGGCTCCCAGTACATTTCCAAGCACAATTCAAAGTGTTGGTGCAGACCTTGAAAGCCCTAAAAGGCCTTGGCCCAGTATACCTGAAGGAGCGTCTCCATCCCCATTGTTCAGCCCGGACACTGAGGTCCAGCTCCAAGGGCTTTCTGGCAGTTTCCTCACTGTGAGAAGCGAAGTTACAGGGGACCAGGCAGAGGGCCTTCTCGGTAGTGGCACCCGTCCTGTGGAACGTCCTCAGCCCTGTTTAGGGGAGTTTTTAATGTTTGACGTTTTATTGTGCTTTTAATTTTCTGTTGGGAGCTGCCCAGAGTGGCTGGGGAAGCCAAGCCAGATGGGCGGGGTATAAATAATAACATTATTATTATTATTCCACCCCTAGTGGTGAGGTGCTTCCAGCCTGAACCTGGGCGATGTGACTTCCCCACTAGATGGGACCCTGCAGGAGCTGGGATGTGGCCCTGGTTGCACAGTGAGGACTTCAAAACTTTCCTTCTTGCATCCCATTTTTCATCATAACAATGACCATTCCGTTAGCATAAAACATAGACCACACCACCCAAACTGATCAGGGGATAAAGGCACACACCCAGAGACACTCCCCTCTCCCGTATATTTAGCCTGTTTACACCGAAAGCGCCACGAAAATGAACAGTCACGTTCTTGGCATCAACCTCTGCTGTTGAGTTCGGGCCAGAACAACTCCAAACAGCATCCCCTTTTCCAACCACAGTTTCATAACTCGCATATTTTCTGACGTTGCAATCCTCAGAAATTTCACAGGCACCAGATACTCCCTTGCCCTGCTAGCCAGTGAGGGCCATGTGCTATTAATTAAAATAAAACGTGGGCTATATTTGTATAGTGTGAGTGTTAAAACTGATGAGAAAATTGGGGGAGGGAAGCAAGAGGAAAAGAAGGAGGAGGGAGACAAATATGGATTTGTAAAAAAAAAAAAGGAAAAAAAGTGGCAAAGCAAATTTATGCATTGCCGTCACTTTACTACCTAATTAATTCAGTCATTTTTTTAAAAAAAACCCAACCACAATTTTATTTATGTTCCATTTACCACATCAAAAGTGCAAAGGGGAAGGGGGGGGGAGAACACGCGCACACAACAACACTCCCCACACACTGATGCTAAAATAATACCTCGAGGCATCTATTTTTAATCAGTCTAAAAAAACACAAAACGCTGGATTCTATACAATCTCTCTTGGGCAGACCACCAACGCTCGGAAAGGGAAACAGCCAAGTCTTCTAAGCGCCCTTGCTGGCTGCTGAAAACTGTTCTTGACAAAAAGAGAGAGAGGGAGAGAGGGAGAGAGGGAGAGAGGGAGAGAGAGAGAGAGAGAGAGAGAGAGAGAGAGAGAGAGAGAGAAAAAAACCTCACAGAAATCCATAATGGCCTCAGGCTCCTCTCCAATCTATTTTCTGCTCAGCTGGTTTTAAATGAAGTTATTATGAGTCATTAAAACACCCGCAAGCTTGTGGAAGTCAGCCAATTACAATTTTAAATTTAGCCTGTTCTCTACCCCAGTCCCTTGGTTTCTTCTGTTGCCCACAAAAAGCCACTGGGTTTGCTCTGGTTTAATTTCTCTCTGTGTGTATCTGTTCCTTGCACCCCCAGAAAAGGCCCCCCTCCCCTCTACACCCAAATTTCACTCAAATTTCACATATATATGATTAAAATCATATTGCATAAAGAAGCAGATGGGATAAAATGTCACACACAGAGACCTTCCCAGTTTTGCATGTCTCAGATTACTACTACTACTACTACTAATTCTATCACACATATACTCATCAAAAGTGTGTCTTGGTTTTTGTTTTGAATGTACATATAGTTCAACAACAGACTTCTACGTGGAGCATGACTGTCAGGGTGACATCATCATACCTGAGGTCTTATTTCATTTTCAAACCTACAGGGTAATGGTCTGGGCCAGACTATTAAAGGAATATAATGCCTGCCCCCGAAAACTCCCAACGTCCGTGTAAGTGAATCCCTTCCTGAAGGATCAGTCACGCAAACCACGCTAGACTGTTGCAATCCTGGTGCAGAAGTAATTGGCATCATCTCCCCAAATCCACATTGGGCAAGGGGGACAAAGACTCTAGGAACAGAGGAAGACATGGAGGGCAGGTCCCGGGAGCTGAACCAGAGACCCTTCACCTGCGAGACCAGACGCTCTACCACTGATCTAGCAGGCCCTGGTGTCAGGCATTGATAACTATTTCAGGGTCTTCTGCAAACCCCATCCATGTTGTGGCCGGAAGAGATGGTCCACCCACTCTAAATGGTACCCAGAGGGCTCACCCTCCCTACTGGAAGCACAGAAGCATCCCCACAACAGCCTTGAAAGGCAGGCTGTATGAAGAGTATGACTGCAATGGAGCTGGAGAGTTTTAGATAGCATCCTGTGATCACTTGGTGTCCTCTGAGTTACAGCAGATGTTTGACTGGATTCTGAGCCTTCCTGACTCCCCTGAGGTGGCTGCTAATGCCTAGATGGCTGCCACCGGACTGTTGTTAGGCAGGGCTCCCGCTTCTTCTCCGGACCAGCTTTCCGCCGCCCATCCACACGACTGCGATGAGCATCCTGCCCTATGCTAATAGCCGCAAGACAGATGAATGCTCAGGTGTCACTGATAATATGGCTTCTGCCTCTCACCCTCCCTCCTCTCCGTGAGCAGACAGTGAGGGGCGGCTGAGAGCTTTCTCAGCGCGCCACCAAGACATCAATTCTGCCTCTTGATTTCCTTCAGACAACAAGAGCGCGAGGCGTGCACGCTCAACGGGCAGCTTCTTTAAAGGGAATTTTAGAAGGGGTGGGTGGGAAATCAGCATTTTGGAGTGGAAAGCACAGGGGAGGCAAGCTCAAAGGCACCCGGGCCACTCTTCCCATGAGGAGTGCAGTCAGAGGCTTGTGAATCTGTGGAACACTGCTGAGGATGGAAAGAGTGGAACATCTATTTTGGGTCCATGTGTCATTTTGGTTCAGCAAAATAACAAACAAACCCCCAAACCACACACACACACACACACACACACACACACACGAGAGAGAGAGAAAGTAAGGTTATTACATAATTGCTGCTCCCCCACCCTTGAAGTAATGTTCTATCCAACAGACTGAGCTGGGAAGGTGGGATGGGGGTGATGGCGACAAACCCCATTCCAAAAAACCCAACAGCCTGTGTTCCGTTTCAGAAGGCACAGAGTGTACTGTACGGCCTATAAAACTCCAAAACAGCCTCCAGACACTCCTGCAATCGTCCTCCATCAAAACACTTTGCCTTGCATACAAAAATAAGATACAGGGCTGAACGGAATACACAATCAGGCCATTACAGTACAGGGAGGCTGCTACTTAGCAACAAGGGGGCTTTAAAGCTGAGATGCAGGAGAGGAAGCAGAAATCTGTCAAGCCTGTTGGGCAAATGATAAACATTAGCAGGTTTTTGTTGGGTTGGGTTGGGGGGGGGTTGAAGGGGGAACTACAGAAGCCGTGCAAAAAAAAAAAAAAAAGAGGGGGGTGAGGAACAATAGTGTGTGTGCTTTTTTGGACTGCGTACATTAAAATAACAAAAGGGGGAAGGAGAGGGCAAAGGTTCTGAATAAATAAATCAGCTCATCATCTGATCTTCAGCTGACGGCTAGCTGCAAACATGGTTGAAGTCCCGTTGCCTCCACACCACCCATCACCCCAGAAGGATGGAGGGGTGTTTTCTAATACAGTGACCTCCGTTGAACTCTTAGAATGTTCTCCATCTCGTGCAGAGGTCTACCAGCTTTTTTTAAAAAAAAGAAATGAAATGAAAACACGAAGGGCTGGCCAGAGGGTGGAGAACCCATGCAGTTCGCAGAACCGACAACGGCACCGGACAAAAATAATCCATGACTTATTGGCTTTCAGAAGGGTCTCTTGGCATCATCTTTGGTGCACGGCCGGGGGGGGGAGGGGGGCTCTCGTCAGAACGCCGTAAATAGCGGAACGGAAGGGAGCTTTAAAAACAAGAACGAGAGACAGGCAAACAGGAGTGCTGAGAAATAAAATGTATTTCATCAGGTAAAGGTTGCTGGGGGTGGGGGTGCGGGAGGGGAGGGAAACATGCTGGCTGGCTGCAGCAGCAGCAGCGAAGATCTTTGCCAGAACAGGAGCTCAGACGCAAAACCATATTATTCTAGTCAGCTTAAACTCTGAAAGCTGGGGGGGGGGGTTGAAAGGCAGGAAGGCGGAGTGGGGGAGAGAGAAAGAAATGTATTTTTCATCAGCAAGTGTATAATTTATAAACAGCATTAAACAGTTTGTGTTTTCTTTCTCTCTCTCTCTCCCCCCCCCCTTCTCTTGGGTTGGACGGCACTCAAGCCTGCATTAATTTCTGCTCTGGGTACAGTGTGTTCTTGGAGCCGCATCTGCCAGTGATCATAAACTCTCTGGAATGCTGGCAGAACATCCAGACCCTGCCAGCAAGCCGATGACATCACTCTGGGAATAAATTCGGGATGGCGGCCAAAACTCGAGGCGGCGAGAAGGGGAGGGAAGAAAAGGAAGAGAGTGGGGGTTTTTTTAGAGAGACTCTGGAACAACATGAGCACTTCCTTTTCCTCTTGCTCTTTAAAAAGCCCGCTCCTTTGGGTTGCATCCAACTCACTTTTACTCAGAGTAGACCTACTGGAATTAGGGGACTGAAGTCAGCTATGCCTGTTGGCTTCAATGGGTCTGCTCTCAGCATGACGGACATTGAATGGAGGCAACTTAGAGTAGGTGATGGCCTCCTGTTGTTCGGCTCCAACTCCCACTAGTCCCAGCCAGCGTGGGCAGTGGCCAAGGATGCTGGGAACTGGAGGCCAACTGGGATAGCTCAGTTGGTAGAGCATGAGACTCTTAAGCTCAGGATTGTGAGTTCGAGCCCCATGATAGATGAAATATTTCTGCATTGCAGGGGATTGGAATAGACGAGCCTTCCAATTCTGTGAACATCTGGAGGGCCCCAGATCAGCCACTCTGATCTAGAGGAAAAGATTTTTAAAGGTGTCCCTAGAACTAGTTGAAAATAAGTCTTTGAGGGCAACAGTGAAAGGAAGGGAGGGAGAGACCAATGCCAAATGACTCATGTTACAGGAGGGCTGAGTGGATACCATGGAATATTCATAAACAGTCTCACTGCTTATGGGGGAAAAGAAAGCACAAGAATATTGACACACCGTGCCGATTCTTTGAATGATGTGGGAAACTTGTTTGACTAAGGGAAGTGGAGTAGAATAGAGGCAAGGCACTGGATATTGTGGGTGGAAAGGGTGCCAGGTGCAGGAGCAGAAAAATGAGAAAGTACGGAGTCCAGTGGCAGGAAGAACAAGAGGCAGGAGGGTGGAGAAGGAAAGGAGGCCAATAAACTCATTCCCCATGAATTCTCCTCATTTCTGAAGCACACAGGCTTTGGTTAAAAAGGTTGCAACTGGGTAGCAAGAAGATAGTCCTGATTATTATTGGAGGGAAGCAAGACTTAGGGTGTTAGATAGGGTTGCATCTGAGGCCTTGCATCAAAATAAGCTGGCTAAGGAGGACTGCTGGTAACTGTTTGGTTGCTGTTCCCCCCATTTAGGTCTTCTTTTGTTATCCAGTGCATTTTGCCACCCCTTGTTCAGCAGCCTCATCTGCACCAGGCTGCCAAATCCACCCGTCTGTCTCCAGCAGGACACTTCTCTGTTCTTGTCACACAAGAAGCTGAAGTTGAATAGCCGGCACTGCCTCACCTTCCCTTCACGGAGACATAGACATCAGAGGGAAGGGAAAGGAAGGCAGCTTCTCCCTTTCAAGGCTCTCATGAAGAAAGAGGAAGTGGGTGACAAGAGGACAGACCCCCCCGGGACCCCAAATTTCAATTGCACCCAGTATATTGCTCCAGCAGTCATGGTGCAAAGGTTGCTTGAAGTTGACTGTTCATATAAACAACAACAGACCCAGAATGAGCTAAAAGGTGAGACTTCTATGGTGAGGGACTTCTCCATTTACTTATGTCATCAGATCAACAGGTACCATGGACACTCAAGGTGCTATATAGATCTATCATAATTTGGGAGGCGTTAAAAAGCATCCTCCACTTTCAAAATGGCATAAGATCTGTGGATCTTGGGGGACGCTGATGGCAACTCACTCATGGTGGCAAGACTTGGGTCATCAACGTACAACCCAGCTTCAGAGTTTGCCTTTGCAGCCCTGCTCACTGGGAGCAGAAATGCCCTGCCACATTGATGAGGGCATATGACGGGTTGGGAAGATCTGTAAGGAGCATGGATTGCTGCCACTCTCATTCACCTGAAACCCATCCTCAACCCATCTCTGCAATTGCCAAAATAACCCTCGTTGAGGAACCGGAGCAGAGATGGGTATCTTGGGTTCCTTATCCCGGCACACTAGTCTGCTCCTCTCTGCCCAAAGCAAAAGGGTCACACGGGTGAGTTAGGAGGCAGAAGGTGTGGCCAATCTGAGTTGGATCCAGAGTTTGTAGTTACCTCTCAGTGCCTTAGGAACATTCCATTTTTACCATATGCCACTGCCCCATGTGTTCCATGCCTATGTTAACAAATAGGGTTTGTATGCTTTGGGTACCTATAGTTGCAATGGTTGCTATAAACACTGCCATGAGAAAGCACACCCACACAAAACTATAGACAGAAAGGACAATGATGGAGTGGTTTTATTGAAGAGTGGCACCGTGAGTGTTGATCTTTATGCCACTTGGTACAACATTTCGCAACACTGCTTTACAAAGCAGTGCCTTACAAAGGCACCATATGCAAAAATGACATTATTATTATTTCTAAATATTATTCAGCTCATTATCTGCTTTGCACAAGCGTTTCAAGCAAACGTACAAATGCAAGCAAATGCACGACCCAACAGAGGAAAACAAAATAATTAAAAAAACAAAGCAGTCAAACCATAACAACAAGCTCACCACTACCTAACATGGGTATAATCAACAAAAAAGAGGAGAGGATAAACAACGGCTGGCAGGAAAAGAAACAACACTCAAATGCCGGGAAGAAGAGAACCTATTAGTTTGGCTGTTGTTGCCAGGCGAGCCTCCCTGGGGTGAGCATTGCATAGACAGGGAGCCATCACCAAAAAGACCTCTTCATTTTTAGGACTTTGCTTTGGGCATGATCCTCTGGTAGTGGAAGTGGGTGGAAAACACCCCTTGAGAGCATTCTGAACAGCAAGCTACACCAGCCCACTCATAAGATCAAAGGAAATTGAAAGGGAGATAGAAGAATCCATACCTGGGGCCCAGTAGGGATTTTGCTTATGCACCTACATAGTTTAAGAGTGGATTAGAGAAACTGTTGGAAGAAGAGGGTGAAGGGTTAGCAAGGGCTCTTAGCTGCTATGGCTCAGTGGAGATCTCTTGCTTTCAAGGGACCTGGTTAGCCACTGCACTGCCCCATCTCTTCTGCTTTCCTAAGATTCACTCAGAAATAATCTGGAAGTGTGTTTCTGATTTACCCTCCTGGTTCCCAATCCGACAAATGATCTGTGGTCAGGTTTCCCTAGATGGATCAGGGTGGGGAGCCATCAGACGAGGGTGTTAGCAGAAATATTGTTTCCTCTTTGCATTATCGTCCCCTTTTCCTCCCTTCTCCAACCACATCCCCCCTTTCAGTTCTGCAAAACTGTGTTGCTAAGATCACATTCACTGCCAATCTGATTTGGGGAAGATTTCTTGGCTCTAAAACCATGACGACTGAAACCTAGGGATGAACCCAAACCATCACATTATCCCAGATAAAACTATCAGGTTGCTTCTCCACCGCACACCCACAATCCTAGTCAAAGCCAGGGTGGATAAAAATCAAAGATTTAATTTTTTAAAATATATACATATATAAATCAGATTTTTAAAATTTAAATTGCATTTTTAAAATAAAATGCTTTTGTAGGAAAAATCTTTCTAAAGATAGCTTTCTATTTAAGTTACATTATACTCAAAAGGACATTCATTAGGAAATAAGGATTTGTTTTAAGTTTTTCATGTGTGCTAAAACTCAGGGTTCCCCCCCCCAAATGTTTAACCACATCAGCTAACAAACATGGATACATATGCTATAATGTTATTGTTTTAGTTCAGGGATGTCCAACCAGTAGGTTGTGATCTACCGGTAGATCCCCAGCTGATCCTGTTAGATCGCGGGATCGTTATCAAGTGCAAAAAGTTATGGGGGGGGGGAGCTTAGAAACTCTGTGCAATCCTCCCCCCAAAATGGCTCAACAACTCTGGGAAATCCACCCAACCCATGCACGCTCCTCCTCCCTCCAATGACAATGGGTAGATCACTGCCAGTTTTTTTTTATACTGGGAGTAGATCACAGTATCATGGGAGTTGGACGTGCCTGTTTAGTTAAATAAATTATTTAAATTGTTATTAAGGAAATTATTATTTTTTTCTCCTTCCAATAAAGTACAGCAGAAAAGTTCTCCAAATATTAATGGTTAACTTATTAAACCTCCCAATAATTTCATAATTATCGGTCTATGTATTTTAATAGTATAACCAAATCTTGTAATTTTTGATATAACTGTAAAAAAAAACCACTCTGAAAATTTATTATTCCAAAAATGAAACCTTCCTCTGGTTGCAAATATTAAAATTATACCAGCAAGAATTAGTCTTTCTGCAAATAAATAAATAAATAAAGTCTTACTGACTAGTGATTTCAATCAACTTGATTTAAATCAAATCCACCCTGGTCAAAGCTGAGCCATTCTTAGGAGCACAGGAAGATGCCTTATATACCACGTCAGGTCCTTGGTGCATCAAGCTCAGTATTGCAGTATTACAGCTGCACTCCAGGGTTTCATATGGGAGACAAATCCCAGCTGTACCTGGATATGCCCCACCAGGAATCTCATCACTTTCTCTCTCTTTAGGGCTGGTCCATTTGTGGGTGGCTGCATTTCTGGTGGACAGAGACTCAGAGAGTGGTGAGAAGAGGCCCAGAACAAGGATTTCAGTCCTCCAGTGCACAATACAAAGATACACACATTTCTGATGGCAGCGCAGCAGCCCTGACCTCCATAGGGCACACGGGAACAGGGGCTGCCCTGATCAATCCTGTTATTTAATGCGAGGGTTTATCGTTTGTTAATTGATTTCTTAAAATAAAAAACCCTCTATCATCAGGTATCGCTCGTAAACACTTGATTAGTTAACGCGCATCCAAAGTGAAATTAAAAAACGCCACACACACGCGGCTCTAACTTCAATTAAGCCTGAGGTTTTACAACGATATAGCCAAATACTACAAAACATGTTAAGTGCAGGCAGGGGTGGGAAATGGGACAAACAGCAGATAGGGGGGCTGGCTGGTCCACCTAGGGAGTCAATTTCTAATTAAACAAGTTGTGAATTTATCCGAGAGAGAGAGAGAGAGAGAAAAAGAGAGAAAGAAACAGGTTTTAAAAAAAACAATCCATTGTTCCAGTGTTAAGAGGAGGCCTTCATTCAGTCAAATCAGTGTAAGCTTATCTGGGGATGGAGGGAGAGCAAGAAAAGGAGGGTGGGGGCAGAGAAAGTTGGAATAAAACAGCCCAAGGGGGTGCCGGTAGCTTTCATAAACAACAGCCCTGGAATTTAACGCGGTTGTTTTCGAGCACCAGAGCAGCTCCTCCCTCCCTCCCACCCAGGCAGGCAGGAAAGGGGAAAAAAAAAACCTTTCATGATGACAAACTTGGCTCGACGCTCACTGTACATACTGTACCCGCAAAGCAGGCAGCCAGCCAGCCAGCTGCTGGCACTGGGCCAAAACGACAACAACAAACAGAGGCAGCGTGCGCCAGAGAGGAGAGGGAGGGAGGGAGGGGAAGGGAAAACACAGCTGAGAGGCAGCAGAGCGCTCTCTCCACACGGGCCGACACTGTGCTGTCCCCACCGCCGGACAGCGCGATGGGACGCTGGGGAATCGCCGGCAGGTTTGGCCGAACCTGGTTTTGCAATACGGGTATTCGGTGGTTACAGAATATTCACACACAAACACACACAAACACACACACAAACACACACACACACACACACCACTCTCTCTTGAATGCACGCATGAACACAAAACATGAATTCTGCATATCTTGTTTCCTAACATGATCTATTCAGGCAGCCCGCTGCTTGCATGGACTCAAAAGCTGGATTTGGGGTCTGGTTTCAAGGTAATGAGGGGATGCGGGTGGCGCTGTGGGTTAAACCACAGAGCCTAGGACTTGCTGATCAGAAGGTCAGTGGTTCGAATCCCCGTGACGGGGTGAGCTTCTGTTGCTCGGTCCCTGCTTCTGCCAACCTAACAGGTCGAAAGCACGTCAAAGTGCAAGTAGATAAATAGGTACCGCTCCAGCGGGAAGGTAAACGGCGTTTCCGTGCACTGCTCTGGTTCGCCAGAAGCGGCTTGGTCATGCTGGCCACATGACCCAGAAGCTGTACACCAGCTCTCTCGGCCAATAAAGTGAGATGAGCGCCACAACCCTAGAGTTGGCCACCACTGGACCTAATGGCCAGGGGTCCCTTTACCTTTACTTCAAGGTGATGGGGCTAACCTATAAAGGTCTAAATGTCCTGGGAGTCAAATATCTGAAGCAAGACCCCCTCACTGGCTGAAAATGTGCAGGGAGTTCCTCCTTGACACTCTGCCATGGGCAGGCGCGCATTTGAGGTGAGGCAAGGAAGGGCCTTATGTTCAGTGGCACCTTGTGCCTGGAAACCCCTCCATCCCTGAAGCATATTTGCCACTGACACTCATCCCGGTCCGTTTCAGTATCAGGTAAAGACCTAGTTATTTGGCTGGGCATTTACTGGATGCTAACCCTTCCATGTGGAAGGAAACTGCTTTGCGCTGCAGTTTTTATTTCCAAGTTTTGAAGTTTTAAGGCTTGAACTGTATTTTTTACCTGTTATTTTACCTAAATTGTGTATGGTTTGATTGTTTCACCGGTTTGGAGATTTTGGGAACTGTGATTTGCACTGCACCTCACTTTGAGAACTTACAATGAACGGTGCATTTGCAATGTTTCACATAGATAGATAGATAGATAGATAGATAGATAGATAGATAGATAGATGATAGATAGATAGATAGATAGATAGATAGATAGATGATAGATAGATAGATAGATAGATAGATAGATAGATGATAGATAGATAGATAGATGATAGATAGATAGATAGATAGATAGATAGATAGATAGATGATAGATAGATATAGATATAGATAGACAGATGATAGATAGATAGATAGATAGATAGATAGATAGATATAAATATAGATAGATAGATAGATGATAGATAGATAGATGATAGATGATAGATAGATGATAAATAGATAGATGATAGATAGATTTGCATTTGTGCTGAAACCATATACTTCCTCTCCATAATTTTTTGGCCCTGTAAACAGGATATAAAAGTGGACAGCTACATTCCGGTTATTTTCAGAGGTAGGGCTTAATTTCAGGAGGTGCAAATGTCCCCCAATTAACCTCTCCCCAACACAACTGAAATCCCCCCACAATTTATTGTGGCAACTGACATCCCCCATTCCGAAAAATTTCCCAGGGAACACACGGAGCTTCAGCAACCCTGGCATATTTTGTCACCTGTCAGAATTAACCCACCTGACTCCAGGAAAAACTGAAAGAAGGAACAGACTTTTGCCCACCCTCTTATCACCCTCAAACGTAGGTTGAAAGTTCTTTTTATACCTACAGAGAAGTTTTCGCTGGGTGGAAATGTGGAGCTCTGCTGGAGGGATGAAGCTTCCCTTGGAATATATTCCTATATTTCCTCAGTGGTAGAGCATCTGCCTTGCACACAGAAGGACTTAGTTTCAATCCCTGGCTTCCAGTATGTTTCTGATCACAATTCAAAGTGTTGGTGCTGACCTTTGAGGTCCTAAACGGCCTCGGCCCAGTATACCTGAAGGAGCATCTCCACCCGCATCGTTCTGCCCGGACACTGAGGTCCAGCTCTGAGGGCCTTCTGGCAGTTCCCTCACTGTGAGAAGCAAAGTTACTGGGAACCAGGCAGAGGGCCTTCTCGGTAGTGGCGCCCAGCCTGTGGAACGCCCTCCCATCAGATGTCAAGGAAACAAACAACTATCTGACTTTTAGAAGACAGCTGAAGGCAGCCCTGTTTAGGAAAGTTTTTAATGTGTGACATTTAAATGTATTTTTAATCTTTGTTGGAAGCCGCCCAGAGTGGCTGGGAAGACCCAGCCAGATGGGCAGGGTACAAATAAATTATTATTATTATTATTATTATTATTATTATTATTATTATTATTATTCCTGTAAAGCTGCACAGACCCTCGTCTGAAACCCTGGAGAGCCACTGCCTCTCAGTGGAGAGAGAGCTAGATTGGACCAAGGCATCTCCCTTGCTTCCTCTGTTCTAAGGCTGCAGTTTCCCATCATGCTCAGCTTCTGCCCTTTGACAGCAAGGCAATCAACAACTGAGTTGTTTACAGCACCTTCCGAAACCATTTTTGGTCCATCAAGCCTACCCAGGCATATAATTTTAGCACAGAATTTTGACATGAGAGTTTAATAGTTATAAAGTGTTTTAAAATTACTGGTTTTATTTTATATTTAAAGGGTTGGGTTTTTTTTTTACAAATTGTAACCTGCTTTTAAATTAGTGTTTTAAAGGAAGATTTTAGACCGTCTGTTGTGAGCCACTCAGAGGTCTTTTGTTCCAGCAAGCAGTATCTAAATTTTGTTAAATAAATACATGCAAATCTCTGTGAACACCCTGCAACTGTTGCTTCCTTCCCATGATTACAGTGAGGACCAGACTGTAAATACTCCAGAAGCTAACAACTGGGACATGGTAGGAGAGCCTTATCTGTGTCCAAGGCTAGTATCAGGAATCAGCGTAACTGGGCAATCGCCAAGGTCCGCACTGCAGCAGTGAGTCCACAACCAGCCTTTGGAGCCCCCAGGCCTTGCTTCTGCTGCTGCCTCTTGCTGCTATCACCTGTTCACCTATCTCTTCTAAGCAAGCGAGCCAGGAGAGAGATGCAGAGGGCTCGCCTTCTCCCTTTCTCCCTAGCTGCTGTGTAGCTAGGACTCAAAAATAATATGGTGAATGAATGCACAGCAGTTGAGGGTGAGGAACAAATTTGTGGTGGGCAGGAGGGGGCTCGTTAGCTTTCTGAATTTTAATGAGAAACTACCTAATCTGCCTCCTGCCAACCTAGCAGTTCAAAAGCACATCAAAGTGCAAGTAGATAAATAGGTGGGAAGGTAAACGGCATTTCCATGCACTGCTCTGGTTCGCCAGAAGTGGCTTAGTCATGCTGGCCACGTGACCCGGAAGCTGTACGCCGGCTCCCTCAGCCAATAAAGCGAGATGAGCGCCGCAACCCCAGAGTTGGCCATGACTGGACCTAATGGTCAGGGGTCCCTTTACCTTTTACCTAATCGGCACATCTCGAACCAAGAACCAAAACACTGCCATCCTTTGAAATCTACACTTCTCCGAATTTTGCAATGCTGTTTTCCAAGCAAAGAATATGTGCAAAAATGTGTATACGTATTAGAAGAAAGGGGGCATAAAATGCATTTGTTTAGGGAAAAATTTCAAAAATGTATATTAGTCAAAACTGCATGTAAAAACATGGTGGGTGGGGTTAGGATCAAGATGCTGATGAATTTTCACGATGAATTTTATAATGTTAAAAGAAGAATGCCAAATCAATGCAGGAATGTGAAATGCTGATTTTAAGATTAGGAAAAACTGAAAAACTGAGAGAAACAGAATGTGGCAGATTTCTCTCTCTCTGCACAAAGGCTACACCAGGGCATGTGCCTTTGTGTGTGAGGAGGTGAGTCCATTCAAGAAAGGGTCCCAGTGTGGACCTCCAAACCTTTGAGCCCCAAAATCATCACACCATCAAAATCATGTGAGAGAGACTCCCACCCAGCCAGCCACAATAGTCAAGGCGGTATGCTGCCATCACTGAGCATGCTTTGTCCTGATTGGACGGTCCCCCCTGCCACTTCAGTTCTCTTGCTTAAATACCACCCCCTTTCTGCAAAGCTTGGGACACATAAGCTATGTAAGGAGCACCATTCAGAGAACTGAGTATATGGGATGGTTGTACACTGAGTTCCTCCTGCAAGTAAGTTTAGGACTGAATTAACTTTCAGGGTACCAAGCCTCCCACTTAGCATTCCAGCCCCTCGATAGCCATTTAATTAAGGAGGCTGCATAATTTGAGCCCAATCGTGAGATTCATTACAGGAAGCGAGTGCCTAATTCTGCAACAGTTTTACTAATGCAACTCCAGTGGTTGCTCAGAGAATGCAGCTTTCGCAACACATACACAGAAATGCAGAACGTGTTGGTGGAGACAAAGACGGGTGAAATAGGGGGAGCCATGTCTGTCCATCCTGGAAGGATGGAATAGTAATCAGCCACTTGGGATTCAAAGTCTGCCGCTCCAGGGCTGTGCTTAAGCACCTGCAGTATCAAGGAGCCAAGGAAAACCATTCAGAACGGCAAGACCTGGCTCTGAGGACCTCTGACAAAGTGTAACCAATTGGTTTTAATGGCTGGGAAATCATTGAGAAATTGTAGTTTGTACTCTTCAACAGGGCAAAGTCTGAAGCGTGGCTCATGGTCTGAATTGGTATGCATTTAAACCAGGAGGTCCCTAACTCCAATGGCAATCATTAGAAGTATGTTTCTGGTGTATGGAAAACTCTCAGGAGGGAAGGAGACCACAGCTTCTAGAGGCCAAGGAGTTGAACTTCTGCACATCCTTTGTCCTACCACAATGGCTGCCATTATTTGGTAGCCTGTTGTCAAGTGGACACAAGACCACACTATGGACTAGAAAGCTGTTGGTTCAGTCTTGTGCTGGCCATGAGCAAGCTTTGCCATTTTTCTCTCAACCAAGCCTATTTGCAGTACAGAGATAATATTGGTCTAACTTACAAGTGCCCAAATCCCAGCAGAGCAGAAAAGACTATTTATGTATGTGACCATAATAATAATAATAATAATAATAATTTATTACGGCCATAGGCCCATACAGATAAAAACAAGACATAAATAACAGCTTGTGCACGTGGGAAAAAAAACAGCCGCTAAAACACTACTATAACAATAAAATACTATAAGATGGAATGGCATACTACGCCTTAATTAGCTTGTGGTGCTCCTTGGCAGTGCTTTTGGGTAAGGACAGCGACCAGGAACCTAGCCACTTTCAGGGTCGTATGGGTATCCTTATCCTGCAAGATTTGGGCAAGGTGGAATTTTGGTGGGGTACCCTCTAGTTTCTGAATGATTGATCCCAACAAATTTGCCCGTGGCACCTTGAATAAGGGGCAAGTGAACATAATGTGCTGAAGCGACTCTGGCGTCTCCTTATCACATTCGCACATGGCGGAGGCTTGGCCCTTTGAGAATCTATGTCTCAGGACATTGGAGGGAAAAACGTTAAATCTCGCTTTGGTGAAGGCCAGCCTATGGGCAACATTCGAAAGGGAGGAGAGGTATGATGGAACGCGGTAAGTTAAAGTGATACCAATGTTCTGGGGCGAACAAACACCTCCCCCCAGCGTATAATTTCGCTGTAAATCGATGTCATCCAGTCTTTGGCGGATCAGTCTTTGAGCAGTGATTTGATCTAGTTTTAGGGAATCTAAGGGAGAGATTCCATAGCTCAGGAGTTTGGCATGAATTCTACTAGTCCAAAGGCTGGAGAATTCATCTCGCCATAAGCATTGGACAAGGTAATGGTCTGGTAATCTATGCCACAATGATAACCAATAATTGAAGACTTGCTTCCACAGGCAAGTTTCTAAGGATGCGATCTTCAATTCTAGTCGCATGGCTGCGTTGCTTACGCACAGGGGGAGCATTAGGAGCCGACGTAGGAATTGGTTTTGCAGAGTCTCAAGAGGAGCAAGGTCTGTCATCACGGCCCAGAGCGGGGCAGCATAAGCAAGCACGGGTACCACTTTTGCCTTGAACACCTTTAGGGCCGAGGGAACATGCAAAGCTCCATCCGAAAAGAAAAATCGGAGGAGCGCATATGACAGAGTTTTGGCCTTGTTAAGGAGGTGTTGAATTTGTGCTTTCCACCCCAAATTGTGTTGAAAAATAACTCCTAGGTATTGAAATTTTAGGACTTGCTCTATTTTTGCTCCACCAAGCTTCCATTCGTATAATCTCCGACTTCTGGCGAAAATCAGGATCTTAGATTTAGCATGGTTGATGGTTAATTGGTTGAGTTGACAATACGTGGCAAAGATCTTCAGACCATAGCTGTCTGGATGTTAATGGCCCAGAGATGGAAAGAAGACAAAGTCCCTACCAGAGAAGAATGGTGGATTAAGTTGATGGACTATGCCAAAATGGCAAAAATGACCAGAAGAATCAGAGATCAGGAAGGCCAACATTTTAATAAGGAATGGGGAAATTACATAATTTATCTTAAAAACCATCATAAACAGCTAAAATCATTAGTTGGATTGGAATAACACTTGTAGTTTAATGTTGAATTTTGGATATAACAGAGACGAAAAATATTTGGATTATTATAAAAGATGCAGGAGGAAATTGTTAACAAACAGACCCACAAAGGGGAGGAGAGAAGTACAGGAGATTCTTTGGAATCTTGGTTTCATGTTGTTGGATAATTGATTGTAAATTTTTAAACTGCAAAACTATTTTTTTAAAATAATAATAATAATAATAATAGTACTGGCCTAACAGCCCACACAGCAAGCTGCAGACACAAAATAATCTATGCAAAATAAGAAAAGCTGTTCTGTTCTTACAAGTTGGGACCTAACTCAGGCTGGTGACCAGGTATGTGAGCTTTCCGTTATCACACAAAGATCCTCAACAGGCAGACCAGAGCAATATTTCACAGGGATGAAAAGGGAACAAGTTGGGTCACAGGTTAACAGCAAAGAGGGCCAATTGTCAGCAAACAGCTCAGTTTGGTGGCTTTGTAAAACCTTGTTCTACACACACCTGTGATTTGATTCATTCTATGTTCTCCGTGGAACACAGAGTGCTCACTGGAAGGACAGATCCTGAAGCTGAGGCTCCAATACTTTGGCCACCTCCTGAGAAGAGAAGACTCCCTGGAAAAGACCCTGATGTTGGGAAAGATGGAGGGCGCAAGGAGAAGGGAACGACAGAGGATGAGATGGTTGGACAGTGTTCTCGAAGCTACCAGCATGCGTTTGACCAAACTGCGGGAGGCAGTGGAAGACAGGAGTGCCTGGTCACAAAGTGTCAAACACAACTAAATGACTAAACAATAACAAACAACAAATGTTCTCCATGATGAAGGGATATGTGAAACTGAGAGGATTGCAACCAATTTTAAAATACACATTTCTCCCAACTTTGTCTCTCTTTTGGAACAAGTCCTGCCTCACACACACACACACACCAGTCACTATTTATAAGGAGGGAGTGACATAACATGAAATGCATTGACATCTATTTTGGACCTATGTATTCATCTTCTTGTATGCTCTAAACTCAATATGATGAGGGTGATGACGATAGAGTTTCAGCATATTCCAATCCTGATTGAGCTAAAATACCATTAACCTGGAAAGTGTATGGGAGGAAGGAATGCCCCCCCCCCATTTTTCCAAACTTACCTGAATGAGCCAATAAGTGCATCCGGAGCCGCAGGCTGTCAAGGAATCTTTTCCCGCACAATTCACACCCATAAGTCTTCATCCCACTGTGCAGTTTCCTACAGAAAGGCAAAAGATGGGTGGAAAGTGAGTCCTCTTGGTATGCTCAGAGATTTCGAGTGCCGGGGTGGAAAGAATTTATTTTTAAACACCAGCCCTTAACCCATGGGGATGTTTCACAAAAGCTACTGTTACTGACAGATTCTCATCAGTTAAGAATCACAGGAAAGATATTATATTTAACTGGGAGGGTTAAGCAGGGGATTTTTTAAACAACCACATAAGCTTGTTGTCATAAAAAAAATATTCAAGACTTCTCCTGAAGCATTTATACATATAACCAAATAAGGCTTTAAAAGACATGAGCATACTCACAGACTACAAAAAAAACCCCACCTCTCACACACCTGGGCTGATGTGACGTGTGATAGATGGTTTTTTGTTGTAGCCTTGCTCAACCCAGCCTCAGTTCTGCAGCTGTAAAATGGGCACTTTTAATGACTGGAACGGAATAGCCACAGACAGGTTGATGCTATAATTTGAAGCATGTTCCCACCCCACCCCATCACCCCCAATCTACTGATGGACCACCTCTCTTGGTGGCTAGTCAGGGCTGCTGAGAGAGGAGTCATAAAGTGCTTTTTACATTTATAAAAAAAATGTGGAAACAACTGGTGAGAAGAAACAGCAATATATGAGTTAAGGAAGGGCAGAAATGCCAACAGAATGATTGGAAGTGGGGAGGGTGGGGGGTGAAGAGGAAAAGGTACTTAATCAACATCCTGGGAGATTTATTTTCCTGCTTCCATCTCTACTCCTAACCCAGGGCTGTGAATCTAGACACTTCCCAAGACAGGTGATGAAAGGCACCCATCCATGGCCTTTCTGGTTGGGAGCGTGCACTGTCTCTTTTATAAAACAGCTGCTCATTGAAGAGTGAACTGGTGAAGTTCTTGAGCCATTGGTCTCGCGGCCCAAATGATATTTAGCAGGCTGAGCTATATATGTCAAGATGGGGCAGTAGCAGGATTGATCCCAAGAAGACAGAGGAAGAAATAGTTGCCCAACTTCTATCGGTTTTAAATTCCCATCACTGAAATTCATCTACATCCCTATGACAAAGAGACATGGAGGAAACAGCTACCCAATCACAGCTAAGCTACAGACTGTATGGAGTATCACCCCCCTGTCAATCAAATCCCTTCCCCAAACAGGCTCAAAGGGGCATGAACTATGAGAAAAGCAGCTGCCTAGGGGCACATCCCAGACACTCGATGGGGGTACAAAGCAAAGCAGGTGAGGGGTGTGGTTTATATAGGGGGTGTGGTCTAGAGAGAGTCCCAAGAGCAGATTTGGGAGGTCACCAGGTCTGGGGTTCCTCAGCCCTGCACTAAAAGTCCCACACAGTTTTTTCTCCACATTTTAACAGTGGAGAGGGTCACTACAACCAGAGGGCAGGGAATGTTGCCACAGAATAACACTGCCTAAATGTAAATGTGCTTTGCAGCATGCAGCAGTGAAAGGAAGACTGAACCAGTTTAGTTGCATAGTGCAGAATATAATGGGGGGCACAACCTGATGCCACATTTTTGCACCGGGGGGATTAACCACTTCAAACCAAGATGATTTTGACCCTGAAATGGATTGATCGGTCTTCTGCATATAAAACAATCAAATAGGTTGAAGCTCCTTGATGGCCCATCCGCTGCCAATAGGTGTGCAAGTTAAATGCTAAAATGCTCATGTTTAAGCAGTCCTCAGCTGAAATGCCCTCACACTCACCTACAAAATATGCCCCTCTGTTCACAGGTGGCAAAACTAGGAGACACAGTTGTCCATCTCCAAAATGTTTTCTGCAACCTTTTTGCACCCTCCCTTTGATGGCAATGGAAGTGCCTCATTTAATTTCCCTCACTCCCACTTCTTTGCACTTATACTTGCTACTTCCAGTGGCAATGGTGGTGCCTTCCAGAAGCCATGATGCAGTGTGATTCGAAGAGTGCCCCAGGGAGAGGGAGAGAATGGAAGCCTGCTCTTGGTTTTCCCCTACTTTGGCAGGCCAGAGACCTTTGGGTGCAAGGGAGACCTCCAGTGCTACTGGCTGCCACAGCTCACAGTTTCCCCAGCCACTCTGGGCAGCTCCCAATCGAGTGTTAAAACAATACAGCATTAAATATTAAAAACTTCCCTAAACAGGGCTGCCTTCAGATGTCTTTTAAAGATAAGATAGCTGCTTATTTCCTTCACATCTGAAGGGAGGGCATTCCACAGGGTGGGGGCCACTACCGAGAAGCCCCTCTGTCTGGTTCCCTGTAACCTCACTGAGGGAACTGTCAGAAGGCCCTCAGCACTGGATCTCAGTGTCCGGGCTGAACGATGGGGATGGAGACACTCCTTCAGGTATGCAGGAGCGAGGATCTAAATTACCTCACTTTTGAACCCTGTGCCCCATTTTGGCTGAATACCAGGTAGAGAATTCCATCAGAAATGGGAATAGCAGCAGAAATTGCCACAATTTGCATGGTCGTCTGAAGTCAGAAATGGAAATCACACAAGGAAATATGAGCAGTGGTCATATTCATCTTGTTGAGTTTGCAAATCTTCCATAAATAATTACATTATTTTCTGCATTGTTTCTGATGCTTCCCTTCCATTGAAATCAATTACACACAGGCAACTCCCATTTTAGCTGCAACCGATATGTGTGTGATTGCACACGCACAGGACCAAACCTGGAAATGACCCAGAAACTTCATGAAGACATCACCAAAACGTCACTAAAAGAGTGGAACAGGGATGGTGCGGGGGCGGAATAGAGTGTTTGCAGGCTTTTCCAATGGATTCTGATTTCACACAATTTCACATAAGCGCGCAATGACCAGGAACACAACCCCCACACAAACAGGGCATTGCCTGTAATTAATTATTTTTGTTTTAACCATGATGGACAGTGAGACAAATAATGCAGTCTTTTGTGGAAGACAAATTGTGGTGGAACGGAAACAACGCTGATTGCAACAAAGTCAGGGTGGGTAGAAATCGCTGCCTCCTTACACTGGGACTAGGTGCAAGCATATCATTTTGGAGAAGACACAGCATCGCACCACCTTTTCAGAGCCGCATGAGAGCCCACGAGGGCCGAATGTGCTGTTCTGAAGAGCCCCTTTCCATACCGAAGGACACATGAGTGTTAGAAGAGAACCACAATCCCAGTAGAGTGTTTGCAGGCTCCTCTTCCTTGCTCCCTCCCACTGCCCCAAGCAAGGCATTTGAACAGGGTGTCAGAAATGACAAAAGAACGCATTAATCTTACTACACCCAACAGCTCACCTACAGATCTACATGGCAATCAAACTCAGTGTCCCAACCCTTCCATTGGTTACATAACCGAGTCTTTGTTTTTTAGTTTTTTTAAAAAAATAACAGTGCTTTGGCTTTCGGCAAGTCATTTATTTGAAATATCTCTATCAACAAATTTCAGCAGGAACAAAAGTTTTCCATTTGGCACCTGCTTATAGCATGATGTTATCGTACCCAATCTCATACAGTCTCTTTCAGCAAGGTCTTTAAAGCACTTTATCTCTCAGGCTCCTGGTAGCGAAATATGATTGAAATGTTCTATTTATGCTCAGTGGATTAAGGCTATTTTATTGCCACACACATAAAAAAAAAGGAAAACCCTTGCAGATGTAAGCAAGGTATTATAGCCATCCACGCTGTTAAGATCTGAAAGAGAAAGATCAATAGACAAGTCGACCATTTTCACTAAAGTTGTGCTTTTAAGAAAGAAGGAATGGAAGGGGTGAGAGACCCACGAAAACACATTCAAAGTATGTGGGTATTGATTCCCAATTATACACTCCCAAAACGGCACAGTCCAGAA